>NC_138198.1:43131917-43731917 GCF_964194105.1 Spermophilus citellus | reverse complement strand
CCCTTGAAGGAAAAATGTTCATAATAAATGAAAAATTGATTCATCCTGGTGATGCTAAGGAATTATCTACTGTATCATCTATCAGCAATCTATTCCGTCCATAGAATTTTAAAATTTCCATTTTCAATATTTTTATCTTTAGCTACATCAAACTATTAATTTGGAACATGTTTCACCATAGAACACAAGAAAGTTCTGATGTGATCATATCTATAAAGAGAGACATATTTGAATCTTACAGTAAACTGATCTTTAACATTAACTTGTAATACAGTTGATGAAATGGTATTTTTTAAAAAATGAAATATAAACTAAGATTGGGTTGAATCATCAAATAAAAATGTAACTAGGTGGAGGAAAAGTGATTAGGCATTTCAAAGTACAACCAAAAGAGTGATTTCTAAGGTGCCTTTGAGCTCTTGGATTCAAAGAGCTCTTAACAAGATAATTATGCTCTTTTTAAGATTTCAAGGTCTCATCTCATTGATTGGTGAAACACTCTATATTTTTGAAACCAGAAAAATGAAAAATTAAAATAGAAGATGATACAAAGAACCTTGAAAATCATGAATAAGAATCATTTAAAATTTTTGAAACACCTGCAGTGAGAGATTTAAATGTGGGAAGGAATAAGCAAGGGAAGAGTCAGAGGGATAGCACAAGCATTAGTTTAGCACAACTATCCAGATACCCTAGACTCAGCTTGCCACTTCATCCATCATTCTCCTCACGTTTGGTTCTTAAACTTTTGGTACTCAAAAATACAGTATTTGAACTTTTTGCAATTGCAATCAAGCCCTTGCAATTCCCATGATAAGAAACAGTGTCTAGAGAGGTAGACAAATCGATCTGGGTTAAGAACTTTCCTACATTCAACTCCAAGTTGAGAAATGCCACTTTTCAGGCTAGAGTCACTTCCTGGTGAATCAGGTTTAAAAGCTCAGAAACAGTAGCATACTTGCTCATCACTTGTTATTTTACAGCTCCTATTTCATTCAACATTAACTGAGTAACAACCCAAATTTTAATATTGTCCCCACTCATCTGCCAAAGACCAAGTATTGAAGGGCCAACAACCATATAATTGTTTGACACTGTTATAGAATTAGATAAATATTTTTAAGGTTATTGAATTTCTTTCCTTTTCAAATTAAAATAAATCTATTTTTAAACTGACACATATGAAGGTTTTTAAAGTGTTTGCAACAATCTGTGCCATTTCCAGAGATGTGAGGTAACATTCAGGTTGTAAACTATTATTTTATAGTGGCCTTTGTTTCTTTTAAATTATTTATTGGTGCATTATACTTAGGCATAATAGTGGGATTCATTCTGCCACATTCATACTTTCTTTTTTTATTGTATGAAATATATTTTATTTATAATATATCCAACTGAATTTTTTTTATTGGTTGTTCACAACATTACAAAGCTCTTAACATATCATATTTCATACATTAGATTGAAGTGGGTTATGAACCCCCAATTTTACCCCAAATGCAGATTGCAGAATCACATCAGTTACACATCCACAATTTTACATAATGCCCTATTAGTAACTGTTGTATTCTGCTACCTTTCCTATCCCCTACTATCCCCCCTCCCCTTCCCTCACATCTTCTCTCTCTACCCCATCTACTGTAATTAATTTCTCTCCTTGTTTATTTTCCCATTCCCCTCACAACCTTTTTTTTTAATTTTATTTTTTTATTGGTTGTTCACAACATTACAAAGCTCTTGACATATCATATTTCATACATTAGATTGAAGTGGGTTATGAACTCCCAATTTTACCCCAAATGCAGATTGCAGAATCACGTCAGTTACACATCCACAATTTTACATAATGCCCTATTAGTAATTGTTGTATTCTGCTACGATAGTAGGGGATAGGAAAGGTAGCACATTCATACTTTCATAATTTGATCATTCTCATTTCAAAGTACCCCTGATTTGCTTGCTTTCCCCTACTGATGTCCCTTCTATAATTATTATTTAAATGCAATATATATATGTATATATATGTACATATATATATATATATATATATATATATATATATATATATATATACTGCACATATAATGTATTAACTTTATATGTACATGCAGGATTCACTGTGGCACATTTACATAAATCAAGCATAATTAGGTAGATTTTGTTCACTAGTATGCCCCAATACATTCTGCTTCTCCCTCCCTCTCAAGCAACTTCATCTATTGGTTTCCCTTCTATTTTTCTTTTTGAAATCCTTTTCACTATCTCTAGCTTTTTCATAAAAGAAAATATTCAACACTTGACTTTCTGAGTCTGGCTTATTTTGCTTAGCATGATGTTCTCCAGTTCCATTAATTTGCCAACAAATACCATAATTTCATTATTCTTTATGGCTGAGTAGAATTCTACTGTTTATATATACCACATATTTTTATCCATTCTTAGTTTGATGGGCACCTGTGCTGGTTCCATAACTTGGCTATTGTAATGTACATAGCAGCCTAAATATTTTATCTGATTTTGAACTGTTTTAAACAAACTGAAAATGTTTTAAGATAGAAACATAGATTCTTTCAATTTTTCTTTTTTCAGTAATGGAGAGTGAACTGAGGGGCACTCTATCATTGAGCTACATTCCTATCACCACCATCCATCTTTATTTTGACACAGGGACTCACTAAGTTGCTGAGGTAGGCCTTAAACTTCTGATCCTCCTGTGACAGCCTCCTGAGTAACTAGGATAGTTATGTGTGTGACACAACACTAGTCCTTCAGTTGTTCAATACAATTAACACTGACCAACTTATATTATGCACTCACTTTTGTACTTTTGAAAGTTCTGATGTCAATGGAGTAATTTTGAGTACTTCTATTTTTTACATCAAATTTTATTAAGAAAAAGAATTCTATGATTTTATTAAAAATGTGGCACTACTACTTATTAACTTAAAAAAGATTTGGATCATACAAATTATCACAAAGCAACCAAAGTTTTAATGCCTAGCATCTTAGTTTTTACTCGTTTCTGTATTTATGTGATTATGCAAAAAAAAAATATACTTCCTGGAAAGAGTGGTGCATGCCTTTATTCCCAGCAGCTCAGGAGCTGAGGCAAGAGGATCATAAGTTCAAAGCCAGCCTCAGCACTTTTACAGCTGCACTCAATAAAGAGTATTATATTTAACTAAGCTAAACCAGCACATTTTTACATTGGGAATAAATATGTCTCATATGAAATTGAGAATATCTGTTATACAAGTTAAATTAATGTTTTAAACTGGTTTTGTTTATATTTCCCTTATTGAAGGATTTTTTTTAACTTCTCAATAGTTTAAGAAGCACTCTCAAAACAAATTGGGTATTTTCTTGTCTTACCATATGATAAATGTGAAAAAAATGGATAAAAATAATAGGAAACTTCATCATAGCAAGTTATTCCAGTAAAAAAATTTCAGGGTAAGTGGAAACAAAATCATTTTATTTTAAACTAAGATTTCATCCTGTATTCTGGGACCAAATTATTGCTTTTTGGAAAGCAATATGTGTACCCTTATATGATATAAAAAACATCTAAACAATAAATTTTTCCCTGCCCAACATGAAGGATGGCATTCTATCCTTCTTGTTCAAAAGAATACCATTAAGTTTAGGCATAAACTTCATTTTCTATGCTGTACAATAGGCACTTTGAAATTCAGTACCTATCTCCTCTTATTTCTCCTCATTACTAAAATTACAGTAAACAAAATTTTATTTAAACGATTTGTCTTGGTTCTGAATTTTAACAACAGTAAAATAAATAATTTAATTCTTTATAAATAAAGATAGTACAGGAGATGAAGAAGTGTCTTTTTGAATGGATGAAAATCTATATTCCTAATACTCACAAGAGTTATGCCTGACATATAATAGTGAGTAACTGCTAAACATTTTGAACTTAATATAAGCTGAGTGCAGTGGCATGCACTTCTAATTCCTGCGGTTCCAGAGGCTGAGGCAGAAAGATCTTGAGTTCAAACCAGCCTCAACAATAGTAAGATGCTAAGCAATTCTGTCTCTAAATAAAATAAAAGATAGGACTGGGGATGTGGGTCAGTGGTCAAGTGCCCCTGATTTCATTCCCTGGTGCTCAAAAAAAAATCATGTCTCTCTCTCTTTCTCTCTCTCTCTCTCTCTCTCTCTATATATATATATATATATATATATAGAGAGAGAGAGAGAGAGAGAGAGAGAGAGAGAGACATAATGATAGTTTGACTTGTTTTTAAACTTTACGTTAGTGTAAAAGTGTAAAAGTGATATACATTGAGTATAAAACACACTTCTGATTCTGAATTTTTTCCTTTTCCATAATTAATCATATGTGGTATGATAATCTTTTAGGATGCCGGGCAGCGACAGCAAAGACGCACATCCCAGTCAACCACACCATCTTAAGGATAAATAACCAACATTCTGCATTGAACTGTATTGGTAGGCTGGACTGTTGAGTAGATTAGGTGTACTAAATGCATTTTGACTTATGATATTTTCAACTTTCAGGGTAATTGAAAATGAACTCAGTACTAGTGAAATTGGATTATTCATGAACCTCTTTATGTATAGATTCTGCAAGAATATCAGGTTATACCACCTATTTCTCATAGTCTTTCTTATTCATCCCTCTCCCCCAAATTTGGCTCCACAGAGGTCTCACCTATATATGCTAAATGTCAAGTTGAATGTTTGGAATCCTCAGTAACTCTGGATTTCCCATGATGGTGTGAAAATTTGCAATTATGCTTTCTTCGCTCTGGGAGAATGATGTGGTGTTTGGTAAAGTGGAAGCTTATGTAAAATCAAGACACATATAACCACAAAAATAATGAATCTACATACATTATTGCCAAACAAAATTCTTTGAAATATCTAAAAGCAACAAGAACACTAGCTATCTTTAAGATTTAATAGTGTTTTGTTGTTGTTGTTTGATAGTGTTTTTCAGTTACATTAAATGGTGTCAAGAGGTCTTTAAAATATATGCATGCTGGGGTTGTTGTTCAGTGGTAGATCACTTCCCTCTCATGTATGTGGCATTGGGTTTGATCCTCAGTACCACATATAAATAAATAAATAAATAAATAAATAAAATGAAGGATTAAAAAATATATGCAATACGGCTGAAGACAAAATTTTAACTTGTTGTTCCAGGATCTTCTCGCTTTCAGCGTCTATGATGAAAAATCCATTGTCAACCTTATTGGTTTACCCCTAAATGTAATCTGCCTCTTTTCTCTTGTAGCTTTTAATATTTTCTCTTTGTTCTGTACATTGGATAGCTTCATAACAATGTGTCTTGGCGTTGGTCTACTGTGATTTTGTGTGCTCGGTGTCCTGTATGCATCTACAATTTGTATATCTGTTTCCTTTTTTATTTCTGGAAAGTTTTCTGTAATTATTTCCTTCAGCAAGTTACTCATTCCCTTGGCATGAATCTCTGTGCCTTCCTCTATCCCGAAGACTCGTAAGTTTGGTTTTTTTAAGTTATCCCAAATCTCTTGGATGTTTTTCTCGTGATTTTTTACCAGCCTATCTGAGTTGGCTAGACTCTTTTCAAGATGATATATTTTGTCTTCATTATCTGACGTTCTGGCTTCTACTTGCTCCACTCTGTTACTGATACTCTCGATTGAGTTTTTAATTTGGTTTATCGTTTCCTTCATTTCTAGAATTATTGTTTGATTTTTTTTATAATCTCTATCTCCTGATAAAGATGCTTAACTTCTTCTTTTATCTGTTTTTGTAATTCATTTTCAATGTGATCTTTAAGGTTCCTTTCCATCTGTCTAAGGTGTTTCTTGAGTTCTTTATATGGCCATTTTTCTGATGACTCCAGGTCCTCCTGAATATTTAGGCTGTCTTTCATTGTTTGTACTCCTTTTCTTCCTTGCTTTTTTATGCTCATGATACTTCTTGTTCTGTTTGACTGCTGAGTTACTGTTTATTTTATGCTTGGGAGGAGAGGTATTAGAAGGGAAGGGAAGAAGTCACTAAAGAGAGTGAGTGTAGACAGGTGGAGTTCAAGAGAGGGGGAATAAGAAAGTTGAAAAGAAATGAAAAGACAAAAGAAAAAAATGAGAAGAGAGAAAAAACGAAAAAATAAAAATTTAAAACAAATGAAAAAAAATATAATGGTAATAAAAAATGGAAATTGAAGTTTAAAAAATAATAGTAATAATAATAGAATAAAAAGAATTAAAAAAAAATGAAACCATTAATAAGAAAGTTAAAGAACAACAACGTCAACTACAAAAAGTGAGAATAAAAAAATACTAATAATAATCATTAAAAAAGAAATAATAATAATAAATGCAGTCATAGAGCTCGACTAACTTCTCTTCCAGTAGGTGGAGCTATGCCCACTGGGCCAGGCTTCTCCTCTTGATAGGTGGGAACCAATCACTGTGCCTCAGCTCTTCTTCCCAGACTGTGCGGGTCTCCAGTCCTGAGTGCCTAGGTCCTTGTGGTTCCTCAATCCAGGCCCCACTCGCCTGTGACGCTTACCACATTACTGGCTACACGCCGGGTCTGCTGCTCCTGGGAGCCCTGTTTTCATGGATGCCTGGGCACACCCTTTCTGTTTGCCTCCCTCCGACCCTAAGTTTGTAGGGCTTGGGGCTGACGACCCCCAGCGAATTTGTTTGCCCTCAGGTAGCAACTCCCCTGGTAGCTGGTGCAAGGGACCTCTGTTGTCAGCCCTGGTGGGAGCAATAGGCGGGAGTTCTGCGCCGCTAGTCCCACGTCACTCCTGATTCCCTGGGTCTGGCTGTGGTGCTCAGTTTTTTTTTGTTGTTTTTTTTTTTACCTCTGTGAGATCAGGTGGGCCGACTAGTTATTTCAGCGGGGTCGTTAGTGCTGAGTCACGAGAAGCAGGCGATCCGGGGCTTAAACGCAGCAGATACGTGCTCAGTGTGTGTTTTCTGAGGGGCCCATAGTGTACGCCCTAGCTCCACGTCAGCTCAGCATTGCCTAGTGATCCTGAGCAAATAGGCTTTAGATAATTTACAACTCCCTATGCCCGCGGAGTTGAAGAGGTCAGAGACTTGATCTGTCCACGCCTGCTGCCATGTTAGACCTCCTCAATGATATTCATGTTACCCTTACAGTTTCCTGGCATAAGCAAGATCTTGGGGTTATACAAACTGCTGCTTCTGTTTCCAGTCCAGTTTTCTAGAACTGAAACCCTGCTGCCGTCGCCTCCACCTCTGGGCCACGCTCTTGGGCGCCGCGCTTGTCCGCTACCTTAGCAGCGCCGCCGCGGCCTCCGCTGCTCCTCGGCCCGGTGCCTAGCTCCCGGGGCCCAAGCGGCTGCCGCCGCGGCTCTCCAACCCCCTCCTCCGGAGCACGGGTCCCCTCGCAGGGGGATGCCGAACGACCCCAGAGCAGGCTCTGCCCCAAGGTGCAGCAGGGAACAGGCGACCAAGGCACTTGAGGCCGTGGTCCAGCCTTCGGAGGACAGGGCTCGGCACGCAGCCCAGTTCCAGTCTCTAGATGCGGCTGCTGGACCGTGTAGACAGGGCCATCAAGACAGCATGCTGAAAGCAAATGGCGGCTCCCGCGGAGTAGATTTTTGGCCCCGAAACCCCAGCCCAGCCAACAATTTCAGTCCACTAACTCTACCTGTATAGACAATATTCAAAAAAAAAAAAAAAAAGGGCGGGGTGTACTGAGCTTTCTTTGCCTCAGGTACTTACCATCCACTGCTGATTACCCATTCAGCTTCTCTGCCGGGAGCAAAGTGAAAGAGGAAGCAGATGGGCGCAAAGTGCCCGCAGCTCTGAGCAGAAAGTGTCCAGGAGCCAAGCATCTCTTTTTCAATCTCTTTGTTTTTTCTGCTGCATGGCCGGGTGGTCCACTACAGACTAATGGTGAAAGGAGCTCTAACAAGCTGCGCAAAGTCTCGATTAAAGCCGCTGCTCTGAGCACCAGACTCAGCACTTCAGCGACCCCCGTACGCAGCCCAGTTCGCTATTTCATAAAGGCTTGGTTAGATTCCCTTCACGTCGCCTCCTGAGCTGGGCGGGCGGGGGGCTGTTTGACTTGCAGGCAGGGACCCTTCTCGACGCGCTGGGCCCGGCCACCGGGGGCCGTTTGCAGAACCGGGCAGGCGGCGCCGGCGGCCGTTTGGCGGCGGCTGGCAGCGGGACTGGACCTCTGCACCGCGTGGCCTAGATTCACTCGTCTGGGACAAACTGTCACCTCTAATAAACTTACTAATTCCCGGCAGGTGTCCTTTCAGCGGAATTTCGCTAGAAGTTCCTCAGTAGGTAGAATCTAGGTGTACTAATGGGTCTTTCTGATCCCGTTAATGTGGAGATACTGAAAGTGCTGCTTCCTCGCCGGCCGCCATGTTCGAGAGGACCATTTCAAACATTGAAAGACAATGGATGCCAAACAAGAATTCTGAATCCAGCAAAATTAAGCTTCAGATACGACAACGAAATAAAAACCTTTCATGATAAACAAAAGCTAAAAAGAATTTGTAGCCAGAAAACCAGAATTGCAAAGCGTCTGGAGCAAAACTCTACACGAGGAAGAAATGGAAAAGAATAACCAAAACCATCAGCGGGAAGTGCCTCGGTAAAGACAGAGGATGGGGGGAAAGCTAATCATGGAGAAACAAACTAAATTAGGAAAAAAAAAGAGATAAATAATCAAACATGGCAGGAAGTACAAACCATATATCAATAGTAACTCTAAACGTTAATGGCTTAAACTCTCCAATAAAGCGACATAGGCTGGTAACATGGATTAAAAAAACAAATCCAACAATATGCTGCCTCCAGGAGACACATCTGAATGGAAAAGACATACACAGGCTCAAGGTAAAAGATTGGGAAAAAATATACCAAGCACACGGTCCTCATAAGCAAGCAGGCGTGGCCATTCTCATATCGAATAAAATCGACTTCAAGACTAAGTTAATCAAAAGGGATAAGGAAGGACATTATATACTGTTAAAAGGAACCATTCACCAACAAGACATAACAATTATCAATATTTATGCACCAAATAATGGCGCTGCGACGTTCATAAAACAAACTCTCCTCAAGTTCAAGAATCAAATAGACCACAACACAATAATCATGGGTGACTTCAACACACCTCTCTCACCATTGGACAGATCCTCCAAACAAAAGTTGAATAAAGAAACTATTGACCTCAATATCACAATCAATAACCTAGACTTAACTGACATATATAGAATATATCAACCATCATCAAGTGGATATACTTTTTTCTCAGCAGCACATGGAACCTTCTCAAAAATAGATCATATATTATGCCATAGGGCAACCCTCAGTAAATATAAAGGGGTTGAGATAATACCATGCACTTTATCAGATCATAATGGAATGAAACTGGAAATCAATGAGAAAAGAAGGAAGGAAAAATCCTACATCACATGGACAATGAACAATACGTTACTGAATGATCAATGGGTTACAGAAGACATAAAGGAGGAAATCAAAAGATTCTTAGAGATAAATGAAAATACAGACACAACATATCGGAATCTATGGGACACAATGAAAGCAGTTTTAAGAGGGAAATTCATTGCCTGGAGGTCATTCCTCAAAAAAAGGAAAAACCAACAAATAAATGAGCTCACACTTCATCTCAAAGCCCTAGAAAAGGAAGAGCAAAACAACAGCAAATGTAGCAGAAGGCAAGAACTAATTAAAATCAGAGCAGAAATCAATGAAATTGAAACAAAAGAAACTATTGAAAAAATTAACAAAACAAAAAGTTGGTTCTTTGACAAAATAAATAAGATCGACAGACCCCTAGCCATACTAACGAAGAGAAGAAGAGAGAGAACTCAAATCACTAACATACGGGATGAAAAAGGCAATATTACAACAGACGCTTCAGAAATACAGAAAACAATTAGAAATTATTTTGAAAACCTATATTCCAATAAAATAGAAGAAAGTGAAGACATCGATAAATTCCTTAAGTCATATGATTTGCCCAGACTGAGTCAGGAGGAAACTCACAACTTAAACAGACCAATATCAATAGATGAAATAGAAGAAGCAATCAAAAAACTTCCAACCAAGAAAAGCCCAGGACCGGATGGGTATACAGCGGAGTTCTACAAAACCGTTAAAGAAGAATTAATACCAATACTTTTCAAGTTATTTCAGGAAATAGAAAAAGAGGGAACTCTTCCAAATTCATTCTATGAGGCCAACATCACCCTAATTCCAAAACCAGACAAAGACACCTCAAAGAAAGAAAACTACAGACCAATATCTCTAATGAACCTAGATGCAAAAATCCTCAATAAAATTCTGGCGATTCGGATACAAAGGCATATCAAAAAACTTGTGCACCATGATCAAGTAGGATTCATCCCTGGGATGCAAGGATGGTTCAATATAAGGAAATCAATAAATGTTATTCACCACATCAATAGGCTTAAAGATAAGAACCATATGATCATCTCGATAGACGCAGGAAAAGCATTTGACAAAGTACAGCATCCCTTTATGTTCAAAACGTTAGAAAAAATAGGGATAACAGGAACTTACCTCAACATTGTAAAAGCTATCTATGCCAAGCCTCAGGCTAGCATCATTCTGAATGAAGAAAAATTGAAAGCATTCCCTCTAAAATCTGGAACAAGACAGGGATGCCCCCTATCACCACTTCTATTCAATATAGTTCTCGAAACACTGGCCAGAGCAATTAGACAGACGAAAGAAATTAAAGGCATAAAAATAGGAAAAGAAGAACTTAAATTATCACTATTTGCAGATGACATGATTCTATACCTAGAAGACCCAAAAGGGTCTACAAAAAAACTACTAGAACTAATAAATGAATTCAGCAAAGTGGCAGGATATAAAATCAACACGCATAAATCAAAGGCATTTCTGTATATCAGCGACAAAACTTCTGAAATGGAAATGAGGAAAAACACTCCATTCACAATATCCTCAAAAAAAATAAAATACTTGGGAATCAACCTAACAAAAGAGGTGAAAGACCTATACAATGAAAACTACAGAACCCTAAAGAAAGAAATAGAAGAGGATCTTAGAAGATGGAAAAATATACCTTGTTCATGGATAGGCAGAACTAACATCATCAAAATGGCGATATTACCAAAAGTTCTCTATAGGTTCAATGCAATGCCAATCAAAATCCCAATGGCATTTCTTGTAGAAATAGATAAAGCAATAATGAAATTCATATGGAAAAATAAAAGACCCAGAATAGCAAAAACAATTCTAAGCAGGAAGTGTGAATCAGGTGGTATAGCGATACCAGATTTCTAACTATATTACAGAGCAATAGTAATAAAAACAGCATGGTACTGGTACCAGAACAGGCAGGTGGACCAATGGTACAGAATAGAGGACACAGAGACTAATCCACAAAGCTACAACTATCTTATATTTGATAAAGGAGCTAAAAACATGCAATGGAGAAAGGATAGCATCTTCAACAAATGGTGTTGGGAAAACTGGAAATCCATATGCAACAAAATGAAACTGAATCCCCTACTCTCGCCATGCACAAAAGTCAACTCAAAGTGGATCAAGGAGCTAGATATCAAATCAGAGACTCTCCGTCTGATAGAAGAAAAAGTTGACTCCGATCTACAGATTGTGGGGAAAGGCTCAAAATTCCTTAACAGGACACCCATAGCACAAGAGTTAATAACAAGAATCAACAAATGGGACTTACTTAAACTGAAAAGTTTTTTCTCAGCAAGAGAAACAATAAGAGAGGTAAATAGGGAGCCCACATCATGGGAACAAATTTTTACTCCTCACACTTCAGATAGAGCCCTAATATCCAGAGTATACAAAGAACTCAAAAAATTAGACAATAAGAAAACAAACAACCCAATCAACAAATGGGCCAAGGACATGAACAAACACTTCACGGAGGAGGACATACAATCAATCAACAAGTACATGAAAAAATGCTCACCATCTCTAGCAGTCAAGGAAATGCAAATCAAAACCACCCTAAGATACCACCTCACCCCAGTAAGATTGGCAGCCATGACGAAGTCAAACAACAACGAGTGCTGGCGAGGATGTGGGGAAAAGGGTACTCTTGTACACTGCTGGTGGGACTGCAAACGGGTGCGGCCAATTTGGAAAGCAGTATGGAGATTCCTGGGAAAGCTGGGAATGGAACCACCATTTGACCCAGCTATTGCCCTTCTCGGACTATTTCCTGAAGACCTTAAAAGAGCACACTACAGGGATACTGCCACATCGATGTTCATAGCAGCACAATTCACAATTGCTAGACTGTGGAATCAACCCAGATGCCCTTCGATAGATGAATGGATAAAAAAAATGTGGCATTTATACACCATGGAGTATTACGCAGCACTAAAAAATGACAAAATCACGGAATTTGCAGGGAAATGGATGGCACTAGAGCAGATTATGCTTAGTGAAGCTAGCCAATCCCTAAAAAACAAATACCAAATGTCTTCTTTGATATAATGAGAGCAACTAAGAACAGAACAGGGAGGAAAAGCAGGAAGAAAAGTTCAACATTAAACAGAGACATGAGGCGGGAGGGAAAGGGAGAAAAAAAGGGAAATCACATGGAAATGGAGGGAGACCCTCATTGTTATACAAAATTATATATAAGAGGTTATGAGGGGAATGGGATAACAAACATGGAGGGAAATGAATTACAGTAGATGGGGTAGAGAGAGAAGATGGGAGGGGAGGGGAGGGGGGATAGTAGAGGATAGGAAAGGTAGCAGAATACAACAGTCACTAATATGGCAGTATGTAAAAATGTGATGTGTAACCGATGTGATTCTGCAATCTGTATTTGGGGTAAAAATGGGAGTTCATAACCCACTTGATCCTAATGTATGAAATATGATTTGTCAAGAGCTTTGTAATGTTGTGAACAACCAATAAAAAAAATTTAAAAAAAAAAGAAAGAAAGAAAAAGAAAGGAAAGAAAGCCAGCCAGCCAGGGAGCTATGAAGAAGGTGATCTCATGCCTGATGGTAAGAAAGATCTCAAAGACTCTGTTGGCACCACGACCTTCCACAAAGGCCACTGTAAACTTGGACAAAAAGTATTTCTGAAAAGAAATCTGCCCGAAAACTTCCTGTCTAAACTTGGACAGTTGCCATCCTTGTTACTGACTCATGCAGCCAAAATTTATTGTGTCAAAATTATTGATGTAACTGGGCACGGTGGTGCACACCTGTAAGCCCAGCTACTCGGGAAGCCGGAAACAGGAGGATCAGAAGTTGAAGGCCATCCTGACAATTGATCAAGACTCATCTCCAAATAAAAAGGGCTTACTATGTAGCTCCATGGTAGAGCACCCCTAGATTCAGTCTCCAGTTCTGCAAAAAGAAAAAAAAAAAAAGGATGCCTGGATTGTGGCTCCGGGGTAGAGCACTCCCCTAGCACAGGCGGGACCCGGGTTCCATCCTCAGCACCACATAAAAATAAAGGCATTGTGTTGTGTCCATCGACACCTAAAAAAATAAATATTAAAAAAAGAAGAAACCAAATATGGCCCTCACACATCATTTCTTCAAAGAAGGCAGACTTGATTGGATTTGTTTGAAGAGTAAAGCGTTCTAGAAAATGATAGCAATCGGTTAGCAATTAGTGGAGCTTAACTGTTGGGTGTGGTCAGGGAACAAAGAGAGCTTACCAACATCGCTGCCATATGCATGACTGGACAAACCCAAAGCTGTGCCTGTCTGAGGAACAACATGAGAAGCTCAACACTATGGGGATGAGATAGACTCACTAAAATGATCCAGCCGGTCACTAAAGAAACAAACAAGAAAATAATAATAGCCAGCCCTAGAGTGGGGAGACTCAGGCCCAGAATTAGAATTGCTATAGTATATTATGTAAAAAAAATGTCTGGTTTCCAATATTATCCCCCCCAAAAAAAAATAAAAAGAAAAAAAACCCAGGAAAACATGACCTATACCCTGGGGGTCGGGGGTGGGGAGAAGGTAATAGAAACTGCCTTTGAGAGAGACTAAAGATTTAGCAGGAAAAGACTTTAGTAGCCCATTATCCAGGTTCAGTGGCATGGGACTATCATCCAGCTACTCAGGAGGCTGGGAATCTCAAGTTCAAAGCCAACCTGGGAAACATAGTGAGATCTTGTCTCAACAAAATAAAATACAAGCAAGTAGCCATCGTATGCATGATCTCAGAACTAAACCTATAAATAAATAAGTAAAGGAATTTACAATGACAATGTTGCACTGAATAGCAAAGAGACATATATGAAAGCTAAGCCGTTGAGATGTGCAACAACTAAAATTTAAAAATTCACCAGGAGGGCCAAGCGTGCTGGCACATGCCTATAATCCCAGCAATTTAGCAAGTAGGGGGACAAAGGTAGAAGAAACACAAATTCAAGGCCAGACTCAGCAACTTAGCAAGAACTTACCTCAAAATAAAAGATAAAGATAAAGTAGTTCAATGGAGCATCCCTGGGTTCAATCCCCAGTACAATATATATATATATATATTTTTTTTTTTCTTTCCCTATAAGGGTTGGAAAGTAAATTTGTCAGGCAGGAGAAAGAATAAGTAGACTGAAGGCAGATTGATGAGCCAGGTGCACACATCTGTAGTCCCAGCATGGAGGGGAAGGCTGAGGCAGGAGGATTCCTTGATCCCAAGGATTCAAGACTCCTAGCAAGATCTTGCAAGAAAGAAAGGGGGAAAAAAGAGCAAAGAAGGAAGGAAGAAAGAAAAAATGTAGAGATCATGTGAGTTGAAAAACAGAAAAACATGATCAAAAATAAAAAGAGCTTCAGAGCAATATGGGACACCAAAACACAACATAGGATTTCTAATAGAACTCCTAGACGGAGAAAGAGGGGGAAAATTCAAAGAAATGATGGCAGAAAACTGTTGGAAAAACTGTAACTTCCACATCCAGGAAGATCAACAAACTCCAAATAAGATAAACAGGAAGCAAGCCCCAAACAGACATGACAATCAAAATGTGCAAAGAAAAAATTGAAAGTAGCAAGAGGAAAAAAAAGGCTTCTTACTAACCAAGGAACCTGAGTAAGACAAACATTTGACTTTTCCACAGAAACTCTGAAGGAGAATGCAGTGGGATTACATATTTCAAGTGCTAATCTGGTGGGTGGCAAATGGCTGTGGGAGATGGGGGGACATCAAGAAGCCTATGTCCAATGAAGCTGTCCCTTGGGAATGAAGATGAAATAAAGACATTTACAGACAAACCAAAAGTGAGAGAATCTGTTGCTTTCAGACTGACTACAGGAAATACCGAAGGAAGCACTTCAGGCTCAAAGCAAGTGATCTTAAATGTGAGGGTGAATTCACATCAAAAAGTTAAGAAGAAACAAAGAACACTGGTAAAGGAAATTATACAATTATAAAATGCAATGGAAGTGTATATTTTTCTTCCTTCTTCTACTGATTCACACAGCAAATATGTAAAATTAAATATATATCTTATTATCTATCATACTTATTTATATTCATACACACTCACATTGTTGGGCCTTTAACAGGTAAAACTGTAATACATTTGCCAATAACGGCACAAAGGAAATAGGAGAAAGCAAATAGGGCTAAGAAAATGAATGCGGAGGGGAAATAACAATTATCACAATGTCTTGTTAGGTTTGTAACAATGTACTTGTTGGTTTCTATCTATCTGTAGACAGAACAATGCATGCAATAATACCACAAAAAGAAGTATAAGGGACATAACTACACAGAAGAGTGATTTCTTTGTGTCACTGGAGTTGGGCTAATACAAATCAGAAGCTGTTTCAAGGGCTGGGGTTGTGGCTCAGTAGTAGAGTGCTTGCTTAGTATATGTGAGGTACTGAGTTCAACCCTCAGTACCACATTAAAATAATAATAATAATAATAATAATAAATAAATAAAAAGTTATTTTTTAAAAAAACTAACATTAAAAAAGAGGTGTTTCAGGGGCTGGGGATGTGTCTCAAGCGGTAGCGCGCTCGTCTGGCATGCGTGCGGCCTGGGTTCGATCCTCAGCACCACACACCAACAAAGATGTTGTGTCCTCCGAGAACTAAAAAATAAATATTAAAAAAAAATTCTCTCTCTCTCTCTCTCTCTCTCTCTCTCTCTCTCTCTCTCTCTCTCCCCCTCTCTCTCTTTAAAAAAAAAAAAAAAGAGGTGTTTCAGATAAGATATAAAAGCAACCAGAGCAGGAGTTTAAAAAAAGAAAAAGTAATTAAAAAAAAAAAAACTAACAGAATCAAAATGCTACATTGAAAAATATTCACTTAAGAAGTTAGCCAGGGGGGATAGTAGAGGATAGGAAAGGTATCAGAATACAACAGTTACTAATAGGGCATTATGTAAAACTGTGGATGTGTAACCGACGTGATTCTGCAATCTGCATTTGGGGTAAAAATTGGGAGTTCATAATCCTCTTGAATCTAATGTATGAAATATGATATGTCAAGAGCTTTGTAATGTTGTGAACAACCAATAAAAAAAATCGTATTAAAAAAACTACAGAACCCTAAAAAGAGAAGTAGAAGAAGATCTTAGAAGATGGAAAAATATACCCTGTTCATGGATAGGCAGAACCAACATCATCAAAATGGCGATATTACCAAAAGTTCTCTACAGGTTTAATGCAATGCCAATCAAAATCCCAACGGCATTTCTTGTAGAAATAAATAAAGCAATCATGAAATTCATATGGAAAAATAAAAGACCCAGAATAGCAAAAGCAATTCTAAGCAGGAAGCGTGAATCAGGCAGTATAGCAATACCAGATTTCAAACTATATTACAGAGCAATAGTGACAAAAACAGCATGGTACTGGTACCAAAACAGGCGGGTGGACCAATGGTACAGAATAGAAGACACAGAGACTAATCCACAAAGCTACAACTATCTTATATTTGATAAAGGAGCTAAAAGCATGCAATGGAGGAAGGTTAGCATCTTCAACAAATGGTGTTGGGAAAACTGGAAATCCATATGCAACAAAATGAAACTGAATCCCTTTCTCTCGCCATGCACAAAAGTTAACTCAAAGTGGATCAAGGAGCTAGATATCAAATCAGAGACTCTGCGTCTGATAGAAGAAAAAGTTGGCTCCGATCTACATATTGTGGGGTCGGGCTCCAAATTCCTTAATAGGACACCCATAGCACAAGAGTTAATAACTAGAATCAACAAATGGGACTTACTTAAACTGAAAAGTTTTTTCTCAGCAAGAGAAACAATAAGAGAGGTAAATAGGGAGCCTACATCCTGGGAACAAATTTTTACTCCTCACACTTCAGATACAGCCCTAATATCCAGAGTATACAAAGAACTCAAAAAATTAGACAATAAGAAAACAAATAACCCAATCAACAAATGGGCCAAAGACCTGAACAGACACTTCTCAGAGGAGGACATACAATCAATCAACAAGTACATGAAAAAATGCTCACCATCTCTAGCAGTCAGAGAAATGCAAATCAAAACCACCCTAAGATACCATCTCACTCCAGTAAGATTGGCAGCCATTATGAAGTCAAACAACAAGTGCTGACGAGGATGTGGGGAAAAGGGTACTCTTGCACATTGCTGGTGGGGCTGCAAACTGGTGCAGCCAATTTGGAAAGCAGTATGGAGATTCCTGGGAAAGCTGGGAATGGAACCACCATTCGACCCAGCTATTGCCCTTCTCGGACTATTCCCTGAAGACCTTAAAAGAGCGTACTACAGGGATACTGCCACATCGATGTTCATAGCAGCACAATTCACAATTGCTAGACTGTGGAACCAACCCAGATGCCCTTCAATAGATGAATGGATAAAAAAATGTGGCATTTGTACACCATGGAATATTACGCAGCACTGTAAAATGACAAAATCATGGAATTTGCAGGGAAATGGATGGCACTAGAGCAGATTATGCTTAGTGAAGCTAGCCAATCCCTAAAAAACAAATACCAAATGTCTTCTTTGATATAATGAGAGCAACTAAGAACAGAGCAGGGAGGAAGAGCAGGAAGAAAAGATCAACATTAAACAGATACATTAGGTGGGAGGGAAATGGAGAGAAAAGGGAAATTGCATGGTAATGGAGGGAGACCCTCAATGTTATACAAAATTACACATAAGAGGTTGTGAGGGGAACGGGAAAATAAACAAGGAGAGAAATGAATTACAGTAGATGGGGTAGAGAGAGAAGAAGGGAGGGGAGGGGAGGGGGGATAGTAGAGGATAGGAAAGGTAGCAGAATACAACAGTTACTAATAGGGCATTATGTAAAAATGTGGATGTGTAACCGATGTGATTCTGCAATCTGCATTTGGGGCAAAATTGGGAGTTCATAACCAACTTGAATCTAATGTATGAAATATGATATGTCAAGAGCGTTGTAATGTTTTGAACAACCAATAAAAAAAAATAAAAAAAATAAAGAAGTTAGCCGGGCTGGGATTGTGGCTCAGCAGTAGAGCGCTCGCCTAGCGCGGGCGGGACCCGGGTTCAATCCTCAGCACCACATAAAAATAAAGGCATTGTGTTGTGTCCATCTACACCTAAAATCAAACAAACAAACAAACAAATAAACAAACTATATATTTAACTGTGGATTTAAGTCAAAAATATTTAAAAAATAAAGAAGAAGTTAGCCAATCCCAAATACCAAATGTTTTCTCTGATATAAGGAGGCTGATTCATAGTGGGGTAAGGAGGGGGAGCATGGGAGGAATAGACAAACTCTAGATAGGGCAGAGGGGTGGGAAGGAAAGGGAGGGGGCAGGGGTTCAGCAAGGATGGTGGAATGTGATGGACATCATTATCCAAAGTACATGTATGAAGACACGAATTGGTGTCAACATACTTTATATACAACCAGAGATATGAAAAATTGTGCTGTATATGTGTAATAAGAATTGTAATGCATTCCGCTGCCATTTTTTTTAAAAAAAAATCAATTAAAAAATTAAAGAAAAACACTATACTTTTTAATTGCTGCACAAAATAGAAAAAAAGTTGATCTTAATAAATATTATAGAGTTAAAAAAAGAAAAGAGGGCTGGGGATGTGGCTCAAGTGGTAGTGCGCTAGCCTGGCATGCGTGCGGCCCGGGTTCGATCCTCAGCACTACATACCAACAAAGATGTTGTGTCCACCGAGAACTAAAAAATAAATATTAAAAATTCTCTCTCTCTCTCTCTCTCTCTCTCTCTCTCTCTCTCTCTCTCTCTCCCCTCTCTCGCTCTCTCTTTACAAAAAAATATTCACTTAATGCAAAACAAAGCCATAAAGGAAGAATTGAAAAACAAAAAGGACATGAGACATTGAAAGAAGGAAGTAAAGTGCTAACTACATCAATAATAACATTAAATGTTAATGGATTAAGTAATACATTCAAAAGGCAGAAACTATTCAGACTAGATTTTTTTTTTGTACCAGGGATTGAACTCAGTGACTCAGGGGTACTTAACCACTGAGTCACATCCCAAATCCTTTTTTGTATTTTATTCAGAGACAGAGTCTCACTAAGTTGCTTAGTGCCTTGATAAGTTGCTGAAGCTGGCTTTGAACTTTAGATCCTCTTGCCTCAGTTTCCTAAGCCACTGGGATGACAGTCATGTGCCACTGTGCTTGGCTCAGACTGGAATTTTTAAATAGATCAAACTGTTCTCTATGTGAGATACACGTTAGATTCAAGGATACAAATAAATGGAATATTACAACACCACAAGAGAACTGGACTGGCAATAGTGATATCACACAAAATAGATATTCAACAACAACAAAAAATGTTGCTCATGATAAGTAGGGATAGTTTATAATGATTAAAGGGCCAGTCCATTATGAATACATACAATTTTAAATAAATATCCACCTAAGAGCAGAGCACAAATATTCATGAAGTAAAACTGAAAAGAATGAAGGAAGAAATAAGACAATTCAACAAAAAGAGTTGGAGACATCAGTAACTCATTTACAACATGGTTAGGACAATTATATCAAAAATCAATTAAGAGATAGAAGACTTAACACTGTAAACCAATTAGATCTAACAGACTCTATGGAACATCCAACAATAGCAGAATTCTTCTCAAGGGCACATGGAACATTTTCTACAATAGATAATATGCTAGTCCATAAAACAAATCTTTACCAAAAAATTCAGGGGTACCATATCATTGAGCTTCCCCTCACCACCACCACTACCCTGCAATTTTTTTTTTTTAATTCTGAGACAGTGTCTTGCTAAATTGCTGAGACTAGTCTTAGACTTATGATCCTTGTATCTCAGCCTCCAGAGTAGATGGGATTACGGGCATGCACCACTCTGTCTATAAAACCTTAACAAACTAAAAAGACAAAAATAATACAAAATTCGTTCTCCAATCACAATGAAATGAAATAAAAAATCAATGGCGGGTCTGGGGATGTGGCTCAAGCGGTAGCGCGCTCATCTGTCATGTGCGGGGTGCTGGGTTCCATCCTCAGCACCACATAAAAATAAAGATGTGTCCACCAAAAACTGAAAAATAAATATTAAAAAATTCTCTCTCTCTTCTCTCTCTCTCTCTCTTTTAAAAAAAATAAAAAAATCAATGGCAGGAAAACATTTAGGAAACTCACAAATACATGGAAATTAAATAACACAGTCCTAGATAATCAATATATCATAGAAGAAATTAAAAGAGAAATCATACAAGACTTGGAGGTGAATAAAAATGAAGATAGAAGAAGCCCAAAATGGTTGGATGCAGTTAAAGTGGTACTTGGAGGGCAATTCATATCTGTGAATGCCTACATTAGGAAAAAAGAAAACAATCAAATCAATAACCTAGTTTTCCACTAGGAAAAGAGCAAGCAAAAAAAAAAAAAAAAGCAAGAAGAATAAAAGAAAGAGTAAAGAGTAGTCCAGAAATTAAGAAGTCGAGAGTAGAAAATAATTGAGCAGGGCACGGTAGCACACGCCTGTAATCTCAGTGGCTCTGGAGGCTGAGGTAGGAGGATCAGGAGTTCAGAGTCAGTGGTCTCAGCAAAAGAGAGGTGCTAAGCAACTCGGTGAAATCCTGTCTCTAAATAAAATACAAAATAGGGGCTGGGGTTGTAGCTCAGCGATAGAGCACTTGCCTAGAATGTGCGAGGCCCTGGGTTCGATCCTCAGCACCACATTAAAAAAAATAAGTAAATACGACAAAGGTATTGTGTCCAACTACAATTTTAAAAAATAAATATTAAAAAAATAAAATACAAAATAGAGGTGGGGGATGTGGCTCCATGGTTGAGTGTCCCTGAGTTCAATCCCTAGCACACACCCCCTCCAAAAAAAGAAAAAAATAATAATTGAAACAAAAAATCAGTTTTTGGAAAGGATTGACAAAAATGTATCTGCATTAATCAAGGAAAAAAATAAAGAAAAAGATTAAACATGGAGAATCAGATTCTTCCAGGGCTGAGAGAGCCTGCTAGAAGAGCCCCACCCTGTCCCAGACCTAAGGTCCTGAGTGCTGCCCAGGTAAGTGTCCTGAGCAAAAGCAGAAGAGGCCACTTGTACCCAAGCCTGCTATTTTGGGGGTGTGGGTTGGGGACATGGGTAAAGCTCAGGAACCACCTCCACTGTCCTGACAGCCACTGACACCCCTACAAATCTGCTGTAGAGCTTCCTAAGAGGCACCCCCTGGACAGTCCTCAGATCTACTGAAGCCCAGATAAAATTCACTCTCCCTCCATCTCCTTAAGGGTTCCTCACCTGTCCAGTTGCTCCAGCAGGGTCCTGGCCCATCTCTGCAATCCCTGCAACTGCTACTTCATGTGATCGCTAAAACCTGAAATCTCCCCTAACTGAACACAATTTGGGCTATGTTTTCTTTTCAACACTCTGACACTCTTAACTTAAGAAGGGCCTTAGCCTAAGTAACTCCATTTTAAAATAAAACTGCAGTCCCCACCAGGCACGCCTATGGAGCCCTCCAATATTGTCATCAGGCTTAGCCTGAAAAAAATAAGTCATTTTCCACAACCCTGATAAAACTCAGAGTGAAGTCACTGCCACTTGCCTTCATCCTGATAAAGGCAGAGGTGATGGATCAGGGCGGAAACCACCAGACCAGATGTCCTGACCCCAGAATTAAAGACGTCACTGAGAAACCCAGAAATGGCTGATAGGGATTGAAAGGGTGAGTAGAAGATCCAAGATTAAGCATAAATGATAGAGCCAATGAACGGACATTCAGCCAGCCGACACTGATGGCCATGTGCCGGAGAGCCTGATGAGGACCTAGATTGACCTTCCAGCTCTTCACATCATCTGCCTGATCCTCTGCGTGATCCTCACCACTCTCAAACTCTAGAGTCACATCTTGACCCTAGTGAGAACGGTGATGTTTCTCTCTCCTCAACTGGCCGTCAGCTCCACCCCAGGAGAAGCCTCCGTTGGTCCCTGACCTGATCACTAGGGTCTGAGTGAATGTGCATCTGCTGGCCTTAGAACCCAAGGCTTGAGACTTGAGATTGACACTTGAGCTTCGCATGCAGAGGGAATGTCTGTCATGAGCCCGTCATGATGAAGAGTGTTTGCAGTGCTTAGAATTAACTTAGAATTATTTGCTGTGGATTAATTATGTCCATGGCAGTGCCTAGCATTAAGGATTGTCATTTTCTTGATGAAGAACCTATAGAGTGAAATTGTATTGGGTGATTTGAGTGAATAAAGCATTGAAAAGGGCAGAAGCACGTGGACATTCTTTATTTCTCCCCCTCGACTGCATAAGTCGCACGTTTGCCCATCGAGACACTTCCCAGAGGGAAGCCAGTCCCTTTGAATCCCCTCAGGGAAGTTTCCGAGGCTCAAAGCTAGAAGGGACGCTCTGATTGACCTATGAATCTCGTGTAGGAGCTTATGATAGGAATCTACAGGGGACAAAGGTCGGGGCTCACTATATTTGGATCTGGAATATTCCAAAGGCCCATGTGTTAAAAGCTTTGTCCCCAGAGTGGTGCTATGGGGAGGTATGGAATCTTTTAAGAGATGGGGGCTTAGTGGCAGATCTTCAGGTCCCTGGAGGTATGCTTGTTGGAACCCCAGCCCCTTCCTCTTTCTCTCTTTTGTTTCCTGGTCATGGGGTAAGAGGTTTTGCTCTACCCCACACTCTCTGCCATGATACCACACCACAGATGGAAACCAATGGGCCTTGAACTGAAACCTCTAGAACTGGGAGCCAAAAAACCTTTTCTCTTTATAAGTTTATTATCTTAGGTATTTGTTACAGTGACGAACGGCTAAATAACCCAGGATTTCAGGGGCATAAATGGGAGAAGTGGGGGAGAGAGAGAGGAAGACTTCCTATACGAGGGAGGCACAGAAGTTTGAGGTTCCATGAGGAAGCAGGATGACAGCCGTCCCTCTCAGGGCTCAAGATGCTGAAAGAATCTCCCCCTCATGTGGAAGGAAAGGGGATGTGGCAGGAGGCCCCAGGAGAGATGAATTGGAAAGTTGGCCAAAGTAACTTAGAGCAAGATAAAGAGAAATGGCTCAGCCACACAGTCCCAGGGCTTGTGTATGATTAGGCTCAAACCTCAAAATTCAAACAAACAAAACAAACACAAAACCTACTTGTTCTGGAAGAAAAACCAATGAAGAGCAGAAAATTCCCCAAAAGTGCTCTGACTAGAAAAAAGCCAGGCACAGTGGCCCATACCTCTGACCCCAGTGACTCAGGAGGCTAAGGCAGGAGGATCAGAAGTTCAAAGCCAGCCTCAGCAACTTAGGGAGACTGTGTCTCAAAATAAAAAGGGCTGTGCTCAGTGACGTATTGAGGCTGAGGCAAGAGGATCACAAGTTCAAAACGAGCCTCAGCATTTTAGCAATAACTTCAGCAATTTAGGAAGATCCTGTCTCAAAATAAAAAATAAAAAGGATTGGGGATGTAGCTCAATGGCAAAGTGCCCTTGGGTTCAATTTGCAGTACCAATAAATAAATAAATAAATAAATAGATAAATAAATAAATAAACAAACTTAATTTAATTTTAAAAAGGACTGTGGATATAGTTCAGTGATATAGGGTACTTGTCTAGCACGTGCCAAGCCCTGGTTCCATTCCCAGTAAGTATAAATAAATAAACGAGGGCTGGGGATGTAGCTCAGTTGGTAGAGTGTCTGCCTCACATGCACAAAGCCCTGGGTTCAATCCCCAGCATTGCCAAAAAATAAATAAATTTTAAAAATAAAAAGAGAATATGACAAGGGATCAAGTGACAGGAAGAACAGAAAAGGAGATGAATGGATATAATTGACATCCAAAGAACTCCATTAGAGTCAGTCATAGTGGTACATACCTGTAATCTCAGCAACTCAGGAAGCTGAGGTAGAAAGATTGCAAGTTCAAGGCCAGCCTCAGCAATTTAGTAAGGCCTTAAGCAACTTAGTGAGACCCCCATGTCAAAAATATAAAGTAAAAATGGCTGGGGACATGGCTCAGTGGTTAAGCACCTCTGAGTTCAATCCCTGATAGAAGAGAGAGAGAGAGAGAGAGAGAGAGAGAGAGAGAGAGAGAGAGAAGAAAAAGAACTCCACTGTAGTCCTGATAAATGACCAAGAAATAGGATGAACAAGTGTAGAATAAAAATAGAATTAGAAACGTGAAGGAATGACTTGAAAATATCACAATGAATGCAAAGGTTTTAAAAAAAAGATATTAATGAAACCTGCAAGAAGTGATACGTAAGGAATAAAGATAAGGATGATCTAAATAAGGACAATTGGTGTCTCTGAAAAAGAGAAGCTCCCGTGGATATGAAAAATTATTTTTCCATGAAAAAGTCCTCAAAACAAATGAATTATGGATGGGAAGGGCAGACCACACACCAGAAAGATTTAGAATAGAAAATTTGTACATAACAACAGGAACAGAGCCTGGTAAAATTTCTTCACCTATTGTTATGATTTGGATATGAGGTGTCCCCTGAATGCTCCTGTGTTAATGTGGGAATGTTTGGAAGTGAAATGATTAAATCCCAGAAGCTGGGACCTAATCAGTCCACCCTGGTTTGATGGACTGACTGGGTAGTAACTGCAGGCAAGTGGACATGGCTGTAGGGTGTGTCACTAGAGGCCTGCCCTAGAAGGATTCATCTTCCCAGCAGAGCCTTCCCCTCTCAGCCTCTGCTTCAGAGTCACCATGAACCAAGCCCCTTCCCTCTGCCACACCTTTCCTCCATGATGTTCTGCCTCACCTTGGGCCCAAAGTCAGCCCCGGGGACAAGTGTGAAAATGTG
This sequence comes from Spermophilus citellus, assembly GCF_964194105.1. Classification (NCBI taxonomy): domain Eukaryota; kingdom Metazoa; phylum Chordata; class Mammalia; order Rodentia; family Sciuridae; genus Spermophilus; species Spermophilus citellus. Next base: position 43,706,620 of record NC_138198.1, on the reverse strand, counting down.
TGCCAAAATAAACTTTTCCTCCTCCGAGTGGCTCTTGTCAGGTATTTTGATCACAGGAATAAAAAAAGCTGACAACACACCTCTCCAAACTAAACATTCAGTACAAAGGGAGGAAAAAAACAGGCTTCTCTTGGCCCTCTTCTTAGCCACATTTCATGTCACAAGGTCCTACCACAAAGCCAGAGTGTTCTGAGGACTAGGGTGGACCAAGAATGTTAGGGTGAGAAACTCAGCTGAGCTGGGAGAGACGTGAGCTGCTAGGTGTCCGAGTTCCTGATTTAAAGCAGCAAACCACAAACAGGAGAGGGAAGCCCATAATCCGTTGCTCCAACCGTGTAAACAAGTGCCTAAAACCAGAGAAAGCTTTGGCTCCCACTTCTTCCATGTCCTTAAAGGAATGATACGTGATCAAGGGTCAGGTAGATCAAAATGGTCGTGGGGTGTCTCGCTGGGGAAGGAGCCCTAACAAAAGGCTCCAGTAGTTTTATGAACCCAGGGATGCAGAGTATAGGAAGGAAAACTCAAGAGTGAAAAAGTCCTGGGTAGTAAGTCAGAGAAGGGAATGTGTTTCCAAAGTTTCTTCCTCCTCTCCTCAATAAAGAGGAAGAGACCAAGGAATGATGCTCTTGTGTAGAGAGCATGGCTGACCAAGTGGGGCACCTGAGTCCTGACCACAAGTGTGTATGCAGAGGGCAGAACGCCCTTGAGGTCCCCCAGGGAAAGCCTGCCATTGGCCATGGTCAGGGATCAAAGGTCACACATAGGTTTTTAACCAGAAGCCATACTCCTCAGTTATAACCAGAGGTTATATTCCAAAGGCCAATGAAGCATTCACATGGCACCCAAGGTCCCAAACATGAAGGAACCTCCTGTGGTTTGGATATTGAATAGCCCCCAAAGGCTCATGGGCTAAAAACTTGATCCCCAGAATTGGTAGAACCCTGAAGAGGTAAGGCCTAGGGGGAGGTCTTCAGGTCATTGGGAACGTGTCCTCAAAGGGAACAACAGGACTTGAAGACCTTCTTCTTTCTCTCTTTGCTTCCTGGCCATAAGGTGAGCAGTTTACTCCACCATGTGCTCCTCCATCATTGCCACCCAGCACCCCACCCAGGTCTAAAAGCAATGGGTCTACCTGATCATGAACTGGACCCTCCAAAACCATGAGTCAAAATATACCTTCTCTCTTTATAAGTTGACTGTCTCAGGTATAGTGACAGAAAACGGACTAACAGAATCTCCGTGTGTGACTCCATTTATTGAGTCACATCTCCAAATACACCCTTCATTCAATACAGGCTCTCTGAGAACCAAAAGAATTCTTTTAGGCATTTTTTTTTCTCCTTTGAAATGACTGCAATACTAAGCCTTCCCAGGAGGGAGGTCTGAAGGGGCACTGCAGAAGGTAGAAGTTTCTTGCAATTTCTGGCACAAGAGAAAGAGCTATGTGGGTATGAGGACTTGCTATGGAACTTGCCCAGAACACAATCTTGCTGTGACCCTACTGTAGCTTCATCCTGGTGAAATCTCCGCAGCATCTCAAACATGGAAACTAAAGCCCCTTTGCTGGTCTGTACTTGGTTGCCTGTGGCCTGGAGGGTCACACACATCAAGAAGCCATGTCCTCCCCACAGGAGAACCACATCCTGTGAGGGAGATCATGTGCCTTTCACTTGCAATTACTAATCACCTGACCCTGACCTGCCCTTGGAACATTGGCCCCCGCAGTTTGATGCCAGCTCCCGCCTGGCTAAACTAGAGAATTTCTAGAGAACCAGAACTTCCAACACTTTCCCCAAAGAGATCTGAACATGTTCCAGGTTTGCCCTTCCTTGGGTTCTCTCCTTCAGCACCATAGAGAATTCCCTTATATCTTTTGCTCCTTTTATTTTTTTGGCTTTTAAACAGTATCTTGCTAAGTTGCCCAGGCTGGCCTTCAATTTGCAATCCTCCTGCCTCAGCCTCCTGAGTCTCCAGGATTACAGGCATGTACCACGAGAGTTCTCTTATGTCTTATAGCTAGTCACTCTTTTACCATAGCTGGTCATTCTCAGCCCCTACCACCACCAGGGGAATGGCAGGGTGCTAGGAACTGAACCCAGGTCTCACACATACGGACATGCTCTACCAGTGAGCTACACAGGCAGTCGGTCATTCTTTTTTTTTTTTTAAATTTATTTTTTAGTTCTAGGTGGACACAATGTCTTTATTTATGTGGTGTTGAGGATCAAACCCAGTGCCTCATGCATGCCAGGTGAGCACTCTACCTCTGAGCCACAACCCCATCCCCATTCTTAATAATAATATATAATTATTCCCATTAACATATTGTGCTCCATCTAGACCAGCCAATAGCTGGAGGCACTGGGCAGTCCTGAAAGCAGAAAAATAAAGCCTTTCTTTTGCACCCACTTTCCCAATAATTAAAGAATATCGATCCACCTCCTTTCTTTTGCAGGTTCTTCAGTTTGTTAAAGGGTGATGCCTACTACTAAGGACTCCAACTGAGGCCTGCCTGGGCACAAGTGGGGCCACTTGGGCCCACAACAGCATGCTCTGTCAGGGGCATTTGGTGACCAGAAAGAGAAGCTGTTCTTTGAATGGGTCGCCCACTGCAGACTTGACAACACAGCCTTGTGCTGAACTCAGTTCAATTTGTTCCTCTTTTTTCTATTATCAAATGTGCTTTGGTGAAGCAGTCCAGAGACCCCCACCCAGAAGACTCTTACCATAATTAAGCAGAAACCCACATCATATTTGTCACATGAAAGTCTCTCTTCTTATCAGAGAGCTTTTTGCATAGCACATTAGCTATCTGCAAAAAATCTGCAGAAGACTTGTAATTTCCTCTTTTTGTTAATTGCCAGTTTTGCAGGAAAACAAACACACGTGTGAAACCTCTATTTAGAGGATGGAAAGAAAGGCACTTGTTATGTGAACCCCCTAGCTCCCCTACCCACCCCCCACACTGGATATAAAATTCAAAGAATTTCTCTACTCATGGTCCAGGGGAGAATTTTTAGGCAAGAGCTCCTATGGATCCTGCAATTAATAAACGTGCTTCTTGAAAATTCCTCAGATGTCCAGCCTCTTCTGTCCTATTTCACTGAGTACTCATGAAGGATCTGGCTACACCAAGCCCCACCCTCTGAACTTGCTGGCAGATGTGACTAATGTTGCTTCCTGGTGGTGTCTCAGGCTGGGAACCCAAGATCCAAAAGGGTACCCACCGCAGCTCAGGGGGCCCAAGGGAACTAGGAGTGGACTTCCTGGGGGCTGATTTGAGCTGAACCTTCAAAGGTTTAAGTAGCACTTGGGTGTTTCCTGGAGCATTCAGTCCATCCTGACTCCAAGTGCTCCTCTTCCTGCCCTTCCTCAGCCTTCTTAAAATTCCAGTTAGCAGATGATTCTCCATCTTCTCTCTTTTCAACTCCAGGGCCCAGGGTTCCTAGGACCCCTGGAACCAGCTCAGAAGACCCTCTTTCCCCCCATGCACCATAGAATTCAAGTGGACCTGGCTCAGGAGACAGTGGTCTATGGAACCTTGCTCAGAAAGACTCTCCAAAGAATCAGGCCCAACCAGATCTTGTGAGGCTGAAGAGAATGTGGAGCTTTGAACTAATGGGAAGGGAGCTGGGTTTAAATGGGTCTTTGTAGAACTCCACAGGTCTCTGGGGAGGCTCATAGCTGCTCAAGCACATGCAAATCCCTGCCCTGAGAGGAGGGTATTGCAGACCTGCTTATTTCTGGCACTCAGGCAGTCACTTCCAGACATCCTGGGAAGACAAGAGCTCTGGCCAATTACTCAAGGCAGAGGGGAACAATGCATTTAAAAATTGAACCTCAGCCTTCTATAGTCGTTTGAGGGGATTAGGGATCAATTTTTGTTTTTTAGTGGTCAATGGACTTTTGTTTTTTTATTATATGCGGTGCTGAGAATCGAACCCAGTACCTCGAACATGCGAGGCAAATGCACTACCACTGAGCTACAGCCCCATAGGGATCAATTTTTAAATGCATTATCAAATAGTTAAGGTGTACAGAGAGCACAAAAATAATAAATTAATCACTCATGTATCACGAGTAGTTTATAAATCATTGCTGTGAGCTATGTGAAAACCTGGAATTTGGTGCTGCTTCTTGGAACCCTTCTGGGTACCTTGCAAATGGGGCATGACTCATTCAATGGGTCATCAATGAAAGATGACTCCTGTTCCTAGGGGAAATTTCATGCTTGTCATAGAATTCACTAGTTCTTTTAGCCATGATTTTAAATCTCAGGTGCCCAGAGATGGGTGTAACCTGATAAGTCCCAACCGTGTAAGTTTTTCCCTTTTTGTTATTCACACTGAAACCCTGTGATGTTCCTACTTATAAAATAAACACGCAGGATTTTGTTCCTTTGTTACATCCAGTTTCTACCAGAACTGGTCACCCACCAGACCTCCCTATTTCATCTATTTTTGTGTCTTTTGTCCTATTACTTAATAATACTCTGGGGGCTAGGGCAGCGGTACAGTGAATGCCTAGCACGTGTGAGATGCTGTGTTCCAACCTCAGCACCACATAAAAATAAATAAAATAAAGGTATTGTGCCCAACTACAACTAAAAAAAGCAAACAAAAAAAAAAACCTCTGGACTTTTATTTTCTCAGCCAGCCCACAGCCTGTGTTTGGAGGACTGTTTGGTGTTGTGTGGGTCATAGCACCCAGGCATTCCCTATTCAGCTTAAACAAGAAAACCTTAGCAATACATTTGTGTCTACCCTGCTGGTCTCAGATCCTCATCCCCCACTGTCCTCCGCTCACTATAATCACTGCAGCGTTCCAAATTTGAACTTTCTGTTCTCATGCAGTTCTTTGTACTTTTAGTATATGTGTACCTGTTCCTCATCGATACACAACTTTGTTTCACACATTTAAATATATTTAAATGGTAAATAGTACCATGTATGTAGTCAATAGAACTTGATCCTGTTCCTTAACATTTTGCTTCTAAGATTTATTTGTGTATGTAGATAATTTTTTGGCACTATTGTATGAGGTGGGTCCTTCCTGCTCATCATCCCCTTGGATTCCCAGAGTATCCAGGTCTCCCAGATTCTCTGCAAAAGAATAGTAGCTTCCAGGTCACCAGTGGGCCAATATAACATTTCTGTTTCCATCCTCAATCCTACTCTCCTGCACCCTCTTCCTGTAGTGGCACCCCCTTTCTCCACAGAAAAGTCTTAATTAGGCTTCTCCAGAAATCTTCACCATGGCTGATTTTAGGACTGTCAGCAAAAAGAGTCTCTGCAAAAGAGTTCAATGTAGATAAACTTCCTATTTTTGTGTTGTACTGTCTTAATTGGCCACTGGCTGGGAAGATATCAGCACTTCAGGTGCTAGACACCCTCTTACTAGTTTTTCAAAAATGTATTCAGTATAGTAGTTTGTGGAAATGTGCAAACAAGGCCTCTGGCCTTGAGCTGGGCTTCACAGAGATGTCTACATTTTTAAGAGAAGTTACCAATTGGGCTCCATGGTAACAGCTGGCAGGGGAGGAAAGAAAGGGGAGAAGAAGCTCTCCCCTTCTTAGGTGTTGTCCTTGAAGGATTAACTTGCCCAGAACAGTGAAAGAAAAAGCTGCTTTTATGTGAACTTCTGCAGACTGTGAACTTCTGAGCCACTCCCCTTACATGCTGGGTATAAAATTCTGAAACTCCCTGAACTCGGGGTTCAGGGGATTGATTGATTACAGCAAAAGCTGTGCCCTCTGAACCTGGCTGTGTTATGCCAGATTCGTGGGACCCCAATAGACCTCTAGGAGCCGAATCCGATGCAATCACACAAGAGTCTTTATTGCAAGCTCGAGCCTGGACTCACAACCGTTCCCGACGCAGCGGTCCCAGGGAGTGAGTCCCGGTCCTTTGTTCAGTGAGATTTTATAGGTTTTGGGGGGACACTCTATGTGTCACAACATCACACAGCAAATCATTCCATACCAAGGGAAAATCAAACAACTCTTAACATTGATTAGCATATTCTTTTTTTATTTTTTTATTTTTTTTATTGGTTGTTCACAACATTACAAAGCTCTTGACATATCATATTTCATACATTAGATTGAAGTGGGTTATGAACCCCCAATTTTACCCCAAATGCAGATTGCAGAATCACGTCGGTAAAATTAGCATATTCACTGGCGGGAACAAGTTGGGTAGGGGTGATTGGTTAGTACAAGAGGGGGATTCCTTTGAACTGATTGGTTTAGGCCATGAGGGGTGTACGTGCTGAACTACATGGTTTCCCAACATGTTATCAACCACCATAAACTACTGGGGGGTCATCTGGCATCCCAGGTATTTTCCCTGTCTCATGCTGATTGGAGGTTGCTAGGGGGTTGCTATGGGTCCTCACCTAGCCTGAGGGAGTCAGGGACACCTGGCACCACAGACCTTTCCTGTTATTTACAAACAACTCAGCAGGGTGGGGATGTGCTTAGGAGTGCTCTGTGTGTCTTTCCAAGGACAAGGGTCATGCCCCCTTCCTTGGACAGGCTTTGCTCTGAGATAGAGGCTGGTTTCTCAAAAATGGAGTCACATTAGTTTCTCAGCTGCAAAACTGTTTCCTGCTATGTTCCGTGCCTTGCCTCATCTGTCCCTACAACGTTTTTGGTGATCCAGATGGGATGGAGGAGGTAAGGATGGCTGTTCTGTCTCTCTTGTCTCTGGGGACCGGCTTCCCCCCGGCAGTAGGGGACAGTGTTTCCCCTTAGCACACACAGTCAAATCTTGGCCTGAAGGAGAGGCCACTCACCCAGTGCCCTGGAGCTGCCACCTTGGAGCACAACGGAACCCACAGGCAGCAGGAACCAGAATTAGGGTTTTGGAGCACCACCCAGCTGAACAGGTAGGATCCAGGTCCATTTGGTCTTGTAGCCCACCTGACTTCCCCTTCGAGGCCTAAGCGGGTGGAAGAAAGGCTTGATCACCCTCTGTTGGGTCCCGAGTACCCTCCAAAGTGGTTGGAGCTGTAACGGACCCAGACCCGGGGAGTCGCCCGAGTAGTGTCTGTTCGGGGTCAGCGAGCAGAGGGGAAACCGTGACTCCCTTTTTGTTTGGTTTGCAATTGTTGGAATTTGGGCGGTATAGAAATTCTGTCCTGGCCATGTCTGTGTGAAAGTGTGTGAAAGTGTGTGAATGAGACGGACAAAGGGAAGGGTTCTGACCCAGCCCGAGGGCCGAAGCGAGTGCAGAGTCCTGATCCGCGGTTCCCTGGCATCTCATACAGTCTGTGGCGGAATTTCACCAACCAACGTCTAGGTGAAAGCTGCAGGTCAGGGGGTTGATACCGACCCGCAAGACTAAGAGGGCCCTAAGTCCCCGCGAGGGGAGGGGCCAGAGTAGACTAAGTGGGAGATTTGTCCCAAGACCAGAGCCACAACCCAGATGAGGGCTCTCCAGATGCCCCTGCAAGGGACTAAAGGACCTGCCCATATGGACCAGAGGGAAACACCTGAGGGATACAAGGCAGTTTTGTGTGTGCTAGCCTTTCCCCACCACTGAGCTCATAAGCTGGAAAAAATCATACTCCCTCCCCTACATGGAGAAACCCTGCAGCCCATTATCCAGACCTAGGATGGGGTCCCAATGAAGAAGAAGGTCTAAAGATCAAGAGATATCAAGAAGCCTTTGTAGGAAACCTAAGAGAAGGGAAAAGAGAGCAAAATTTCCCTCCACATGCATATGAGCGAAGGTTCCCAGCAATGTTGTGTGTGCTGTTTCCCTCCCAGGTTGTAAATACGACATGCCATTTCCCACTGTGTCCCTCCTGGTCCTTTGGAGGGAATAACAAATGGTAAACAGGAAAGAGAAAACAAAATGAACCGTCTGTGCCCAAGAGCTAGAAAGAATCGGAGCCAGCCCTAAGCCCTAGCCTAAGCCAGAGCCCATCTGCAGACAAACAGAGCAGAGCTAAGCCTCCCACTGCTCCAGCATCTCCCCTCTCACACCCTCAATAGCCCTGAACATTTCTCTCAGCCCCACCTCTGTCTGAGGCCCCTCTGCCCTATGAAATGGGCAACAATGATCAAAAGAGATGTGCCCAACTGACTCAGAGCTAAGTGTCTGGGCCACCACCGCTGCTGTCCCTCTCCCTGCTCAGAGGTGCTTGGGAGAGAGCAGCCACAATGCAAATTTGTCAGTGAGGAGATGCAGAGGCTCAAGCAACAGGTGATCAATGCAGCCTTTGTGGGAAAAACTCAGAGTGACATTGGCCAAAAATTACAAAAACTAGAGGGCTTTACTGAGAAGTGTGCCAGAGAGCTGATTAAGGTGGCCACCACAGTTATCATCAATGAAGACCCAGAGGCTCAAAGATGGACAGACCAAAAAGATAAAAAGGAGGATGGATCTCCTTACAGCTGCTCTCACCACAAAACCAGAGGTCACTCAAAGCGGGGGTCTTACTAGAACAAAGCCAATGGCCCAAATGTTTATAAGGGGGAAAAAACATGGTCAGACAAAAAGGGAAGCCTCCAGTGCCCTGCTGGGCAAGCACCCACTGCCACGCTCAAAAGCTGAGCCCTGAACAGAGAAGGAGCAAATGTTTCCCCCAGCCTTTGGCCCCAGCCCCTCCTTTTAGTTCTCCCCACCTGCTTGGAAGGTGATGATTGATGAAAATGACAGGGGTCTGATAGACACACAGCTGTATCTGATGCATGGGTCCCAGGGCCCCAGGAGGGCTCAGCTGCTGCAAGCCCAAGAATATACTGGGGATAAGTTCATGTTAACAGGCAATAGTGGGCCATAGGGTGCGCACTCCAAAAGGACATGCCACCCCAGCTCCAAGCCACATGCTGTGAGCCACCAGCAGGAAGGGCCACAGAGCCCCATGCACCCAGGCAGAGGCAGCTACTATATACAATTAGATCAGGCCCCTACCTGGCAGCAGGAGGAAGCCAAGAAGACAAAGAGCAACACCTAGGTGGGCACAATGTGGCTGCCACACCAGGACCTGCACCGGACCTGCCCTCCAACCTCAGCAAACAGCCCACAGTGAGATTTACATAGGTGCCTTTTATACAAATGATGTCCCAGGTCATTCAATCTCTGCTAAGATTTACATTCGATTTAAGAGTTGGAGAATTTCAGAAGTCAAGATCCTGCACCAGAAGATAACAACAACAACAAAAAAAATCCTGCATCTAAAAGCGCCAGAGGCTCTGTGTATGCTTCCCTTCCCTAAATGACAGTTCCTCCTAGGTGCTTGAGTACACCATCTTTGGGACAGCCCTGGTCTCTGAATTATCAAGAAAAAGTCACATAACTTGGTTACCATCTGACTCAGCAATAGAACAGACAACAGCAACTGGTGGTTCTCAGGAGTAAATACACATTCCAGATGTGTTTGGAGAGCAGCAACATGGCCACGTGCGAACCAGCACGTTCTCCACCCACCAGGTGTCTCTTGCCTCGGGTGTGTGTTCAGAACGGCCAATTGCTGTTTTATCAAGAGTATTCAGCGAATTTAATCTTCATGGAGTCTGAGAGGATTTTAAACAACAGATGGTCACAAATGCAATCCAGACGAGAGAAAATTCGAGTCCCTCGGTGAGGGGAACCCTACCAGTTGAATGGCAGCTCGCCGCAGCTGGCGAAATTGAATGCTGCAGAGTTCTGGCAGCGCAGAGAAGCAGAGTTTCAGATCCTGTGGACATCTGCCACCCGCGCCTCCACAGGGCACCAGACGGAGGACTGAAGTTGGGACTTAGTAAAGAAACGGTCCAGGTCCATCCTTCTCACTGGACACCCCGCACGGAAATGGGCGGTCACCATCTTGGAGCATCGACTTCATCAGCTTTGGGGGGATTGCACAGCAGTGAGTTTGGCGACAGATCAGGTATGTGACCCCCAGCCCCCCCTCCACCCAGCTGGGATAACTCAAAAACTTTCTTGCCAGCTCTGGATGGGTGTGGCTATCAGAGGGAATAAGTCAGAACCAGTTGCCGGTTTCCAGCTCCCTCTCTCCACAGCCATGATGACTGGGTGACTAACAAACAGAGCGCCCAGGTGTTCAAGGGTGCAGGGCGGCCAGGGCACTGCATTGCCCAGAGTGAAACTAGAGCTGTGGTGAGGAGGCCCAGTAAGTGGGGCCTGGCGCCAGAAATGAGGGGGCTAGAGACCAGAAGCAACCCAAAGAGACTGGGATTGGAGAGACACCCAGCAGGGGAGGGAGAGCCACCCCACACAGATTGCTTCCTACATCCTGAGGGCACCTCCTGGAAGAGAAGAGAACTCTAATAAGAGTGCATTTTTATCTTCCCTTTTTCTTTTCTTTCTTCTTTTCTTTGTACTTTTCTCCCTCCTTCTCTTCCCCTCCCAACCTCCCAAGCATTACTACTTGTACTACATATAATTTACTAAATGCAAATAGGTGAATGTTTCTAGGCTTATCATAGTCCTCCTAAGTACTTACCTACCCCCCAATACTCCTGTCTACTCTCCTGTTAATATTAGAGCTCTCCTCCAAAGTAGCTAAGGTATACTAACCGCCAGATCCTCACATCTTTCCCCCTAAACACAAAGTCCTACTACCAAATGTAAATGTTCTTTCCCTATTCATAACGCTTCTGCTACTATCACCACTCATGGACGCATAGGATGCCTTGTTTATTGCCATAAAACTTTAGCTCCAAATAAGAGACTCTTCTTACTGCAATGGTACACCAAGATGCAGGTCGCTAGGGTTGACAAGGGACTCCAGGAGAGTGGGGAGTGGAAGCTCCAAACCTCAATGCTTGTGTTCCAAAGAAAGAAAGATCACAGACTCAAAAAGCCATGGAGGAGAGCTTCACTATAAGTAGAGTAAGGCTCAAACAAAGAGCACTCCTGAGTGGGTCCTCTCCCAGCCAAGAACGACAAATGGAACAGTGCTATCTCCAAATGGATTGGTGTTTTAGGGCTGCCCTGAGAACTGGGGCCCACCTTCAGCACTCTTTGCCAATCAGGGTTCAACTCCTTCATGTCAGGTGGTAGAGTTTTGGGCCCTAGTTGGTCCTTTCCAGAACTGTCATGGTGTCCACCTAGGGAGGGGAGTGTTCTTTACAAGTCAGTCCTATGCTAATGTGAGAATTGGGACACCTGTGGCCATCAATTCTAGCTTTACAATACCTCAACTGACCCTGTCAAGAGTTAGGAATAGCCCCCATTAAACCTTTGATGTATTTCTTAATTGGCTCCTTTTGTTCTCTTTATTTGTATACTTGTTTTCCTGCATTATCTGAGTACCTACTTGCCTTAAAATTAATTTAAAGAAAACCTTAAAAGTAACTTAAGGACAACCCATGACCTTGCCCTGATATTGGTTTGCATTTCATTTCTCACTACTCACTGCTACCTAACATCTCCCGCTCTTTGAAACTGGCAGGCTGCATGGCAGATGAACAGCAGTCCCCCCTGCCTTCCACAGGGACCACATAGGAAAGCAGGTAGAGGGTGGGGGCAGTCACATAGGCAGCTTTGGCAGGGTGCCCCACTCCTCAGCTATAGACCAGCCAGACTTAGTTAAACTTCATAAATTTCATCACAGATCTTCAACAGCCCCATGGCACATTGGGCAAATATTCTCACAGATGAGAGATTAAAGCAGAGCACAGCAGTCAAGGTGCCCCAGTATGAGCAAGTAAGGGGGCTGGAATGCAGGTCCCACCCCCCTGGGTCAGGGCTCCTATCTACTGGGTATCAAAGAACCAGGCACACATGGGCACTTCCCTGGTCAGGCACCATTCTGTGGCTTCACCAGACTGAGGTTCTAATGGAGTTGATGTCTGCTGCAAAGCTTTAATTCAACATGTGAACTTTTAAAAACAGGAAAGCATGAATTCTAATCACCAAAATATCCCCTTTACTAACAATGTTACTGTACAAAATTCTGATGTCTTTTTCAGATTTTAAAAAAAAAATCATTAAATATTATTACAGCATAATATTAGAAACAACCCCAAATGCAAACATGACATTCAATTTCTCACAAAACATGTTTATTCAGATGTATCATTTCTATATCTTTACAGGGTATATCATAGCAATTCAATATATGTATACAAGTTTCATCGTGCAACACTGAATCTCCCCCCAGGAGGTCACTATAGTGTAATCTCCCTTTAGTTTTTTTGTGATTAATATTTTTGGATAGAATTCATACTGTGGCAGAGTCAGAGAGACCATCTCTGAGTGTCCTTCAAGAATGGGGACATTCTAGCATTTCAAGCAGGTATTGATGTAGGACAGAGGAGGCTGGACACTTGAGAAATGTGCAGGAACAAGGTTTATTTAAGCTGGTGTAATCCAGAGGGGCTAATGCCAAAAAATCCCTGGACCCCAGGTATGGAAGTTATCTGGGATTTATATTCAGTGAGTGGTTACACAACACAATGGTTAACATAATAGTTACTTTTTATTCCATGTTTTTAGATTGGACAGAGGTTTCACAAGATTTTACTAAGAAAAGAGAAAGAGTAACTTTTGTACATCAACAAGCTTGATTGCAGACATAACCTTTTTTTTTTTTTTAGTTGTAGATGGGCACAATACCTTATTTTATTTTTATGTGGTGTAAGAATCAAACCCAGTGCCTCACACCTGCTAGGTAAGTGTTCTACCACTGAGCCACAACCCCAGCCCTGCAGACCTAACTTTTACAAGAAACCTGACCTTTACAATAAAGAGGAGCTAAACCACAATGAGCTCCTTAGAAATCCTGTTGACTTAAAAAAAAATCTTGTTAACTAGGAGAAAGGCTTATATGTTACAATTAAGGTGGGGATCTTTTGGACACTACATCATTTGGAGTATTTATGGTACATAAATATGTACATAAATATATGCTCATTATTTAACCCTTTAAATCAAAAAACATCATCTTCTAGGCTTAAAATTTTATATAATGCCATAATCTTAATTTCTCCTTCCGTGTTTCCCTCCCCCTGCGCCTCTCTCTCTCTCTCTCTAACAGCTTCTTCTATAGTTGACACAATAGTTTCATTGTAAAGGGGAGACAAACATGAAAGCAATAAACAATAGCATAATCCATACTATGTCAATTAAACTTTTGAATCCACCAAGAATAGAAAAACCATCCTCCAAATAGTGAACTTGGTTCCCAAGCCTTAATGCCCTTTCAGGTTTGAACTAGTACATGTGCTAGCTGTTTTTTTTTTAATTTAATTAATAAGTTTAAATTTTATATAAGAAAAGTGTACATATTTTTATGACCATTAAAGTGTCTAAACTTCCTTTTAAGCCTTAGACCTTTATGAATTTTTTTCAATTAGTTATATATAACAGCAGAATGCATTTTGACTATTAAACACAAATGGAGGCAACTTTTCATTTCTCTGGTTAGACACAATGCACAGTCACCCCATTCCTGCAATCATACATGTACATAGATTAATAGAATCCACCTCATTCCACCATCCTTCCCACTCCCATATGCCCTCCCCTCCCACACTCCCCTGTGCCCAATCCAAAGTCCCTCCAATCTTCCCTTGCCCCCCCCCATTATGGGTTAGCTGTGTGTCTGGTTGTTGTCAGTCCTGTAGGAAAGACCAGAAGGAAGGGGTGGCAATGCACCACAGTATGAGAGCCCTCTTACAGGATGAAACACTCCATTTGTCCTGTTGCTTAGTTTATTTTCCTCCTTGCATTGATCAGCCAGCCCTCAAGTGGCTGAAGCAGGGCTGCTGTTTCCTCAACTTTGGTGTGTGCAGGCTAGCCAGCTTCCAGAGTGACCAGAGCAGGGCTGGTGTCATTCTGATCCTCAAGCTTCTCTGGTGTTTCCTTCTTCCTGATGGTCAGCTGAAGGGAGCAAAAGAATGTATATGAGATTCTATTTCAGACAGTCTAAAAACAAACCAAAAAGAACAAAATATTGAATAATACACGACGTATATGTGTGCAAGTATATGTGTGTGTGTGTGTGTGTGTGTGTGTGTGTGTACACACACACACACATACATACCTTTGGTGATACTGTAAAGAGGAGTAAAAAAATTGTGGACACTGCTCCCTGTGTGTGCAACAGAGGTGGGGGATATCCTGGAAGGTTTGAACTACATAGATTTATCTCAATGTAACTTTAAACAAATTTGAAAACAGCTTTTAATTCCATGAGCCGGACCCAACATTTCATGCTTTGGTTTATGATCTTCCATATATTATTACTTCATCTAAAAACATGATGTAAATTTCAACTCCCTACCTCACAGGTCAGTTGCCATCCAAAGGTGCACTTCTAGGTGTGTCACCTTTAGTCTGAGAATATATTTCTGCATGGAAATATTGCTGAATGCCTACCTGGCTCCCAAGGTGAGGTAGTGCAGAACAACTTGATTTGCCCATGGCTTATTGTCGGGAGCTACCTTGGATGAGGACGCCTTTAAGTCCTGATGCACTGGGTTCTGAACAATTATTGCATTCAGTCTGGCAGGGCATTGCCAGGTTGCAGTAATGTGGGCGTCACCCCAGCTCAGGTAACAAGGCTTGGCTCCAGGTGTAGGCATCACCCACTGGGGTTGAGTTACACTCATCTGTTCCCTTGTATTCCCACCCCTTTGCCCTTTTTGGGATAAAATGTTCTATGGAAACTCCCCTTGTGTGTCTCCTATGTAAGAATAAAGAATTCCAGTGGCTCTATGTCTTTCCATGGGACCTTACGTTCACAGAGCCACCCTTCTGTGTGGTTGTGTGCCTTCTTTGTCATTTTCTTAAGTTATTGGAATAGTCAGATTTATGAACCACGCATTAGGTCTCCAGCTACGACAGATGGTGATAGCTTATCATCCTCACCATCTTTGTTTTACCAGATGCAAAACCAAGGTTGTACCTAGTTCTGGACCCTGGACAAGGTCACCCAGTTAAAAGGGATGTGAATTCAGCTCTACCAACTCTGATGCCTTTGCCTCTCCCCACACTACCCTTTGCAAGACAAAACTAGGTAACTTACTTTTCCTTTCTTGATAATCTCATGGAAGAAGCCAATGTCAGGCTAAGTTTGGTAGATCTAGGAGGGTATTTTCCCAAGAGGGGGCTTTTCCCCAAGTCCAGGTGGGTGGAGTCTGTCCAGTCTGGCTCATACCACTGCCCAGAGCCCAAGAGCCCAGATGGCTTTCTCTGGAATCCAGAGTCCCCTTCAGAGAGGAGTGTGAGGGTGAGGTAGGAAGCTGCTTCCAGGCTGGGCTCCCAGAGCAGCCAGAGATCCCTCTCCAGCTTGCCCCACAGGGTCAAGGTCCAGAGGAGGCCAGTAGCTCCACCCCTGCCCCCTCACCAGCAGGCTGGACCCACCTAGCCCCGCCCACTGCCTGCTCTGAGGACTGTAGCCTTTGTTTAAAGTACTCACTTGTTTTCCTTGGATGAGTTCCCTGAGTTAGCACAACTCCTGCTCAAGGGCCCAGAAGGACTGGTGGGAGGTCCTGGGGGAGGAAAGGCAGGCGGCAAGCGGTGGGCACTGATGAGGCGACTGGGATGGAGACTGCTCAACTTCCCAGCTTCTGTGGTCTTGGGCAGCACAGCAGCATCTTTGGGATGGAGTCGCTGAGAGGCATCATGGAGTGGTAGCATCTGGTAGAAGCAGCAGCAACATGTAGCTGCTTCAGGCGTAGGGCATCAGGCGAGGGAGGTCCGGAGTTGACAGCTGGCATGGGGGTGGCATATGCCGAGGTGTTGGCATCCAGCTGCAGTTTGGGAGATCCCTTGCTGCATACTCACAGTGGCGGTGGCAGCAGAAGAGTCCAGAAGCAGCTGTGGTGACAACAGAGGGATGTTGCCATGATCATTTCTGTCCTGCAGTGCCACAGGAGTCTGGCTGCAGTGGGTGAAGTGGGCATCCAGTGCCGAGTATCACTGTCTTGCGTCCATGATGGAGTCTGGTGGTGGCGGCAGCAACATGCAGCTTCATCCGAGAGCCGGCATGGGGCACTGGAGTCAGGCATCACGGCGGGGGGTGAAGGGCATTGACCTTGGGCCCTTGGTGGGCAGCACCACAGTCCAGCTGGGGTTTGACAGTTTGGTTGCTGGACTGTGGCGGAGGCACCAGTAGAGTCCGGAAGCGGGGCTGAGGACACAGAGGCGTCCTGTGGTGAGCATCTTCATCTTGCTGGGGTAACAGGAATCCTGCTGCAGTGGCATCTGGCGACCATGAGGGGAGTCCGGTGGCTACAGTGAAGAGCTCCAGGCCGGGGCGGCAGCGAGGGCGCAGGGCAGTGAGCCTCAGAGTGGAAGGGCGACGAGAGGCTGGAATGGCCTCTGCAGTGGCCGCTCCAGGCCCTGGGTCTTGGTCCAGGCTGAGCGGCCTGTTCAGGAAGCAGCAGGTGGGAGGTGGCAATACCCAGGCAGCTGCTGAGGACCTTAGGCTGCCCACACCTGCCTCGCCTGGCACTGGCCATGAGCCCGCTGGGTGGCTGCTCGCCCCATCCCCGATGTGGCCTCTGCAGGGGAACTAGGCCATCTGGCAGGTGGGGCAGCCTTGGGAGAGGACCCCCACCTTCCCAAGAGACATCCCACCTGGGCTGTGGGGGGAGAGAGCAGAGGAACTAGGACCTCTTCATCCTCAAAGTGCATTTCTGATTGGAAGCGTTTCCTCTCAGAACTGGAACAGGACAAGGATGCCCTCTCTCACCTTCTACTCTACATAGTCCCTGAAACTCTAGCCAGAGTTTAAACTGTACTGCTGTCTAAACTCCACTGCAGCTTAGACTGCACGACAGAGCTGTAGATGAAAGAAATTAAAGGGATAGGAATAGGGGAAGAAGAACTCAAACTATCCCTATTTGCTGATGACGTGATTCTACACATAGAGGATGCCAAAAAACTCCACCAGAAAACTTCTAATATTAACAAATTCAGCAATGTCACAGGATATGAAATCAAGATCCATAAATCAAATGCATTTCTATATATTAGTGATGAACCCTCTGAAAGAGAATTAGGAAAACTATCCCATTCACAATAGCCTCAAAAATGAAATATTTGGGAATCAATTTAACAAAAGAGATGAAAGACCTATACAATGAAAACTAAAGAAATTGAAAAGAGTTTCAGGATGGCGGACCAGAGGGAAGCAGCATCTGTGTTGCTCTGTGATCCAGATCTCTCCAGTAGGAATTCTGCATCTCTGAGAGTGTTAGAGGCCCCTGTACACTTCTCTCTACAGAAATGACCAGCGCTGTGACCCCGCACAGGGCTCCGAGCCTCAGTGTCCCAGCAGGACCCAAAGCCAAAGTTGCAGTTCACTTAAGACGCGGCCAGGGCCTTAGCAGAACCACCTACCAACACATCTGCAGACCGCTGAGACTCCGCTCCCCTCCCCCGCAGGTCACTCAGGCTACCTCCCCACAGCACAAGGCCATCGGTTCCCCTGACATCACCAGACACCCCGACTCTGGAAGCACACCGACTACATCTAGGAAAGCATTCCTCACCATTTTGGGTGGGCATGGCTATCGGATCCGTCGCCTTTTGAGCAGGTACCTGATTTCCAATTCCTCCGTCATGGAATAAATATTGTCAAAATGGCCACACTACCAAAAGCCTTATACAGATTTAATGCGATTCCAATTAAAATCCCAATAACCTTCCTCATTGAAATAGAAAAAGTAATCATGAAATTCATTTGGTAAAATAGACACAGAGAAATCCTTATTGACAAAGCAATCCTTAGCAAGAAGAGTGAAGTAGGAGACATCACAATAGCAAACCTTAAACTCTACTGCAGATCTGTAGTAACAAAAACGGCATGCTATTGGCACCAAAACAGACACGTAGAGCAATGGTACAAAATAGAAGATAGAGAAAAACCCACATAAATGTAGTTATCTCATTCTTGACAAAGGTGCCGAAAACATACATTAGCTAAACGATAGCCTCTTCAACAAATGGTGCTGGGGAAACTGTAAATCCATATGAAGCAGACTGAAATTAAACCATGACCTCTCACCTTGCACAAAACTCAAAGTAGATCAAGGACCGAGGAATTAGACCAGAGACCCTGTACTCAATAGAAGAAAAAGCAGGCCCAAATCTTCATGTTGGATTGGGTCTTGACTTCCTTAACAAGACTCGTAAAGAGCAAGAAATAAAATAAAGAATTAATAATGGGATGGATTCAAACTTAAAAGCTTCTTCTCAGCAAAGGAAACAATAATATGAAGAGAGAGCTCACAGAGTGGGAGACTATCTTTACTACACGCACACTAGATAAAACACTAATTTCCAGGATATATAAAAAACTCAAAAACTTCAACACCCAAAGAATAAATAACCCAATCAATAAATGGGCTAAGGAACTGAACAGACACTTCACAGAAGAAGATACACAGTCGATCAACAAATATATGAAAATATGTTCAACTTCACCAGAAATTAGAGAAATGCAAATCAAAACTACTCTAAGACCATCTTACTCCAGCCAGAATGGCAGTTAACAAGAATACAACAACAATAAGTGTTGGTGAGGATGTGGGGGGAAGAGGTATACTCATACATTGCTAGTGGCATTGCAAATTGGTGCAACCACTCTGGAAAGCAGTATGGAGCTTCCTCAAAAAACATGCAATGGAATCTCCATCTGACCCAGCAATTCCACTCCTCAGTCTATACCCAAAAGACTTAAAATCAGCACAGAGTGATGCAGCCACATTGATGGTTATAGCAGCTCATGTCACAGTAGGTAAACTGTGGAACCAACCTAGAAGTCCTTCAAGAGCTAAGTCGATAAAGAAAATGTGGTATATGTACACAATGGAATCTTAGCTTTAAAAGAGAATAAAATTATGACACTTGCAGGTAAGTGGATGGAATTGGAGAATATTATGTAAGTGAAAAAAGCTAATCCCCCCAAACAAGAGGCTGAATGTTCTCCCTGATAAGTGGATGCTGATCCATAATAGAGGGGGCAAGGGAAGAATGGAGGAACTTGGGGTGAAGGGGAAGGATAGGAGGGACCAGCATGGGGAAGGAAAGAGGGTGGAATGAGACGGATATCATTACCCTGGGTACGTGCAGGACTGCACATAGGGTGCAGCTCTACCTCCTGTCCTACCAGAGAAATGGAAAGCTGTGCTCCATTTCTGTACAATGAACCCAAGTGAATTCTGCTGTTATGTACAACTAATTAGAGCTAATTAATTTTTTTTAAAGTACATTTCTGTGTCTAAGGGCGGCAGAAGACCAAGACCAAGGGCGGCACGTCTTGGGGTTCCTCTGCCATCTCTGCCCTCCACCCTTGTCCCGCCCCAGGGGTGCGCTTTGAGGGGTAGGGTTTGTAGCCCCACCCCCACCGCCTCTGCTCTCAGTGGCCACAGCCCGGGGGCGATGTGGCTGGGGAGGGTGGGTGTCCTCTCCAAAGGCTGCCCCCTCTGGCAGCGGGCCTACCCCCCCGCAGAGGCCGCAGCCCAGGGAGGGGCAGGGCGAACCCGGGGCGGGGCGAGCAGCCGCCCGGTGGGCCCAGGGCGCGTGCCAGGCGCCGCCTGTGTGGGCACCGTAAGGTCCTCAGGGGCTGTGTGGGCACCGCCGCCTGCCGCGTCCTGCATCCCGAGCAGACAGGCCCTGCCAGGAGCAAGACCAGTGGCCGGGGACAGCCACAGCACAGGGCACCCCAGCCTCTGTCGCCCTCTGACTCTGAGGCCCGCTACCCTACGCCGTCGCCGTCGCCACAGCCAGGGCTCCACACTGTGGCCACTGGAGTCCCGACCTGGCCACCAGAAATGCTGGCAACACCTCCACTGCCCTGGAAGCTGAGTCCCGCCACCGCCCAGGGATGAGGATGCTCCTATTTGGACGCTGCTTTCCCTGCAGCCACCGATTCATCTGGACTCCACAAAATGCCTCAGGGCGCCTGGGCTCCACGACCAACGCCCTGCCCACAGCCGGATGCCGCTGGTTGCTGGGAACCTCCAATGTGGAACCCTCATGTGGAACGTGGAGGATGGCTGCTGCTGGCTTCCACCCTGCACCTGGACTCCTCCCCAGGTGCGGCCTACACCTCCAGGCTTGGGGAGGGTGTGGGCACCCCATTTTATCTGTGCCCCCTGTTCATCCTGCCAGGGGATTAATTCACTCATTGGCTTTAGCTCTCCTAACAGGATCATTCCCCTCTAAACCTTCTTGCATTATTGTCTCACCCATGAGCTTTTGGGGGACACCAACAAACTCAACCAAATCACATCTTCATCAGATAGCTTAGCAAGATCTTCTTCATGACTTGCTGTAGCTTCTCCATCAGCACTTGCTGCTTCACCTTGCACCTGTCATATGGAGATGGGCCTCTTGCCTCGAACATCATGAACCAAATTCTGGCACCTTCAGACTTCTTCTGGAGCTTTCTCCCTTCTCTTGGCATCAGAAAAATCTAATGTTGTGGCCTTATCTGGATGCGGTTTTGGCTTAAGGGAAAGTGGCTCCTTTCATCTGTTCTCCAGACTATGAAAACTTTATCCCTCCCTCTCAGCTGTTTTGCTTTCTTATCATTCACGAATGCCCTGGAGCAGCACTTTCATTTTCTTTATGAACATTTCCCTTGCATTCTCATTGGGACTAACTGTTCAAGAGGCACAGCTTTTTTTTTTTTTTCTTTTCTTAATAGTTTTAGATCAACAGCATGCCTTTCTTAGATTTTTTTGTTTTTTTTTTTGTTTGTTTGTTTGTTTTTTTTTTTTTTTTTTTTTTTTTTTTTTTTTTTTTTTAGCTCTAGGGATTGAACTCAGTGCCTCATACATTCTAGGCAAGCACTCTGCCACTGAGCTACAGCCCAGCCCAAGGCACAGCTTTCTATTTGGAATGCAAAACATGGGACTCAACTGTTCAGTCCATTACAGAGTTATTATCTGGTCTAACTTCAATATTGTTTCTTAGGGAATAAGAAGAAGGTGAGACATGATCTGTGGAGCAATAAGAAGACACATATTAAGTTTGCTGTCTTATATGAACAGGGTTTGTAGTGTCACATGACATCTAACCTAGTTAACGTCAGAACAGTAGGGGATAAAATGCCCTGAAATCCTCACCACCTTTAGGCAGTCATCTCTGCTCCATGCACAGGGGACTCTATCTCACCTCCTCTAAGATGGCCTGTGTGTGTCCTCCCCCCAGGACCCATGTGCTCTAAGGGGGCTCCATCTTCAGCTACTCAGTGCTGGAGGTGGCACAGCCTGGTGAATGGATGGAGCACTATTGTGTCAACATAAATGTTTGTTACTAAAATACTTACAATGCCATCCCAGACATTTAAAAAAAAAACACCATCACAAAAAATAAAATAGACAGTATTAGTGGGAGCAGGAGGATCGCTGTGGTGGGGCATCTGGCACAAGTGCAGGTGCTCACATGTGGGAGGCGCCCTCAAGGACTTTAGAACTAGGGCAGCGAGAAAACATTCTAGGAGAAGTGGAGGCTTCTGGTCTAATCGTTTGTTGACCCCCTGCCTCTGGCATTTGTGTGTGTGTGAATTTTATGTAGCTGCCCGGGAAGGTGGCTGACTTTGAAAGAACGGGATGGCAGCTTGGCTCACCACCTGTACCAACTGGAAGATAATGTTGTGAAGGGCCTCTCCTTCAGCTGGAACCTCCCAAGGCCCCCTGCATGGGGGGCTTCCCAGAGAGTGTCCAAGCAGGTCACAAGCAGCAGAGCAAAGGGGCAAAACTGCGAGGCACATGTGTAGGTAGGAGTCTCCCCTTCACTTGCTGTCCAGTCTCTATACAAAAAAGCATGGGCAATCCAGGCTGGGATTGGCTGTGCTGGACAGGGATCCTCACAGGGCCTGGCTCTGAGGCTCCAGCCATGCCTCTCTTCCTTGGGTACCCAGAATCCCACCCACAGCTTGCTTTGTTCCTTCTAGAGAGTCAGCCCCAGACCTCTGTCCTCTGCTGGGACACAACAGGGTAGACCCTGAGGTCTGCCCAGCCATCCTCGACAACAGCCCCCCAAGTGACCACTCTCGAGACAGGAGCCCTCCCTCTTGGCCCGAAGACCACTCACTTCTTGTCTTGAAGGTACTTCTCCTCAACATCTGGCTGGAGGCATCCATACCTAGAGAAGACCAGGAGGCTGTGACCTCTAATATCCTGTGTCCCTCATCTGTCAAGATGCCTGGTGGACTTGACTAACTTCCTGACAATAACGGGAGCTCAGGAGGGCTGGGGGAGTTTGTCTGCACTGATTCCTAAATGATAGGCCAATGCCTGCCAAAGGTAGGTGCTTCATATATGTTTGAGCCATGAATGAACCCAACCACCTGCTGCCTGGCTACCTCAGGGCCAGGACCCTCTCAGTTGACCCCAGGGGTCCCTGTTCTGTCTACAGGCAGGTGGGAACCCTCCCAGATGCAACCCACAGACTCCTTCCCAAATGTGGAAACTGCTTTACCTGAGGCCTCAGAAGAGTGAGGTCTGAGGCAGAGAACTTCCTCTCAGGGAGGGGACAGGCCCCCAGGGAAAGGCCAGAGCCATCACCAGCCTGTGTCCCAGGACCACTCTGAGGTAAACACTCCTAGGGCTCATCCTACTTGGATTTCTAAACACCCAGGCAGAGTTCTCCTCCGAAAAAGCTCTGTGGAAAGTAGGGAGGTTCAGAGTGATGCCCGGCATTCCCAACAGCAGGCCAGGAGATGGCCATGGGCCAGGGCTTGGAGGTGATACACACCTTTTAGACAGCAGCTCCAGAGCCTTCTGGGTACTGGCCAAATCTTGGTACAAATACAAACCCCCATGGACATAGGGGGTGTTCCCCTGCTGCAGTGCAGGCACCAGGCCTTCCTCGAGCTCCCAGAGAAGTGCTGTGAGGGTTTCCACAAGACAGGATGCATCCACTGATGAACCTCGGTCATCTTCTCCCTAGGATGGGCAATTAAAGAGGGACAGTTCAACAGGAAATCGGTAGCCATTTGCAAAAGGAATCACTGCCATACGTCAGGGGAAAACAAAATATTTTCCCACCATATTCTCAGGAGACATCACACACACACACACACACACACACACACACACACGAACCTGGTGAGATCTGGCACTATTGAAAGGGGAATCTGAATGTGGGTTAAACTATGAACACCTGTGGTGCCCTCTGTCTCACTTCTGGTCTCCTTGGGAAAAATTGGCAGAGTCGTTGGGACACAGCGCTGACCCAGCACCTCCACACTCAGGAAAAGCCCTGAGGCTTAAGCACCCACAGATCTGTAGACAACAAGAACTCATGGCTCTGGGCTTGCTGTCTCAACACCAGTGAGCAGACTGGGACCGTTTGTGGACTGTGGGTGCCTAGCTACCAGGTAGGTTCCAACTTCTGTGAGTTCCAAGGAAGTGAGGTCACTGTCCCAGGAAGTCCTTTCCTGAGCCCCTTTCTCACACAAGATGGTTCCAATGGCCCACTGGGCTGCAGTCTTCCCATGACATAGGCACAGGTGGACCCAGTTACATCAACACACCCTGGATCAGGCCCTCAGACAGGCCCGGGTGTAGCCAGCTCCCTTGGTTTGGGGAGACAGAGCTTGGTTGAGACCCTTCTCCTTCTGGTGGGTATGTGTGTGGCCCTGAGAAAGTCATTGTGCCTTGCAGGGCCTCCATAGTTTGTCAACATGTTCCCCAGGGGTCATTCTAACATCGGCTTTAGAGGTTGCCATGCATCTCTAATGCACAAACATACAGAGTACATGACATAGGAAGGTAAGGGACAAAGGATGACTTTACCATGACCTGAGTCCCACAGTGACAGAGGGAAAGTCAGCTCCTCTCTTGGCCATGGTCCCCACTCTCACCACTGGAGGGTTATTTTCAGAGATAGCCTCCCCTTTGCCATAGAATTCTAATTCCTGTGAGAAATCAAATTGCCCCAATGTCTCTTCTGATCGTATGATGGGGTACACTACAGGGGATTTCAAACACCACAGCATCCTGTGCCCAAAGCCTGTAGCTCCCTCCTCTCTCAGTGGATCCACATCAGCATCTGGTTTCTAAGAAACAGAAATCAACAAGCCTCATGGGGTATCACTTCCAAGTTTGAGTCGTGGGAAGTCTAACTTAGTCTGGCTCCACAGGCCCACAGCAGAGGGCACTGCTGAAATTCCAGAGGTTTGTGGGGAAAGTTGGTGGGGCAGCAGGCAGAGACCTGAGGACCCCATGAAATGGCAAGGAGCTGGCATCTCTGTGCCTCCGTTTCTACATGCCTCCCATAGGTGAAAATGCTAGAGCTAAAAAATTCACTGATGCACAAAACATATAAGAAGCAAGGATGGTGTGGAGTGGCCAAGAATTTGTTCCATAGCATGGCCACAACCACGGGAACAGACTTCTCTTTCTCCATGTCTTTAGGGAAAGGCGAAGCCACTTCCTTTTGTTTTGTGTGCAGTTTAAAGCAACAGTTTCCTCCTATTCTTCCAACTAAACTTTGGAGGCAAGATCCCAGTAGTATGAACAAAGAAGCATCTCAGAGGCAATAGTACTCAATAGCTGAGGCTACTGGAGCAGAGAGAAGGACAGACAATTCAGCTTTGAGGTCTGGAAAGGGAATAGGAGACCAGTCCCTGCAGGGGACACTCACTATCCTAATGCATGTTCACTGAGTGCCCTGTGCTCACTGTTGAATGGAACACGAGGAGCTGATGTCTTTCCATCTCCTAAGGAACTTCCAGATTTAGCTAGCCATCCCAGGAGACTCAGGACCATCGTCCTGGTGCACACAGAGCTAAGTGGCTGCTCATTGCCTTCCCACCAAAGGTGAGAGGCAGGTGATGCTAAGTTCTTTGAACTGATACTGAATTTAAAAATATTTTAATTGTATATGCTCTCCTGAGAATACCAGTAAATTCATCAGCTTCGAATTACTATAAGAAAGAACTAAAGGGGAGAAGATATGTTAAGCACAGTAAAGATATGACAAGAATTCAACTTCCAAATGACCTAAAAGCACGTGCAGCTTCTGTGCTATTTCCTGTTGCTTATAATACACAGCAGGTTTCACATGTGCTGATGGTGCCTTACAGGCTCCTGGCCTAACAGGAGAGGCTTTCCTCACACCACAGCAGCTTCACCAAGCATCTGGATTTGCACAGCTGCAAATTTTGAAAAAGTAACACTGAATGATCTCTCTCAAGATAAAGATGTCTGCTCAAAAACAAATATTAAAACTAGATAAAATTCTACTAGAATACAAAAATGTAGAAACTACGATGACATAACAAAATATTTATTAAACTCTAAGCATGTTATTTATTGACCCCCAAACAAATATTCCTATAGCATTTTTTTAGAGAGAGTGAGAGAGAGAGGGGGACACAGAGAGAGAGAGAATTTTAATATTTATTTATTTTTTCTTAGTTCTTGGCGGACACAACATCTTCGTTTGTATGTGGTGCTGAGGATCGAACCCGGGCCGCACGCACGCTAGGCGAGCGCGCTACCGCTTGAGCCACATCCCCAGCCCCCTATAGCATTTCTAAAAGACATCATCATTATTCTTCCTTGAATTGCTTCTATCCATCAGAAAGATGTCATTTTAAGGCTGGTTGATTTATTCCCTTCAAATGTGCATTTATTCAAATAGAAATGAAATGTCTTAAAATAAAAACCCATATCTCAAAATTCCACAAAACCATTTATAAGAAGGGAAAATGTCCTCCTTCATCCAATTCACAATGCAGCTGAAAAAAAAAATCCCAATAAAACCAGAAACAGCCTATGAGAAAGTTTCATAAGAATTGCAATTGGCTATACAATGATATACAAAAACCAGCTTTTTAAACACTTGAAAGTGCTCCTCAGCCACATCAGAAGCAACTAAAATATTTATTTACCACCTATTAACTCAATTTCCACAAGGAAAAAAAACATCTTCCTCATGCTAAACACGATAGATGAAGGAAATGCAGTGTCAAAGAACAGCTCTCTTTGGTCATCAGCTCTGCGCTTCCCAGTTCACACTGAGGTTGACTTTCATCCTGCCCACATGGACCAGGACACTTAATTAACACACAGTCAGGGAGCCTGCCCTAGAAGGCTACTACTCCCTAGAGACTAGTACAGGTGCTCCTTTGGCTTTCCTGACACTAACAGGTTATGAACATCCTTTCTTCTTAAAGAATAGGCTGATGGGGCTGGGGTTTGGGTCACTGGTAGAGTGCTTGCCTAGCATGTGTGAGGCACTGGGCTCAATTTTCAGCACCACATATAAATAAATAAAATAAAGGTCCATTGACAACTAAAAAACAGTATTAAAAACAAAAAAGGATAGAGTGGTGAACACAGCACATCAGCTGTTTCATGTGAGTACTGATACCTGTTAGTTCTTGATCGCTGTCCCATTCCCAGGGTTTCCTGCTATTGAAAGGCAAGCTCACTGGGGAAGCACTGAGGACTCCTATCATAGCCTCCTGCTGAAAACCTCAATTGAACTCCTGCTTCAATCCTAAGCCTGCTGCTTCCCCAAACACAGTCTATTGCATGATTTTACAAAGAGGGGGAACTGATGGAAATCACTGAAGGGCTGGAACACCTGAAGAAGGTCAGCCTGGCAAGTGACTAGGTCCTCTTCCAGTCTGACCTCTTTGGAACATTGGAAGAAAATGATTTCTAGACAAGTCACTTGATAACAAATTTATAGTTTCCTATTTGAAAGCACCACCAAGGAAAGCTTTAGTTACCAGTCAAGGTGTGCAGTTCCTGGGTGTGTCATCATGAGAAGTAACCAAGAAAAGGGTTGAGGCTGAACTCGGACCATAGAGAAGCCTCAGTGATCCACAGTGGCATTGGGCAGGGGGAGAGGTAGGGTCAATATGGGTAAATTAAATGCTCAGGACAATATTAAGAAGACTGTTACGTTATTTCAAACTATAATCCCCAGCCCTTTACAATAACAAACCATCCATTTAAGATCCACTCTCCCTCCTCCTGGCCATTTCCTAACAAAAGTACTAAGAGGCTCAGATCTGGCCAAAATGAAAGGCCCAGCAGGGCTTGGAGGCACACACCCATAGTCCAAGCATTGGGGAAGATGGGACAGGAAAATATGGAGTTCAAAACGAGGCTCAGCAAATTAGAGAGGTCTTAAGCAACTTAGCTAGACTCTGTCTCTAAATAAACATATTTTTAAAAAAAAGTCTCAGGATGTGTCTTAGTTGTTAAGATCCCCCAGGTTCAATATCTGGTATAAAAATAAATAAATGAATGACTCATCAAATTTTCAGTCCTCCAGATGGTTCTGTATTTTCAGCAGTGCCCATCAGGAACCATGGCAATGAGGTTACCTTCTAGAAAGCCAGTCACATTATATATCTCCACATCCAATACTGCTCAAAAACCTGCTCCCCTGGTTTGGATTCATCTCAATGAAATGCCTGACTGTGCCAGCAATGCTCCTGGGAAATGACTGTGAAGCACTTGACAACTACTACCCTCAAGGCAGGCAAGGCTGGCATCCGGCACCTTTGGGTTCAAAGGCTGGAGAGTCCAGGTTCTGGCAGGGACTTCCCTGGCTTACTCTCCCCTGTGGGTCTTTCCAGGCCTTGGGCACCGTGGGTCCAGCTTTGGACCTGCTATGACACCCTGGCTATGGGTGCTTCTAATTTCAGTGCCATCTCCAAAGTCATCCCAAGCAGAAACCCCTCAGATCAATGCAGGGGACCAACACCATCCCCAGAAAGGCCACCTGCACTTGAAAGTCCATGCTGTGGCATCACTGGCTTCTAGGACTGCAGACCTCCCTCCAAATGTGATACTGGCCTTTGGAGCACTGAGCATCTGCACCAAAAGAAGAGGGACCCCAAGCACCAGACAGCAAGCCTGGAGCATGAAAACCTGCAGCACCTCTAACCAGAGCACCTCCAGTGACCAAGGGACAAAAGACAAGCAGCAAACATGAGCAGGGGGTCACCGGTGCCCCTCCATTTAGTGCTTGACACAAAGGCCACCCAAGCAGAAATCCCCAAGTTCAACTCAGGGGCCAGCACCACCCCAGAAAGACCAACTTGCATGACTAAGCCCTTGGCAGTGTCCTCAGTGGAACCTGGGAGCAGAGAACCTGGGAGCAGCCTGTGGGTAATGAGCATCTCCTTTCTGAGAGGAGGGACCCTCGAGCCCCAGACAGACCTATGAGGCAAGCTTGGGCCTGACTCTCTGTGGCCCCCACCACCAGAGTATTTCCATGGTGACTGAGTTACACAGGACAAACAGCAACCATGATCTTGGAGCCACCTAGGCCTCTCCTTTCAGTGCCATCCCCAAAGGGCCCACCCAAGCAGAAATGCCCAAGTTCGCCTCTGGGCACCAGCATGAGCAAGGCTGCGTCTAGGTGCACATCTGTGCTGGCCTCTCACCCTGGCAGCTCTGCTGGACCAGCCACCAGACCATCCTCTTCCAGGGCAGGACCCACTCCTGTGGCTCCAAGAGAAAACTCTTTTGCTAAGATGACATCCACCTTCTCCCACATGGGACCTAGTGGCAGCCTGTTTAGATGCACAGCACAGGTCTCACCTTGATCTCCATAATCCTGGGGCAAAGTGGAGTCTCAGAGACAGGACGTCCCCTTCCCTCCCATTCCCTGGCAGCTTTGCCCTCAGAGTTGGGTAGCAGGAGGCTCTCATTTTACTTGGCTCTCTGCTCAGGTCCTCACTACCACAGAGGCCCTGGCCTGCTCTCTTTGGTTTCCTTGTTGTTTGAGCACCTTGGAGTTCTCTGTCCTTAGGCCATTTGCTTGGATGGGGAAACTTGAAATTGACCTGTGGTCCAGATAATGAGAAGGGATATGCGGTGCACAGAGGAACCACAATGTTTGGAAGGTCTCCTTCGTAATTTGTTAAGTATGGGGAATATTAAGCCCAGACTACTCACTGGAAAGAATTTTCACGGAGTGCTGTGCTTGTAGCTATAAACCTGTGACCAAGAAAAAATTAATTTCCCACTCTAACAGAGCATGGCCTCTGTATGGGCCAGAATCAAGAGAAAAATGGCCTTTAAGGAGGTCACTGAATTATTACAGTCTTATGCAAATAGAAAATGGGATGAAATACATAATTTTTCTATTCTACATAAATAAGCCTGTTCTAGACTCCTGGTGGGAAGACCTCCAGCCACCTGGTGAGGGAGAGTGGAGAGCCACAGGGTGGGGTGGGTGAGCTGAGCCAGTGAGGTGCATGGGCTGCAGCCCTCCAGGGACCCTGAGTGGACCTTCACAAGAGAATCACACAGGACAGGGTGGCTGAATCAGGAAGGCTGGAGGGATTTTTGGGTGACTTAAAAATAAATCTCACTGTGGGGAAGTGGGGCAAAGAGGAGGTGAGTCAGATGCCTCTGGGCTACCACTGGACAAAGGGGAGTGAGCAGAGGAAGGGCATGCCACCCTGCCTGCCTCAAGGTCACCTGGGGTTATGGAGCTCGGGGCAGAGGCCTTCACAGACCCACATTCCCAGCTACCTAGACCACTGGACCTTGAACCCAGATTTCTGAAGGTGACAGGAGCCAGGGGCTCACCTCCTGCCAGGTACCATTCTGCATGTTCCAGCTGATACCAGCAACTCAGGTTTCAAGCTCCAACCAGGTCATCACCCCTTATAGAAGCTTCCTAGACTTATTATACCCCAAGTGAGGACCATGTGGTGCCCCATCCACATTCTACTAACACCTCTTCTTGTTACTTGTCACAAGAACCCAAACTGTCATTCAGTCGCTCAGTGTCTCTCCAGTGTCTCCTGCATGCCAAGTGAGATAGAAAGACTTACTAATCCATGTGGAGGAATACACAGTGGCAACCTGAGGCCAGTTCTCTACAGCAAAGATCCTTGGTCCTCTGAGAACAAATAACCCAAAACCAGGCCTGACAGGGTAGTAGAGAGTGCAGGGAGGGCTTCGTGGAGGTGGTGATGGCCCAAGATCTGAAATAGAAGTAGAAATTACTTCTCTGGGCCTCAGTTTCTCCAGCTCTAAAGCAGGGAGATCCTGTGTGTCACCCACCACTGCCCCTACAGAGTCACCTGGAGTTCAAGTTAAGACAGATGAGGGGACAAGGTGCAGGGAAAAGAGCTACATGGAAATGGCCTGCAGCTTTGAGCTTTTTGACTTGTTATGGGCGAGGCTGGGAGGAGGTGAGAGCTGGGAGGGGTGGAATAGGGCCAGTGGAGGCGGTGAGAAGGGAGGATTTGGGGAAGTTCAAGACAGAGACTCAAAGACAGTTGGAGGATGGAACAGGGAGGTGTCTGCAGGTGGGTGGAGTCAGTCCTGGGCTGAGCCTGAGCTCAGCCTGAGTCTCCCTGCCAGACCTGGCTCTTTCCATGGTGTGGCCCAACCTTTTTTTCTTCTGAATCCCATCCCCCTCTGTCTCTGCACCCCCAGCTGCTCACAGGTCATTCCTCTGCCTGACCCACAGACTCCCGCTGCCTGGCCTTGCTCCTACAGTCCCCTCACTTGATCCCCTCCCTCTCCTATTGGTCTCCCCCTCTGGATGGATTCCCCAGCCACACCCATCTCTTCATTCTTCTCTGAGACCCCCACCCCAACTTGATGGGTCCCCCCCTTCCAAGCTCCCGGCATCAGGCCTCCACTGCAGGGTGATGCACATGAGGCTCTGGAGCCAGATTTCCAGAATTCCATTCCCAGCTCTTCCAGGCAGGACCTTGGCTAACTCATAATTCATGTCTTTCCCAGAGCCTCACCTTTACCACCAGGGAAATGGGAGATATGATTCCCTCTGTAAATATATGCAGCCTGGTTCATGGAGGTATTGATGCTCCCAGGTGGAATTCAGGGTTCCTGTAAGGGGGCGCCTTTTGGCACTTAAAGGAGTGGCCCTCATGGCTCCAAGAACAGAGTTGGTTTTTGTCCCCTGTAAAGTGATCACTCTAGGGATGGTCTAGTTAGTGGTGCTGAATATGTCGAAGCCCCAGTTACCCTGTAAGTGCTGTCTCATGCTTCTCTTTCCTTCACTTGGGGAGGAGATGAACAGAACCCCACAGACAGATATGAGATCCGGGAGCTAGTTGGGGCTCCCAGGTTCCTGGATTACATGGGGACCAACTTACACGTTGAGGTGGCCTTTCCGAAGGTGGTGATGGTTTCCCCCAGGAGAGCTTCAGGGGTTCTGCACGGTCAGGCTTTGGGGGATGGCATGAATTGCACAAACATCAGTGGTTGCTTGCCCTGGTTTGATTTTCCCTTCTCTCCCTTGGTCCTCATGGTGGTGCTCTGCTTAGGGGCAGGCCCTGGAGCTGTTCTGTCCCAAGCTTGCTCCATGGTGTCTCTGGTTTTGGGGGTCCCTCTACTTCTTTAGCAGATTCCCATTTCTGCCATGGGAGATGGAAGAACTGGGGACAAATCTGTCCTCCAAGTTGCCATTGAGGCAACTGACACTGGCAGCATTAAGGGGATGAAACTTGGTTGTCCCATGCTGACTGGGGCTGCCTGTTCTTGGGACAAACACTGATCGCAGGCCCTGGCCTCTGAGTAGCAGCTGCAGAGGCTGAAGGACTAGATGCTGCAGTGGGCCTTGCAGCCTGGCTGCCAGCAGAATGTGTACAGGTGCTGGCACAGGCCCCCACGGTGGGATTTCTACGTCTGTCACCACCAAGGGCTGAGTGGCTTGGGCTGCCCCAGGCTGGGGGGCCTGATATCAATGGTGGGAATGCAGCTACCCCTGGACCTGGAGCTCCCAGGTGTCCAAACTACTGACAGCTGGCGGGGGGGGGGGGGGCGCTCTGGGCTTCCTCCTGTCAGAAACCCCAGGTGGGATGGTGGCTCCAGGGGTGAGGGGCTGCTTCCCACGGGGAGTGTGTTTCTGCACCTTTCAAGATGGCAGACTGAGGAACAGGACCAGAGACTCTGCGTCTAATAGAAGATAAAAGTTGGCCCTCCTCTTCATCTCCTGGGGGCAGGCCCCAAATTCCTTAATGAGACACCTAGAACACAAGAGTTAAAACCAAGAATCAACAAATGGGACGAATTCAAACTGAAAAATGTTTTCTCACCAAGAGAAATAATATGCGAGGTGAATAGGGAGCCTACATCCTGGGAACAAATTTTTACCCCTTACACATCAGATAGAGCTCTGATCTCTAGAGTATACAAAGAACTCAAAAAGTTAAACAACAAAAAAGCAAATAACACAATCAACAAACGGGCCAAGGACTTGAACAGAAACTTCTCTGAAGAGGATATACAATCAATTAACAAATACATGAAAAAATGCTCACCATCTCTAGCAATCAGAGAAATGCAAATTAAAACCACCCTCAGATACCATCTCACTCCAGTCAGAAAGGCAGCCATGATGAAGTCAAATAACAATAAGTGCTGGCGAGGATGGGGGGGTGGGGGGAAAAGGTACACTCATACATTGCTGGTGGGACTGCAAATTGGTGCAGTCAATTTGGAAGGCAGTATGGAGATTCCTTGGAGAGCTGGGAATGGAACCACCATTTGATCCAGCTATTCCCCTTCTTGGACTATACCCAAAAGACCTAAGAAGAGCATACTACAGGGACACAGCCACATCAATATTTATAGCAGCACAATTCACAATAGCTAGAATGTGGAACCAACCTAGATGCCCTTCAATAGATGAATGGATTAAAAAATGTGGCATGTATACACAATGAAATATTACTCAGCACTAAAAAATAACAAGATCATGGCATTTGCAGGGAAATGGATGGCAAAGAAGGCCCAGTGTGAGAAGGTGGCTGTAGGCAGAGCGGGACAGCCATTGCCAAGGAAGAAATGCTCATCCATGGGGAATAGGGGTAGGCCACAGAAATGAAAGTTTCCTTTGCTGTCACATCAATAGGGGGACCTCTGAGGCTGCCACCACTTCTAGAACTGGCCTGTCCAGTCACCACTGAGGACCTCAACTGGGAGAAAGAGAAAGCTCCGCAGCACATCAACTGCCTTCTGATGGGTGAGTCCCAGGCCAAATGGGACAGCTATACCATGCCCCCCAACCCCAGCCCATGTGTGGGCCCCCTCTACCTGGGGAGGGGCCAGGCCTCTGCCATCAGTGGGCCTCAGCCAGACCTTGCCTTACCACCCCAGCACTGCCTCCCCGCCCAACGTGGGTGGGCGCTGCTCTCTCCTCCCAGAGACACCCTCTCACCTCCAAACTCTGTGTCCCCTTCTTCCACAGCCTACCAACTGCTGCTTGGCCCTTCCTCCTAGGCCCTCTCCCAGAACCTTGGCAGCTTGGCTCTGCAGCCAGTGGCTCCCTTGGGGGCCATCCTCATGACCACCATTATGACTTCACAGTCCCCCTTCCCCCACATCTGGGGCCTGCATCTGACTCCAGTAGGAACTTCCTACTCTCTCACCAGGGCCCAAAGCCCAACAGTACTCACAGACCTCACCTGTAGACAGCTCCAGTCTGCCATCTTTTTTTTAATTTTTATTTATTTTTTTAGAATAAATAAAATGACAGTAGAATGCAATTTGATATATAATACATACATGGAATGTACATACATCAATCATATTGTCTAGTCTACTCTGTTGCTCTTCCTATCCCCCCTTCTCCTCCCCTCCTCTCCCATCCTTTCTCTCTATCCAATCTAATGTGACACACTTTTTTTTCTTTTTCTCATCACAACATCAGATATGTATTCTGTATAACAATGAGGTTCTCCTTCCCTCTTCTGTGCAACTCCCCTTCTCCCTCTTTTTCCCTCCCACCTCTCTTCCCTATTTAGTGGTAGTCTTCTTCTCATGCTCTTCCTCCCTATCCCATTTTGAGTCACCCCCCTTATATCAGAGAAGACATTCAGCATTTGTTTTTTAGGGATTGGCTAACTTCACTTAGCATCATCTGCTCTAATGCCATCCATTTGCCTGTGAATGCCATGATTTTATTATTTTTTAGTGCTGAGTAATATTTCATTGAGTGTACCTTTTTCCCCGCCTCCTCGGCAGCACTTATTGTTGTTTGACTTCATAATGGCTGCCATCCCTGGGGATGAAGAGTACCCTGGGGCAGCTTGCTCTTGGGTGGGCCTGGAGCCCTCCTCTCCAGGGATTGGAGACCTCTAGTGGAGCTCTAGGAGCTCTGGTGGCCTTTCTCTTGGAGCAGGAGCTCACACAGAAGGCCCAGGATATCTCAGCTCTGACTTGGGAACTCTGGGTGCGGAGGATTCCCTGCCTGGGCACAAAGGAAGGCAGGCGGCTATGGGCCACCAGGAGCCTAAAGTCCTATTGTGCTCCTCCAGTGATATGGGCTCTCTCTCTGATGTTCTCCATATGCAGGGCCTTCCACTTGCTCATCCACCCTTGGCCACTGTCTCCAAGGGCACTGAGCACAATCTTCCCTGGGCAGGGCTCTCGGCTATACCACGGTGCTACAAGCTGGCAAGGAGTGGCTCTCTGCTCCTGTGCCATACAAGGCATCTGTTTGCTGAGTGGGTGGTCTAGGCTGCAGGAGTTAGTGAAAGGTGCAGCTGACAACATCATCTTCAGGAGACCAGGCATGTGGAGGGGGGAGGTAATGTCCAGGTCTCCCAGGACCTGGGACCAGCAGCCAGGAGGCACTTTGCTCAACTGCTGAGGTGCAGTTCCAGGATGATCTTGACATATCATACATTTGAATCAAATGGGGTATAATTTTTAATTTTTCTGATTGTACAGGTTGCAGAATCACATTGGTCATACAGTCACCTATATACATACAGCAATACTAGTGTCTATTTTATTCTGCTGCCCTTCCTATCCCCCCTTCCCCCCCCCTCCCATAACTTCTCTCTACCCAATCTAATGTGACACATTTCTTTTTTCTTTTTTTCCCCCTCACATCATCCTACATGTATTCCGTATAATGATGAGGGTCTCCTTCCATCTTCCGTGCAATTCCCCTTCTCCTCCCTTTCCCTCCCACCTCTCTTCCCTATCTAGAGGTAATCTTCTTCTCATGTTCTTCCTCCGTATCCCATTTTGAGTCACCCCCCTTATATCAGAGAAGACAGTCAGCATTTGTTTTTTAGGGATTGGCTAACTTAACTTAGCATCATCTGCTCTAATGCCATCCATTTCTCTGCAAATGCCATGATCTTGTTTTTTTTAGTGCTGCCATGCTCCCCCTTCTTACCCCACTATGAGTCAGCCTCCTTATATCAAAGAAAACATTCGGCATTTTTTTTTTTGGATTGGCTAACTTCACCTAGCATTATCTTTTGAATGCCATTCATTTACCTGAAAATGCCATGGTTTTATTCTCTTTTATTGCTGAATGAGCAGTATACACACACACACACACACACACACACACACACACACACACACAGCGTTTTACAAGTCTCCTAGCTAATGTATGAGGGTTCTGATTTCTCCACATCCATGCCAACACTAGTTATCTTATGGTTTTTATTTTTTAAAATTACATCCATCTTATTGGGTGAGAGGTGATATTTCATGGTGATTTTGATGAGCATTTCTATACTAACTTATGTTACTGAACATCCTTTCATGTGTTGTTGGCCATTGTATATCTTGTTTGCAAAATGACCACTACAGTCATTTTTCCACTTTTAGTTATTTGTCTCTTGTTTGTTATGAGTTTTCAATATCTCTGAATACTAGACCCTGAGAAATATGATTTGTAGTATTTTCACCCATACTGTAGGTTGTCTCCTCACATTCTCGTCTGTTTCACTTAGGTTCTCTAATTTCTTGCACACCATTCACAGTTTGGTCTTATCACCCTTTCTATATTGGTAAGGTTGGTAATAATGCTCACTCTTTCTCCTAACAGGCTAGCAAACACCTTTTCAACTTTTGATCCTACTGACAGGAGTTTTAATTCTCTACTTCTTTTACCTCTGCTTTAACTTTTACTACATTCATTCTTCCTCCTGGTTTGGGGTTTAGTTCACTTTCTCTTTTTGAGTTCCTTAATGTGTAAAGTTAAATTGTTGACTTAAGACCGTTCTAAAATAAGGGCTGGAGTCGTGAATACCCCAGCTCTCAATAATTGGTGAAACAGCATGAAGACACGAGGTGTGACTCTACCTTCTCCACAACCAGAGATATGAACCGTAATCATTCTGCTATCATACATGACAAATTGTTAGAGTTAAAAAAAAAAGAGTGAAAAAAACAGTGGTGGAACAACTAGACGAAATGTCAAAACAGAAATAGAGGACTCGGCACAGAGCCGCTGCCAGTGCCCAGAGGTCTCCCGGCCATGGAAACCTCTGGCTCCCCCCGCGGTAACTGCGCTGAGCAGCCCAGACCTCCTGTCCCATCAGCACCCTGCTGTCCCTCTGCTCTGCTCTGATGTCGCATCCTGGATCTCCCCCCCACGCCCCAGCAACCACTGGCTGCAGCCACAGAAGATACCGCTATCCCGGACCCCGTGACTGCGGACGCCTGCTGCTGACCGCAGGAGATGCCTGGTGACAGGGTCCCTACAGCTGCGCCACCGCGGTAGCCAGGCCGTGTGCTGCTGCCACCGCTGCTGGCCAGCTGCCTGCTGCAGGGGAGGCTCCAGGTTTGGTACCCCGTGGCTGCACCTATTTTGGGCAGGGCCTGGGGCAGGGGTGCCAGCATGTTTACCACCACAAGAGCCTCAGGTGTCTATTTTGTCGATATCCCTGAGGCACAGGTGGTTTCAGAGGTGGATGACACTAGCATGTTATGTGTGTTCCAGGCTCCCTCACTGAGGAGCCTGGTGGAGACAGCCTTCATCTCTGATACCCTCTCTTCCCTGTCTACCATCTCCAGTTTTTCCATCCAACAGGAGATGCACCTAATGTCAGAAAGGTAAGCCCACCCAGGGTGACAGGGTCCTGTATAGCTCTGAATCCAGGAACTGGCCCTGTGCCTCTCAGCCTCAGCCCTCTCCTCTGAACTGTGCGGTGCCAAGATCACTGACCTCATGGTAGGAAAGGCCAGGCCTCTCATACTGCTGCCCCCTTCCCTCCTGGGTGGTCTCCTCACTCCCTCACTTGCTTCACTACCCACTTGGTAATGTCCACAGCCAGGTCATGGTCACAGGTGCTGAAATGGAGGACCAAGGCCACCATGTCCCAGCCCTGACAGAAAACCCGGAGCTCATGGAGGAAAGGCTGAAGGTGAGGAGGACTGAGGTGGGGGTATGAGTATGTAGGAATGGGATGGGGCTTGAGATGCAGAGCATTTCTTCCAGAAACTGGGGTGGGGCAGGCACAATGAGAAGCAGAGCTCTCACTGTCTGCATGCATTCTGGGGACACTGCCAGGGTTGGGTTTGTGTGTGGAACTGTGTGAAAGGCAGTGGGAAATATTTTGTCCCATGGAAGGAACATGGACAGTTTCTTGACCTTTGCTCCTCTTGCAGCTGCAGGGCCACCTCCGGTGCTTGGGGACACTCCAGCTCAAATTCCACCACCTCTACCACCTGAGAGAGAGCTGGACCTGGAAAGGCCTGCAATGGCAGATCCTGACCAAGAACTCCTGCTGGACCCTCAGGCAGCGCCTCTTACCGAGACCAATCCAGAGCCTCCATTCCTTGCCCCTACTTTTCTTTTCTTCCTTCTTTTTATTTTATGTTTTTATTTTTTATGTATGCTTTGCTTCTTTTAAAATGAAACATTCTATTTGTTTTTGAAAAGATTCAGTTAATTGGCATTAAGGGCATTCTCTAAACTGTGCACTAGTCACCACTATGTCGTTCCAGAACATTTTTCTGAATTTGGTGGATATTGAACCACTCCCTCCCCCACCCTCCTGCTAGTCCCCAACAACCCCTCAGCTTTCTAGTCCCGTGATATGCCTAGTCTGCATTTTTCAAACCAGCGCAGCCTCATTTCTCCTGGGGCACATAATGTGGAAAGAGACTATTTAATAAAGTTTCTTTAGAATGGTAAACGCCATACAGGTCTAAGTTTTCTTTCTTTCTTTTTCTTTTTCTTTTTTTTTTTTGTGTGTGTATGCTGGGGGTTGAACCCAGGAGTACTTTACCAATGAGCTACATCCATAGTCATTTTCCTTTTTCATTTTGAGACAGGGTCTCCTCAATTACTGAGGCTGGCCTCCAACTTGAACCCTTTTGCTCAAGGCAGTGTAATTTGGAAATAGGAAAAAAACTCTTATGTTCAAATTTTTGGAGTACAAATAAATCACCTGTGTAACAGCTGCACCAGGCAATGCCATCCAGCAGGGAATACAACAATGTCCACCTCCTTGTCATTAGGCAAGTAAATCTCCACCCAGTGCTGAACAAAAGAGTATGCAGAGATGTCATTTATGGTAATATCAACAACAAGTCAAACAAATTAATAAAGCACATAGAAACATACATACTCAGAGTAGAGTGTAAGGATATGTAAGTTAAGATACAGGAAAAGGTAAGAAACCCCAGCTCAACTTCCATTACCACCTCTGCCACCTGAGAGAGCACCAGGGTCAGAAACACCTTCAACAGCAGCTTCAGGCCTGTGGCTCCTAGAGGCCCCACAGCCAGCCCCACCCACTGAGGGCCCCATACACCTGCTCCCACCCCAGAGCTCCCTTTCCCCCTTCTCTTATTTTTTTTCTCCTTTTCATTTTATGTATTTATTTATTTTTTTTACAACTAGTTTATTTCATAATTTAAGGTTGTATTTTTTAAAACATTCAGCTTATTGGCTTCAAGTGCATCCCATTGTCCTGTACCTGGTACCCGCACCCACTCCTTCCCCCTCTTTCTCTTGCTAGTCTCCAAGGAACACTCATTATTCTCTCCCTTTGATTTGCCTCTACTGGGTTTTTTTCACATCAGTGCAGGGTGACTTCTGTTTGGCCACATAATATAGGAAGGGACTGTTTAAGTTTGAATTTTCTTTGAATGGTAGATCCCATATTGGTCTAAAAGGTTTTATTTTTCATTATTTGATTTTTGTTTGTTTATTTATTTATTTATTGGTACTAGGGATTGAACCCAGGGGTGCTTTACCACTGAGCCACATCCCCCGTTCTTTTTCTTTCTAATTTTGATATGAAGTCTCACCAAGTTGTTGAGGCTCTCCCTAAGTTGGGGAAACCGGCCTCCAATTGGCAATTGTCCTGCCTCATCCTCCCGAGTCACTGGGATACAAGTATGCACTACCTGCAGCAGGCCTATGTTTATATGTAAAAAAGTAAAGCTCCTTAGAAAATACTTTCATCATATTGAAGTTGAAAATGTTTTTCTGTGACTGAAGAGTCAGAAGTCACAAAGGAAATACTGGCTTCTGGTGGAAAAACAAAAAGAAGATAGATACTTATAAAGACCAACCATAACCAGCAAAGTGTTCCTTTAAAACCCAGGCTGAAAATAAAAACACAACAAAGCCTAGACGGATAAAATATTAGTTATTAGGTGTCCCCCAAAAGCTCATGTGTGAGACAATGCAAGAAGGTTTAGAGGTAAACTGATGATTAGTAAATTAGTCACCTGTCAGGGGTGTGTGTGAGTGTGTTTGTGTGTGTGTGTATGCTGGGGTTAAACCTAGGGACACTATGGACTGGTAAGGTGTAAATGGAGGAGGTGGGTCAGTGGGGGCTGTGCCTTTGGAGTCTATATTGTTGTTTGTATTCTTGATAATTGCCATTCTGACTGGAGTGAGATGAAATAGTTTTGATTTGCATTTTTCTAATTGCTAGACATGAAAGATTAACATTTTTTCATATATTTGTCCTCTTCTGAGAAGTGTCTGTTCAGGTCCTTGGCCCATTTACTGATTGGGTTATTTGGTTTTTTTCCGGTGCTTAGCTTTTTGAGTTCTTTATATACCCTAGAGACCCTATCTGATGTGTGAGGGGAAAAGATTTGCTCCCAGCATGTAGGCTGCCTGTTCACCTCACAGATTGTTTCTTTTGCTGAGAAGAAACTTGTTAGTTTAAATCCATCCCATTTATTGATTCTTTTTACCAAAAACTTCCACCAGAAAACTTCTAGAACTAGTAAATGAATTCAGGAAAGTAGCAGGATATAAAATCAACACCCATAAATCAAAGGCATTTCTGTATATCAGTGCCAAATCCTCTGAGAGGGAAATGAGAAAAACTACCCCATTTTCAATATCCTGAAAAAAAAGTACTTGGGAATCAACTTAACAAAAGAGGTGAAAGATCTATACAATGAAAACTAAAGAACCCTAAAGAAAGAAATCAAAGAAGACTTTAGAAGATGGAAAGATCTCCCTTGCTCTTGGATACACAGAATTAATATTGTCAAAATGACCATACTACCAAAGGCCCTTTACAAATTTAATGCAATTCCAATCAAAACCCCAATGGCATTCCTCATAATAGAAAAAGCAATCATGAAATTCATCTGGAAAAATAAAAGACCCAGAATAGCTAAAGCAATCCTTAGCAGGAAGAGTGAAGCAGGTGGCATACCAGACCTTAAAACTATACTATAGTAACAAAACCAGAATGGTATTGACATCAAAACAGACTGGCAGACCAATGGTACAAATAGAGGACACAGAGAGTAACCCACAAAATTACAATTATCTTATATTAGACAAAGATGCCAAAAACATGCATTGGAAAAAAGATAGCCTCTTCAACAAATGGTGCTGGGAAAACTAGAAATCCATATGCAACAAAATGAAATTAAACCCCTATCTTTCCCCATACAAAAAACTCAACTCAAAGTGGATCAAGAATCTAGGAATAAAACCAGAGACTCTGCATCTAACAGAAGAAAAAGTAGGGGGGCTGGGGTTTGGCTCAGCAGTAGAGCACTTGCCTAGTGCGTGTGAGGCCCTGGGTTTGATCCTCAGCACCCCATAAAAATAAATAGATAAAGATATTGTGTCCAACTAGAACTAAAAAAATAATTTTTTAAAAAATAAAGAAGAAAAAGTAGGCCCTAATCTCCATCACGTGGGATTAGGCCCCAACTTCCTTAATAAGACTCCTATAGCACAAGAATTGAAACCAAGAATGTTCCTTTTTTTTCCTTGATCTCTCTAGGTGATGTTTTGTTAGTTTTGATGATCTTTTCAAAGAAACAACTTTAGATTTTATGGAAATTCTATCTACAGTATTTTTTGTTCTCTCACTTATCCTCATCTTTAATCTGTGTTATTTCCTTCCTTCATTTAACTTGGGTTTAGATCATAATTATTTTTCTAGGCTGTTAATATGTAAATTAAGGTATGGAAATTAAATTAAGTCAACAGACAGTTGCCTTGAAGACAATACACAGAGTTCAACTTAAACCACAATGAAATATCACTGCACAGCTATTAACATAAAAAATAGTCACCACACCAAAAGCTGTAAAGAGGCAGGGAAGCTGGTTCACTCACATGTTGCTGGTAGAAATTTAAATTAGCATAGCCACTGTGGAAAACAGTTTTTTAAAAAACAAATATCATTTGATGTATCAAATGTATGTCTGAGAATTTATGCAGAGCCATGAGGATATTAATATTCACACCTCTCAAAAATACCCTTATATTCAATCTTTTCTAGCTTTGTTATTTGTAAGAGCCCAAACTGGAATCAACCCAAATGTCCATTTCTAGATGACTGTACACCCAAACTGTGCTACATCCATAACACGGAAAACTGCTCAGCAGTAAAGAGGAATAAAAGCAGATACATGCAATGACCTGTATGAATCTAAGGAAAATTGTCCTGAATGAATTAAAAAAAACAATCACAAAAGAATACATACTGAGGGTCTATTTGATCTATGTAAAATTCATAAAATGATAAAATCATAGAAATGGGAGAAATGGAGGGTGGGGACAGGATAAAAACATGGTGTGGCTTTAAAGGACAAGGTGTGGGCTGTCTGCAGAGATGGAGATGCTCTGCATCCTGACTGTATCTGTGTCATCCTTGGTAATATTGAACTATAATTTTTCAAGCTATTACCTCTGGGCAAAAGTGAATAAAAGGTACACAGGATCTGTTATTTTTATGCTTATAAATGAAAATGTTTATTTAAAAACAGAAACAACCCAGGGACTGGGGTGTGACTGTGGGAGAGCACTTGCTTAGCACACATAAGGCCGTGGGTTCATCCCCAGCACCCATTGGCCCAACAGTAGAGTATTTGTTTTTAATGGTATCTCCTAAAGTCAGGTGTTTGCAGTTTTGTGCACATGTCTGATATTTTCTGAAAAAAAAATTGGGTGATATGATTATAGGTGATTTTAAGCTTTTATTTCACATTTTAAAAGATCAGTGCAAGCTTCATTAGTTTTATGTAATGCAAACAGCCTTTATTCATTGTGATTCTGCAAAAACAAATAAAAGGCTGAAAACCAAACAGCAGAAAGTAGGAATCCCAACTGGAGGAACTAGAAATCTCATACATTATGAAATGAAAATTTTACAGATGGGAATGTAAAGTGATTTGACCACTTTGGAAAACAGATTGAAAATGTCTTTACAAGTTGGATATACAGGGGAAGATACCAGGGTGGGGATGTAGCTCAATGTTGGAACGATTTCCTCACACACACAAGTCCTGAATTCAATCCCCAGCACTTTTTTTTTTTTTAAGTTGGATATAAGCTATCACATAATCTAAACCAAGTGCAGTAAAACTGTAAGTCCATAAAGTGACTTTTGGAGGAAGGTACATATGAACGTGTTTCTAGTAATTCCTGAAGACTTGGAAACAATGCAGATGTCCATTAGCAGATGAAGGTCGGAACAAACCACAAGTATCTACACACTGCCATGCGAGGATGAACGGTGGACACAAGAATACCATAGACAAATCTGAAAATTATTATGTTGAAAGAGGCTAGACACACTAGAGGCTAGGCACATTTATTTTTTAAAAAACTGTAGAGAATGCAAACTAATCAAGAGAGTGACAGAAAGCAGATGAGTGACTGCTTGGGTTAGAGGGAGTAGGAATAGCAGGCAGAAAGTGACTGCAGAGGACCAGTACATGTCAAGATGATGAATGCATATGTTCACTTTGATGGTTAGTTTTCCATTACTGCAGCAAACTACCTGAGATAATCAACATATAAAGAGGAAAAGTTTATTGTGGCTTACAGGTGTGGAGGTTTCAATCCATAGCTGAGTGGACCCTTTGCTTTTAGGGCTGTGGTGAGGCAGCTTATCCTGGCAAGAGGAGTTAGGAGATCAAACCATTTGCCCCTAGGCCCCAATTCCTAAAGGTCCCATCACCTAATTGTGCCATAGGTGGGAACCAAGCCTGTAAATGGCCCTTTGGGGAACATTTCAGATTCAAATTATTGCATTCACTGTCCTAATTGTGGTGATGGTCTTACAGGTGTGCACACATGTGAATGCTTGCCAAGTTGTAGGCTTTAAGTGTGTGCAGTGCTTTGTGTGGCGATCTGCTCATGCAGATGTGTTTACATAGGAATAAATCAAATAAAAACTCTCATATGAAAAGCTTTACAAGAGGAAGAGGGGGAATTGTATAAGATGCTGGCAGTCTGGGCCCTCTTCCATGCCCAGGTCCAAGCTTGGGAAGAGGGACAAACACTGCCGGGCCCTCTGCAGTTTCAGCTCCCTCCACGTGTGTGTCATCCTCAATGAAAAGGAGCACAGTGAAACACTGGGCAGGCCCACCTGTCCAGCCAGTCACCCTAGGCCTTCTGGAAAGCACCTGTCCAGCACAGCACCTCTCCTTCATAAGCATTGCCCAATAAATCTTATGTAAAGATATGAACTTTAGGGGCTGGGGCTGTAGCTCAGTGGTAGAGCGCTTGCCTAGCATACGGGAGGCACTGGGTTGGATCCTCAGCACCACATAAAAATAAACAAATAAAATAAAGGCATTCTGTCCATCTACAACTACAAAAATTTTTAATTATTTAAAAAAGAAGATATATCTCATCCATCTCCAGGTGTCTTCTTGGGTGTCTCAGCAACCTATCCTGCTGCCCTAGCACAACAGGGCCTCCCAAAACTTCAGATCCCTCTTCACCAGAGTGTGTGCTCTGAGGCATTCTGTAAAGTACATGTGACTGGGGACCTGCACTTTTTTTAATATTTATTTTTTAGTTTTAGGTGGACACAATATCTTTATTTTGTTTTTATGTGGTGCTGAGAATGAAACCCAGTGCCTCATGCATGCTAGGCGAGCGTGCTATCACTTAAGCCACATCCCCAGCCCCAGGACTGTGCTTTTATAACGAAGCCTAACATGACTTATCAGAGCAAAGGAAAGTGCACTGCAGCCCCAGAGGCCAGCTGCGGTTCTCCAGGTGGTATTAGGACTGATGACATTTCCACCTCTCTCCCTTATCTGTAAAGGTGGACTGTGTTAGCCCGGGGCCTGGTGATGCAGAACCCAGCAGAGGCTGCACATGGCCACCCATCCTCAAGCTCTCACAGCAAGTGTGGAGCATGAATGTCTGCCTGAATTAGTCAGTTTTCTGTTGCTCTAAGATAATATGTGAGCACTGTCAATCTCACACACACAAGTCCCTGAATTCAATCCGCAGCACTGCCATGAGAGGATGAATG
Organism: Spermophilus citellus; assembly: GCF_964194105.1. Lineage (NCBI taxonomy): Eukaryota > Metazoa > Chordata > Mammalia > Rodentia > Sciuridae > Spermophilus > Spermophilus citellus. The sequence goes on along the minus strand of NC_138198.1, from coordinate 43,662,217 downwards.
GTATAATCTGTTTAGCTCACAGTTTGGGAGGCTGAGAGCCCAAGATTGGACAGCCCATCTATTTGGCCTCTCCTGAAGTCCTCCTGGCAGGCAGCATTGCAGGGTCGGAGCATATTGCAGACGAGATCACAGGACAAGATAGGAAGCCTTACATGGACACACTATCTTTATTTTGTTTATTTATTTATTTTTGTGTGATGCTGAGGATGGAACCTAGGGTCTCACACATTCGAGACAAGCACTCTGCCGCTAAGCCACAACCCCAGGCTTGCTCTTTTTATAAGAACCTGTTCTCTGGAAACTAGCGAGTCTCCCACAATACCTACATTAATCTGTGCCCCCAATAACCTAACCACCTTCTACAAGGTGCCAACTCTTAAAGATCCCAGCACATCTCAATGATCACCTTGCTGTGGGCCAAGATTCCAGCACAGAAACTTTTGGTGAGGACGGGCAGAGGAATGAAGCTGCCACACCAGTCTACTAAAAGACTCGTGGCACTGATAAGCCAATTTACCCCAACAGTTTTGTTTCCAAGTTTTCTTTGAAAAACACAGGAAAAAAAAGAAAGAAAGTACAAAAATGTTTTCTTTTTCAGATCCCAGCAGAACGGTGTGGAGAAACACTCTTGAATCCTGAAGTCAGTCAGTCCCTGGATTATTTAGTGATGGAATCCACCAAATCCCTCCCTTACCTCCTCTGAAAGCAGTGTAGATTGAGTTTCTGCCATTTACAGAGTCTCTTTGATGTTCTTTCTTTGCTGACTCCAATGCTTGTCCTGCATCTTCCATTAACTCTGACTTCAACTTTATATCTCAGCCAACTATGTCTGCCAAGCCTTCTTTAAACCCACCCCTCACCAAATAACACTATTTCTTCCTTGAACTTATCACAGTTGCTAATTAAGCTTTTACACTTTGAGTATCCCTTATCAGAAATATTTGGGACCAGAAGTGTTTTGGATTTCTGATTTTTTTTCTTGGATTTTGGAATATTCACATGTATATAATTAAATATCTTGGGTATGGGACCAACTATAAACATAAAATATGTTTGTTCCACATACACCTTATACACATATCCTGAAGATAATTTTACAAAACATTTTAAATATTTTTTGTACCAGGGATTAAACCCAGGGGTGCTTTACCATTGAGCCACACTCCAGCCCTTTTCATGTTTTGTTTTGACATGAGGCGGGAGGGAAAGGGAGAAAAAAAGGGAAATCACATGGAAATGGAGGGAGACCCTCGTTGTTATACAAAATTACATATAAGAGTTTACAAGGGGAATGGGATAACAAACATGGAGGGAAATGAATTACAGTAGATGGGGTAGAGAGAGAAGATGGGAGGGGAGGGGAGGGGGAATAGTAGTGGATAGGAAAGGTAGCAGAATACAACAGTCACTAATATGGCAGTATGTAAAAATGTGATGTGTGACCGATGTGATTCTGCAATCTGTATTTGGGGTAAAAATGGGAGTTCATAACCCAATTGATTCTAATCCATGAAATATGATTTGTCATGAGCTTTGTAATGTTGTGAACATCCAATAAAAAAAAATTAACTTGTACTTGCACATGCCTAAGCAGCTGAAAAAATAAACACTGACAACAAGGAGCAAGCAATCCAATCATAAACGTCCAAAACAGAAGTGTGCAAACTCTAAATTCATGAGGGACAAGTATAAATTCCATAGTTAAAAACTAGCATAATTTCAGATATTTTAGACAAGCAGAACATCTGTTTTAAAGAGAGAGATGCCTTTTCCTAGTGGGACCATACAGTGGATCCCTTTTAAATGCATATTACACATAAAGATTAATAGGTGAGGATAACTGGGAGAGTATAGGATCCGGAAACCATGGCACATGAGACTTTCAAGCTCAAATGTAATAGAGAAAAAAATTCTATATAGCTATGTTGGGATCAGGAGATTTAAAGATAGGAGGAACTGCTTTTGCTCAACAAAATAAGGGCTGTCCTTGAATGAAAATTGCTGCCTTAGTGAGGCAGTGAGCTCTTTGTCACTTGTCGCGACCCCCTTGCCCGCAAGGAAGACGCAACACCGGGAATCTTCTTACAGCTGTTTATTCAAGCTCTCGAGAGTTCTTCTAATCTCCCAGAAGCCCCTCCCAGCCTTAATAAAGTATCCAAACACCCAATGCGAAGCTGCCACGTGGAGCTTTCTCGTAGGGTGTCAAAGAACCATGTGCCAACTCTCCCAAAGAAGGAGTTGTTTATCACAGACCACCACAAGGCCAGCGCCATCTTGTAATGGCGACCACAGTCCGCAGAAGCGGCTCACCACAGTCACTGACCATATTCAAGCAGGACATGTATTACCATCTTTGAAAGGTATCACAAAGTAACTCCTGCATTAATTAAAGGGAGTGTAAATTCTCCAAATGATCTAAAAGATCACTTGTGTCTCTATGATTTTTTTCCATTAATAAATGACAAGTTAGCTCTTCTGCAAGTGCAGACAAGGCATATTCCCAAAGAACATGCTACAAAAGTTACAGACTGACCAAAAATAGTTCATAGGTGTTAGCTATGTTATTTCTTGACACAATTTTATGAGAGTGTGCATATATAGTACAAACAGATTAAGCAGACTCACAAGTAAAAGTTTGTGGTGACTCTGAGAGGAACTAAATATTCTTTCTAATTTGAGATTATCAATTTAAAAAGTTTATTCTACTAGATAAGATTTCTTAAATCTTGATATATTCAATGAATTAGAAAAAAGACAGTCTTATTGGAATAAAATGTCAAAATTAGAAAGCACATTTTTATGATGTCAATCTTTTGAATCACCTACAAACAAGGGAAATTTATAAAGTATGCATAATTTTTCACAGGAAATCTAGGGACTTTGCTTTATTGATGAAATAATTGAAAGCAATTGCTATAAAATATTGTGCTATTGACATTTATTATAAAATATAGTTTACTTATTAAACAAAATATTTGAATACAGGAAGCTCACTGAATACAAGTGCAGAGACTAAAGGAGTCCAAAGCTAGTTCACTAACACTGATTGTCTTTTAGCTTAAGAAACAAAATTCTAACAAAAACATCTCACATCATCTTTCTTGCTAAAATTCACTGTGATACTGCACTGGCTAATTCTTACTTAACAGATAGTCATACTATTATTGTCAAAATTTGGTGCTTGTGAAGAAAAGATAAAAAGATTGATAGTGCTAATCTTGTTTATTTCAGTGAGTCTTTAGAATCTAACAATGCATTAACCCCATAAAATTGGCCTAAAGGAACCATTTTCTGTTTACAACAGTGAATATTGAAACACCAGAAAACAACTTAGATATGATTGGCCTTTAAGCTTTATTAATTTAGGCAAAATGACAGGGTAGTTTGTATGATTTGCAGCTGTCAAGAACAGAGTCTTTACTAATGCAGTTTACAATAATAAGGAGATTCTTCCTCAGGCTACCCACTGTTGAAAAGATTGTAACACAAACACATGTCACCAAGGACTATGATTTCTAGTTAGACAATCCCCTAAGAAATTTATGATATACCATCCTGCAAGTGTTCAAATCTGAAGTTGAAAGAAGATTATATCTACATAATAAGGGCTGTATTATCCGAAGTCTTTTGTCTTTAATATACTCTATTTCTCCTGTATCACAAATTGTACTAGAGACACAATTTTAAAAGAATTTTATGCTAGAGAATCTATTTTCCTTAAAATCGCCACAAATAGTTGATCATCAAGAAGTCTGAAAATTGTTGAAACATTTCAAGTATCACTCATGTTTTTAAAAAGAGAAAACAAACTGGTCTTTAAATGCACAAAGAAAAAATAGCCTTTCTCTTCATGGTGTGCAGTAAGTGAAATGTTTTGTATTTTAACTTTCACTAGCATAGCAGAACCACCCTATCTATAGCATCAATAAAGAGCTACAGCTGAAAAAGACCATAAAGAGTCTTTGTATTTTTCTTCGTTTGCTCAATTAATGCAACACATTTTTGCAACTTTCAAGCACACCTCATATTTATATTTCAGTCTTGGAGAAAGTACCCAATACTTCAATGAAAATCTCATAATGTGTTTTAGACAAGTTACAGAAGATAATGATGAACATTAAAAATCAACACTGATGCCATACAATGTACATAAAAAATTATTTATATCAACTGTGATGAATCCTATATTCAAAATATTTAATGTTTAAAAATGATTTTACAGTTACATTTCTAGTAGATCACAATTTTTCAAGCAGTCAGAATTTATTCTATTACAATGCAAAAAGTTTAGGCAAAGAAATTGATTTAACCTCTGTTTGGCAGCCAATCAGTTGTGAGAGCAAATACACTACTTAAGTTAGTCTAACTTAGTTTTCATATTTAAATTTTATGTTAATCTTAATATCAATTTTGCATGTACGAGGTTTATGTAATATAAAGAAATACTGATGAGAACATGTTAAATAGGATGTTTTTATTTCATGCTAAGTGAGGCAATGAACTATGATCTAAAATAGTCAAAAACTACACGATTTTTTTTAAAAAGACCTGATTTAAACTCCCAAAGCAAGTATTCCCTATATGTACTTAACAATAAATATTAATTCTTTTGTAAGGAAAACTAAGTTAGGCAAACTTAAATATATATATATTGATGTGAGAAAAAATAGTTTAGCCTCCCATCAGGTCTTCTAACATATTTTTCCATTCTACCGATGTGTACCACCAATGATCAATATTTTACATTGTAAAACCTGTGGTATTTTCTGGATTCTATCTTCTAAATCAGTTCACTCATATCATTAGGTGAAAGAGGTAAATAATTAAAAGGAAGAAAGTGATTCACTGAAAGTATTTTATATTAAGTTGTATATTGGCTTGTGGCTAGTATGAATTAACAAAATATGGGCATATATTCAACCATCCCTAAAAACTGACAAATCAGCTGCAATTGGAGCTGTGATTGGAATCTTTTGAACAGTATGAATACTAGAAACATTTATAACCTTTATGAATTGGAATCTGCTGATTTTAATGAAGTTTGTTTATGATAAAGTTGCTTCTGGTAAATCTTGGTGATTTCTCACCAGCCATGATTCATAAAGTCCTCAAGCATATGCTATTTTCTCAAATAATGTGAGACAGCTCAACTAACTTGTCCACCTCCATTAACTTGTTACCTCTTTTAATTTATGCTTTTGATAAAACAGCTTTTAAAAATCAGATATAGCTGGGTATTTTTTTCCAAATATAGTCTAAATTTTTACTTCATAAAAAAGTGCTTAACAGCTATAACAGATAAAATAATTTATAGAATCCAAAAGGAATGTAAAAAATAATCTGAAAATGATTCTGAAATATCCTCATTTTTTCAGTGCTTCCCAGGGAATCATTTCTTTTGGACTGAAAGCATAAACACACTTCCTCAGCAGCTGAAAGCCTTTCAAAGAACCTGACAGATGTCACTGTGTTTCTGAATCTAACATAAAACAAAAACTAAGTTAATAATGGCAACTCACCAGACTTTTACAACACAATTAACCTAAAGCAGGAAAAAATCCTGCGTCTTTCTTACTGGAAAATATTTTAAAGTGAACACTTACAGTTAAAATATATATTCATTTTTTTATGCTTTAAATTAAATCTTTATATATCTTCTAAGTCTTCAGGAAGCTAAAGGCAACATAAATATTTACCATGAAAAGACTTTTTCAATAACTTAGGAAGGACTCAATAAAAGTACGGTATTTTTGAGGCTTATTAAGAAACCAATCCGTGAACTAAACTGAAATGAACTCAGATTCTCGAGACCTGGAAAGCGAGCGGAGGTCTGTGGGACGGTGACCTGGAGCCCCGTGCAGCACCTGCCGGCCGAGGGCCTGCGGTGGGTAAGCACGTGCGGCTGCGCGGAACTGCAAGTGTTTTCATCCTCTGTAAACACGTGCTGGTAGTGTCTTGTAGGGTGTGGATTCTCTTGTACAAAAGTTATAAATATTCTCTATTCAGAAGTCTGGTCCACCCGGCACCCAGAAGCAAGTTCTGTTGCGGGTGCTGCGCATGGCCGTGTGGCCCCTGGGACACAGGGCCAGTCTGAAGAGCCAGGCTCACAGCAAGTTCATCTTGGGTCTGTAGTGCAGCAGGAGGGGCGCCTTCTTGAACCTCCACCGTGTGACCACCACGAACTTGAGGGTGTGGTCCTTGCCCAGGATCTCCTCCTTGCACAAGATGTCCAGCTCGTTGAAGGAGGAGATGTTTAGCTTCTTGGCGATGAACTTCTTCAGGTGTAGGACTGTGGCCTGCGCTGAGCAGCGGATCCATTTCCGCTTCAGACCCCGCAGTTTGCTGCTGTTGCATTCCAGGCAGATGCTCACCTGCTCGTCACTCCGGTGGTAGTCGTCATCCTCCTCCTGCTGCTCCTCTGTGGTGGCTTTGTGTGAACTGTCGTCTGCTTTGGTCTCACCATTGCGGGGATCCAAGTGCTGTCTTGCGGAGCACGCCTCCCCCTTGATGTCGCCTGGCACCTCCAGGCCCAGCTTGTGGTAGAACTCCCTCTGCTTCCTCATTTCCGCTTCCTGGAGGCCTGGCACCAACTTGTAAACAATGTCCTGCATGGTTCTGTCATGACCAATGTACTGCAGCGGGTGGCTCTGGTGGATCACTATCCTGCAGGTGGGACAGGTGTTGTTCTCCTCCAGGTACTTCACAAGCAGCTCCTGCAGAACGTGTGCAGACACTCGGTCACCCTGGTCGCATCAATGAGGTACCCACTGCACAGGCGGCAGGTGATGTGGGCATTTATGTCCCAGAGCTTAATCTTCCTGGTCAACATCTTTGGCTTCTGCAAGAGAAACCTCCTCTGGACGTCTGCGTGTCCCTCCTCTCGCGTGGCATGGAGGCTTCAGGCCACCAAGTGGATGCGCCGCTCTTCCCTCCCTCTGCACTCTGGCTCACTTGGGCACCTCCCTCCTGGCTCCTGCTCTGCTTCCATCTCCAGAGAGTGGGGGCCAGGGGTCCCGCTACATCGTGAAGCCTGCGTCTCGGGCGGCGGGCAAGCGGGCGCACGCGGGGGCTCGCCGGGAGAGGTTCATTTTTTTTTACTCTAAAGATTTTCTTGCACTAATTTTGTTTTTTAAAAATGTCCAGCTTTCCTTGACTCCTTCCTCCACCAAAAGAAAAGGACTGTGAATACTACTTTACAAGAATGTTTTGTTTTATCTCCTAAAATTTGTTTTTAAAACTACATTTTATGAAATTAACAAGATTTTGGAAAATTCTAAAAAAATTTTGGATAGACTTCTCAATGCATTTCAGTATTTTTTACTTAATATACATTTCTAAAATAATAACAAATAGAATATTTTTCCATCCTCTCAGATAAATAACTGCTCAAAGTATAATCTGCAAGAATTTGAACTTATACTTCAGAACTCAAATGACAGAAGTGAAAAGATGCAACATCAAACTTATTAATATTGACATACAACTACAGTATGAAAGTCTTGATTGATTCATTTTCTGACCAATATGTTAATTCCAAATGTTTCAAATTCATCAAAAATACCGTAGAAGACAATTCCATATACAACCCATCACCACCATCAATCATCAGATTTTAAGCTATTACACAAAAGAAATCAGGTTTTAGATAAGTAGAATTTTTAAAAATCCCATGTTAAACATTAAAGTTTTCTAATGCAATGTCTTAGCTATACCTTTATGCTTTCACATCAGTAATTACTTAAGCATTAATCACTTTAAATGAACATAAAATAAACTGTAACAAAAAACAAAACACAGGTAAAATGTGGGCATGCCAATTTCTTTAATGTTAGAAGCATGAGAATTTTCTAATCTTGTAGGTTTGGGGACATTGCTATTTTGGGGTTTCCCCGTTTTGTCACAAGATAGGTTCATGAATTAAATCCCATCTTGATATGATACCTACCTCAGTGCCTATCACATAATAACCCAATAGGAGGCAATTTGGTGAAATCAAGGCAGCAGAGAGAGGTTCTTTCTTCCTCCATGCCTATGCTCACTTTTCTGATGAAAATTTAAAAGAAATTCTTAATTTATAAAACTAAGATATGAATCATTAAAATAAATAAAATATTAAAATTACAAACAGTATTCTTAAGTGGTTCCACTTGATGTTTGCATGATAGAGCCTGTGTGTGCCTGGCAGGGTGCCCAGCATAACAGATATACAACAACTTTATGATCAATGGATGTAGGGTGTGTGTGACTTCTTCAATAAGTGACTGCTGAACTGAACTGAGCAAGGGAAATACTTAGCTCAGACAAGAAAGGGAAATGTCAGTAATTAGTTTTCTAAGTCAAAATAGTATTGTTAATGCTAGAAAGTAAAAAATGCATTTCATTGGTTTTTCACCAGCTAGACCAGTGAATAATACACAATAAAATAGTATCTCCTAAAACTAGTCATTTATACAGACTGGAAATTGAAAAAGATGAAAGTGTACTGTTTGGATTATTAGGTCTCATTGAATTATGGCTGCAACCTGTGATGATTAAAGACTAAACCACAAAATCCAATTTTGACAATAACTGCTCCATTAGATGGAACAAGAAACAAAATAGCAAATTCCACCAAGCAAGTCACTGCCCATCACCAATACCCAGTATCACAAATGGTATGGCAAGCTGTCAAGAGTAAAGTATGCAAATGTGATGCCCCAGCGTCTAATATTAACAAGACTCTTTAACTTTCAATATGTAGGAAAATATATACATTTGATTAAAGCCTATGAATCCTGTTCCAATCACAGCATTATAATTTAGGCTTAAGAAAGTGTCTGAAATGTCTATCTCCCCCACTACAATGCCTCTTCCTTTCTGCAGACTGGGAGGGTAGAAACATCAAAGGTATTAACTTAATGAACATTATAAAGAAGAAAACAACAGGGAAAAAAGTCTATTTGCAATATGGTTTACCATGCATAGGTTGGGGAGGAGGGCAGAATCTCCTGCAGCTGTGTGGGCTAACAGATGCAGATAATTAACTGCTATCTCTGTTGTGTTCTGGGGGACAGTTGAAAGGGCTGGAAACTTTTACTAAAAAGAAAAATGTTGTCTTATAAAGTAGTCTTGGTGTTTTGCTAACATTGGAATTGAATTTTGAAATATAGATACAATGTATAAGATCTTTGGGCTACTTGGGAATACAAGAACACAAAAGCCTCAAAGAGCCTTAATCTTAAAGGAAATCTGTTCAGGAGCCACAGAGAAAAGTAAGATGACTAGGGAACTAGACATTAACAGTTTTAATAAAAAAGTAAAATAAAAAACAGCAGGTACAAATAAGATTTTGTATTAATCATTACAAGTCAAGATTCATCATTTATTATCCAAAATTTAGAATTAATTGTGCTTTCTTTATTGCTTTCACATCTCAATATTCTACTCAAAAACCTTCTCTGCTTAATTGTGTAGATGTATTTTGTAGGCTCCACTTTCAAGGGCCCCTTAACCATATCTCTTGCCTTTGTAATGAACCCTATTTTCCATTACAGGCTGTCCCAGATTTGTGCACAAATGAATAACAATACTTACCAAGAACTGCCATGAATATATGAAAAAAAAACTATACAACTTGCAACTCTGTGGAGAAGAATATACAAGAACAACTTGGGGGAGGGAGGTGAAGAAGAAATGGAACTATGAAAATCTTTTAGCCAAGGTTTCCCTTATGAAAATATCTTACGCAGGGGATCTCTCTTTCTTCAACCCTATCCCACCCCATTATTGGTCTGTAGTACTGTCAAAAATTCCAGCAATTACAAGTTCATTTGAGCTGAGCTAAGGAGTAGGCTGTTAAAATTATAGGAAATACAGCTGCCAGAATGAGGTAGCTATCAGTCATTGACACATTGTCCTGAATGAATTCAATCAAGTCTCTTTAAATAGCAAAGAGCTGTTACCCTGAGGGAGTGGGGCAGGCTGGAGATGAGACCCAGCACCCTCAACTCTACTGCTTTTTTCAAGGTAGTTAGTAGCACAGAGGTCTTGGGATATGATAGAGAAACTGAGCTGTAGAACCAAGAAACTTACATGTAAAAAGTGGTGTAGAAAGGGCCATAGGCTAAAGACAAAGCTTGACTTCCTCTATCACTTTATCTTCTTGTCCCAAATCCACCACATCTTTTCTGACCCTCTGCTTCTACAGGCCCCAGAGCTCAGACCAGTGCTGTCCTAGGCCACTTTGACTACTTAAGTAGGTTAATTACAGTATCTTGGGCTGGCTCAGAAATCTCATTATCATGTATATAATCTCTAAAGTCCTAATAATTTGAAAACATACCCTTAGAACACACACTGTTTATGGGAACTACTTGTCATTTTCAACATATAACTCCTACCCAAACACCCTAGTTAGACTGGTGTCTTCTGTTTTGCAAATGTTACATGTTTTTTATGTCACCATCCATTGAACTCATAAAATATCTCCCTTGCTCAGATTGTGGTTGCCCTTCTTCTCACACAAGTTTTAATTTTTCTTCAATTCCAAATCAAGCTCTACCTTTTTGAGGTCTAATTAGATTACTCCAACACTCACCAAATAATCCTTTTTCCCTGAACTCTTACAGCACTTACCACACAATGTTCATAGTTATTTATTCTTCAGTGTGTTCACCTTAACTTTCTGAGTATAGACTGTGAGCCAGCAGTCCACAGGCAGAAATCATCCATTCATCTACTTAAGCATTCAATAAGTATATACTTTGTACCAGCAGCTTTCAAGGTTTCATAGCCTAAGGATCATCAAGTAGTCACAGGACCATGAGATGTGCTATAATTGGGGTATTCTCAAGGTGACATAAATGCCGGTGGATGGCTCTAACTGGACTAGGGTAGTACAGGATTGGGGAAAGTTTCAAAAGATGTCACCTGAGTTGAATATATGAGACTAAGCAAAAGTGTATCAAGAAGTTGTTAGCCCTCTGAATTTTGATGGGATGAAGCAAGTAGTTAGGGTAAAATTGCAACTGTGACTACATAAGGTCTTAAACTAAGGCAGTGGGATTGGGGGACATTCAAAAATATTTTTAGGAGGTAGACTGTACAGGACTAATAGACCAAAAATAATGATAATGGCTATCATTTATTCATTACTTACTAAGTTTAAATCAATATTAAAAGCACATTGTCAAGGCTGGGGTGTAGCTCAGTGGTGAAGCATTTACCTGTTATACACCAGGCCTTGGATCTGATTCCCAGCACCATAATAAAAAAATGCTTTATCCACTTAATCATTTGACTTAATCCTTACTGCAAATTTGTAATGTAGATAATAATAGTATTCTCATTTTACAAGTTGGAAAACTAAGATAGTAAAAGCAAGTGATGTTACTAACTTTACATGACATATAACTAATGGAACTGAAATTTGAACCAAGGCAATTGAGCTTCAGATCCCACATTCTTAAGTGCTTTAGCATACTATCATCAAGGACAGGGAACCCAGATAACTGTCAGGTTACTGAGAGAGAAAAAGTACAGACAGAAAGTAATACAGTGCATAGAATTTAAATACACTGCTTGTGCATTTGTTAATTACTGCAGCTCCTCATCTCTAACTTTGAAGGCAAATTGTTCTCTAAAATAGTGTCCCATCAACACCCCTTCTACCAACCAACAATGCCTAAACTAAGTTGCTATCTTTGGCTTTAGTTTCTCTCTCTCTCTCTCTTTCTCTCCATTCATTTTCTTGAATGGTACTGGTAACCAAACAGGTTCCTGTCTGAGCACTTGGCACATTTAGCCTCTGCCTAAAATTATCTATGAATATGGTTTATCATCTTTATTAGATGAAATTCCTGATGGCAAGAAACAAATTTTGTTCAACTTTGATGAACAACAATTAGTACTCAATATTTTCTCATTAAAAATTAATTGGCTTGAACATAAAATACAGTATTTCTTGAAGTTTCTACTGTTTTCACTCATCTCTTAATTGTCTTCATTTGTCATCTGTAGTACTTTTATTATTTCTTTCTTTTATATTAATCCTTTTAAACTTAAAATTTACCTTAAAAGGAAAATTTATATTCCTAAAAGTAGAAAATTAATATAATTTACCATAAAAACAAAACCATGAAATACATATGTAATTCCTAAATCAAGTAATGCTTATACATACCCTAACATCATTCTATTTATTAAACATACCACACTACAGGATAGATAGATCTTTGCATTTTTTTAACTGAGGTAAAATTCTCATGACATAAAATTTATGGTTTTAAAATGAATAATTCAAATTCAGGGCATCTGGTGCATTCAGAATGTTATGGAATCATGCCTTCTATCTTTTTTTTTGCTTTTAGCAATAACATTCTATTATAAAAGCACTTTACAACTCCATCTCATCTTTGAGTATAAGTTACAGGTATGTGGGCTAATGATCACCTGAAAACATTTCTCTATTCAGATCCATAATCCAAGTTCTCTCTGAATATTACAAGGTGACAATAAATGAGAAGTGAAGGAGGAAGAGGAATAGAGGGGAGCAAGGTTTTCTGAGTTAAGGGTTTTGTAGCAATGAGGAGACAAGGAAGTATGAAGTTATTTTGTTGTCTTTTCTTCTTTATACTGTGTTAAGTAATGCTTACAACATAAATTCAGCAGGCTTTTCATGAGCTTTAGCTCAGAAATTTTCTCCCTGCAAACAATGTATTTACATATGTGTTTATTAACTTACACAGCAATCTCACAGTAACTAGTAAAGATTAAAAGGGTGCACTCCTAGTATATTTGTTTGCAGTGTTTTAAGAAAAATGCATATTGCCATAGTGATGAAGCTCTAAATGACTCACCAAAATATCTAAAAATTCAAATCTAAAAAAAGTCAAAGAAATAAATATCACCAAAGAAAAAAAGATTAATTGTAGCTTAAATATAAAACTAAATCACTAGTTAATTAACCAAACAATACAAATCTAATAAAAAGCAAAACCAGCTTGAAAGACCCAACATTTTTAAAAAACGCTAAAAAATAAAGCATAAATCTGCATAATATTGACTTTTATTTCCATTCTCTCCTTTCCCTTTTCAATGTTCTTATCTACCTCTAGGAGCTTACAAAAAAATTATTTCCATTTTAATTTTTACTTAAACTGTTCAGAGTAGGGTATTTGCTTTTCTGTGAGGGTTTTGTGGGTAAGCTTTAGGTATCATTATCTCTATTTGTCATAGTTTTGATCAAGTCATCAAATTTAAATACTTCCACTGTTTCTTAAAGGAATTTGATTTTCACAATGCCTTGCCTGCATAGCATTTTTTAAAAGAAAGAAAATACAAGCACAATCTGTTGCTTAAAAGGGTGGTGGAATAGTTTTTTTTGTTTTAAAACAAACAATAGCTATATCAACAATTTTAAAAACTTGGGAGAAAGTTAATTGGAACTGATTTTATGATGAATAATTAAACATTAAAAACCTGTTCTGAAGCACTAGGTTATTTTTTTTTCTCCCAGAGTCTAATAAAGTACATGTGAAAAAGTCATTTGTCTTGGTCAGAAATAAATTTTATGCTCATCTACTTATAAGTACTCAGTATGTTCATTAGGATTGATTTTGAGGATATATCATAACCCTTTCCTCATTTAAGCATTGTCCACCATGTTTTGACCTCAAAGAAGGTCTAAGTAATTTATATCAGTGCTCAAGAATAATTTTGGACATCTTGGCCTAAAGCAAGTGGCTATCTGTAAAACTGAAGGGTTTGCTGCATTGCCACCTCCTGTTTTGTGAGAGGATGAGAATAGGGAATGCAGATAAGAGAAAGGTAAGAAAAGCAGGGAAAGATCAAGTAGGTAGGGTAAATGCTGCTGAGAACATATTGCTCCTTAACCAAGCCATGCTCATATTGTTGAGACTTCCATCATTTTAAAGTACATTATCATAACATTAAAAAAGAAAAATGTTAAGAAAATGTATCTGATATTTAAGGTTATCACTGGAATATGCTGGAATCTTTTGTTTCTTTGTAAAATATAAACAATGAAGACACTGACTTTTTTGTGCATGTGAAGCTCATGGATCATGTCCACGATATAGGCAGCAATGATGAATTGCAATACGTTATTACTAAAGGGAAAAGGTTCAAGACAATATTCACACTGCAATCAATGAGAGTAAAGAAGCCAAAGCAGTGAGCTTCTGGAGAAGGGTTGAAGATGCCATGAGGGATTAGCAGGAACAGCTTCCTTCACTGACTGGATGCTCCTGAGGCTTTTCCAATTTAATATCAATCATATCTTCTCTGCTTCTGTCCTGTGTGCTTTCCATCCCAGGCAAAGCCGCTGCTACACGTCAGAAGAGCTGCTTTACATTGTACCCTGCTTTTGCTCTGGTTTCAATGAACATAACATTCAGCTCTTTGGCTTTCCTCTCTCCTTCCTCAATTGAAACGTGCCTCTTGTCAGCAAGATCTGTTTTATTTCCTACTAGCATGGTGATAACATCACTTCCTCTTTATGTTCTGACATCAGCAATCCATTTTGTATTTGCTGGAATGAGTTAACTTTTGTCATATCATAAACAACAAATGCCACAGTAGAGTCACCAATGTAGCTAGGAATCAAGCTCCTGAACCGCTCTTGACCTGCTGTGTCCCATAATTGCAATCATACTGTTGGATCCTCCAAGTACATGATTTTTGATAAAAAGTCAATGCCAATTGTTGCCTGATAAGTGTTGTCAAAACTGTCATTCATAAATCTGGTGATCAGGGACGTTTTTCCAACACTCTGCTCTCCTAGGAACACCAGCTTGAATTTCCTTAGCAGATTCCCGAAGTCTCCACCCACGGACATGATGGAGCCTGAGGAGCTGCCACCTCCTCAGCCCAAAGACCTCCCAGATCCACGCTGTTCCAACCAGCTGAAGAAGAAGGCGAGCAGAAGGGCAGGCCCCTGCAGGGCTGGGCAAAGGAGCAAGGCTGGAGGGCAGCAGGATCTCCATAGCACACAGCCGCCTTCCCGCAGAGTAGCCTAGCACCCAGTGAGGCCAGCCTCAGCAAAGGGAAGGAGGGTGGTGTTGGAGGCTGCCAGGGGTGTCCAAGGGGCTCCAGAGGCTAGCGCCTTCTCTTTCCCTCAGAACCCAGCCCGGAGACTAGGGTGGGAGAGGCTGAGGGTGGCGGGGCTGGAACCGCAGATGCATCTGGGACCTTTCACACGCAGCGCCCCGACTCCCACAGCTGCAGCTGCAGCAGCCCAACCTGCCCATGCCTTGTATCTTGTTACAAAAAATTTTCACCACCCCAAGAGGAAACTGATCCCCATTCTCCCCTGTCTACCCTTTGGCTATTGTGAATAGTGCTACCCTGTACATAGTTCTACATAGGTGTAGATTTGTTTCCTTATCAATTTTCAATTCTTTTGGTATGTAACTAGGAGTGGAATATCCAGATTATATGATTAATTCTATGTTGAAATTTTTGAGGAACCTTTTTTTATATATTTTTTGTGTGCAGCATTTTTTGTGTGTTTGTTTCAAAATAACACTTGTGGTTAAAAAAGAATCACACCTGAATGCATGTCCCTAAACTTATGGCATACAAGGTAATAGGTTCATTCTCAATATGCTTATGAAAAAAACAAACTTCAAATATGTTTTTATCATATTTGTGGGATAATAGTTTTCTTTATAGCTGGTCACTCTATAACAGTAGTAGATGATCCAAGCAATTACTAAATTTGGTCTCAATATCTAAAGATACATAATTGATTTCATCACAATAATTCCCTTGCATTAACATTTCGCTCACAGATTATACCTTTATATTTAAAAAATTCCATTTTTTACCTATTGACCCATGTTGACTTGAACAATAAAATAGGAAGAAAAAACAGAGCACAGGTTTGATTCTAGTTCACAATTGTGTGTAAATGTTGTATTTTAATTATTACCATTTTATGAAAATAAGATTTTACTGTATCCCTATAAAAATGCAGTAACAGGGCTTGGGTTGTGTCTCAGTGGCTTAGTGGTTTCTTGGCATGTGTGAGGCACCACATAGAAAAATAAATAAAATAAAGTTATATACAACTAAAGATATTTAAAAAAAATGTAGCAACACTTTCTCAGGCATACCTGAACACTGCGTCAGTAATTCATCACTTGGTCTGGATAGGGTGCTGACACCTGCTCTAGTCTTAACTTCACCAATAACATTTATGTAATGATAAGTATGGTACAACCAAGGCATTCTCTTTTCTAATAAGCATCAAAATAAGAAGCAAATTCAAATTATGTGTGTTTGTCTACTTCTAGTAATATGTATACCACACTTCAGAAAATGCTGATATAAGAGGGGCTATTTTTTTAAAGCTGCACAAGCTATCCTCACCCATTTTATTGCCAAAGAAAGAGTAAGTTTCCACCTCTTCTTCAAATGGAAAAAGTATGGACTCCTCATAAAAATTGGAAATAAATATGAAGGTCTATTCCTCTTAACTTCCCAAGAGAAAAGTTAAGTGTCTTTGGGGAGCATCTTACAGAATCCCAGCTGGAAAGACAAGTACCATAGGGAGGGCTCACAATCACTTGCACTTAGCAACATCTTCCACTGGGTGATGCACTCATCCTGTGATTTCATAGGATACTTTGGATTGAAGAGTAATAATCTCCAATTTAAACAGTATGCTATATTTATTCCTATATGCAAACAAGTATGTCAATCCCTAGAATATTTTAAACCCAATTAATTGGTGAACAAATCATTTTCCTTTTTTAATATGGAGATTATCATATCATCCTTCTATTTATCCTAATTCTGAGGTAAAACATATTTAATGGTGTTTCCAAGTGCAAGTGTCCATTATTGTATACAAAAATAGGATGTGCCTAAGAAACTGTATAAAAAACAATTTTCTATCTGAAGACTTTACCGTCACTGGCTCATACAACTAACAGGGGTGAGTTTCAATTAAAGAACAAAACATCTGAATATAAACCTATTCTCAAAGTATTTTGAAAATCAATCCACGACATATTAAAATAATTTAATAATATACATAGCGAGGTGGGTGGTGCACACGTGTAATCCTCGGGGCTCAAGAGGCCTAGGCATGAAGATCTTGAGTTCAAAAACAGTCTCAGCAAATTAATGAGGCCCTTAGCAACTTAATGAGACCATTTCCCTAAATAAAGTATTTTAAAAAGAGCTGGGGATGTGGCTCAGTGTTTAAGCACTCCTAGGTTTAATCACCTGGTACCAAAAAAAAAAAAAAAAAAAAAAAAGAAATGTAAAGTTAAATTTGATAATATATGTAAACTTCCTAGTATCGGATCCATTTATGTCACAGCCATTTAAGAAATGGAAGCTTAGATCCTGCAAAATCACCTGGCTTGCCTTGGAATTCATGAATCTTCTGGATTAAGCTCCAGTTGTTGGGTCTGCTGTATCCTGTTTTATTCCCTTACTTTAGCACCAGCACATTCAGCCTCATCTGATAATTACATATATTTATATGTAAATATGTTTTATTAAGTTATATGTACCTCTGAAGGAACCTCAAAGCTTTTAAAATAAAATGTAATTTGAATTTTAAAAAATAGATTTATTGGATTATAACATATATCATAAAATTCACCTGGAAAAGTATACAATTCAATGTTTTTTAGTAAATTTTACTGAGTTGTGCCAATATCCACCATGATAATTTTAGAAAATTTCCATGTTTCCCCAGAGATCTTTCAAATCCATTTATTCTCAATTCCCATGCTGTAGATTTTGTAAGGAATTAGTTTTTGCATTTCATTTAAGAATGGTAGCCATGATATGGAGAAGAGATATAAGGAACCTAAGCCCAAAGGCTAGCATCTCTCTCTCTTTTCTTTCCTCCATACTTTTCATCTATCCAGGTTATATTTATTGAACACTCAGTATGCAACAGTATGTCCAACTGTCTTCTGCCAGTTCAATGCCATTCATAAAAGGGCTGTCATGTATAGTGTTCTAGTGTAGTTTTGTTGTTAAAATACCTAAGTTTTATTTTAGTCTACAGGACAGATTTCTGAAATGGTTTTATATATAATTTAAAATTTAGGGCTGGGGTTGTGGCTTAGTGGTACAGCATGCGCCTAGCATTGCAGGGCCCTGGGTTCAATCCTCAGCACCACATATAAGTAAATAAATAAAATAAAGGTATTGTGTTTGACTACAACTAAAAAGTAAATATTTTAAAAAATTTAAACATATAGAAGAGAAAAAACGTTTAAAAAACACAAGTAATGTCACCTTATTTTACATGGTGCACTTTAATGTACTTGATTTAATTAATTTATTATCTTTTTTATCTCTACCTTCCCAAGAAGGAAATTGAGATCAGGCAGGTACATTTCACAAAGCAGGCAAAAAGGTGATTTTAAATTTAGAATACTATAAATAACTGACATAATGGCTAAGAAAAATATAGTTTTTAAGCAAGAGTTAATTATAGCCTAGCTAGGATAAAGTACGAAGTCTGTGTAGTAGATTTTAAATTTAGATTTTAGTAGATTTTTAAATTTAGAACTCTATAAATAACTGACACAATGGCTAAGAAAAATAGAGTTTTTAAGCAATAGTTTTTTATAGCCTAGCTAGGATAAAGTACGAAGTCTACTTTCTGGACAAATTTGCTAGGATAAAAATTGTATATCTGTGTTATTTTTATTTTGTTGCTTCATACTATATAAATTATTTCTCAAAACAGCCATTTGACATGTTAAAGTGTCCTCCTCATCCAAGTACTTTCATGACTGCTAACTCATTTTGTACTTGTTGGGTGGGAACTACTAGCTCCATTTGATGAATAGGCACATAAACTACAAATGCCAAAGTTAACCTAAATTCACATAGATATTTGTGTCCTTACCCAACACAGACCAACCTCAAGTCTTATGTTCACAATTCTATTTAACCAAAACAAATACAACCAAGAAGACCTTTCTGGCTAGAACCCATTCCTTTAGGAAAATCTTAACCCATCATTTCACATTGTAGATGGGTTTAGACTGCAACCCATCCTGCCCTAATCTCTGAAAATTGCCACAAGATAAATTTGATTATTTCAATTAAAAAAGCATGTTTGGGAATCTTGCAACATTCAAAGATTATAACTGACGATGTATTTCCTTGCAAACAAAATGGAAAGGGACATTATTATTGGCTAGGGATGAATATAAAAGTATAGTTACACTCACTTCAATAGCTTTCAAGGAGTGTTTCCTATGCTTTCAGATTTTGTGGACCAGTGAAATTTCAAAAAACATCTTGGGGTCCTGTACAGGGTAGCCAACTTAATTTTTCAAACTAAGAACATTTTAAAAGGCAACCTCTCATCCACAATTGCAAAATCCAAACATTTGAAAATCAAACATGCCTTTCTATTCTTGCCTGTAACTCATTTGCCATCAACATCTCAACTAACCCTCCTCATCTGGCAATAAAGCCTGACCTAAACTGACATGAGGCTATTCACAGGCTTATTCTATCATGTAGAATAAATATTCTTATGTTTCACTGCAGAAACATTACTGTAATTGATTAGGGAGTGTCCTCTCAGACCCTGCTGTGGCTGTTATGTAATATAGGAATATATAGGACCTGGGCTCGCACCTGCTGGGCCAGCGCTCTGTGGCTGGGCTGGGGTGGGAGAAAGGGGCTGGGGAGGGAACTGAGGGCACCGAAGAGGGCCAGAGGCACTGCTGCCCGGCTCTACACGGCCACCACCGTGGTCCAGCCAAGGGTAGAGGGAGGGTCTCTCCTCCAGGGCAGCACCGTGTACACCGACTGGACCAAGGACCCAGCCCGGCTCACAGGCCCGGCCTCATTGGCCAGGCCTAGGACACAACCAAGGTACTGGACGTCGCCATGATTGGCTCCTCCATCAAACCCACAGGGGAATCAGGCCACGCTCTCACTAGTAACATTTGCCCCACCTACGGTAATAAAGAAACGGCGACCCAGAGAAGGTGAGCAATTTTCCTAGGACACACAGCCAGTGGCTGTGGCAGGGTTCCATCCCGGGTCTTCCTACGTCCGGGGCCCAGGCTTCCTTCCCCAAGGTGGCCGGGTTCACGGCTGGAACCACAAAACTGCCCCCGGGCTTTACCTTAACGTGGTGAGGCTGCCACGGTAACAATGACGTTCTGAACCAGGTCAGCGGAGGACCGTTCTCCGTTTGGAGGAGGCCTTCTGTCCCTGGTAATGCCATCAGTCCTAATTAATGGGCCCAGCGAGGCACAGGGGGGCGCAGACGGGTGGGGGTGGGAGCAGGTGTCCCAGCAGCCCCAAGAGCTGTCCAGGGCAGAAGGAAAGTCCCCCGCACAGCCAGCAAGGTCTTGGGTCTCCCTCAAGTGCCCCACGGCCAGGGGAGGTTGGATGTGACACGAGTGATGGGTTTTCACAGAGCCCCACAAACCGGAGAGGGGAGTGGAGGTGGCAGCCTGGGGAGGGACGGAGGGACTGGTCCCCATCTGGATGGCATCACAGCAAAGATCCTGTGGCTCCTGCACCAGCCGCTCATGGAGCCACCACCCAGACGCCTCTGTGGGCGCTAAACTCCTCTCCACCCCCACAGCTGAGGCCTCAAGCCTGGCCCTGCCCACGCCCACTGCCCCAGCCTCAGGGGGCCTCCTGCCTGGTTCACAAGGCCAGCCGCAGAGGAGGGAGCTGGCCCTGGGGCAGCCGGACCCTAGGATCTATCTCTGACACTTGGGGTGGACGCTGGTGATTGGGCCACCCCAGGGGCCACGCCTGGGGCTCAGGATCACTGGGGTATGGAGTTCAGAAGTTCAGATCTGGAATGTCCCCACCAAGGCTCGGCCCCAGCCTGGGCCTCTTGGAGGGGCGGAGGGCAGGATCTTTAAGAGATGGTGCCTAGTGGGGGGTTTCAGGCCACTGGGGGTGGGGGGGGGACCTGGAAGGGCACTGTGGGACCCCAGGCTCCTCTTCTGTTTTTCTTTACTGGCCACGACTTGCAGGGCTCTGCTCGATCCTGTGCTCTTGCCTGGATGTGCTGCCACAGGCCCAAAGCGAGGGGCTGCTGGCCATGGAGTGGAACCTCTAGAGCCGTGAGCCCAGGGGCCCTTTTTTTCTTCACAGGTTGATTATGTCAGGCCTTCATTACGGTAACGGGATGGCGGCCCAGATACGTGCGCGCTCCAGGCTCAGGGGCCACTTGGGTGTGTGCCCGAGGTGCAGGGTGCAGGAGGCCAGCGCCACTCCTGGATTCCCACAGTAATTAGAGCCACTGAGGATGAAGCCCAGATCAGAGCCGGGGCTCATCTAATCCTGCCTTAGGAGGGGTCCCGAGGAGGGCTGGGGGCTGGCTGCATGTTCAGGGGTGGGCTTAGGTGCAGGAGCAGGGGCCAGGGCAGGGACCCGAATGTGTGCAGCTGAGGTGAGCCGTCAAGGTCAAAGTCAAGGTCGCTGCTGGGCAGTGGGGGAGGGAGTCCCGTGGCCCTGCAGGAGAGGAGCAGGCACCTCCAGATGTAGCCCAGGGCTCAAAGCTTCCCGAGGTCCTGGCACTGTCCCTGGGCTGGCCCCGGCTGCTGGGACCCTCACTGCAGCCCTCCGAGGATGGACCAAGGTCCGAGGTCCAAGCCAGAGAAGTTCCCCTTCTCCAGGTCACTTGGATCTTGAGATCACTCGAGATCCCTGGAGCCAGATGTCCAGGACCTCCCAGCCGGGACTGGGCTGTCTACCTCCAAGGGGGGACATGTGCCGCTCAGGATGGACCTCAGAGAGGACACTGCTTTTTATTTTTTTTTTTAATTTTTTTGCTGGCCTGCTGGGCATGGACCCCCAGGGCTGCACACGTGACAGACAAGGGCTGTACCACCGAGCCACAGTCCCTCCGAGGACAAGGCAGACCACGTGCCCCTTGTCCTGGGTCTTCTGAGTGGATCCCAGGAGCGGGTGGTCCTTCTAAGTCAAACCCCAAACTCCTGGACTCCCCACAGAAAACCAGCCCAACCCTCAGAGTCTTTTGACACAAGACCAGCCTCCCTCAGTTCCAGGTGGTCCCCACAGGCCCCGCCCACATCCCCCCTCTTCCCAGCTTGCCTGTGCCTTGTGACAAGGAGCTCACTACCTACAGTAGCCGGATCTGCCATCTGACACCTCTGTTTCCCTCCAGGCACCTGGGCGGGAAGCTAGTCCCCACAGATGCAAAGAGTCAGTTCATCAACACCCTTGGGAACGGCCAGCCGCCTGGGTGGGTCCCTGTCTTAGTTATTTCTACCACCCTGTACAGCTGGGCGCCCACACGGCAACCATGAGGAACCACGCTTACCCTTGCTTAGCGGAGAGAGTCCCCCATTTATCTGGCTACAGATTGCTGCCTCCGAGAAGCATCCTCCAGTGCCCGGTAGGTAGATCCAAGAAGTGCAGGTCACCCAGGCGTTCCCAGAGTCAGAATGGCACTTTGTAAAGCTCCCACCCCCGCCCCACCCCATCTGGCTTCCTCTCCAAGATCCAAGGTACGAATAAGAAAGCTGTGTCCTCTAAAGGACAAGAGACAAAAACCAGAATAGTACGTATACAATTTACATTTTAAGTGCTTGTTACGTAAAAGAAAACAATTAAAATACGTTCTTAGGCTGTGGACCATAGTTTGTCCTCTAGAGTCCAGACTACAACAAGAATGTGTTCTCTTAGACGGCAGTCCTTAAATGCGCGCTTCCTTCAGCCAGGAAGCTGGGGTCAGGGGACTGCTGCAGTCTAAGGTTTCCTCCCTCCCTAGTCCTAGGGGGAAACCCGACCCCCCAAGCAGTCAAACAGGAGGCAGGACCTTTGGGAAGTGCCTAGGTCATGAAGGCAGAGCCCTCGGGAATGAGGTTAGTCTCTCCCCTTCCAGCATGGAAGGAAAGAGAGGGTACCACTAGTGGGGGAATGGGCCCTCGCCAGGCAATGAATCAATCTGCTGGCACCTTGATCTTGGACTTCCACCTCCAGAACTCTGAGGAATCATTTTTTGTTTGCAAACCACCAAGCCAATGGCATTCTGTGAGAGCAGCACAAAGAGACTGAGACAGGGGTGGAGGTGGCCCTGTTTGCAGCCATGGACCTAGCACCAAGCAAGAGGAGCAAGGCCAACCTACACTGCCACATCCTCTGGAGTTAACTTTTTGTTCATCTGTTTTGCTTTTTGTTTGCTTCAAAGAGCACCGAGCTCTGTAAACTCACTGCATCTAAATCAATGGATGTCTAGAATGAGGTTAATCAGATTACATGACTTCTTACAGCAGTAAAGTCGGGAAATGGACAGCCAGCAGCTAGCCCTCTCTCCGTGACTAGTGGGTGACCTTCTGCCCACTCATCTGGTTTCTCTAGGATCCAGAGGCTTCATGATGGAGCTCTAGTTTACTATATCTGACTCCTTTGAATGCCACAAATCCGTGGCCCTAAAATAACTTAATTTTGTCTCCTTAACCGATACTGGGTGGTGAGCAGGTATTCTTATACTAAAAAGGGGCAAGAAAATGAAAAGAGTTAAGGCCTAGGAAATGTCATTGTGTTTTGATTTTCACATTAGGAAACCAGTGAGGTATTTCCAAAGAGAATACCATGCTCCTTGTTTAATTTGCCTTAGAATTTATTTTGTCTTTGTCTCTAAAATTAAACACCCATTAATCATCTTAACAGAACTCTCTTTCCCCTCAATAAAAGCTTCCCATTAGATGTCCCTTTTCAGGTGAAAATATCACTGAAGGCCCTTGAAATCAGTCTGGTGGGCCAACCAATGACCATGAAGACACCCACAGGACAAGAAACAGGAACAGCTACAGCTAGCACAAATGGAGAACCAGGTGCTGGTTGTGAAATCCCATACAGTCTCACATTCACTGGGCTGCAGTCTCCTGCATGGTGGCTGCAAGCACTTGGGGAAGACCGCACTTCCCTCCGGTGTAGCATCTGATAACTAGCAGGAGATCAAGATGGTTCCTCGAAGTGCACGGAGTAATGCCAACTGCTAGACGTCTTCAGTATTTCAGACATACTCAGCATGAGGTTGTGAATGTATTTAGAAGTCCATACCGAAGTAAAGGTTTTTAAAAACTGAATTATAAGCACCTTAGGAAAACAATACTTTAAGAAAAGTCACATTTTCTTAACGTAAAAATAAATTTAGTATTTCAACATGAGTAATCACCTCTCCTCCAATGAATTTATTCTATATATTACTTTAATGAAGCTGAGGAAAGAGAAAAAGAATCTAAATGTATGAAAGAGTGGAAATGAAACTAATATTTAAATGAGCTTATTTGGAACTTAAAATGTAATCCAACCAATATTCCTATCCATTGTTTTACAAAGGATGAAGTGGTTTACCCAAACCGACCAACCAAAGAAAGCCTAAAACCAAGAAACTAGGGCTGGAGTCAACATTTCTGCTAAATGTAGTTGAACTTCAAGGTTGGCTGCAGGTAGCTGATGAAAACAGAGACAAAGAGAGAGGGAGGGGGTGGGGGCGGGCATTCCTTAACCCAAGAAAAAACTGGTCCTTGCAGACTCTTCTGAGACCCAGCAGGCTTTTACACAGCTTCTGCAGAGTCACTTGATCCCCAAGGAAAGAGATCCTTGGGGCAAATGTGCTACATAGCCTTTAATCTTTCTTATCATTTTTTGACAATTTTGAAAAAGCTGAATAGAACAATCAGGTGGAAGAAGGAATTTGAGGTCCTAGAGATGGGAAACCAGATACAGAGGCAGGTGCACGAAGGCACTCCAACTAGGCCACTCACCTGCCCATCACGGGGCAGACTGCAGGTGGAACTTCCTTTTATTTTTTTTTTTTTAATTTTATTTGGAGAGCCCACCTTGATGTATGTATAAAAACCACAACCTGGCCACTTAAAATTCTGTATGGCAAATTTTCAGAGCAGGTGCCCACCCGGATCACAGAAAAGCCTTCCAAACCTGGTAGTGGAGGACAGCCCGCTAAATAGGCGTAGGCTTCTTGCAAGGGTAGTCATCAGAGATGAACACTGGCCAATCCCAGGCATTCTGAGCCCGGGGCCATCCACAATTAAAACTGCCAGCCACAATGATCTTTCTCTTGAAGCTGTGAGGTCAGTCTAGACAATAAATAACAAGACAACAAGTGACCATGTTCAGTTGCCTCTTTCTGCTGAAATATATTCAGTGCACTTCTATAAGGAAATGAAATCCAGATGCTCAGTGATTTGTCAAAGGGTTAGCTGATATTTATTGTGTATCAAAACCCTGGTGTTGCTTTTAAATTCCATAATGCTGCTTTTCTTATAACATTCATAAACATCCTGACATTATGGTCATAGATAAGTGCTAAAGTATCAAAAATCTGTCCTACGACTGATCTGCTATTAATTAGCAAGCATCATTAATGAACAAGTGGCTTTCCTGGCATTTAGAACTTGGCTTAGCCCTTCCTTCTGGAAAAAGGGTCAGAGGGAGAAACCCAACCCTAACTAGCTTATGTAAGTCAGGTAAAATCTGTAACAGCAAGCACTGGCTCTCATTTGATAACAGTTCCTCTGAAAAATAACTCTTCGTCAACACTGCTTCATTTACTCCACCTCCAGTTTTCATCCCACAGCTGCATCTTTTAACTCATGCCTAACCTGACACCTGCCCATCCAATACCTGCCTTTCCGGCAAGGTCCCTTTACCCAGAACAAACAGATGGGGCTGCCTGACCCTTTTCTGAGGAGCTCCTGCTCACCAGCCTGCTAGCCATCACTCCCACTCTGCTTCTGCCCCAGGCCTCTGCACTATGGCTGTATATATATATCAGCAGCCTGCTAGTTCTGTTCTACACACACATGGAGTTGGGTCCAGTAACCTTGCACTTTTCATCAATCAGCATATGCTCTGACTCAAGCACTGTGGAGCTGCCAGAAACACAGACACAGAGGTAAGAACTGGCAGAACCCTGCTCTCAGTAGAGTTGATCTAATAATGGAGCCAAGCAAGCCAGTAATTGCAAGTTCATAGAAGACTGCACCTGAGGAGTGTTCTGAAGGGAAGATAGAAACACAAGACAACATTCAAAGAAAGTGTTCCCCTCCCCTGTTTAAGCCCAGGTTTAAGGGGGAGGGAAGTGTCAAGGATGGGAGATCTGGGGCAAAGGAAATATGGAAATAGGGTCCTGGTAGGAAGGAAAATCACCACCTGTTATTGAACAAAACTCTGAAGTTACTGAAGAAATAAGCAGACTGGTGGGAAATCCAACAGGATCCCACACTCACCCTTAAAAGAGCAATGGCTTGCAAATCCAACAGCACACATCGGCAGGGATCAGCAGGGGAAGCTTTAGAAGAGCCAGGATGCTCTGGCCCACCCACAGAAATTCTGACTTAATGGGCTGTGAGAGAAGGCACACCTAGAAAAGGGTATTTTAAACAGTTCCCAGGGGACTCTCTCACACACTATCCTGGGGAAGATGGATCTCTGCTCCACACAGCCTCCTAAGCAGGCGAAGCTCAGAAACTGCCTTTTGCTTTTTGCAACACTCCTCACACCAGGTGTGTTTCCCTCCTCTTCTTCCTGGACTTTGCCCAGCTGCTGGAGTCCCCACACAGGTGAGGAGCCACCCTCACTGTAGTCATACCCTTCCAGACAAGGACGTTGGTGTCAAAACACAAGCGGGTCTGCGTACTGGGACAGATAATAAAACTACCCTGAAAGTAAGCAGTTTGGCCCTGCATTTTTCCAGCTGAAACCCAGGCTTTTGGGTAAAATTCCTCAAACTGGCATCAAACGAAATGAGTGACATCTGTCCAAGAGACACATCTTTTCATCCCCATCCCCATCCCCCCCCCAAAAAAAAAAAGAACAAGAGAAAGGAAAGTACTTGGATTCACATGTGCTTGTTATGCCCCAGGCAGAAAGCTCTTGAGGATTTGACAGGCACAGGGTCCCAGGCATCAGGATGGGAAGTGCATTCAGAATCTCTCAAGCTGCAACCATGTCACAGTTACAAGAATCCAAAAAGCAAGTCAAATACAGGTCAACCAACTATTAAAACTGCCAGAATGTAAGTAGAGACTTGAGGACACTAGAGCAAAACATTTATCTACGAGAAAAAAAAAAAATAATAATAGATGCACTGGGTACAAATACATGATAAAAATTTTATCTCATTTCTTGTTTGGGTGTTTAGTATCAAGTTGTTCAATGAAGCGGGAAGTTAAATTACTGGACAGAGTACTTACTTTACCTTCAAAAAAATATATAACTGCTATTTTACTCAAAAAGTTCAGCTTTCTCAATACAATACCACCCCACCCCACCCCATCCAAGTGCTCTCTTTTTAAACAGGTAATGTGTGTTAGTAAAGTGTGATCCTTCCTAACAGTAAGACCACTTATTCCACACAACAGAACAAACTTAAAGGTTTAACTTCTTCAGTAAACAATCAGAACAAAAACAAGGTACTCATTGCTAAAGTAAGTAAGACCAGCTCTGTCTCTGTTGCAAGGAGCAAACCTCTATCAATAGCTACTAGCTGCCCACCCTGCTCTGCTTCCTGGAACTGCCTCCTGGGTCACAGCGTGGGGCTACTATCTGTGTTTCTGGATGGGCTGCTTCCGTTCTCATCTTTAGGGTTACAGTGGCTACTGTAAAGTTAAAAAAGAAAAAACCAAAAACACCCCTCAAATGCTTTGCATTGGGCCTGGCTTTTAAAAACGTCAATAATGATGATTATCACACCTCCTGGGATAGATCAAAGTACACCTCACCTGTGCTTACTTATCAGAAAGAGGGGCAAAGTTCATTCTTCCATGTTCACTGATCAGACTCTCACCTCCTTCAAAAGGAAGGTCCCCACCACAAGCACTTCCAGCCAGACCTCAGGTCTTGGACCTTCACAGTGCAGTGTCGCCGCGTACCATTGGTGCTACAGCCCTCCTTTAAGGGCACCTTTTGCCCAGACCACTCCTTCTGTCAATCTTGTTAATTACATCCTGAAGCCTCTTTTACTGACTCAGAGATTTACCCCAACACCACTCTGTGCCAAGCTTTATTAGCCCCTAGATACCTCTCAATTATTCAAACCTAGGATCTGTGAGGTTTCTCTCTACACTTCACACATCTATTTTGTTTTCTCATTTTCCACACTCCCCCATTTATTTTGAAGAAGTCCTTTCAAAAGGACAATGTCACAAAAGAGAAAATGGCATGAGAGGCTCAGAAATGACAGTGACCTTTTAAGACATCAGCCAGTGGGCTGGGGATGTGGCTCAAGCGGTAGCGTGCTCGCCTGGCATGCGCGCGGCCCGGGTTCGATCCTCAGCACCACATACAAAGATGTTGTGTCCGCCAAGAACTAAAAAATAAATATTAAAAATTCTCTCTCTCTCTCTCTCTCTCTCTCTCTCTCTCTCTCTCTCTCTCTCTCATCAGCCAGTGAAGATGCAAGCACTCCCAATCAGGTCTGCTGAGAGCATCATCCCTCCTTCAAAGCTCTCCCACCTGTTTTTAAATACTGTGCTGGCTCATTCTCTGCAATTATATACACCTAGGTCTTCCACCACTCACAACATGCTCTAGTGTCTCTGCGCTCCTGTCAGGTGGTGCTCGTGGGTTCAGCTGGTGCTCGTGGGTTCAGCTGGTTTGGGCTTGGAGTTAGTGAGGACACAACTATATTCCTCTCCCCATGAAGGTCTGGGTTCTGGGGGCCCAATACCAAGCTGCCGTTCCAACAGCACAACCTCACTATACATGCCCGTCCTCAGGCGGCAAGAGCGCACAGGAACCACACTACTCTCACCCATGTGCGTTAGGTACTGACTATCTAACAAGCCCTGCTCTCCAGGGATGGAGGGGCAGGAACGTGAGGCACTTCTTAAGACATGTATGGGCGACAGGAGCCTACACAGGGTGTCACAAGAGGGACTCCCAACTTTGTACTGGCAAACAGGACAGGACTTCACAAAGGACCTGACCGGGAAGTCAAGCTCAGTGGCACTCCACCAACACCATTTCACACATACTTAGCTCTAAAGCCTCTTTTTTTTCCCCACATGACATAAAAAAAGAAAAGCTTTGGTATAGCCAAGCACATGCTTGTAATCCCAGTGGCTCAGGAGGCTGAGACAGGAGGACCGCAAGTTCAAAGTCCGCTTCAGCAACTCAGTGAGACCCTGTCTCTAAATAAAACACAAAATAGGGCTGGGGATGGGGCTTAGTGGTTAAGTGCCCTTGAGTTCAAATCCCAGTACAAAAAAAAAGGCTTTGTTATAAATACATCCAGTTGGCCCTTCCTGTTCATAGGGTCTATATTCATGAATTCAGATTTTTTTTTAAAGAGAGTGAGAGAGGAGGGGAGAGAGAGAGAGAGAGAGAGAGAGAGAGAGAGAGAGAGAGAGAGAGAATTTTTAATATTTATTTTTTAGTTCTCGGCGGACACAACATCTTTGTTTGTATGTGGTGCTGAGGATTGAACCCGGGCCGTACGCATGCCAGGCGAGCACGCTACCGCCTGAGCCACATCCCCAACCCTCAACAATGTTTTTTTAAAAAAATCCCATCTGTACAGAACATGTACGCTTTTTTTTCTTTAAAAATTATATACCAAATCTAACATGTAAATAATACGTATTACACGTATGTATAAAGTGAGGGACCAAAAAGAAACGTGAAAACTCCAAATAATTTGGGTAGGCAAAGCACATTACCATCAGTGAAAGAAAGAACGGTGGTGTTTACTAACTGTGTGGGTCACTAAAAAATGAAAAGCGAGTGGCAGGTAATGTCGCAAGCTCAGCGCTTGTAAACTCACATGAGGACTGACTGGATCAGTGCCTATTTATTGAGTGTCACAGCCTTTCTCAATTCTCAGCCTGAACCACAGAATACCAAAGGGCAGGAGTTGACCCTTTTGTTTTACAGATTAGAAAAAAGCCAGAGAAGCTCAGGCAACTTGCTGGTGGACACAGGGTGCTTGGGGCAGAGCCCTCAGAGAGCCCAAGGATCCCCACACTCCCTTGCCAGGTACTATCTGTACCCTCAATTCACTACACTACCTTCAGAAAAAAAGTCAGAGGAAGCTGAGGTCTCCCAGGATGATCAGCAACAGCTGATTATGGAGCACCATGGGTGTGCAGGGGCATCGCTTTACAACACTTCCCCAGCTTAGCACAACTTACCTCCTCTGGGTGCACTGCAGACTCAACTTCTTCAAGTCTGAAACTACATTCAAATTTGTTTACTGTGTCACTGGCCCTGCCTTGGTCAGTGGGAGACCCTGTTACTGTCAGGAGAAATACTCTATGGTGCAAAGGACACCTAATGCAGATGCACCCTAGTATGCATGTAGTAATTTCTTCAAAAAAATTGAAGTTAAATGAAAAATGACTTCAATCTTTAAGCCTTATAAGAACATATTTTATAAATTCAACTTTTTTTTTAGTTGTAGATGGACACAATATCTTTTGTTTATTTATTGTTATGTGGTGCTGAGGATCGAACCTAGTGCCTCATGTGTGCTACTGCTGAGCCACAATCCCAACCTTTATAAATTCAACGTCAATAGCATCTTAAAAATGTTTTTTGATTATACACAACATCAGGATACTCCCTGGCATAATCACAAAACCATGGAACACAGCCAGCTGCAATTCTACCCCGAGCACTCCCCACTACCCTCCTCCTACTCCACGGATTCTCCTTCAATCCATTTAGTTCAGTTTTGCTTCTTTGTTTGTTTTTCAATTAGTCTACTGCGGATACACCAGATGCCAGGATCCACAGTGCCCTACACCCCGGCACGCGCACACACACAGAAGTTTGACTGAGTTCATTACACTGTCTTTCCCTTTTCCTGTCCTCTCTTCCTCCTCCTTAACCCCCTTCTTCTACTCTACTTTACACAATGCTCAAAAGACCAGGACACTTTTGCAAAGAGCAGACTGGAAGATGAGAAGACAACTGATGCACAGAAATGCCAAGGAGTCAGGAAAAATAATCAAATGCTCTCTTTAGCTTGTTCCTTGTTCTGAAACCCACCAGAGGCTCACTTTAAACTCAGTGTCTCCGTGTTGCCCAGGCAAGTGCAGATGCTGAGAGGGGAAAGAAATCCAGTCAGTCCCCACGCCATAATAAGAGCAGATTTTGTATTCCTTCCTTCAACAGACTTTCTCCTTGTTTTAAATAGTATGTACTCAAGATCTATTTTCCACTTTGATAATTAGTACTAGTGAGCTAAAAGCAAAGTGGGACATCACTGAGATATTCAGCATGAAGGGAGAAAAAAGATGACAAAAATCTGCAAATCTCATGTCAGATCTACATTGCTGTACTTGATCTTCAGACAGCAATTTCAAAAAAGAAACTCAAATAGCAACAATATCGTCTTTACTTGGAAGTCTTAAATGGAGAAATTATAGACTTTAAAAAATTTCCTTTGCTATCAGTGTCTGAACAGAGTAAAGATAGAAAACAGACCTCAACGAGACACTGGTAAGTCTACATTTCTAATAACCGGATTGTACTAGCATTAGAATAAATATGTATTACAAACATATTAAATATTGTATAATAATAAATATACTTAGTGTATCTCAATCAAGCTTAATTACTTGCTTACTCTTCATAAAAATGTCCAGAGCGGTCCTAGGCTCAGAATATCACTTTTTCACTATAAGATGATGAAAAAAAAAATCAAACTTTCCACATAAGGTTTATAATATAACTAAAAAGGTCTTGGAGCAAAAAGTAGAGACGTGCAGATTCTTTCTTCATTGTGTGGGTAAGAGAACTAAACACCAAGAAGAGTAAAGGTGATATTCCAACACGGTTTAGAAACAGACTTTTAGAAGGCAATTTAGGTATATATCATTCTTTCCTACCTAAATTTCTTCCTTTAAAAAATGTAGTGGAAGGGAAACTGATCATGGGAACCATCTTAGAGTCAAAGCAAAGAGTAAAATTAGAACCTCGAGTGAGGAAGGAACTAGTGGCAGTATTTCCAAGGCATTCAGGTTTTCTAAGTGACCACAACCCATCTGCAGAGAAGGCTAATCAACATCTGCCTTAATTTTAGTTTCTTAAAAAGAGTACTTAAAGAAGAGATCAGAGAAATAGATTGTCCATTATATTGAATACAAAACACGCACTTCAGTAAGCACTGGAGATTTAACAAAAATAGGTCACTGTCTCTGTTCCTGAGGGTTTCTGGGGCAGCAAATGTAAACAAGAAATTCCAGGAAGAAATGATTTTCAGGCCATGCTGGAGACAGTGCACCCCTGCCCCCCACAAAAGAGTGTTAATGATGAAAGAAGAATCCAAAGACAGTGTAATAAGAGCTGGGTCTTGGAGCAGATGCTGGAGTTTACCTGCAGTTTTCACAGTTAGACACCTAGGTGGCAAGCAGCATGGTGGCAGAAAAGCACATGTACCCAAGAACATCATCAGCTTGACCAAAAAGTGCATGCAAAGAAGAGCAAGACCTCGCTGAGCAGTGAGGTAGCACCCACAGCAGTTGCACAGACAGGTGACATGATTTACATTTTCTTTAGAGTTATCTCTGGGCAACACAAAAGACTGGACGTGGCAGACCAGGCTCAAGGTTACTGCAACAGGACAGGTCCAGATCTGGGCAACAGAGGCTCAAAATTAATTGAACTGTACTGAAATTAAAAGTGAAATAATGAGGACCTAAAATAAGGTAGTAGCAGCCATAGTATCAGAGGAATAAAAACCAGTGACATTTGGTATCTGCTACAGGTGTCTACAGATTGTTCCACTGTGTGGATGATAATGCCATTATCAGATAAAAAGACTAAATGACACAAGTGATCCTATGAAGCTGGAAAAGACCAAGTCAAGTGCAACTCTACTGATCTGGGGTTAGGAATGTGAGCTCCAAATCTCATTTTCTCATCTGTAAAATGGGGACCAAGCCATGCATACCTCATTCTTCTAATGATTAAATGAGAAATGCATGAAACAGTGTCTATTCTGTTAAATGCCCTTAAATGGTGGCCCTTATTAGCACTGGCCAGGCTGCAAGATCACTGCTTAGGTCTCCATGAACTGTGCCCCACTGTTCTTAATGAGCAGAGCCCCTTCCTAGTCGGCTACACTCACAGCACCTCGGACACCCAATAAACAGGTTCAATAAATGCTAAGCAAGAAAAACATGTAATGTACACCTGTTCTATTAGAACCAAGCTTTGCTGTGGGCATAATTCAGTATTAACTATTTCAATAATAAAAATTCTTTTCAAAGAAAAATTTATCAGTGTCATTCTTTTAATTAAATAATGTAACAAAGTTCTATATATGCATTGCCTTAGGGCTGCAATCCACCAGTTAATATTTAAAAACACACTTGCCTTCCACACCAGGTTTTTGCTCTGCCGTGACTCCCCCATCTCAGAGATCCTAAAAGACTGAATTTAGCTTTGAGTCAGACCACAATCAGTTAAATTTCTTAGAATGGGAAAATCAAAGACAAGAATTCCAAAAACAAAACATTACCTACAACTATATATTCAGCTACATATAAACTCAACACTACCAAAAATTTTCAGTGATCCCAAAATGCACAAATAAATATCCATTTATACATCACTGGGTGGACTACATTACAAATATATTAGGGGGGGATCAGGAATTGAACTCAGGGGCACTCAACCACTGAGCCATAGCCCCAGCCCTATCCTGTATTTTATTTAGAGACAGGGTCTCACTGAGATGCTTAGGGCCTCACTTTGGCTGAGGCAGGCTTTGAACTTGTGATCCTCCTGCATTAGCCTCCTGAGCCACTGGGACAGACACTCGCCACCATACCAGGCTACAAATAAATTATTTTTACATGTTTTTACACAAGTAATTTAGCACCATGGTATTTTAAGATTCATTTTACTATAAATTGCCAAAACTGACAAATCTCAGTATTTCAAATCTGGGAAAGACAGAAATCAACCAGTTCTTTTCATTTCAAATTTAAATCCCAACCTAGCATATACCTCTGTACATATAAAAAGTTTCATCTTACAATAGTGGTATTTTAAAGCTTTTATTCACAACTTGCCTGCAGTAACAGAAACTGTACATAGTGAAACTTACAAGAAATCTTGAACACGGAGATTCCCCTTCTAAAACAAAAATCTTTGAAACATGATTCCATTATATAAAATTTCTCCCCAAAAGCCCATTAGATAGTCATGTTTCACAGTTCTTATACCCTCTAGTTAAAAAAAAACAAACACAGAATTTAAGATTCAAAAAGATGAGAAATTATGAATTCTTTGTAGAGGATCTTATGGATGCTCCATGTAAGAACTCCAGTTCTCAACCAATAGAAAGGATAAACAGGCAGAAAGGGAGGTGTTGCCAGGCCAATCATACAGATCCAAAAGGGGGTAAATCTGAATACCAAGCATCAAATAACACTCTACCTACCTACCTTCCCTATTATCACTCTCATCCTGAGCATCAAAGTATGATTCCCCTTCTTACAAATACGCTTCTAGGGTGCACACCAAGACTTGCCAACATTGAGCTGTTCACTGACACGCAATGTCCCACGGTACCCAAGAACAAAGTAGACATGCTATGGCTTGCTCAATATTTTAACTGAAGGGCTTGGAAATAAAGCTAAGTCCTGCATACAAAGGAGTGCAGAGCCTTCCTCCTGGAGCACAGAGTCTGAAAGCCAGTGATACCTGCTCCATCTGACTCTGGCACAAGGCACTCCAGCCTGGGCAAAGTCGATCATTCAAAATCACTACTTGCCCAGGAATTTCATGGTGACATGTAATGTTCTTTCAAAAAGTTGTATAATTTTAAAAGTAGTCAAGTGTCGAACAACACTTCTAGGAACCTGATTTAAGACAGTGAGTATATATTCCATATTCTCAGTCTGTGTTTATGGGTAAATCTAAGAGACAGGATGAGAAACCCTGAACTTTATAAAGAGAAACACAGCAAAAAGCAAAATAAGTCAATCTAGACAGCCTCCACTCACTTTATACATTACAAGTGATGCAATTAGGCTAAAAATCTGAGCAAGTAACCACTCTACTGGCATTATATTATTGTCCTCCTCTAATTCAAATGGGCCTGAAAGAGGGTGATCCTTTCTCCCTTGAAAGGATAAGGATGGAAGGAAAAGGAGGAGATGAGAACACTGGTAATCAAGCTCCCTTGTCCATTTAATTCAGTCAGTTTTTTCTACTTTACTTAGTAAGAAATCAAAGTTGACACTTCTGAGCCTCCGCTTCTTCCATTTAAAATTAATAACTACTACCTCTCAGGTGGCTCTGAATATTATACTGGGAGAATACACACAGCTGGCATGCAAAATGTAAAGCACTATGCAAACAAAGCATCTCGGGATGGCCTAACCATCTAAATGCTGAAGGGCCATTCAGTCAAGTCATACTCTACAAGTTGAGGCCCCAAGCTTTACATCTGGAAAATGAGAATTAGGTCATGCACCACACATTTGTGGTACACACCCATGATCCCAGCTACTCAGGAGGCTGAAGCAGGAGGATCCTAATTCCAGGCCAGCCTCAGTAACTTAACAAGATAGTGTCTCAAAATAAATTTTGAAAAGACAGGAAGTGTAACTTAACAGTGGAGCACTTGTCCAGCATCATGAAGGAGGCCCTCAGTTCACTCACAAAAACAGCAAAAATAAATAAATATGTAAATAAATACGCCAATCGCGCTTCATATTGTTTACAGTATGTATTCTGTGCCAGGTCATATGCTAAGTACACTACAATCATTCAATCTTTCTTTTTTTAGGGGCGGGGGGGAGTTACAGAGGAGAGAGTCCAGGGGTGCTTAATCACTGAGCCATATCCTCGGCCCTTTTTTCTTTCTTTCTTTTTTAAGAGAGAGAGAGAGGAGGGAATTTTTTTAATATTTATTTTTTAGTTTTCAGCAGACATAATATCTTTATTTGTATGTGGTGCTCGCATGCCAGGCTAGCGCGCTACCGCTTGAGCCACTTCCCCAGCCCCTTTCTTTTTTATTTTGAGACAAGGTCTCACTAAGTTGTTTCGGGCCTCATACTTGTGACCCTCCTGCCTCAGCCTCCCAACAAGTCTGGGATTACAAGCATGCACCACTATGCCCAGCCTTATTTATCTTTACATAATCCCTACAGAGAAGTTGATGCCCATATTTTATAAATGAAAAATGAAAGAAAAGGCTCAAGTAACCTGACCAAGGTCACTAGGCCAACAGCAGAGCTACTGTTGCTCAAACTGAGGTTGACACCAAAACACTTTTTCTCGACTATTACTCTTCCTCTCCAATATGGCAGCCACTAGTCAAACATTCCCATTGAACACTTGAGATGTAGCCTGTCTGAATTAAGAGCTGTAATTACAAAACATACACCAGATTATGAAGACTTTTATGAAACTATAAAATATGATATTTTTTATTGGTTACAGGTTGAAACGATAACATTCTGGAAATAACTGACTAAACAAAATATATAAATTTCACCTGCTTTGTACTTCCTGCATGTGGCTACTAGAAAGTTCAAAATCATGCATGGTCTGCAATATGTCTACTTGGACAGCACTGATTCAGAACATCATCTACATATCTTGTAATGAAATTTCAAACTCAAATACAACATATTCAATTCATTCAGACACTTTCCAATGTTAATGGTTTATTTCCATGGTATAGGGAGTTAAACCCAGCAGTGCTCTACCACTTAGCTATATCCCCAACTGTTTTTACTTTTTTTGTTTTTTGGTTTTTTTTTTTTTTTTTTGGTACTGGGGATTGAACCCAAGGGCACTTAACCACTGAGTACCACATCCCCAGCCCTTTTTTCTATTTTATTTAAAGATAGGTTCCCGCTAAGTTGCTGAGGCCGACTCTTTGAACTAGCGATCCTTCTACCTCCTCCACTGGGATTACAGGTGTGCGCCACCATGCCTGCCCTCATTTTTCTGTTTAATTTTTTGAGACAGTATCTTGGTAAATTTCCAAGTGTGGCCTCAAACTTATGATCCTCCTGCCTCTGCCTCCCAAGTAGCTGGGATTACAAGTATGCGCCACCACACCCAGTTTTATAGTTTAATTCAGTATAACTGATAAAAACAATTTTAGTCTTCAGGCAGAAACAGTTTCACTTAAATTTCAATGTCTCAAAATAATTTTCTTAAAAATCTCTGATAACTGCTTTCTTCCCAACTACAAAAGTGATACAGACATACCAACAGAAATTATGGGGGGGGGGAAGCACCGTTTCTCTCGATGATAGTTATTATTTTGATCAATCATTCCTAATACTAATATTAGGAATACTAATACTCATATTAGGTTGAATGGTACGAAATATTGAGATTAAAGTGGGACCATAGTTTTATCATTCTGAAACTTGCCTTTTCTAATTATTATACTATAAATACTTGCCTCCATCATTACATATTCTTTCTAAACAGTTTAACTTACTTTGAAATAATCAGACTCACAGTAAGTTACAACAATAATACAGAAAAGTCTCATGTAACTTCCACCCAGTTTCCTCACAATGTGCACCTTCTGGATTATAGTAAAATGTCAAAACCAGGAAACTGACTATGGTATATGTGTAAATAATTCTCTGCCATTTTATGTGTGCTTTACCATCTCAAGAATAATTTTAGACCCAATAACTTTACAGACTTATATGATATGAGGATAATTTGACACCTGTGTGCAATGTACAACGAGCAAGTCAGTGTGATTATACTATTTCCATCGCCTCAAATTATGTCATTTCTTTAAGAACCTCTGAACTCCTCTCTTACACTTCTCTGGAAATAACAGTGGTGAACACCAGTCCCCTACCGTGGTGGACCACCAGAGCTCACGCCTCCCGACTTTACTCAGCTACCTGCATCCAACCTCTCAATCCTCCTCACCAACTCAAGCCATTTCTTCACACCTGTATATTCACAAAACTACAACCACAACCAAGACACATATCACGTGAACGCCAGCCTTTTTAACTCATGCCCACCTCTCCCAGTCCCTCCACCAGCCCGGAGCATTGGGAATTCTGTCATTTCAAGAATGGCAATGGCACCCTACAAAATCTTTGCGACTGGCTCTTTTCACTCTGCAAAAGACCCCTGAGGTCCATCCAAGTTATACTAATAATCAGTACATGTCCCTCGGTATTGCTCAATAGCATTCCACAGCACAGATGTTCTAGTCACCTAGTGAAGAACACCTAGGTCACTTCTAGTTTGGGGCTATGACCAAAAAAAAAAAAATTGACCAGATTTTGTGTGAACCCAGGCTTTCACTGCTCTGGGATAAACATCCAGGGGTGTGACCACTTGGGTCACGTGGTAAGTACTGTTTGGTTCTAAGACACTGCCAGACTATTTTCCAGAATGTAAAGCATACTGTTCTACATTCTCATCAGCCATGTATGACAAATCTCGAAACATTTTTTAACAGCTGCAAAATATTCTATCATGAATATTCCATATTTTTAACAACTCTGTGCTGATCCTTACTTAGGTAATTTTCAATTTGTTGTTATATACTGAGGAATTTATGTGGTCACACAAAATCCTAGAAATCATTTTTTGTTGGGTCACAGGGTACAAATATTTTACAAGCATTTGATACCAACTGCCATACTGGCCTCCAAAAACTTAATCAATTTATGTATCCATTGAAGGTGAGAATGCCCATTTCCAAACCTCACTAAAATTATTTTTTAGTCTTTACAATCTGATTGGCCAAAATGTTAATCTTATTTTGTATCTCTCTGAATAATTGGGGAAGTTATATTTTTCTCAAGTTTGTATTTTTTTTCCTAATGATTACTTGTTCAGATTATTTGCCAGATTTTTACTAGAATGTCGGTTTACTGATTATAAAACCTGGTTCTATCTAGAAACAGGATTTGTTAAAAAATATATTTTATCTGAAATCAAAGTGCAAGTAAAGTGAGGTAACAGTTGACTCTACAATGCAGAAAAGACACCAGGGTAGAACTGATATGGCCCCCCAATTTATATTCCTATACTTTGCACAGAATATTAATTCATTAAGGTATCACCTCCAATGCCAACCTAGGTCAATAATATGGTCCTAAAATGTTGACCACTTAAATAAGTTCATTCTGAAATACCAACACATCATGTTTCCATACAATCAAAACCTTTGCTGGGAATGGTGGCACACACCTGCAATCCCAGCGGCTAGGGAGGCTGAGGTAGGAGGATCACAAATACAAAACCAACCCCAGAAATTTAGCAAGGCCCTAAGCAATTCAGTGAGACCTTGTCTCTCTAAATAAAATATAAAAAGGGCTGGGGATGTGGCTCAGTGGTTAAGTTCCCCTGGGTTCAATCCCCAGTACCAAAAAAATAAACAAGTAAATAAACAAACTTGCCTGGAAAAACCGGCTGCTCTTTAGGAGAGCCTAAGGTCATGTAAACCAGTAGTTTCCCAAAGTGCAGAATCAACACTACCTGCAAACTTACTAGAAATGCGAATTCTCAGACCCTACACCAGTAAATTCCAAGGTGACATTCAGCAATGTCTGTTCAACAAGACTCTGAAAAGACAGCAAATGATACTGGCAAAACTGGATGTTCATATGCAGAAGAATGAACTAGATCCCTCACATTCTGCACAAAAGTCAACTCAAAATGGTCAAAGACCCAAGAATTAGACTAGAAACTTTGCAACTTTGCAACTGCTAGAAGAAACCAGAGGGTCAACTCTGACATAGGCACAGGTATCAACTTCCTCAACAGAACTCCTAAAATTCAGGAATTAATACAATAATTGATAAATGGGATGGCATCAAATTAAAAAGCTTCTGACAGCAAAGAAAATGAGCGAAACAAGGGAGAAAATATTTGCCAGCTCTTCTTCCAACAGAGAATACTCAGAATATATAAAGAATTCTAAAACTTACCACACCAAGGGAAGAAAAACCCAATCAATAAATGGCCAAATGAATTAAACAGACCTCTCATAAGAAGAAAATACAAATTGCCAACAAAAATATGAAAAAATGTTCAAAGCAATCAGAGAAATGCAAATCAAAACACTGAGATTTCATCTCAGTCTAGTTAGAATGGAGAACACAGAGAATAATACTGGAGAGGATGTGGGCAAAAAGAATACTCAACTGTTGGCGGGACCATAAATTAGTACAACCACTATGAAAATCAGTATAGAGGTTCCTCAAAAGACTATGAATGGAACCACCATTATGACCCAGCTACACCACTCCTCCATATTTAATCCTAAAGAATTAAAGCCATCATACTATTATAGCAATACACGAATATCCATGTTTATAGCAGCACAATTTACAACAACAACCGAATACAGAACCAGTCTAGGTGTCTGTCAATGGAGGAATGGGTAAAGAAAATTCGGTATTCAGAATGGAGTTTTATTTAGCCATACAGAATGAAATTATGTCATTCACGAGGAAATGGATGCAAAACTAAAAGCATTATGTTATGAGAAATAAGCCAAACTCAGAAGGTCAAGCTGTGGATGTTTTCTCTCCAATGTGGAAGAGAGCGAGGAAAAAAAGGTGGGGGGGTCCTCCTGAAAACAGAAGGAGGACCAATAGAAGAAAGGAGCGGGGAAGAAGGAGGAAGAGAACAGAGAGGTGTAGAGAAGGAAACTGCCCAACTGCACATGTACAAACACATAACAACGAAGCCCAAAGCTTTCAGGTGATTGTGGTGCACATGAAGGTCCCAGAACTAGCACTCTAAACACATCTAGAATGAAAACATTAAATCCGCATACCCAAAATTGTTCTTTAGTGAAGGGTTTGGACAAAATTATTATGCCTTTGAATTAAGAATTTACTATTCAGTTTTCCCCCCAAAATGAAACAATCTTGAAAAAAAATTAATTCCTGCTTTGCTCTCTACAAATAAAGAAATCCTAAAATTGTAAAATGTTCACAAACTTCTTCTTCCTTAAAGAATCCAGACTGAACCAGATCAGAAGTCTTCAAGTCAGACTTAATTTGTTTCACATCACACACAGCCTGACACGTCCATTCCCACATGGAATACCTACTGCTTTAGAAACTCAACTGCCATCACTCAGATATTTGTAGTCGCGTGAATAAATAAATTACTCAATAAACAAAAATATTTATCAATGGCAGGATTATGAGTGATGTTTATTTTTTTTTGTTTTGTCCCTATACTTCCTAAAATAAATGTGTTACCTTCATAACCAAAACAAATGACAAGGAATCATTTACCAAATGTAACTACAAAATAAAATGACCTATGGAACATTACCTTCTTTGGGTTCTAACCAGCCTTCACTGATATTTCTTCTTCCTTTACCCATACAATAAAAATATACAAATAGTTCACAAAGATGCTGGGCTGATACAAGATAAATGGAATCCAGCTCCCACCCTGGAGGACCTGCGCTCAGCTGTGGTGGGAATGTCCATCCACCTAGCAAGTGTCCCAGCTCCCTCACCCTGAAGACAAGTAAGGTGGTTTGGTCACAGAATCCCCACCTCTA
The DNA here is from genome assembly GCF_964194105.1 of Spermophilus citellus. Classification (NCBI taxonomy): domain Eukaryota; kingdom Metazoa; phylum Chordata; class Mammalia; order Rodentia; family Sciuridae; genus Spermophilus; species Spermophilus citellus. Next base: position 43,620,711 of record NC_138198.1, on the reverse strand, counting down.
GGCAACAAAGAGTGGCCCAGGGACTAGGCGAGTGGCAGCAGACCTGATTCTTGTAGTTCTTCCTTTGATAGCCCCTGAGTCCAAATGGATATGGACCTCCTCATTACTGGCCATGTGCACCATAAACTGTCTTGTCTTTTGGCTGAAAGAAGTTGGATTCCTACTTCTTATGACTTTGACCACTCTTGCAGCATTTATGATATTAAATCAGGTTTAGTTTTGTAAAAGCATGAAAAGGGTAGATATAAACCCTCATGTGACATCTCATCTGTTCTTAGAAGAAAGCAGTCACCAGGTTCACTGTAGCCCATGACTAACCACCATGCCTGGTGGAAGACCCAATATGCTGCTGAAACTGGAGGATGCCACTCTTCATTTCTTGCCCCCTCTAAAATCTGCCAAAGTGTCTCTTCGTCTGTATTGCTAGTGCTCTTAAATTGTAGAGAGAAATATTTTGGAAAGTTTTAAGACACTTTTTTTTAAAACATATCCCTTCTGCTAGTTTCTCTTCCCAACCACAGGATAATTTAAACAGAGGGAGGAAAGCAGAGGAGATAGTAGCATCAAACTCTCATGATTTCTGAGTAGTACAGTGGTACATCTGCATTACCTTTACTCAGAATTCATTTTGGCAACATTTGACTGTTTTTGTCAATTAACTATACGGAAATGAAAATACAGCTAAATAAATGAATGAATTGCACAAGTCAAGACTTCAACTTAACAGAAATAATCCAAATTACTTGACAGATGTCCACAGTGTCCAAGGTCCAACTATCAAGCACAAAGGGTCCAGCATCAAGTGAAGTTATTAGGGCAGAACAAGAGCATGACATTTCCAACACTACTTAGTATGTTTTGTAAACATTATTAAGTCCCCTTAAGGTGACAGTTTACAAACATACAACTTCAGGGCTGGGGATGTGGCTCAAGTGGTAGCGCGCTCGCCTGGCATGCGTGCGGCCCGGGTTCGATCCTCAGCACCACATACAAAGATGTTGTGTCCGTTGAAAACTAAAAAAAGAATAAATATTAAAATTCTCTCTCTCTCTCTTAAAAAAAATTTAAAACAGAAGTTCTTTAAAAAAAAAAAACAAACAAACAAACATACAACTTCAGTTCCTTAGTACCGGCCAAAATAGGTTTTGTACCACACGATCAATCCCTTGCTTCATTATTACCAACCAGACTTTCCAACGTGATTTCTGGCTACTGACACCACGAACTGGACAACCAGAAATAAGGCTTTTCACAATTAATGTTACTTAGGTAAACACACCAATGATCTGAAGTTCAAAAACCCCACTCCAGGAAGTGAGTTAAATGCACAGTCTACAGCCCCCACATCTGTAATCCTGTTTTAATTTCAAGAACTTGTTTAGAAAACAAAATCAGAAAAACAGGAATACTACCCAGACTTCATAAAGACCACCTGTGCCTAACCCAGTCACATTAAACAAACACACAAGATGACAGCCCTAATATATGATATATAAGAACGTTTAATAGAACTTTTGGGGGGATGGGGGGTGAGAGACACAGGGTCTCACTATATTGCCCAAGCAGGGCTCCAATTTGTGAGCTCAATGTGTCCTCCTACCCCAGCCTCCCCAAAAGTTGGGATCGGCGGTACATCCCCCCACAGCATTAGATTTCTTTCTGGAACTCTTTTCTTCCAGTCCTCATTTATTCTGTACAGTATGTATTTACTGAACCCCTACCAAGTGCCAGGCATTGTAATAAACATAGGAAAATAAAGACACAAAAGAAAAGTCCTGCCCTCAAGATGAGACAACACAACAGAAGCACACTGAAGATCCCATAAATATAGTTCAAGTGTTATGACAGAGGTATGCATGACTGCAGGGGAAAGAAAGGCTTCCTGAGGCCTGAGAGAGGACAGAGAGACATCTAGTCAGAACACAAGAAGAAAGGAAAAGGCCAGGCATGGAGGTGCATGCCTGAAATCCCAGGAGCTAGGGAGGCTGAAGCAGGAGGATCTCAAGTTCAAAGCCAGCCTCGGCAAAGGCGAGGCCCTAAGCAACTCAGTGATACCCCGTCTCTAAATAAAATACAGAATAGGGCTTGGGATGTGGCTCAGTGATTGAGTGCCCCTGAGTTCAATCCAGGAAGGAAGGAAGGGAGGGAGTGCATGCATTCATTTCAAAAGAAACCACAGAAGAGCATGAAGGCATGCAAGTGAGACCCCACAGTCCACACTCAGAACACACCATACTAGGTATGTGGAGGGCAAATGAGGTAGTGGTGGGCTGCTCACAGAAATTCTAAACAAAGACAGAGGAAAGGAACCCAATCCCAAGGCTCTTCGTGATACTCAGGATTTGAATTCTATCCTAAAAACAATGAGAACCAGGTCATAATTTTAACCAGGAACTGGAATGTTCTGGTTGGCATTTGAGAAAACACTTTTACATTAATTCAGCTTTTCAACCTGTGGGGTAAGAACTGTCTTTAAGTGGCCCAAGTAAGAAACCCAAGACGCAGTGGCTTTTCTAACCCTATGTACACAGGCGGAGGTAGTGATGGGTGGATGGTAAGTAGTACCTGGGCAGACACGGGAGAAGTAAAAAGTGTGGATGATGTCATCTGAATAGAGTGATGAAGGTACAGGAGAGGAGTGGGCAAAGAATTATGTAACTGGGCTGGGGATGTGGCTCAAGCGGTAGCACGCTCACCTCGCATGCGTGCGGCCCTGGTTCGATCCTCAGCACCACATACCAACAAAGATGTTGTGTCTGCCGAGAACTAAAAAATAAATATTAGGGGCTGGAGATGTGGCTCAAGCGGTAGCACGCTCGCCTGGCATGCGTGCGGCCCGGGTTCGATCCTCAGCACCACATACAAACAAAGATGTTGTGTCCGCCAAAAACTAAAAAAAAAAAAAAATATTAAAATTCTCTCTCTCTCTCTCTCTCTCCCTCTCTCTCTCTCACTCTATCTTAAAAAAATATATTAAATTTTTTTTTAAAAAAAAAAGAACTATGTAACTTGTATCTGCCTACGGAACAAATCTGACATGCAAGAATCAGGGAGGCCCAAAGTTTCTCTCTGCCCTCTTTCAAAAAGCACTTACTTTAAAAAAAAAAAAAAAAAAAAAAAAGCACTCTCTGTCTCTACATTGGACTCAACTGGCTCCACTCTCATCCAGGGTGCTATCCACCACTGGCCATCTTCTTACACACTAACTTTCCAACAAGTTTGTTAAGTTCCCTGAAAGCAGGAGTTTCCTACTTATTTAACCAATGCCTTAAAACTGAAGTGACTGATGAACATACTACTGATGAGAGGCCATGATTGACTCCCTTTATGACCACTGCAAAGTCTTACACACCAGGTCCCGCTCCTCTCACACTGGGTGCTGTGCTGCCAGGAGGTAGGTTAGAGAAGAGGGCGGGGGGGGGGGGGTCCTCCCTCTACAATGTGTAAACAAGGGTCTGCATGCCAAGAGTGAGCTTTAAGAGATTCTTAGGGATAAAACTGGGAAAATCAGAACTGCACACAACAGATAGGAGTCTTGCAAACACCACTATGACTGAAAGAAGCCAGAACCACACTGTGTATACTCTTAAGATTCCATTCAAAGAGAATTCAAAAACAAGCAAAGCCTTATCTCCTGTGCTACAAGTCAGGAGAGCAGGGGCAGGTGGCAGAGTACAAGGGCTTCTGAGAATGTTCTCTTTAAGAATCTGATGCAGAATCTGGTCCCAGTTATAAACACACAATCACCTTGTGAAAGAGCAGCAAATCTTTAAACTCATGATACATGCACCTTCAATTCAAACAACTCTTTAAAAAAATAAAAAATAAACTACGGGGCAGGGGTTGTAGCTCTATGGTAGAGCACTTGCCTCACACATGTGAGGCCCTGGATTCGATCTCGGCACCACATAAAAATAAACAAATAAAAACAAAGATATTGTGTCCATCTACAACTTAAAAAAAATAACTTCGGTTGCTTGACAATTTTCTAAATCTTAGAGTTTCTTCACACCTACTGAAGTACACAACCAATGTATGCCATGTAAATAATACATAAATGAATCCGTTCACACCCTCCCAACTCAATGACTAATAGAAACTGGTTAGTCTGAGCCTAGTCTACAGCATGCAACTCACTTTAGTAGGTTCTGCACCAATACTGCAGCTCTACGAAATGAGCTAACCTGCACAGGTAAAACTACACCTTAATTATCCTCAAGCATCAAAATAAAAGTAGCCCATTTCCTAACAGTGAAAATGCATACCTCAACACTGGTCCAAAGGAGGTCTCTGCCTGATCTTCCTCACTCCACAGTTCCTAATCCTACCAATTTCTTCATGGCACTTGTGGCCAGCTGAAGTTATCTCATTTTTCTGTCCACTTGCTTTTCTTCTCTTCCTCTCCACAGTATTTCAAATCCCATGAGGATAGAGACCTTGTCTGTCTTTACACCACTGTATACCCAGAGCCCAGATGGCGGTATGCTCAATAAAAACATGTCAAATGACCACAACTACCCAGGTAATTTACTTTAAGGTCATCAAGTACACACAGGATCAAGTCAGTACCAATAAATCAGTTAAGTCCAATGCAACAGCAAACACAAAATAAATTATCACTCCACTCCTGGGTAAGGTAATCTTTGAAACTGTACCAGCTTTTGTACCAGCTCTGAGGTTGAAAGGTTTGATAAGGTTTGATGATTTGGAAGACAGAGGCAATTTTCCCATGTATTTTATGGAGTATTTCTGTAAAAGACAAACACAACAAAACCAAGTACCTAAAGTGTAAAGCCATGGTTTGGATCCTCAGGAAGCACTGTTAGCCTGGCCTTCCTCTGTCCCAGTGCAGGTACCTCCTCCTCTTTCGGGGGTTTTCCTTTCTAAAAAGCATCACCAGGTGACACCCTTACAAAGCTTCCAGCAAAAGTCATAACTAAGTTGTGTTTTCCCACAAAAAGTCTGCAACAGTTCATAATCACCTAAGGTGTTTTGAGTTGGCAAGGTATCTGCATTTAAGGGGGGAAGATTCCAAAGGTACAAATGCAAAGAATCAGGGAGTCTAGAACAAGAAAAACCACACACAACACTGCTGCTGCCTCTCCCTGCACTCCAATATCCTGAGTACCAGCTTTTTCTAAAGCAAATTATTTATTCCCACACCACAGCACTAGCCAAAGTCATTTCCTCGCTTCTACTTGTCTATAAAGGCTCCCAAAACAGTGAACTTTTCAGAGGTGCAGTAGTCAAATGATCAGGAATTAAATAAAGCGTGATTTCAATTCAACATTATAAGAGCAAAGTTCTAAATCTGTGGCAATTAGCCAAAACAAAACTTTTCTAATTTTTCAAGTGAATGCAACGTAAACAGCAGTTGAAAACAAAAATTACAGCCCTACTAGCAAAGAAACATTCATTAATAAGAGCATGGAGCAATGTTTTGGTAATTTTTATTTTAAAGACAACGCTGCACTCACAGTCATAAGACCACAAAAGCAAAATGCTTCTTCACCAGTCTAGGAAGTGCCTACCAGACACCTGCAAGTGCAACTTAAGAGAACAGTTAGGCAGTTCCCAACATTCAGCTTTGCTTCCCTTCCTCTCTTAAGGCAGCATCTTCTTTTTGTGTGTCTGTCAAAGCAGGAAGAGAAGCACTACTACAGCGATCACTTAGGAAGGGATAGGATTCTCTTCCTACCCACCTGCCACCTCTCTTAACACTGAACCCCCCTCTTTATTTTCCATCCAGCAGCACCGCGAAGCAACTCTCTGGCAGCCCCTGACTCCTCCATGCTCCAGGGTCAGAGACTTTCTATCAGAGAACAGGCATAAGGTAACCAGCTTAGGTGATGAAAGGTTCTAAATTACACTGTGGTGATGACATCACAGCTCTTTAAAATGACCAAAAAAAAAATTAATTGCAGCATTAGCAATGGACGAATGCTATATGTAAATTACACCTTAACAAAAGTTTATGGGTTCGCTGCTGTTGTTCTATATTGGGGATTGAACTCAAGGGTGCTTTACCACTGAACCACATTCTCAGTCCTTTTATCATGAGGCAGCATCCAGCAAAGTTGCTGAAGTTAGCCTCCAACTTGGTCCCTTCTGCCTCAGCCTACAGAGTTACTGATGACGGGTGTGCATCACCAAGCAGAACCTCAAAAAAGATTTTAAAACAAATAATGACCCAGGGCTAGAGAGTGGGATAGCGTGCTTGGGAAAGAATTGCATAAAAGAACCAGAGACCCAACACGTAATTAATAATACATCTAAAACATGTATCTCCATTGCCCCTGAGCCTTCCAAGGGGACTATTACAAATTCCTTAGGACCTTAGCACATTCCTTACGACCTTTTTATCTCCCTTTCATTCTGCTCCCCAGAAAAAAAGAAAAGAAGCCCTCACTCTGAATCACCTTCATGATTATACCTGCAGAATTAAAAACATCTGATGCACATGGCAATAACAGTGTAAAGCTGGCAGGTGATTCTAGAGAAATCAATTCTAGTTGTCCAAAAGAAGTGGGGGGAAGGGAACCATGTGATTGATTCCTCAAGCCAGACTGCTTCAATCCCATTTTTTATTGCCTCTCAGTCTTTACAACTTGAATTACAGTCATCTGGATACATGTCTTGCCATCCTTTACACATGTCCCTCTCCTACCCAATGCCTTCAAGAGTATCTTCCACAGCCTAGGAAGAGTGGCAGTATTTTCCTAATCATATTTAGGAACATCAACTCTGTCTTCATAGGGCAAATAGAGTTCTGTTCCCTGCTGGGCTGCCACTAATTCAAAGCTGTTCTCCCAGACTGACTGGTAGATGACAGCGACAATAAAGAAAAGAATGACCAAAAACTTCAAAATAACCATGTAAACTTTTGAGTTTGGCTTAAGTTTCTATTCACCAGTGAGATTCTCAAGTTCTTAGGAGTTTCCTAGTCATTTACTTGACTAGGCTGTTAAAATACAGCTAAAACAATTTCTATGTCAGTCAACAAACTGTTCTAAAATCCCTGATTTTTGCCTATTACCCAGTTCCAAAATCGAACAACAGGGCTGGGTTGTAGCTTAGGGGTAGGGCACTTGTCTAGTATGTGCAAGGTCCTGGCTTCAATCCCCCCAGACTGGAAAAGAAAAAAAAAGTTTTGTACGGCCGTCAATACCAAGTCTGATTAATACCAAACAAGACAGAAAATGTCAAGTTCATATCAAACCTGTGAGGTACCAAAAAAAAAGACCCAAGAAAAAACAGCGCAGTGGCAAGTATCACAGAGAAATTGACCAAGCTAATGCACAGAAGGACAAGACGAAACCTGTCAAAAACTCACTGTCCACATGACGCCCATCGGTAATTGACGAAAGCCAAGGTGTTAACTGAATTCTGATTAATGCCTTCTGCAAAGATCTAAAACACTAAAATAGTGATAATAACCAAAGTCAAAGAAATCTCAGTCAAATAAGAGTATCACAACTTGGTGAGAGTTCAAGTTCTCAGACTTGTGAAATGTATGTTCAAATACTACTCAATGACAGACATCAAAAAAACTGCCTCAGGATCCATAAAGGTACTACACAAGCCACTTTTCCTGAACTTACTCTGAAATATTTCACAGGATTTGTTAAAAAATGAATTTCACTGTTATCATCTGTGGCCCTAAAAAAACCTTATTCTTTAAAGTCAAAACCTTCCACATGCTTCCAAAAACTTGATGAGTCAGGTTTTTAAAAAACTTTTCTGTAGAAACTGAAATGCATTTCATTATGAGATAATTATTCCCAGCAATAAATCAGATGTAAACTTTTGAGTTTGGCTTAAGTTTCTATTCACCAGTGAGATTCTCAAGTTTTTAGGAGTTTCCTAGTCATTTACTTGAACACCATCTACAGTAACACTCAAAGCAAAACCACAATAAAGAGGTTTGGCCTCTGAGGGATTCTACATGTAAAAAACATTACTCATAAATAATACACAATCACTATTGCTTTAAGTAACAAATATGTTTCTAAAGTTTCATGCCATCTGATGGAATCCCCTATTTTAGATAGCAAAACAAAATCCATGAAACCACGAATAAAGGTTTTGTTTTTTAATTTTAAGTAAGCCTATGATAAATTTTAAGTAAATCTATGATACAAAAAGGTGACATGAACCTACTTTTAGGAAAGCTACTTATGGGGAAATATCTTCCTCAAGTTCTATACTATTTTTATTGAGTGGTTTCATTACTTAGGAGTTAGTGGAAATCACAGAATAGTTCTACCTGTGATTGGACCAAATAACCCCACTTACATGCTTTTAGGTTGCCCAGTATCCTATTTAATCCCAGGTATAAACACAGCAAGGAACCCTCAACAGGACACATTCAAACAAGTGTTAGAGCACTACTACACAGACACATTGGAACACCACCAATCAAAAACAAGTAGCTAGTGCAATGAGACTCCTGGCCACCGACTTTAAGTTCTAAAGCATACACCAAAAACTCAATGTCTTCCTTTGACACACACCCCAACGCCTGTCCATTAAATGATACCAAGAACAGTTTCACTTCAAACACGACTGAAATTCCAGATAAAAGTTTAAGGATGACCGGAAGACCACAAAATCAGTCTTGACATTTCCTCCCAGGGGATCTAAAGTAGAGTATACGGTAGAGTATACCACCTTCATTTACATGAAAAGGAATTCTTTCAACCAACATTATTTTCATCACAATGAAGCTTAAAACACAAACTTCAAAATAGTCATCCCATTCACTTCACATTTTGCAAAACCCCATCACCACTCTGCATAAGCTAATCATGCAGGGGAAAGAGAAAAAAAAAAAAAAACCTGACAACTCGGCCTTCCAAAACATGCACTTTCTTTATCATACCCCCCAACGTCTATTTTCAAGTGCAAGAAAATAACAGACATTTGCAGCTCCAACAAGAAAAGCACAACCAGCCTTTCTGTACTACCACCATTAAATTTCCCAAAGAGGAGGAAAATAACTCAGGACAGGCAAATTAAAACCATTCTGCACATGGCAGAAATTTAAAAAAATAATAAATTTTTTTTTTAAAAAAAAGGTCTCGTGTCCTACAATCCATAGCAAGAGCACTGCTTCCTCTCTTTCCGAGCCAACACCAATAAGCCAAAAGGATACAAGTGTCAAACCCGGCGTCTGTATGAAATAAGACGAAAACCTGGAAAATTCCTTCCCATAAATCATCCCGCGAACACGAGGCACTGCACCCAACGCCGAAGACACATGACCCCAAACCCGTCGCCCACCCCCAGGGCGCAGGAAAAGCCGGGATCAACAAGTTGGAGCCGGGGCAGAAAAGTACAGCTCGCCGCCCTCCCCCCACCACCCCCCCAAAAAAATTTTTTTAAAGCCCAGTGCCCGACCAAGGGGGCCGGGCCCCGCGTACCTGGTGGAGGTGCCTTTCCGCACGTCGAAGATACTGCATTTGAAGGCTTCGGCGCTATTCCTGAAGGTGCACACGCTGCAGTCCCAGAAGCCCTCGTCCGCGGCGGGCTTGGCTTGCCTCTTAGGCCTGCGCGAGCGGGGACAGGGCACAGCAAAACACAGGCGCGCGTGAGCGGCGCGGTGCCGCAGGAATCCGGCGCAGCAAACTTCGCGGCGCCCCACGCCCACCCCGCGCGGCCGCCGGCCCGGCCGGGGGCCTCGCGCACCCGCGGCCCACCGGAGGCCGAGGCGGGCGGGTGGCGCGTCCGGGGGGCGCGGGGCGGCGCGGCGGGGCGCGGGCCTCCGCCGCCGCCCACCCGCCCGCGCCGCCTCCTCCCCACCTGGGCAAATCTCCTTTGTCTGGGAGGAGCGGCGGCGGCGGAGGGCGGCTCAGAAGGAGCCGCCATGGCTGCGGCGCGCACGGCCCCGGCCCCAGCGGAGCGCCGCCGCCGCCGCCCGCCGCCGCCGCCCGCCGCCGCCGCCCGCCGCCGCCGCCGCCGCCCGCCGCCGCCCGCCGCCCGCCGCCGCCCGCCGCCCGCCGCCCGCCGCCCGCCGCCCGCCGCCCGCCGCCGCCGCCCGCCGCCGCCGCCCGCCGCCGCCGCCCGCCGCCGCCGCCCGCCGCCGCCGCCCGCCGCCGCCGCCCGCCGCCGCCGCCCGCCGCCGCCGCCCGCCGCCGCCGCCCGCCGCCGCCGCCCGCCGCCGCCGCCCGCCGCCGCCGCCCGCCGCCGCCGCCCGCCGCCGCCGCCCGCCGCCGCCGCCCGCCGCCGCCGCCCGCCGCCGCCGCCCGCCGCCGCCGCCCGCCGCCGCCGCCCGCCGCCGCCGCCCGCCGGTCTCCATCTTAGCCGCGCCTCCCCGCGTGCGCCGCTCGGGCCTAGTCGCCGCCGGCCCCCGCCGCCCCGGCCTCCCTTCCGCCCGCGGCGCCGAGCAGGTACCTGATCGGGCTCTTCTTGTCGCCCATGGTCATGGACGGGCTGCGCCCAGCACCCCGCCGCCGCCGCCAGTCTCCGGACGAGACTAGTCCCCGCCAGCGCCGCCTCCGCCGAGTGACTGACGAGGGGCGGGGCCGGCGCCGCGCGTCGCTCGCCGTAGGGCCAATGGGAGCGCGGCGGCGGGGGCGGGGGCGGGGGCGGGGCGCGGGGGAGGCGGGGCGGGGCGGGGCGGACGTGGGCCGGCCGGCGGCGTGCGTGCCCGGGAGCGTGTGCGCGCGGGGGGCGCGCGGGAGGCGCGCTGTGCCTGCCTGCCGGGGGCCTTAGCGGCCCGGCGCGGCGGAGCGTGCGAGCCCGGCGGGGCGCACGTGGCCGCGCCCGGGGGCGGGCATCCGGCGGCGGGGCTCTGGCACTGTCGCCCCGCGGGGCAGCCGCCCAGCCCCCGACCCCCCGAGCGTCGCGGGAGAAGTAGTTGTGCGCAGTTTGCGCGGGCCGTGGGGGCTGGCAACAGCCGCGCCGCTCGCAGCGCCTCGAGGCTTGCAGCTCCCCTGCGGCGGGCAGGGCCTCCTCTGGCCCGCGTGCCCAGACGCACTTGTGCTCCTCTGCCGCGCGGAGCTCCGGAGCCGCCTCCTCCAAAGTCCCGGCCTCGGGTGGAGAGGGCAGCCCCGAGCCCTCCCAGCCGGGTCGCGGGAGGGAACTCTGCCCGAGGCCAGACCCCGGGCTGCGGGCCGTCGGCTCCCCTTCCGACTCCCCCGGAGCCTCAATAGGGCGTTCCGATCCCGGCGACCACATGCCTGCCTTCCAACCTGGTGCCGCAGCTCCTCGCCTCCAAAATGAGGCTCGTAACCCTCCTCCTACGGAGGTTTCGAAAATTCAGAGACACAATGGGTGGGAAGCGCGCAGAAACGCGCCTCGGCCCTGCCCATGCACCTCGGGGGGGGGTGGGAACGGGCGCGCCCCTCACTTTGCCGGGCTCCGGATCGCGCCAGCCTGGCCGACGTGACTTGGGAAGGGACGTCTGCCTGCCCAGGGGCGCTGGGGAGAGGCTGGGGCCAGACCCCAGAGGCAGAGGCCGCGCAGGCCGGGCCCAAGCCCCAGGTGGGGGAGACACAGGACCACAGGACGTGCAGGAGGTGGCGGCTGGGTGCGGTGTGGGGGGCAGATAAGACGGGCCTAGGCCCCGTGGACACACAGAGTGGGTCGTTATCAAGACTGGCCCGCGGAGGGTACTCCGCGAGAGGCCGAGAACCCGGGGAGCAGGAAGTCCTAGGATCAGTCCAGGGATCAGAAGAAAGAGAATAAAAGAGGGAGGCAGTGTGACCACGATAAGCTTGATCAGCACGCGATGTCCTCTCCAGGCAGGCACACCCAGGAGGGCCAGGAGGAGCAGCCTGTTTAACAAGGGTCAGCAACCTCCCGGGCCGCCTGCTCAGCGGCCTCCTCAGGAGGAGAGGAGGAAGAGGGAGGCTGGATCCCTTGGGGCAGAGGGGCCACAGAAGCCAAGGAACAGAGCCATGGCCCAGTGCCTGCCGCCCTGGCCTCTGGCGTCTGCCTGGCATGCTCCCAGGACTGTGCCCCTGGTGGGAAGGTACTGGGCATGAGGAAATGCCCCTGGAGGAGGAGGAGGCACTTAAGTGGTAGAGGCTGCCTAGGAGTCATGAGGGCCTGGGTTCCATCCCCTGAGCCTCAAAAAAAAAGAAAGAAACCACTGGAGGAGTGGCCTCGGGGAGAAAACCCGGTTGCTGGGAGTCAATCCTTCCTGGAAAGGAGAATGACTTTGTTATTATTATTTGTAAAGTAAAATACACAAGCCGGATGCGGCAGGGCAGGCCGGGGATCCCAGCAAGTTGGGAGGCTGAGCCTGGAAGATGGCAGGTTCCAGGAGACTCAGCAACTTAGCAAGACCCTGCCACAAAAATAAGAAGGACTGGGGTGGAGTGTCAGTACCAAAAAAAAAAAAAGTAAAATACACAAATCATTCTGTGGCTTGGTGCGTATTGTGACACGCGTGAATCCACCATCCAGGGGAAGGTAGAAGCCGTTTTCATCCTCCCCCTGAGCTGCCCACTGTTCCAGCCTCGGCTCCAGAGTGCCGTACCCACGGCCACAGGGAACTGCCCTTGTATCTGGCTGGCACCTCAACGTGATATCCATCTTGGCTGTCGCCTACATCCGCCATGCGTTCTTCTTTGTTTGCTTAATTAAGTGTGTGGAGTCCCGTTTCAGTTACACCACGATTTATCTGTCCATAGGACATTGACTTTTTTCAGTCTCCCCTCCTTTGTCTCTGTTAACTTTCCAGAAAATAAATCATCTTTTAAAATATAGATACTAAGGGAAAGAGAGGTTCCAGAATACAGAGCTAGTCACCAGGAACTTATCAGGTCCACAGATCACCCTGCGGCTGGAACTGTAGAGGCCCTGATTGGGTTCAGAGGTTGGAGGTGAATGTCGATGGTCTCCTCCTAGTTTACCTACTTAGGGGCCGGCCGATGGGACGCTTCTGAGTGTGTGTGCCACCGGGGATAGCAGAGGACACCTACGGCTGCACAGACGGGAATGTCAAGATGAGCCTGGTGGCAAGTTCAGAGACCAACCAGATTCCCCAGGTTGTCCCAAGGTGTCGCCATGCACCAGTTGGGAGGGGGAGACAAGTAAGAAGTAACAGCTCCTCTGGGCTCCAATCTTGCCTCTCCCTGTCACCTTTCATTTGCTTTTGATGGGCTATTTGGTGGAGGGGGCATTCTGGGAATGGAGCCCAGGTGCACTGAACCACACTGAGCCAGATTCCAGCCCTTTTTTATTTTATTATTTTAGGACAGAAGTCTCCCTAAGTTGCTCAGGGCCTCGCTCATTTTAGGCTGGCCTCAAACCTGCGACCCTCCTGCCTCAGCCTCCCAAGTTGCTACAGAGGCCAACCAGATGCCAGATGAGGGGATGCAGAGGAAGGGAGGGTAGGGCTGTGTTCGTTCCCTGGAAAAGCGAAGGCTGCCCAGGAGAAGACCAGGCCAGAGCTCTGGGCAGCTAAGGCTCATGGTTGTGGCTGAGGCTCGGGAGGAGGGGCGAGGCTGGAGGGGCAGCCCCGGCTAGGCCCTGTGGCAAGAGAACGAGCCTGAGTTAGGTGAGAGAGCTGTCCCCTGAGTGCCTGGGAACCACTCAGGGCTCACCAAGAGGCACCTCCACCTGGGGCTGTCTGCAGAGCTGGGAGAGGCAGACCCCGGGGGAACACCTGTCCCTGGGGACAGCTAGGGGAGGGTCCTTTGAAATGGCTGGGGAGCTGGGCCAGGAGGGGCAGTGTGGGTGGGCCTCCTTCTTTCCTTTGGCTCAGGAGGGAGCCCTGTGCATGCCAGAGGAAGGGTTTGCAGAGTGTCCAGCTCAGTGGCCTCCTGCCTTCAAATGAACATTGCCACCCCCAGGCAGGAGCCCTGCTCACCCACCACGCCTGAGACTCTGTCCTTAGGACAGAGAAACTAGCCTTTCTTCAAGTATTTCAGGGCTCACCCTGCTGCACCCCTGCTTCTCCAGAGGGTCTGAGCCCTGCACCGTGCACTAGCCTCTCACTAATTTGCAGCAAAAGGAGGAAAATCAGGAGTGAATAAAGGAATACTTTGACCCAGTAAATCACCAACAGCTGATTCTTGGGGAACAGTATTTTTCATTCTGAGGTTATCTCCTTCCAGTTCACAACATCCTGTCTTTAATGGAGCGGGGCATTAATCACCGCTGTGGTCTGAATGTGTCCCCCACAATCCATGTGCCTCTCTTAAAATGTCCTCAATCAGCCAAATGGACAGTTGACAGCTGTGCCTTGGTCCTCTCCCCTCACCGACGTCATCCTTGATGTTTCCAGGGGACCAAGATGTCAATGACTTTGAGGGAACTTTCAGAGCCAGTGTGAATGAGGAGAAAACCGGATCACAGGATGACCAGAGAGGTCACCCACGGAGGGCAGGAGCTGGGGAAGCCAGGCTTTGCACCCTATTTGGTGAGAATTAACGCGCTGCTTTGCGTGAACGCTGCTTCAGTGGTTTAAGAGAGAAAATTGCTTCTTGGAGCATCTAACTTCTAAGTTAGTTGTCCTCCCTAAGGACATACACGGGCTGCTGTGGGTGGACTCTGAAGAGGGATGCTGCAGATAGGAGGGATTCCTAGGGAAGCAAGGAGGCCAGCTTCTGTGACCAGCATGTCAGGGAACCAGTTACAGTGTCACCTGTGCACGTGCTCATCTGGAACGTGCAGTTTTATGGACCTGCCTCTTCCGCAGCAGGAAATATCAATCCAAATTGTCCTGGGCCCCATCGCCCACCATTTGCAAAACTTAAACGACATCATAGACCTAAGTGTTCACCCTTAAAGCTTCCAGAAGAAAATATTGAGAGAAAACCTTCATGGGCTTGGGTAGGCAAAGATTTCTTAGGTGCCAGGCACAGGGGCACACACCTGTAATCCCAACAGCTCGGGAGGCTGAGGCAGGAGGATCACAAGTTCATAGCCAGCCTCAGCAACTTAGCAAGGACCTAAGCAACTTAGCAAGACCCTGTCTTAAAATAAAAAATAAATAAATAAATAAAAAGGGCTGGGGATGTGGCTCGGTGGTTAAGCACCCCTGGGTTCAATACCCAGTTCCCACCCCCTCCAAAAAAAAAGATTTTCTTAAGAATGACACCAAAAAAATTGATGCATGAAGAAAAAAAGTTTAGGCTTCATCAGAACTGAAAACTTCTCTTTGAAAGACAGTGTTAAGAAAATGAAGAGACAAGTCAGATGTGGGGGGTGTCAGAATATTTACAGAACACGTACCTTACAGAATCCCACTCCTAGGGATCCACCAAGAGAAGTGGAAGCATATGTCCAAAACGTCAGAAGAACTTGAACTGGACAGGAAGAAGGCAAGCAGCCTCAGGAAATGCAGGCCAAGGTTGTGAACGGACATTTCCCCCAAAGATAGACGACGTGTGGCTGGTGACCACATGAAACCAGGCCCGGCGCCCCTGTTCGGTAGGGAGCACAGGCATACAACCACGGCGAGGTGGTGCATGTTGGAATGGCTGAAATCAAAAAACCTGTCCGTGCCAAGTGCTGGGGAGGCCCAGTGGGGCAATCCTCCCACATTGCGAGGGGGAGTGCAATATGGTACATTTCCTCTGGAAAAGCACTTTGGCAGTTTCTTATCAAGTTAAACATACACTTACCATATGATCCAGCAATCCCACTCCTAGGGATCCACCAAGAGAAGCGGAGGCATATGTTCACGCAGAACCCCGCAGCAGACACTTGCCGTGGCTTTCCTCGTGGGCGCCCAAACTTGGAAACAACCCAGATGCCCTCTGGCTGGCAAACGACAGCACCTCATGGTACATCCACGCCATGGAGTACTACTGAGCGATTAAAAGGAACCGACTGCTGGCCTGGCCCCAGGCGACACGCACAGATCCCAAATGCACTATCTGAAATGAAGGAAGCCCCAGGCTCAGAATACAGCGACCCGTGGGACTGATGGCATCGATGTAGATTTCTGGTACAGGAGAAGCAATGGAGATGGAGAAGAGGTCGGCGGGGTGCAGAGCTTGGTGTGGGAGGAGGATTTTGGAAGGAGACAGAAATGCAATACATCTCAATTTGAAATTTTGTGTGTGTGTGTGTGGTACCAGGGATTGAACCCAGGCGCTGTCAACCACTGAACCACATCCCCAGCCCTTTTTCAATATTTTATTTAGAGAAAGGGTCTCACTGAGTTGCTGAGGCTAGCTCTGAACTCACGATCGTTTTGGGGGTCGGGGGTACGGGGGTTTGAACTCAGGGGCACTCGACCACTGAGCCCCATCCCCAGCCCTATTCTGTATTTCATGTAGAGACAGGGTCTCACTGAGGTGCTTAGGGCCTCGCTGTGGCTGAGGCTGGCTTGGAACTCGAGATCCTCCTGCCTCAGCCTCCCGAGCCGCTGGGATAACAGGCCGGTGCAGCAGACTTGATTGTGGAATTTCCTTACGAAAGGAAATGTATCAGTCAAAACTGAACCTCGTGCGCCAAAAAGGCTAAATTTTAGTGAACGTGAGTTAGACCTCAGTAAATGTCACTTCCAATCACTCTGGGTCGAGAAGTTCTCCAAACCCGTACGTTCCATCTCACTTTCCTTCCTAAAGTGGTCGCCCTGAGAACTAGCACTTCGTGGTCTTGCTGTGGGCCTGGCCCTGGGCGACCTGCACTGTCCCAAGGGCCATCCCGGCCATGGTCCTGGGAGGTGCCCTGGACCCCCACCCCCGGCTAAGTCCATCTGCACTTGACCTTCAGGGTACGTCCTGAACCTGGCCCCTTTTCCTGACCTCCACTGCGGCCACTCCATTCCGAGCGAGGCTCACCTAGCAGCCCCCTGAGTGGCCTCCCCAGGTGCCCTCCTGCTCCCTGCACCTGTTAGATATGCCATGGTGACAGCTTCCAGAACTTTCTGATCGATCTCTGTTGGAAAAGACACGCTGCAGGTCACCGCAGCTCTACCCCGAATCTCCTCACCCTGGGCCCCAGGGCGCTGTGGTCTGAAGGTGTCCCCTGATGGCTGTGCTGGCAGGTGGGACCCAGAGGGCCTGTTGAGGTCAGGAGGGCTCCACCCTCACAAGTGGACTAGCGCCCGGGGAAGGGTTGCCCAGCAGGTGCTGGTCCCTCTCACCTTCCACCTTCTGCCCCCCGAGGATGCAGAATTCAAGGCTCGGCCTCCAGAGCAGAGAGCAGCCCTCCTCGGAGGCCAGCACCTTGACCCTGGAGTCCCAGCCTCCAGGGTCCTGTTCTCGGAGAGGTGTTTTACAGCGGCTCGCAGACAGACCAAGACGGAAGCCAACGGAGCCACGTCCAGCTGGAACCCAGGGGGTCACTGAGAAGGGGCTCTGGAGGGCCTCCCGAGTGCAGTGAGCAGCTTGGCCTGGAATGACTTGGTGAGCACAGGGATCTCGGCCTCAAGGTCACAGTCAGTAGGAAGTTCATTCCACTTGTCCACTTGTGCCTCCAAGGTGCAGAGCCAGAAGTATTCGGCCATTAGCTAGTGATGACCATGATGCTTCAAAGTCTCTTTTGCAAACAATGGCCAGAGGGATCCTTTAAAAACATCTATGACCAGAAGGCACACCGCGGCGCACGCCTGTCATCCCAGCAGCTCCGGAGGCTGAGGCAGGAGGATCGCGAGTTCAAAGCCAGCCTCAGCAACGGTGAGGCCCTAAGCACCTCAGTGAGACCCTGTCTCTAAATAAAACACAAAACAGGGCTGGGGATGGGGCTCAGTGGTCAAGTGCCCCTAGGTTCAATCCCCACCACCAAAAATAACAATAATAATAATAATAACAATGTCTATGACCAGGTCACTTCCCGGCTCAAAATTCTCCAAGTACTTCTCTGGATACTTAGATGACCATCTGAAATCTTGACCTGGGCGCTCAGGGGCCACTAATTTCACCCACTTACAGCTTCTGGGCCCCCGACTCAGCTCTAGGCCCATGGGAACTTGCTGTTTCCTGCCAAGTCCGACCCCACTCCCTCCACCCCCAGGCCTGCCTACGTGTTGAGACTCACCTGCAGGAACCCCTAGGATTGGGATCTATTTAACATGTTATGGACTCAGTTGTGTCCACTGTAAATCCCTCTGTTGAAGATAGAGTTTCTGCTATTTCAAAAGGTGATTGTATTTGGAGATGGAGATCTTTAAAGAGGTCATTCATGTCCCAGAGGCTTGGGAGGCTGAGGCAAGAGGATCACAAGTTCAAAGCCAGCCTCAGCAACTTAGTGAGGCCCCAAGCAACTTGGCGAGACCCTGTCCCTAAATAAAATATAAAAAGAGCTAGGAATGTGGCTCAGTGGTTAAGTACCCCTGGTTGAATCCCTGCTACGAAAAAAAAAAAAAAAGGTGATTAATGTAAAATGAGCTTCTGGGGTGGGCTGGATCCTGCCAGTGTCCATTTAAGAAGAAATTTGCCCATACACAGAAACATCCAACGTACCTATGGAAGAGGCAGCCATCTGCAGGCCAGGGAGAGGCTGAGGGGAAACCCAGCCTGCCCACGCCGTGGTCTTGGATTTCCAGCTCCAGGATGGGAGAAAACACATTTCTGCTCTTTAAGCTTCCCCACCTGGGGTATTTTGTTATAGCAACCCTCGCAAACCAACACTGGTGTCATGAGTCTGTAGGAGCTAAAGGGAGGCTGCTCCGGATAACAGTGACCCCCAGGTCTGGAGCGTTTGCTCAGGCCAGGTGCTAAGCACCTGAGGGGTTCCAACTCAGGGATCACCTTGCGAGATAGATCCTACTAGGGTGTGCTTGGTGTAGATAAGAAACTAAGACAGAAAGAGAAAGGTCAATCACTGGCCCAGAGTCACCCATCTGGAAAGCACCTGGGCCAGGACTTGAACCCAGCAGCCTGGGCTCTGGAGCCCTGGCCTGGGGGTAGGAGTGAGCTCAGTACCTAGCACCGTGCCCAGCATCAGAGGAGGCAAGTCGGACCCACAGCGCGTCCCACTTCCCGCAGCCGCCAAGTGTAGCAGAACCAGAATTTCAGGTTCTCTGGGCTTCACGACAAACCAAATCCCCGGAACCCGAGAACCCCGAGTGCACTGGAGGAAGGGAGGGAACCCACCTGGAGAAACTAGAGCAAAACCCCTGTCGGTGCACGCCGTGGTTTGCAGGAGACCGACGTCCCTGACTGGGATGACAGGGCCACCTGAAGGGTGGGAGGACCTGGTGAGAGGGGGCCGGGATCTGGGAGGGTGAAGAGGAGACAGTGTTGAAGACCATCCTGGCACGTGCCTCCTCTTCAGGGCCCTCTGCACCCTGCTGCTGCACCAGTACACAGAGAGGGCAAGACTCTCACCCAGGGTCACACAGCTCCCAGGCAGAGGAAGGGGAGGCCGGGCTTCTGCAGGCACAGAGAAGACGCCCGGAGCAGGGGGGATGGAGGGCCTCGGCCGGGGAGCAGAGAGCCCACCCGGCCACCAGGCCCCGGGATGGGCGCAGCAGCCTGGCTCCTGTGCCCACAAAGCCACGGCCACCCCCGGGGCTCCACCGGGTGCGGGCACTGCCAAGATGGCTCTGGGGCTCAGGGGGCCAAGAAGAATTCCAGGCACGTCTCCATGGCAACTGGTGGGAGACAAATGCCCTGGCCCCAGGTGGACGCCACCCGCTCTCAGGGGGAGTCGGATCAGGGAAATCAGGAAAGGGACCTTGGCGGGGGGAGGGGGGGATCTGAAGCACCTGGGAATCCACCTGCAAAGGAGGGACCAAGGTGTGCCAGGCGGGCCTGCCAGAGGGCAGCCCAGGGCAGGGGACAGCAGGTCCAGGGACAGGGGAGCCGTGGCCTTCCCAAGGAGAGCAGTGGTCGGGGCTCACCTGCAAGACAGTGGCAGGCGGGTCACCGGGTGTCGGGGAGGGGAGGGACTTGTGATGAATTTAAAAACCTCTGGGACTAGCGTTGATGGCAGTGACTTGGGGTCTGGGTAGGAAAGGGGACAGGAGACCAAAACCCGCAAAGAAAACCCCAAACAGATGGAACCAGGACGGGACTCAGGGGTGAGCAGAGGGAGGGCCCAGGAGTAAGCGCAGGTGCTCAACCTGGACGGGTCACTTAGGATGCGTTCGGCTGCAGGAGACGAGGGCCACCTAATAAGTCAACCAAAGCCCTGCACCAACCGTGGGGGAGGTGCTGTCTAACGGGGTTGAGGATCGCGGTCCCTGTGAGGGCCATCAGCCGGTGTCGGGAACCAGCTCCGACCCCACCCCTCCCTCTCTCTCTACAGTTCCCAGGCCTCAGCACCTCCCACGCTCCCAATCCTTCCCCGACTGGCATCGGCCTATGGTCCTCGTCACAACGCCTGTGTTCCAAGGCGCGAGGCTAACAGGAAAAGACTATTTCCCCCCCCATCTTTTCGGGAGGAAGAACACTACAACTTCGCCCCCTGCAGAAATCTCCCCTTCAGTGTTCCTGCTGGAATTGGGTCCACTCCTCAGATAATGACTGGATTGGCCAGTCACCAGGAACAGGAAGGACAGTGGGGACACCCTACCCCACCCCTAAGAGACCAGTGTGACCCACGAAACGCAGAGAACTTCTCTCTTTATTTGTTTGATATGAGGGATTGAGCCTGAGTCGTATCCCCAGCCCCCTTTTTCTCTTTTGAGACAGTTGCTTAGGGCCTCACTAAATTGCTGATGCTGGCCTCAAACTTGCAATCCTCCCGCCTCAGTCTCCCCAGCGGCTGGGATTGGAGGCGTGTCTACTTCCCATGGTCAGTGGAAAGATGCTGAGAACATCTGGAAATAAGGACCCAGGGGCAGGTTGGGGCTAGGGAAGCACACAGCTACCTGAGGATGAGCGACGCGATTACACTCCTACAGGGACCTCTGCAGGGAAGGAAGAGGAACCACACAGGGGACTCTGGAGAACGCCTCTGCTCCCGGAAGGGCCACCACCGAGAAAGGGAAATCAGAGCTGAGGAGCGGAGACCTCGGCTGGGATCCCGAGTCTGCCGCTCACTAGCTGTAGGACCTCGTGGGAGCATCTGTCCGTCACTCGGGGTCTTGGTGCCTGGGTTGCCGTGAAGACACACACTGACCAGCCCCATGGCCTCATGGTGGCTGTGACCCAGCTCTGGGAGGTAAAAAGGACACCCCAGAGAGCTCAGAAGGAGTGACGGGAAAGCCAGAGGTGGCGGGGCGGGTGGGGTCATCAAAGCCACGGGGAGCCAGCCTCCAGGAGGAAGAGTGGACAATCATGTCCTCTAGTGAAGGAGGTCAGGGCAGACGGCTGCAGAAGGCCCCTTGCATTTAGCAATTAGAAGGTCACCGGGACCCTTGTCAGGGCTCTCTGAGTGACACACTGCGGCGGCGGGAGCCAGGGAACAGAGCTGGAACTCAGGCCCGGGGCCAAGTGACCTGGCTGCCAGCACCGGCCGTGCCCCCTCTACACCAGGAGCTGCTGGGTTCTGAGAGTTCCCGGGTAAGACGTGCCTGCGAGACACTCATCTGGGGATGGTCACGGGGAGTGGGGGGGGGACCCTGCCAGGCGCGGCTGAAGCCCCTGTTCATCAGTCTTCGTCAAGCAAAGGTGGCGGTCCCCGTGTTAGAAATAGGTGGCATCTTTTTCGTGGGCTTTCTGTTGACGTTGTCGTTTCGTTGCTGTGTGGTTCTTTTTCCTATAACATATTTTGCAGAAATAAAAAAAAAAAAACAACCAAACAAACAAAACCCAAACAACATATGCGTTTGGCATTCAATGCAAAGGAAAAAAAAAGAAAGAAATTCGAACCCCACACCCTGCGTGCATGTTGGAGGCAAAGTGTGCGGCTAGGAAAGTTCTAGAAGAACCGTGCGATTTGGCACGTCCTCCCTTAGCCAATGAGAGCGGTTGATTTTGAGACTGATCTGGTCCTCCGGATCGGATCGGCCAGGACTGTCATGAAAAGCCCGATGTCTTTCCGCGGCAGAACGACCCTGGTGAGCCCAGCGTGGGCAGCGGCTCAGCTCGGTCAATTCCGTGACCTCTGACTCTCCCAACCCCCAGGGGATTGTCCCTCACCCCTGGCAACAACCAGCTGCTACCGTTTCTTGACTCTGGCAAGGAAAGTGGGCCTGGGGCCAGCCCCACCGTCCAGAGTCCCCGTGGAAGATGCTAGAAGGCAGCAGTGCACCCCCTCCCACCGGCCAGGACCCAAGTGCATCCCCTTTGCCCAACATCTGGATTGCGACGTGGAGAGTTCAAAGGTCCCCAGCGTGTGTCTGCACCTGGCCCAGCTATTTACACGGAGCTGACCTCACCCCAAACACGCGGTGGCTCTGCTTTTATTTATGCACAGGGTCCCCTGACGACAGACAACAGGGCCTCCCTGCCGCCTCCCCTTGTGACTAAAGGTGCACATTAACCACCTGCTGGGCTGAGAGAGCTGACGTCCCCCAAGCAGGCGGCTCTCCTGTCCACCCACCAGGCTGAGTGGCTGTTGACTTGAATGACATCTCGGCTCCGCAGCTGCCTATTGCACCTTTGGTCACATCTGGTGATGGTATGCTGCAGAGGTGGCGTATCCATCACCAGAACAGGCTGGTGACAAAGTGCCTTGTCACTGGCACCTCTCAGGAGTCCGTGCCGGGCTGGGGCAGAGTCAGGGGAGAGCAGGGCACAGGGAGTTGGAACGGAGGCCATGGTCCCTTGGCTTGGCAGGTCTGGGTGACCCCTTCTCTTGGGCCAGGGGGTACAGTGCGCGTAGCTCAGAGCGGCCAGGACCGAGCAGGTGTGGCAGCACAGGGACAGGTCAGGCCCAAGATCCCTGCCCCTGACCTTGACTTTCTGCTTCTGGAAAAAGGCCTCAAGATGGAGCCTGGTTTGATGGCACAGATGGCAGCGCACATGTCACCTCGGTGGGCGTCGACAGAGGATGCTCCGAGTGCTGGGGGACAGGGGACAGCATGAGGGCTAAGAGGACACAAGGCCCAAGACCTAGAGTCAACACTGCGTGAAAATGTCAGGTTGCCGCAGTTTTGGCTGGGCACAGAATCACGAGCCACTCGAGCAGGAACAAAACTTTATTTCGAAAAAGCCGCCGCCGGCAAGCCAAACCCGGTCCTCCCACGCGGGCGTCTACTGGGACCGCGCGTCTCCCGGAACCCGGGGTCCCCCGGACTTCCCCCGGAATTTCCTCCTACTATCCTTCCCCAACCAATGGGAACTCTCCAAGAGTCCGGTAACATGAGTCCAGTAGCAGGCCAAGGTGAACAGCGGGAGTCCAATTGCCATATGAATGTAAATCTTAACATAATCATCTCAGTGGCTAGCTGGCGTCACTTTACAACCAAAGGTGCCATACATCGTATATTTGCTTGTGGCTCCTAGCATCAGGTGGGACCTTCTGTCACTCCTTCCTGACCGCTGCTTACTGCTCCCAGTCCTACCCCAGCACCGAGCCGCGTCCCGGGAAGACAACATCCCTGCCACCACCCAGAGCCCACTCCCACGGAGCCAGGGCAGGCCTCTTAGAGGCGGTCAGGGTGGAGGAGACCCTCCCACGGGTCACTATTTGGTTTGGTCAGTTTTTTCGTTGCTGTGACCAAAAGACCTGACAGAAACCATTCGAGGAGGGAAGTGTATTTTGCTCCTGGTTTCAGAGGTCTCAGTGCACAGAGGGCCCACGGCTTGGCTCTGGGCCCAGAAGAGGCAGGACACCATGGCCGGAGGGTGTGGAGGGGGGACATGGCACCAGGAAGCAGAGAGCTCTGCTCACCAGGGACAAAATAGAAACCCCAAGGCACCCCCCAGGAACCACTCCTCTGCCACCCCTCCCTGCCCCCAGGGGCCACCCAGGAAATCCTGCAAGGGCATCAGTGGCCACGAGCTGAAGGCCCGGTCAACCCAGCTGTTCCACCTCTAAACTCTCTTGTGTGGTCTCGCAGGAGATTGGGGGGGACACCTCACGTCCAAACCACGACGTGTGCGTGGGACGGTAAGAGGAGGACTCGGTCTAGCTCAACTGGAGCAGCTCTGGTCCCCAGGGACACTCGGCAATGGCAATGGAGACATCGAGTCTGTCCCACTGGGCAAGGCAGGTGCTACTGGCCTCCGGTCCTGGAGGCCACCAGTGTCAAGGTCAGAACTTGGCCTAATAGGAGGGTCCACAGTGCTCTGGATGGGAGATCGGGTGGTGGCCGTGCCGGGAACTGGCATCCAGGACCATTTCAGAGGGAATCTTGGGAGGACAGAGGCGTTGGCAGCCCCTGTCCCCAGAGCACAGGGACGGAGGGTGACCCGCAAGAGGAGCAGGGGAGGGTCTCAGATGCTGTGCCATGACATGGGGGCTCAGCGTGGTGGGCTGGAGGGCACCTGACCCCTCGTGGTCTTCTGCGTCCTGCATGTGTCCGCCCTGGGGAACGGTGCCATTTGCATTTAGCAAATCCATCCGACAGCAGCGCAGCGCAGCGAGGCTGGGCCAGGTTCCCATTCACAGTCTAGAAGTGACAAATGGGGGCTGCACAGGGCGGGGTGCACACTCCCAGTGACCTGCAGCCCTGGAGCACAGCCCGGCAGCAAGGACCAGCCTCACCTCTCCACGGGGGAGGGCATCGGCCCCAGCCCCAACAGGGAGAGGGTGCATCTTCCTGAGATCAGGGATGCAGACAGTGGAATCCAGATCACCAGCAACCCCAGTGAAGGCGGCCCCAATCCTCCCTTCAGACTGTTTTCTGGGTGTTACAAACTCAAGTCGGGAGCTGGCCCCCGGCTCCCAGGTGGACCCAGTCTTGAACCTTCAAACATACAGCGAGCTCGCGATCCCAGAGCAGCCTCTGAACCACCCCCTCCCCACGGATGACCCTGACGCAGGGATCGCTCAGCCTGAAGGCTTCCCAGTTAACTGGACTGTGTCCTCTGGGATTTCAGTCCCTCTTAGCCTTTCGCTATCATAGACCCCGTCATCACCAAGTTTCTAGATTTCATCTACTTGAAGTTCAAGTCTGTTTTTAGAAATTCTGGTAAAGCAGGCTTAAGGTAGAATTCATAGCATGAAGTGGACGCCTGAGTGGACGGTGCAGAGGCTAGGGACAGTCACATGGTGGCCACCGCAACAGCCACCTCCAGGATTCTTTGCATTCCCAGGTGGCAACGCCAGACCATCAGACAGGAACGCCCTGCGCATCCCGCCCACCGCCATCCCACTGCATCCCCCAGGTGTGACTCTTGCAGGAACTATTTTTTTTTTTTTTTTTGGTAGCGGGGATTGAATCCAGGGAGGCTTTCCTACTGAGCCACATCCCCGGCCCTTTTTATTTTTTCATTTTGTGTCAGTGTCTTGCTGATCTGCTTAGGGCCTCACTAAGTTGCTGAGGCTGGCTTCAAACTTGTGATCCTCCTGCCTCAGCCTCCCGAGCAGCTGGGATTGTAGGTGTGGCCACCACGCCCGGCTCTGGTAGGTACTTACATGAGTGGAGGGATGCGGTATTTGCTCTTGAGCCAGGGTGATTTCACGCGGCATACGGATGTCCTCGAGGTCCTCCTGGGCTACCGTGCGTCAGGCTTCCCTTCCTCAGGAAGGCTGGACGGTATTCATTGTGCCTGCTGTGATTTGGATGGGATTTCTCCCCACGGGTCCGTGTGCCAGGAGCAGTCTTAAGATGGTGGGGGATTTTGAGATCGTCAGAACATGCGCAGGCCCTGAGATGTCATTGGGTGGTACTCCAAGACCTGGGTTGCTCCGGAGAGGCTGTTACAGGACAGCAACCTGGTCCCTCCCTGATCTCTGGCTTCCTGTCACCATGGACCTGTCCCCTGCATGCTCCATGCAGGACATCCTCAGCAAAGCCCACCAGATGTCTTAGACTTTCTACCTCCCAATGGGAGCTAAACAGACCTCTTTACTTCATAAAGGACCCAGCCTTAAGTATTTTGTAACAGAAACACAAAACAATGATGTATGCACCACATTTTGCTTATCCATTAACATGTGCATGGACACTTGGGTCAGGCATGGTGGTATACACCTGTCGTCTCCGTGAACTGGGAGGCTGGCGCAGGAGGATTGCAAGTTTGAGGCCTCAGCAACTTAGGGAGGCCCTAAGCAACTTAGCAAGTCCCCATCTCAAAATAAAGAAGGGCTGGGGGTGTGGTTCAGTGGTAAAGCGCCTCTGGGTTCAATCCCAACATCAAAATATATAAACATATAAATAAATATATGACGATCCATGGACACTTGTGTCCTTTCAGCCTTCAGTGACGGTGAATAACGCTGCCACCAGACAGGGTCCGTCAGGTTTAAGGTTGTTATTTTTCCTCCAGGAACTTATCATCAACAGGACTCACACCCTGAGCGTCTGTTCTGGCTTCTACAGACCTTGGTCACTACCGCGTAACCATGAGGACCTGCCACTCAGGGCTCTGGAGGTGCCACGCCAAGGGTCCCAGGCAGGTTTGGCCCCGGGAGCTCCCCCCTCAGCCCACGCAGGCTGCTCACGGCTCCTGTCACATCAGTCACCAGGACATCCTCCTCCGACCCCCCCCCCCAGAGGTCCGCCTTATCTCCAACAGCCTTGTGGCACCTTCCTGATGAAAGTCGGAAGACAGTGTGGCCTTTCTTCCAATTCATTTTAAAAAACAAAGTCTCAAATGAACACACGTCCATCTAGAGGAGCGGTCAGCAGACTTCTAGGGAGGGCCAGATGGTCCGTCTGTACTGTGGGCTGGCAGGCCATGTGGTTTGGGGGGCAAAAGCAGCCAGGGGCAGCAGTGGACCTGGCGCTGTTCCAAGGAATCATAAAGACGATGGACGGTGACAGTTTGGCCAGCAGTGCAAAGCCACTCACCACTGGGACATAGCTACACGAGCATCAGCCGCTCAGATGGAGCCGCCGGCCGGTCAGCGTTTGTCCACCTCTGTTCTAAATCGCTAAACGGACGTGCGCCCTCGCAGGCCTGTGCTGGGGTTCACCTGGGTGCTGCTGCCGTTGACGGGAAAATCCAGACACGTGCAAAGGCAGAGGAAGTACCTCCTCGGTGTCCCTGTCCCCCAGCCTCACCAACGACACCTGGGTGGTGACAGCGGTGTCCCCCACCCCTCCCGAGTCAGCACCTTTATCCAGGCTCCGTATGTGTCTGTAAACGCTTATCCACGTGATTCCTTCTATCCATAGTCCTGTTGAGCTTACCCATATCGATCACATCCACTGATCGGATTATCCATAAATATTTTAGTGGGCGTTTCTCAAAGATGATACTTAAAATATCAGTATCACACCTACAAGAAATAACAATTTTCCTTTAAAACAGCCCAGAAGCATCACGAGCTCACCAGCAATGCTACATTCCCATGGCTTGAGATCCTGTTGAACAGCAGACCACCTGCCCCTGAGGTCTGGAGCCTCCCTTGGCTGTCCTGAGCCACCTGCATGGGCTCTTGCCCTCTCTGGGCCTCAGTTTCCTTACCATAAGGCTGAGGATGCCAACAGCATGGGCCTCAGACTGTGGCTGTGTGCACAGGGGTCACCTGGGGCCTGGTGGTTCTCATGGGCTCCCTACATGTCCCCCAGCGAAAGCCCATTTTGACAAGTCGAGGGAGGCTCCAGGGAGGGCTGTTTAATTAGAGATCTCAGCAGCAGGCTCCCCCCCACCCCTCGGCAGCTGGATTACAAAGCCTTCCTTTAGGGCCAGTTTGACTCCCTTCCTGGGTGCCCCAATCCCCTAACCACATTATCCCTCCTCCAGTAATATGCAGATTACCCTGTTCTAGAAACTCCAAGGCCGGTCCTGGCCCCCCCCCCCAGGGATTTGAAGTGCAGGGAGTCTCCTCCCCCACTTCCTCCTCTTACTCTCCTGTCTCCTTCCTGAAGGAAGCCCCCTTCTGGGTCAGCTCTGCTGGCCTCCTCCCTGCCCAGGGGAAGGCAGAGCCCAGATCCAGATGCCGCAGCGTCTTGGGTGGAGCGGGCCAGGGGTCCAGCCGGCTGGGCACTGTCTTATGCACGGGGCTTCCTGAGAGGTTATGAGGTCTCTCTCTACTCTTTCTCCCAGGAAGCCCCCCACTTCCGTTCCTCCTCAGGGAATCCAAGGAGCCAGCTGCTGTCTGCGATGCACACCGTGTGCTGATATCTGTCAAGGACCCTGGCCAGCCTCTACCCACCTCCTGCCTCCCACCCATCTCAGCATGGACTGCCCATGTGGAGATGGCGTTTCCCAGCCGTGAGGCCAAGTTCCAGCAGATGGGCTGAAGAGATAATGCTGGTACCATTTCTGCACCTAGTTCTAAGAAATGGATGCGTATTCCTGGTCCCTGTCCCTCTGGTTAGGAGACCCATGGTGAGAAAATAGACTCATGAGCAGGAGCCGGGTGGTGAGAACAGAGCCATCTCCCAGACCCAAACTGCAACCTCTTAGACGGTGACACAAGAAATAATTTGTACTTTACAGAAGCCTCTTTTTGCTCCGGAGCTCCTTGTTATAGCAGCTAACCCTAACACAGATGGCTGGCGAGAGCCCCTGGGGAGGAATTTCACGTGGGCAACACTGAACGTAGTATTTTACTTCCACATACCTGGGGTAGCCCCTTAGCACCCTCTCGTCCCAGTTCAGGGGTCTGTAAATCCATGCAAGGAATCCCTTTGGTGATGTGTCCAGGACCATAAACTCTAGGACAGCTTTGGGGGCAGAAATCTCCCAGCTGAGCCTTCTGTCCATCTTTTCTCGCAAGCCTAATGACAAGAGGCTCTTGCCGCACAAGGGAAGGGCCTGGGAATGTGTTCCTGTCCTGGCAGGTCCCCAGGGCTTGCTGGATGATGATTCTTCCTCAGGACGCACCGAGCGCCCGGACCGGCCCGCCCAGGCAGAACTCTTCCATGACGACTAATAATGGGACTCAGTCCTTGAGAAGCTCTCGCTAATTGAGCTGCTGAATATCCCTGTGAAGGAGGTAACTGTTGTCCCCAATTACTGTCAGGAAGCCGAGCTGCCGAGAGACAGACGTTAAGTGGCTTGCCAGGACGTCTCTGCCGCTCAGAGACGTCTGACCTGGAGAGAGTCCCATGCTCTGGGGGAAGCTCAGCTGTCAATCACGGGGGGGGAGGTCATTTCCTCTTTCTGGGCAGTGGCTGTGGGTGGCCTGTGGCCGTGCAGTCTGAGGGCCCCGCCTTCCCTCCGGGTTTTCCCAGGAGGGTGGAACTGGGGTTTCCCTGAAAGAAGACTCTCGCTGCTGGTCCCCCGGGAAGAGAAGCTTCCGAGGGGCCATTAAGGTATCAAGAGGAGCCTCCTTATGGGGTCAAGACTGCAGCGAGAAGAAAGGCCTTGACGGTGGCTTTTGGATGGACACGTTGTTCGAGGACAGCTGTGGGTCTGGGTCAGCCTGAAGCCCCCCGAGTGTGTACGGAGGTGGGAACAGCCCTGGGCCCAGGACAGGGAGCCCGGGGACGTGCCCTCACCCCCAGCTCTGAAGGCAAGGCTGGGAAGACAGCCCAGCTGGCCGGGTCAGTAGGGTGATGGGCAGGGCCAGCAGCAGCCCCAGAGGACACGCAGAAGGGACTGTGCCCAGGGTGGTCATCCTTGAGCCATGTCCCCGTCTGCAGGGAAACCGAGGAGGGCACAGAGCCATCATGAGCAGGGTGTGGGCGGGGCCACAGCCGTGCCGGGAGGAAGGAGACTGTGCCACGCACGGGCCACACGTGGCTGGGCCACCTGCCCCTGGCCTCTGCGGAAGTCTGGCCCAGGAATTCCACCAAACTTCAGTCCACACTGGCCCTGGGCATTGTGGGTCCTGGCCCCAGGTCAGAGGGGACTGGCTAAGGGCAAGGCTTAGAGCACAGAGGGACACCACAGTGTCCTGAACCTAAACGTGAAGGTGAGGGTCTCTCCCGGCCTGCTGCCAACTTCTTCTAAAGGAATGCAGCTGCACGAATTCATTATAGTGGACCCACGGCCACCGCTTGACCCATGCCACCACCACCCTCCTCAAGAATACTCCTGCCAAAAGCAAGGTGGTGCACGCCTGTGATCCCAGCAACTTGGAGGCTGAGGCAGGAGGATCATAGGGTGGAGGCCGTTCTGGGCAACTGAGATGGGGGGTTACCCTGTCTCAAAATGAGATTAAAAGGGGCTGGGGGCATTGTTCAGTGGTGAAGCATCTCTGGGCTCAACCCCTAGTACAAGAAAAATATGTATATTAAATATATAATATGGTGTATGTATGAGTGTGTGTGAAATATATATATATATATATATATATATATATATATATATATATATATATATATATATATTTATTCCTGTTGCCTTTAAAAGGTGCCCGTGTCTCCTGGTGAATCCCCCCGCCCTGCTACAGGCACGCACTGTTCTGACCTCTGCCACCCACTTCAGTTCTGTCCTTTCCAGAACAAATCATGGTGTTCCCCATGATTTTCGAGGAGGAAACGTGTCACATCAAGAAGACACGCTGTCTTCACCACGGCCTGCATCTTGCAGGGCTCCACAGCTCGCAGACCTGCAGTGGTCAAGTCGGAATCTGGGAAACCTTGGCCGCCGCCGCAGGACTCTCCCCGCCGCCCCAAGACACCCCCCCCCTCAGGGTGGCTCATCTCCCACTCTCCTGGCCCCAGCATGGCCAAGCCCCAAGGGCTCCGCAACCTGAGACCTTCCATTTGAGCTGAAATTTAAAAATCCGCCCCCAGCTGAGGATGATGTTAGGTCTGGGGCAGGCTGCCCTTGAAGACAGGAGTTCAGTCCACGCGTACCATCTCATGTGACTTCACGGCCTCTGCTGGGGCCTCGTCTCCCTTGTACCAAGGAGGAGGCTGAGGTGGAGCAGGCTTAGCACTGGACCTCTGTGCTTTGGGATCCCCCGGGGCAACCTGTTGAAGAGCCGAGGCTTCTTCGGGAGGCCTGGGGCTGGCCTGTGTCTTGCAATGGGCTCTCGGTGGCTGCTGCTGGTCCACGGACCGCCCTTGGCATACAGCAAGGGCAGCTGATGCAGCCAAGGGCACCCACAGGGTAATATCATCCAAGGTAGGGAAGCCGCGCGCTCGCTCCCAAAGCCAGGGCTCGCAATCCCTAGGGAATGGGGAGAAGGAAAATGGGACAGAATTCCTTCTCTAGGAGGCCAGTACTTTTGTTTAGCAAAACCCCTCGGGGAGACATGTAGATTGTGGGAAGCTCTCCTTCCCCTCGAGGCTGGGGCGGGTGGAAAGGAGGCACAGAGAGTTCTAGGAGAAATGAGCCCATGACCCGGGGACTGGAAATGGAGGAGGGAAAGGAAGAGGAGCAAGATGGAATCTAGATCCCTCAGCAGAAGGGGCTGCACAGGGGTCCTGAGCGGGGTAGGGGGAGGGGGGATGTAGTTTGGGGAGGGGACAGACTGGACTTTAGAGCCCTAAGTACAGCGAGGGTAGGGGAAGGAGAAACGAACCTGCACAGAACCCAGCACGCAGGCCGCCAGGGCCAGGAGTCCCTCCTTCCACGCCGCCTCGCTGTGAGCTAAGCAGAATGTGGGATACCAAAGACCTTCTCGACCTCTTCAAGACCCGAATTCTAGCCAGGGACAACGCTTTAGGTAGTGACAGTTTGAGCAGAGCCGAAGGATCCGGTTTTATAGAGAGAAAAGAGCTGGGGAAAGCAGAAACCCAGGTCAGTGGAGGCCCACGGCTACAATCCCAGGGGCTCCGGAGGCTGAGGCAGGAGGATCGGGAGTTCAAAGCCAGCCTCAGCAAATTAGTGAGGCCCTAAGCAACTGAGCGAGACCCTGTTTCTAAATAAAATACATTGAGGGTTTCTACTGAGCAGTGTGTTTATGTTACCAGCTCAACCAAAGAACATTGCAATGTTCCAGCATATTCTTCAGCTGTATATGTCTCTCATGTACTAAAGTAGGTATGGATATGGAAATTCATAACATTGATTCAATCAAATTTAGAATTGGCTGTAATAATTTTAAATCATGTTATTTTGAGACCCCTGATAAGGGTTCAGTGTAAATTTTCTCCTGACAAAGATCATAATCTATGAAAAAAAGAGAAATCTGATTAAAAACAAACCAACCAAAACCAACCAACCAACCAACCAAACAAACAAAAAACAACCCCAAAACAAGCAGCAGGGAAACAGTTTATATCCTGAATTAACATTTGTGAGTTAGAATGGTTCCTAAGCGTTTCTTAGCTTTTGCTACATAACAAGTTGTCTGAAAACTTAGTGGCTCGAACCAAGAACTATTTACTATTCTCATGAGTGCAGGGATCAGCTGGGCAGCTCTGCTGATCTGAGGCCGACTTAGCTGATCTGGTGGGGGCTTGCACACATGTCTGCCGTCAGCACAGGAGCCGGGTGTGTGCTTGTTGGTCTAGGATGGCTTTGCTCATACGTCTGCTATCTTTTCAGCTGTAGACAGAGGTGACAGGAGACAGGCCATGAGGTCTCATCCTCTGGCAGGCTAACCTGGGCTCACCCTCATGATAGTTTTAGGGTTCTAAGAACAGCAAGAGGGCGAACCCTAACATTCAGAATTTTTTTTTTTTTTTTTTTTGCTGTGTCATTTGCTATTATCTCATTGACCAGAGTAGTTCCAGAGCTATCAGAGGATACTAACATAGGGCCAAAGATACAGGGGGACATGGGTAAATTAAGTTCATCAGTGTAACAATCTACCCAGGGTATCTGATACTTTGATACCACTGATTTTTCCAGACTTTTGGGTTATCATTTCCTTTAATGTGAAAATATAATGGCTTAAACCCTCATCCCATAAACTAAGTATCTCATTATTTCTCTTCTGGTATCTCCAAGGAACCATGGTGTGTGTGTGTGTGTGTGTGTGTGTGTAAGGGGAGTAGTGGACCTCTTTTCTTCACCAACATTCTAGCATTAATTTTCTCCATTTATAGAATTGTAATGGATCATGATTTTCATTTCACCTCCAATAATTGCTCTTTCTCCTTCTGACTTCAGTTTGGGAGTACCAGCTTTACACATTACAAAGGAGGAAAATAGCTTTGCAAAGCAGTTATCTAAGAGGCATCACTTCAGCCAAGGAATCAAGCTTAATATTCCCAACCATTGGACTAAGTGTCACTATGCGTCCTCTGATGTGATACATTGAGAAGGGCGTAATGTCACTTCCATGGTGTTCCTGCCAAAAATGTATGTTGTTAGGAGAGGAAAAAAAGTCACAGAAAGAGTCAAATTGCATTGGGCTAAATAGCTGGTTTGGATCCTTCAAAATGTTGATATCATGAAGACAAAAAATGGCAGGAGAATTTTTTTTTAAATGGAAGATTAAAAACACATGAAAATCAAATGCAATATGTGATCCTAGGATGAATTCCAGAATGGAAAAAGAAGTCATAAGCATATTGTTTGGGATATCTAGGAAATTTTTAGTATGAAGTTTACATTTAATAATATTAAATTCATATTAATTTTCTGTTCTGTGTTGTCTAGAAGAATGCTATTAAAGAATACTTAAATATTTCAAGTTAACTGATTTC
The DNA here is from genome assembly GCF_964194105.1 of Spermophilus citellus. NCBI lineage: Eukaryota > Metazoa > Chordata > Mammalia > Rodentia > Sciuridae > Spermophilus > Spermophilus citellus. The sequence continues at coordinate 43,587,362 of NC_138198.1, read as the reverse complement.
TACCATTTACATTCAAGAAGTTTCAGTGAAAACCATGTCATTGTGACAAACTGATAATTGGTAATTCTGGGTAAATGGTATTTGAGTGTTTATTGTACTACTCTTTTTCATTCTGATGGTTTGAAATTTCAAGATTAAAAAATTGGAGAAAGTATTTTGAATATTTTGTGTTAAAACTGAAACAACAAACTTTTATTGTTTATCAGGTCTGAATTTTCTGAATTTGCCAACAACAACAGCAACAACACAACAATCAAACAACAATGACAACAAACACAAGAACAAAAGCCAAAATCTCAGGTTTTCTCGGAGGAAATGGGAGAGTGCCATTTGCTAGGGAGTCTTTGGAAGGCTTCCAAAAGGTTTGGGAAAGGAGAGCCTCAGGAAATTCACTTCTTCCCTCCTAGGACTTGGGTCTACTTAAAGTCAGGACTTCTCTGCCACACACAGGCCACCAGGTCTGAGAGGCCACTCTGGTTTTGAAGTCAATTTTCTCTCAGTCTCTGCCCTCTGCTTCTTTCCACTGCCCTTTCTGGGAATGTCTTTGTGTCGTCATGCTGCTTTGGTACTCTGTGCCTTTTCTCATTAAGCCACAGGAAACATGGGAACTGTAATTATCTCCCTCGATCCCTCTGCTTCCCAAACCACTCATCTTAGGGTCTGTTGGGAAACAGGAAGCTGATATTGTTCTATGAAATTATGACAGGTTCCACTTTGGATTTACTCCAAGATCATGTATTCCATGTAGACACGACATGGAATTTTTACAGAAAAAAAAAATTATTCCTAAGCAAGACCTAAAATTTCCTATTAAAAAAAATTTAGAAGACGGTGGAGTAGGAATGACCAAAAATCTCTCTTCATCTAGATAACAATCGCATGGGCAGAATTGGTCAGATATAAGTATTTTGGAACTCTGGAATCCATTGAAGGCTTGAAACATCCAGGAGAAGGCTTAGATGGTAAATCGCAATTAATTGTAGTTGACTTTAGTTCTTAACACAGTGCCCCTCTCCAACCTCCACCCTTCAGTCAGCCCCATGGCAGGGAGTTGTACATGTGTTCTTGGAATAGCATGCAGAAGTCAAGGTGGGCAACAAGGACCCTGTCTTCCAAATATTGGAGGTTTGTGCTCTCGTCACTAACTGCTGCTTCTGATCATGGAGGTACAGACCAGGGTGTGGAGGTCATTGTTGGTGCATCTGCCTTCATGCTACAAGCCTCCCTCTCTGACTAAAGTGATTTCTAGCCAAAGGAACTTTACTCTTTAATTTTCTCCTTTTTCTTTTTTCCCCTCCAGACATGGAAGACTAGGATATCCAAAAGCAACTGCACATATAGAGGAAATGAGAAAATCACCACAAATGTCAAAGGGAAGACAGAAGTTCAGAAAAGACTGGAGAAGACCCTAAGTTTTCACCTCCAGTTGATCTTCAGGTCAGAGACATCTGACAACAGCAATATAACCACCACCACAAAACCTAGCCAATGCTGGGAAAGGCGGAGAATCTCATTTCCAGAATTACCATATTATAATATTGAAATGTCCAGTACTTTTCAACAACAACAGAAAAATCACAAGGTATATGTTCAAAGATAGAAAGGAAATTAACAGACACTCTCTCTGAAAAAGACTTGAGGGCAAAGACTTTAAAATAATTGTCAGAAAAATACTTCAATAACTAAATGAACACAGAGAATATCAAGAAAACAATATATAAATGAGACAGAAATATCAATAGAGAGAAAACCCAAATATAAACAAAGAAATTCTGAAATTGAAATGACAATAACTGCAATAAAAAGCATTCAAAGACAGAAGAAAGTTTGAGCAGATGAGATTTAGAGGTTCCCAGACTTTATTTGTTCCCCTTAGAATAAATGCTGTCTCCATATCAACATTCCACATTCTTTCTTACTCAGTCTGTTCTGCCATAATGGGACAGTTGGTGTCCTAAGATGACTTGAATTATAAAATTTTTATTAGAAAGTGATTATTCCAATAGGGACAAATGTAGTCAGAGCTGGAAAGTTTACATACATTTTTTTCTTGAAGAATTTCAATTACAAAGACAGCTAAACATACCCAGTAAGCATATGGCAGTAGAACTTATCACCAGTTCTTATCAAAGAACTTATCAAAACTGCTGATTATTTTTAGCTGAATAAATGACAAATTCTCTTTTTTCTTCCTAGTTCATTGTTTTAATCAACTCAGTATAATGCTAGTCTATTTTGCCAACTTTCTACCACTGAAAAAATATCGGAGAAAACAACAATTTTGCCAACTTGGCTCATGGTTTCCGAGGTTTCAATGTATGGTGACTTGGCTTCATTGTTTCTGGGTGTATGGTGAGGGGGACATCATGGTGGAACTGGGGACAAGATACATAGAGCCTTCTAGGGCATGCTCCCAAGGACTACTTCCTCCCAAGTAGGCTGCACTGCCTAAGTTTCTATTACCTCCCAATGGCCCATTAAATTATGAACCCATCAATGGGTTAGTCTCTTGATGATCCAAATGTCCTACCTCTGAACATTGCTGCATTGGAAACCATGTCATCAACACATGAGCTTTTACAGGATGTTTCAAATCCAAAGCACAACACACTCCAACAATATAACTTATCCCCACCTGCACTAGGATATGAGGATTCTTGCTGTAGGGGAAATGCCCAGGGAAGACACTTTTTTTGGGAGTTGTTACCTCAAGCTGATCTTAGATCCTTCACATAGCTATAGAAATGCTCTGAGACTGTAGCCATCATATTATGGCCAAGAGCATGTGGTGGCCCTGCATTGATGGACTGTCTGTGTCAGGAAAACCAGGTAGAGGAAGTGACTCTGAACTGGTTTTGAATGGTGAGTTGGTGGCTTTGTGAAAGGAAAGATGGGAAGGAGAGGAGATGTCTCAGCTGGCAACCTTTGGTTTGGAGGTATGAGATAGCTTGGCTCATCCTGGGATCCACAAGCCATCTGAAGGAGCTGGAGAACAGGCTGAAAGGGAAAATGTGGCAGTGAAAGAGATTGTCCCAAAGAGGCAATCTCACTTCCTGGCACATGAAGGAATTTCAACTTCAAGTTTAAAGTCAGCAGTTTTCCATTTTTGTCATTTGTGAATCATTTATTGGATGCTATTACTCCAGAGGATTATAGGTGATTTAAGAAAAAATGATTTGACACAATCTTAAAAAAATGCAACTGAATCGTGATTTTAAAAAAAAAGAAATAAAAATAATGTTTTGGATCAGTGAGATGGTCTTTTCTATGTTCTTGTCAAAGCTCAACAATAGAAAGTTGTGCCATTGATTTATTTTCTTAATCTTGCTAAAATTAGTGATTCCTAAAGCACAATGCACACTGGAAATGGGCACCAATATCAGTCTGCTCTTTCATATGGATCTGCATATTTGGATTGAACAGAGAAAAAAAATTATAGGAGATTCTCCTGGATGACCACATTCAGTACTTTGTCAGATGCAAAGTCAACAAGAAATCACACTCAAAAGGTGAAGAATCTTGCTTTTCAGCCTGAGAAAGAGCCGTGAATGGATTCATATCCATTCTTGGGTTGAACTCAGTTCCAGAGCATTTTTCATTTTCTGTTTTTACATTTGGATGTGGTTTTAAAATATGAATAATCATATGCTATTGATTTCTTTCTCTGACAAGAAAAAAAATCATCAGACTTGGCCAAGAATCAAATGCTCAAGAACTGAGCCATTTGGACAACACTTCATTTGATTCAAAGTAATTTTTCTGCAGCACTCTGAATATATCTATTACTCATGTGTCTTCTGCAGCCAAGTTGCTAAAGACAAACTGAAGTCAATCTGATTCTTGGCCTTTGTAGCTCACCTGCTTTTTACTCTGATTGCTTTTGGATTTTTATCTTTGTCCTTTTAAAAAAAATAAGCCCCAGGAGGAACCCCAGGCTGCAAGTGCCTTCGAAGTGCCAAGGATCAATGTGTCCTGCATTGTACATTAATCCTCACAGCTAGCTGCATTCATCGACACAGAACTAAGTGACCCAGGGCTAAGATATCCTTTTGTTCTGAAGTTTCACTCTGATATGTGTGTGCAATTAAAAAAAAAAGGTGCACTTATTTTTTTTTTTTGTAACTTTCTTTTTTAAAATTTTTTTTTTGAGAGAGAGAGAGAATTTCAATATTTATTTTCTAGTTATCAGTGGATACAACATCTTTGTTGGTATGTGGTGCTGGGGATCGAACCCGGACCGCACGCATGCGAGGTGGGCGCGCTACTGCTTGAGCCACATCCCCAGCCCGGTGCACTTATTTTACTAAGTGCTTATCAGAAAAATTTAATCTGTAGGCTTCTGTCTTTATTTAATGCTGATAAATTCTCAGCTATTCTCTATTTAGAATTTTTGCACCATTTCCTTTTTTTAAAAAAATCACTATTATCTTTCTTCTACTCTCTTTGAGCTAATGCTGTGTTTCTGCTTTCTGCAATCCCTGCCTTTGTGTATGCTATTTCCTTCATCTGGAAATCGATGCCCCATCACTCTCGGCCCCATTCCTCCAAGGTTCAACTCCACTAACTCCGCTCCTGGGGAAATCTCTTTGGATCCCCCAACTAGATATATCCATCCCTCCTTTGTGCTCATATCATACAAGATTGTCAGCTCTCTGAGGCTAGGATGGTAAGCTGTTTTTTTTTTTTTCTCAAAGGTCCTGGTATATTGCAAGGATCTTTATAAGATCTTGGACTTACAAGATGCAAGGAATTCATGGCCTATTGGTTGATTGATTCCAGTTATCTTTGTCCTTTTTAAAAAAATCAGTCCCAAAGGAACCCAAAGCTTCAGACACCTGCAATTTACATGAATTCTTATAGCTAGCTGCATTCATGGACACAGGAACCTACTGACCCAGCACCATAAAGAAGAAAAAATAGACTTCTAGTTTAGGGGAGGAAGGAAGTGTAACATGGGGCCTTACTGGATAATTGGATATACTGCCTATATAAAAACATAAATTATGTGAACAAAGAATGTCTGCTCTCAGAAATAATGAGAGCCATTATAACTATCTATCTGCTATAACAGAATACTATAGACTGGTGACTTAAATGACAGAAATTTACTTCTGACCATTTAGGAGGCTGGAAATTTCAAGATCAAGCAGCCAACTGATCTGGTGTTTGGTGAGGGCTGCTTCCTGGTTTGTAGATGGCAATCTTCTTACCATGTCCTCACATGGTAGAAAACAGGAAGATGAAGTAACCTCTCTAATGAGGTCTCTTCTTATAAATTCTTCTTATAAGGGCACGAATCCAATTCCTTAGGACTCCACTCTTGTTTTATTCAGCTTTCTCACTGCTGTGACCAAAAGACCTGACAAGAACAATTAGAAGAGGGAAAGTTTATTTGGAGACTCATGGTTTTGAGTTCTCAGTCCATAGACGGCCAACTCCATTCCTCAGGACCTGAGATATGGCAGAACATCATGGCAGAAGTGTGTGTGGGGGGGGAAGCAGCTGGGTGCATGGCACCAGGAAGCAGAGGAAGAGAGAACCCTGCTCACCAGGTACAAAATATAACCCAGAGGTACACTCCCAATCACCTACTTCCTCCAGCCACACCCCACCTGCCTTCAGTTACTACTAGTAGGGGATTAATTCATGGATTGGGTTACGGCTCTCATAACCCAATCATTTTACTTCTAAACCTTCTTGAGCTTTTGGCAGGACATCTCAGATCAAAACCATAACAACCTTCATAATGTAATCACTTCCTGAAGGTTGCTTCCTGATGCTATCACACTGGGAATTATGATTTCAATATAAATTTTTGAGGGGGATGTGAACATTCAATTCATGAGACTAGATAATATATTTATTGGTGTCCATTGTGTGTCTATTCACCATTTCAGTTTATGCTTAAAAGAGTGCTATCGTGGAGGCAATGTGATTGTCATCTTTTGAGGAAGACACTGAGGCTCAGAGGCATTGAGTGATATGTCCAAGGGCACTCAACGGAGGCACAGCTGAACTAGACTGACCTAGCTGACCTCGTGTTACAAGGACTCCCCAAAGGCATTGGTGGTGTACCTAGAACCAGGTCACTTAGCAACCATCAAACATTCAGAGTGTGTTGTTTATCTAGAGCCACAGCTAAAATTTGCTTATATCCTGTAAATGCTGATTTCTATGGCAACTTGTGGCCAACTCAACCAAAACCATTCTTGGTGTTTTGGAACAAGCTTCCGGCCATTACTTACATAACTGATCACTTAAAAGTGGAGAGTAGTAAAATGTATTTACATTTGAAGTATTATTCACAGAGTTCTTGGGAATATTAGAACATTCTTAAGATTTCTCAGAGATAATTTATAAATGTCTTAAATGTCACTATGCCAACTGTCTGTCCACATTTATATCTTTTTATTAGAGAGGAGGGGCCAAAATTCCTGCAAAATTGTAAAACCTCATTATTTATGGAATAAAAATGAAAACCTACCAGAATTTTCTGGCTATAAAAAAATTTTGTTTTGGCTTGATTTACTTTTTTCTGGTATTTCAAAGCCTTGTCATTTTTCTTACAAAGTAAGAATTACATGATAGCAAAATGTTCTTTCTTTGCAATTTTGTAAACATGACTGGGAATAAATTAGGGTAGGGGATGACCACTTTCCAAATGTGGATTCCAAGGCTATGAGTTTTGTTTTGTCGAGTTTTGAGGTTAGAGTAGGTGGGATGAGTGGTTTTCTCAAAGTTGCACAGGAAAACTGAGACTACCAATTTCCAAGGTGGCTTCATTTGGGGGTAGTGGGAAGAAAAGTGAGAAGGACACATATGGAAAGGTCATACTAGGTGACAGTCACCCTTCAGAACACTCTAGCATGCCTGCCTAAGACATAATCCCCTCCTGAAACATTCCTGCAGTGTTATGGTTTGAATTGTGCCCCCAGAGAAAGATATGTTGAGGTCCTAAACTTTAGTATCTGTAAATGTAACCCTATTTGGAAGTAGAGTTTTTGCAGATATAATCAAATCAAGATCATTAGAGTGGGCCCTAATCCAATATGACTGGTGTCATTATAAGAAGAGGAAAGTTTAGACAAACACACACACACACACACACACACACACACACACACACGATGGCCATGTGAAGATGCAGACAAATTGGGTTATACTGCCACAAGCCAAGGAATGGCTAGAACTATTAGAGACTGGAAGAGTCAGGGAAGGATCCTTCTCTAGAGGGTTGGGAAGGAGCAAGCCATGTTAATACCTTAACGTCAGACAACTAACCTCTAGAACTATGAGACAATAAATTTCTGTGGTACTTTATTAAAGCAGTGTTAGGAGTATAGTCAGTGACTTTCAGTACCAGCTGTAATTTAGAAATTCAGAGAGAGCTCATACTAATACTAATGCCTGCCCTGTCCCATTTGAACTGGAATTCTGTTGTTTCACTCTTGACCAGGCTATTTTTTTTTTAATGTTGTCAGGTAATTTTAATGTGCCACCAAGTCTGTGAACCATTAATCCAGGTCATCATTATTGTACCCCAGACTCCTTGTGTTAGTCAGCTTACCACCACTGAGACAAAATACCCGAGAGAAATCCACTTAGAGGAGAAAAGGTTACAGAGGCTTCAGTGCATGGTCATCTGGTCCTGTTGCTTTGGATCTAAGACAAGGGAGAATATTATGGAGGGGAGTGAGAGCAAAGCTGTTCACCTCATGGCAGCTGTGAAGCAGAGAGACTTTTATAACAAAGCCTCTTCCTCCCAAGCCCATTAAGCCATGAATTCATAAATGGATTAATCCATAGAGAACAAGGACTTTGGGTTACTTCCCCCAACTGTGCCCTCTTTCAGCAGGAAGCAGCTTGGAGATGTTGTCACTCATTTTCCCATAGAAATGGAATGTAGAAATTTATGGTGGAGAAATGTAACAGTGGTCCACTTTATAATTTGAATATACCCTTGCTGCTCTGCCACTGCAACTTATTTTTAAAATGTACATGTTTCTTTCTCTTCCTCTCTCCCTACTCCTCCCTAATATCTCCCCATCCCTAATCTCAGGGGAAACAGGATTACCTTTCTTCCCTCTTGTAGGCAGAGTTATCTGTCCTTAAGCACACACCAACCACAGGAAAGAAGTAATCCACACTTAGAGATGGTATCCAAAGATCTCAGAAATGACTATCTCCCAAATTAACAAGTGAATTACAACTCTAACAGAGAACAGATTGAATGTAGCCTATGGATCACCTCTTTGAAAGCTCCTTACTCCTGCTAATGTGAAGAATCACTGCCTCTGGGATAGGAGTCCCCTGTGTTTCTCTTTACTAACAAAGCAATAAACCTTTTTCCTTTTTCTCAAAAAAAAAAAAGGATTAATTCAATCCTGAGGTCATAACCCTCATGATCCAATCATGTCTCAACAGCACCAATTCTGAACACAGTTGCATTGGAGACCAAACCTTCCATATATGAGCTTTTGAGGGATATTTTAGATGTGAATCATAATACCCCTATTTCTCAGGCTACAAATAAAGAGGCCAATGATTGGCCTCTGATATTAAGGCAAGTATGATTGGGCCTTTGAAGTGTAAGAACTCTACCCAACAGAAAATCCTACAATCAAGTGTTCTCTATGGAGAATTTGAATGTAAGACAGCGTGCAATATCAGCAGATAGTTAGGGGAGAGAAAGCAGTGAGAAGCAAGAGGAAGCAAGAGAAAGAAATACAAGAGAAGCCCTAAGTTAGGCGGGAGGCATAGGAACAGAAAGGTCAGTGATAAGGGACTAAGGAAGGAATGACAGAGAAAAGCAGAAATGCAGGTGTTTAGTCTGGGCTTGGAAGACTTCTTAGATTGCACAGTCCCTAGAACTGCCAATAGATACTCAGTGCTGCTGCAGTGTCTGCAACAGCCTTGTAACTGCGTGATTTGTGGACTGGCAGCTTTAGCACCTTCTGGGGGCTTGTTAGAAGTATTAGCCCCACCTTTAACCTCCAGCTCAGGGTCTGCATTTGATAAGATCCCCAGGTGATTCATTTGTCTATTAACTTTTACAAACACACCGTGTAGGGCTTGACTGAGTGGCCACCAGTAGCATTTTCTCAGTCTCCTTACTCTTTGTGTCTCCTTATAAAAGTCAATTCACCTGTAGGAAACAGAATGGGTCTCTGTTTTGTAAAACCTGAAAGATCTCCTCCCCCAATGGAAAGCAGAAACCATTTTCTGTGTAAGAGCTCTATACCATTAGAGAGATTGTGCAAATGAGCCAGGGCATTGAAGATTGCTGGAGGCTGCCTCTGCCATTCATCGTGTGATGCTTTCTGTAACAGTTGGTGCTATCAAGGCAACACTTTATAAATATCTCTAGTTCAGAGATTCTCATTGGACAAGTAATTTCAGCACTAGCCAGGAAACTAGAAATGCAGATTCCCAGGATCCACTCCAGACCTACTGAATCAGGTAATCTGTTTTTTTGTGTGTGTGTTTATAAATTCCTTTATTTTTCCTGAATAGCTGATCACAATTTTTGAATTTCCTTTGCTCAAAAGAGAAAATTGATGTGAAAATATCCTGAAATTCCTAAATATATGTGTATGTACCTATTTATTATATAAATGTATGTTGTATATATAAAAATATATATTTATATTATACAGTAAGATTATACATATTCATACAATATAAATGCTTTTGTGTCTACTTTCTGTCATTCAACATTTTGTTTGTGGCTGTAAACCATCCATTCTTATTGCTATATTCCTTTGTGTAAATATCTCACAATTTGTTTATCTGTTCTGCTGGGTGGCACTCAGGTTATTTCCTGTTTGGAATTATTACCAACAGAGTTGCCCTATCAGGGTTCTTACCAAAAGATTAGACATGACATGCCTAGGACATTTGTCTAGTAATCCTGAAGATGAGCAAATCAGTGGCATAAAAACCATAAACTAGAGCAATCAGGCTCAAATGCTGTCATGCCCCAGAATCCCTTGGAAGGCTTGTTAAAGCACAGATTATTGAGCCCACCCCAAGAATACTTGATTCACGGACATAACTTTCCTATATTCATATAATACACCACGAGTGTAACTCCACATTCACGTACAACCACAAGAATGGGATCCTAATTTAATGGGAACACTAATTTAATCATGATGAGCAATTACAACAATGCCTTTGAGATAAATACTGCTTCATTAGCATTGATTTTGTGTGGATTATAATGACAAACAATGGTAAGAGATCTCTAAAGCACATAAACTAGAAGATCAAATCTATTTTTCCCACACATTTAATTTTAGTGTTTATAAAATCCGTGAAATTTTTTTCGTGTATCTGTGTAATCTCTAAAATTAGGGAGTCAAGTTCCAAAGCATGATAACAGTCACAGGGACTAATGTTGAATAGCAGGTGACACACACTGCAGGACCCTGGGGAAACACAAATGAAATGTAGAGGAAGTCCTTGCTCCCGTGGAGCCTGCTATTTAGATGGGGAAGAGAAATTAAACCCAGTGTATCAGGAAACACATATAATTTCACTCATCAGTTAGTGCTCTCAATGAAAAGAAATGATCTATAAAAACAACTCATCAAACAGTAGTTTCAAGCTTTGGTGTGTATTATAATCATCTGGTGGTTATTTAAAGCAGATTAGTGGATCCTAACTCTTTGGTTTTCCATATCTAACTGCTCCTCAGATGAAGATGACACTGCAGGACCTACGACTGAACTTTGGGAAGCACTGTCATAAAGAAATCTCACTAAAATCAGGTGGTAATAATTCTATGTTTGCATTCAGCATGCAAAACAATCTGACCCATGAGTTTTCAGTGAATATTGGCTGACTACCTTATGCACTTCCTGTAACATGACCTTCTTAGCACCTAGGCTTTCATTCTTATTTTTTAAAAAACTTTTGATTTTTTTCTTTTTAGATATACATGACAGTAGAGTATATGTTGACATGTTATATATACATGGAGTATAACTTACTTTAATTAGGATCCCATTTTGTGTATGTGAATGTGGAGTTACACTTGTGGTGAATTATATGAACATAGGAAAGTTATGTCTATGAATCAGGTATTCTTAGGGTGGGCTCAATAATCTGTGCTTTAACAAGCCTTCCAAGGGATTCTGGGGCATGATAGCATTTGAGTCTGATTGCTCTAGTTTATGGTTTTTATGCCACTGATTTGCTCATCTTCAGGATTACTGGACAAATGCCCTAGGCATGTCATGTCTAATCTTTTAGTAAGAACACTGATAGGGCAACTCTGTTGGTAATAATCCCAAACAGGAAATGACCTGAGTGTCACACAGAACAGATAAACAAATTGTGAGACATACAAAGGAATATAGCAATGAGAATGGATGATTTACAGCCACAGATAAAATGTTGAATGACAGAAAGTAGGTACAAAAGCATTTATACTGGATGATTTTGTTTGTGTGAAGTATGAAAACAGGCTAAAATAATGTATACTCTTAGAAGCCAAATTTTGCACATGATGCACCATCTCTCTGGGACAGTGTCCCTCCCCAGCCCGTCCTATTGGTCTTCTCTGTCTAACTCCTATTCAAGCTGCCATTCTTGGCTTGCATGTATCTTTTCCAGAGTCTTTGCCATCTCATTAAGACGTCACCTAGAGAGGGTAATGCCTGGAAAGAGCCTTGATGGTGGTTTGGGGAACTGTTAATGTTCTGCTGCTTGCTACAGATGCTTATGATGTTGCTTTTGTTGTATGGTTACCATTTGTGTACTTTTCTGAATTTGTTATTTTAATTTCATAAAAAATTAAAAGCTACTAGTCAGTGTTGTAGAATGTTTGAGTTCTGATGTGATTTTCCTACAGTGTTTCTAAATAGCCTATAATTTGGGATTTTGGTCCAATCTCTTATTTTTGATGTGTGGAATCTCGAATGTAGTGACCCACATTGTATGAATTAATCTCCGAAAACTCACTTGGAACAGAATGTTAACATTGGATAATGATTCAAAGTCTATGAAGTATTTAAAATATATTTGGATAGCATTTCAAGGTGAAGTTTGGAACACATATTTTTTGATTAATTAGTGACGCCCCAGGATTTGGATTTCTGAAATAGTTGTCTTACCCTCTTTTTCCTGCTTCCCTGGGAAAATGGTTCTCTTCAATCCCCTTTGGTTTCTGTGGAAGAGAAAATACCTGTGATTATTTGTTTTCCATATGCCCACCTAGTAAACATGTGGACCAAGTTTTTTGAGGAAGCAATTTTTATTAGAATGAATATCTAGGAAATGTTATAAATCTATTTTATGACTAGTTTTTTCAGTATTGAGGATTGAACTCAGTGGTGCTCTATAATTGAGCTACATCCCCAGCCATTTTTATTTTAAGACAGGGTCTTGCTAAGTTGCTGAAGCTAGCCTCGATCTTTCTGCTTCATACTCTAAGTCAAAGAGATTATAGGTGTGTGCCACTATACTCGGCAGATATTATAAACTTATAATGAAGATATCTAGAAATAATTTCAGCTTCCTTTCCAAAAAGCACAAATACTTATTATTTATGCACAGTCTAACCTGCATTTTAAGATAAGTATTTCAGAAATGAGGGAAAAATGGAAAAACATACCAACATTATCAGCATTTATTCAAAATGGCACAGGATTACCTCCGCTATGGTGTTATAATTGACAAAATAGTTCAGGAAAGAATAATGCTCTCTTTTGAAAGTTGCACGCCTTGGTTTTATTTCTCCTTCCCAGTTTGTGGTTTACAAATTAGATTCCTGGGGCTTTGAGGTTAATGGGACATTCAAGATCCTTTTGTGCAATCTACTTCTGTGACAGACCAATGAAATGAAGCCCACAGAGGCTAAGTGGCCTTCCTTTAGCTGCATTCCTGGGTGGTGAAAGAGGTTGGCTGGGACTCAGTGTGTGGACAAGTCAGTCTGAGTCTTTTCCACAGACAAGGGGATAACCTAGCAGAGAGCTAGTCCTCATGGAGATGGAGGGAAAGTGATGGGACCTGAGGCAGTGTTAGCTGCTCTCAGAGTGCCTTAGGCTCATAATGAAGTCTGGGCCATTCCAATCTGGCCTCTCCAACTGTGGTCCTGAAGCATGCTCAGATGGGATCCTTTCTTATCTTAGGCATTTTCTTCTTCCTTCCATCTTTCTCTACTACTTTAATGCAGAACACTCAGTGTGGGGAGTCAACCACGCACTGGGTGTAGAGTTAGATGTAGAGGAACCCTCTTCCTATTATCATGGTGCTGAGCAAGAACAGATATTAAATAAATCATCCTAAGGTAGAAATGCAGGGTGTTGAGAGGTGGATACCAGAGTATTGATTTAGTCTAGAGTGACAGAGAAATACACATGAGAAGCTCCATCTAGGCCAGAAATGGCAGGATGAATCAGCTTTAGACAGGGAATAGCAGTGAACAGGCTGGGCTGGGGACAGCGTCCAGAGCAGTGTGCAAAGCCTGGCTTCAAGAGACACGGTGAGGCCTCTACATCTTTGCTCCTCAAGGCTTGAACTAGTCAAATCCCAGGAATGTGAGCCAATACATTTTTTATGACTAATCTTCAAACCATACTAAACATATTCTGGAGATAAATAGAGAAAACCCACAGTTATTTGCATAGTGGTTTTCTTTAGAAAAATATAGGACAAATTTTTAAACATGTTGTTATCTTCAAAGAGGATTTGTCCTCCTTTTTGCACGCTCCAAAACACATGTAACATAATCTTGGTGTACCATTTAATTATAATATTAAAAATTTTAGGGGCTGGGGTTGTAGCTCAGTGATAGAGTGTTTGCCTAGCATGTTTGATGCACTGGGTTTGATCCTCAGCATCACATAAAAAACAAATAAATTAAATAAAAGTATACTGTCCACCTACAACTAAAAAATATTTTTTAAAAATTTAAAGTCTCAAAATACTTGTTTGCTGCATAATGCTAATGATCTACTTTGTATAATCTTCTAGAACAAATACTAGAAAAGTCAAATATATTTAAAAGTCTGTGTTCATATACTGTCTCCACCCCTACCAAAGAGGGGAACTTGAGGGGCTGTTTCTGAGAATAGCCAAGCTACAAAGACAGAGAGAAAGTTGGAGAATAATATGGAAACCAAGTGCTTCAAGGAAAGGCTGACAATGCACACATCGTACAGTCTAGAGAAGAGGAATTGGTTTAGGAATTAATTTTTATTGTACCAATCAGGGAATTTGATTTCATCTAGCAGAAATTACCTCTGTCTTTGGCTGGGGATGTGGCTCAAGCGGTAGCGTGCTCGCCTGGCATGCATGGGGCACTGGGTTCGATCCTCAGCACCACATAAATAAAATAAATAAAATAAAATAAAGATGTTGTGTCCACCAATAACTAAAAAATAAATATTAAAAAAATTCTCTCTCTCTGTCTTTAAAAAAAAAAGAAATTACCTCTGGCTTAACAAATATATGAAAAAATTTTCAACATCTTCAGCAATCTGGGAAATGCAAATCAAAACTACACTGAAATTTCATCTCACACCAGTCAGAATGGTAGTCATTAAGAATACGAACAATAAAACATGCTGGAGAGGACGTGGAGCAAAAGGAACACTTTAACACTGGTGGTGAGATTATAAATTAGTATAGACACTATAGAAATCAGTATGAAGGCTCCTCAAAAGACTAGACATGGAACCACCACATGGCCCAGCTATACCACTTCTCAGTATTTACCCTGAAGAATTAAAGTCATTTTACTACAGTGACACATTCATACCCATGTTTATAGTGGCACAATTCATGATAGCCAAACTATGGAACCAGCCTAGGTATCCATCAATGAATGAATGGGTAGAAAAAATGTGGTATATATACACAATGGAGTTTTATTCAGCCATAAAGATGAACAAAATTATGTCATTGGCAGGAAATGGATGGAACTTGAGAAATTAAGTTAAGAAAATAGACCAAACTCAAAAAGTTCAGGGTTGTATGCTTTCTCTCATATGTGACAGTTAGAGAGGAAAAAGGAAAAGAAAATGTGTGTGTGTAGTGTCATGAAAATTGGAGGGAGATCAGTAGAATAGAGCAAAAGGACCAGTGGTAGGGAAGAGGAGAGGGAAAGGAAAATACTGAGGAATGATATTGACCAAATTATATTTTTATATTGTGTGCATATATGAGTATATAACAATGAATCCCACCATTATGTATAATTATAATGCACCAATAAAAATATGGGGAAAAAGAAATTACTTCTGGCTATCTTAAGCCAAAGTGGTATTAGTTGCAAAGGGAATTGAGTTTACATAAGTGGGGATTTGGGCTGGAGATAGGGTAGAGGGAAGGGAAGTACAGGCAAGGTCAGGAATGTCTGAGGCAAATATTGCCAATGCTTCCAAGTGTCCCCTGCATTATGGTGGCACTTGCTCAAGTCTTAGAGCAAGTAGGCATCTGACATGCTGACTTAAGACACATGCTGGGCTTTGGAAACTGGGAGGAGGCAGAGAGAAGCCAGCACTGGGAAAGATCCTGCACAACACGTGAAACATGCAAATAGGGAATATAGTCAACATTTATTGATTTTTTAATTGCTTATCTTTTTTATTTTGCTTGTTTATTTTCTGTTTCTTGCTTCTGGGATACTTCCTCTTCAAAAGCTGGCATTCATCTGCTGTCTACCTCTGAATCCTTCCCTAAGCCTTGAATACTAGACAATAAATATTTGTGGAATTTATTAATGAATGCACATTCAGGGGATGTAAACATATTCCTCATTGCTCTCCACATAGTGTTCCATTGTTATAGGGATGTGAATTTGGGCTCAAGATAAGGAAAATTTTCTGATATTCAGTTATCCAGCAGTTATATATAGTCCATCTCTCCAAAAACAGGATTCTGAGTTTGAAGGAGGCATCAATAGGATTTCAACATGGACATTGGATTAGTCAGCTTTATGTCACTGTGAACAAAACACCTGACAAGAACCCCTTAGAGGAGGAAAAGTTTGTTTTGGCTATGGTTTCAGAGGTTTAGTCTGGTGGGCTGACTCTAGGGCTCTGGGCCCAAGATGAAGGAATGCATCATGGCAGAAATGTCCTTATACATGGAAGGTGGTCACAATCAGAAGAAGGTGATAGATTGATAGGACCCGAGGTGAGACTGCTATACTTAAAGATGGAGAAGATGCCATGAGCCAAGGAAAGCAGGAAGCTTCTAAAAGGACAGACCCTTTCCTGAAGCCTCCAAAAGCAACACAGCCCTGCTGACAAACTGATTTTAATCTTATAAGAATAGTTTTAGAATTATGACCTTGAGAATTCATGTGTGTTGTTTTAAACCATTAAGTTTGTGATAACTTGTTTAGCAGCAACAGAAAACCAATCCAGAGCTGGCAAGGTGGTGCATGCCTGCAGCTCAGGAGGCAGAGTCAAGTGAATTGCAAGTTCAAAGCCAGCCTCAGCAAAAAGCGAGGCATTAAGCAACTCAATGAGACCCTGTCTTTATTTTTTTTTAAGAGAGAGTGAGAGAGGAGAGAGAGCGAGAGAGAGAGAGAATTTTTTTTAATATTTATTTTTTAGTTCTCAGCGGACACAACATCTTTGTTGGTATGTGGTGCTGAGGATCGAACCCGGGCCGCACGCATGCCAGGCGAGCGCGCTACTGCTTGAGCCACATCCCCAGCCCAAGACCCTGTCTTTAAATAAAATACAAAATAGGGATGTGCCCCTGAGTTCAATCTCCAGTACCCCCCTGCAAAAAAAAAAAAAAAAAAAAAAAAAAAAAAAAAAAAAAGAAAGAAAGAAAGAAAAGAAAAGAAAGGAAAGAAAGAAAAAGAAAAGGAAAATCAATTCAGGAGGAACATGTGTCTGATGTGTCTGCTGACTAAATTGACAAAACTAGTTCCCTTGATAGTTTAGAAGGAAATCAAGGTCTGTTCAACTTACCTGCACTGTGGAATATGCAGTGGCCCATTTCTGCAAACCACCTCTGATTTCCCTGTGGTATGTGGAAGGGAAGTTCTCAACAGTCCTCAGCACCCACCAAAGCTTTCACCAGTAAAAGGTGGCAAGGTGAATCTTTCCACTCCAAGTCTATGTTTGGGGAAATGTGGTCCCCACCCTTTGATTGGCTCCAAATCTGTCCTGGGGAAGGGGCTTACAAATGCCTGAGCAGGTTGTTCTTTTTCGGGTCCTTCTAGGAAATGCTGCAGAAGGCTGCAAAACACATGCCTCTCTGGGATTCCAGCAATAACATGAGCATGCAAAGATGACTAAAAACATCATAGCTCACATCATCCTTTCCTTTTATTAAGTGCCAAGGCACAGTTGGAAAACTTTAAATCTGACATTTTCATCCTCCAATAACCCATTTGGAGAATGCAGTTTCATAAAAGCAGCTGGATTACTTCAAAGAGCACTGGGTTGAGTCAAAAGAGTTAGGCTCAACCAAGAACTAGCTTGTGACTTCTCTGGGTTTGTGTTTCTTCACTATCCAAAAGAAAAGCTGAATTTGGTATTACTTTATGACTCTCAAGATTTTATTAACTGCCTGCAGCGAGTGTATTACTGATCTGAGAAAAAGTAGTCACCAATAAATAATACCTGGGATGTCTCATAAAGCCTTCTATTTTAAGACACACTTCATCAATGCTTGACTTCAGAGTTATTTTAAGTTTCACAGAATCATACAATATGGAAGGGGACCATTGAGATTTCCCACTCAATCCTCTGTTTCATAATTAAGGAAACTAAGGCTCAGGGGTTTATCCAGTGTCTCAGAACAGGCATTGATCTCTCAGGCCTGGAATCAAGGTCTAATTCACAAAACTAGGGAACAAGTTTTGTCAATTTAGTCAGTTTGTCAATTTAGTCTAATTCACAAGGGTTCTCTTATTTTGTCCTATTTATAAGTCTATAGTTTCTCCTAAACATTGCAGAAAGGAACATCCATTTCCCCAGTGCATGCCAGGGCCGTGGTGAGAGAACAGACAGGATGGTGCTGGGTGTATTGTCAAGAAGACATGTTCCTGTTCCCTGGTGAGGCTTGTCAGTCTGCATACAAGTAACAGAGTAGAGGTTTGGCCATCACTGCTACCCTGGCCACTGACAGTCATTAATTTACCCTCTGCTCTCTTTCACTGCGAAGCTTGTGTTTCATAGAGTTGAGACTAAAAGTTGGGAAGAAAGTGAGTTCTGCCAGTAAGGGTTTTCCTTTTCTAGTTCTTACACAATGCTCAGTTTTTCTTCCAAGAACTGGCAAACGAACAACCAATACTCTGTGCCAAAAGATCAGTTTTCCTCTAAGAAAGTGACAAAGAAAGGAAAGTTCACAGAGTTCCTCTAGGACATGTCCTATCTCTGAAGTACCCGGTGTACACCCAATCAGACAGAAGAAGAGCAAAATACTGCGTCACCCCGGTTCTATTGCTAGCAAATACGTGTGACAGCAGGCATTGATTTGTAGCTACCATACTCAGATAGAAGATAATTACATTTCAACTTCCCCACCTCACATAAAAATCAATTTCAGGTATTTTGTTGACCTAAATATGAAAGGTAAAGCAATAAAGTTTTTAGAAGAGAACTCATGAGAATATCTTTATATATTTAGGGTTATAAAAGCTTTCTTTCTTTTTTTTTTTTAATTTGGTATGTGGGACTGAACCCAGGGGCACTTCATCACTAAGTCACATCCCCAGACTTTTTAATTTTTTGAGACAGAGTCTTCCTAAGGGGCTGAGACTGGCTTTGAACTTGCAATCCTCCTGCCTCAGCCTCCCACATGGCTGGGATTATAGGTGTGCACCCCTATATCTGGCATAAAAGCTTTCTTCTGCAGGATATAAATTGAAAAATTGGACTGCATTGAAATTCATAGTTTCTGTCCATTAAAAGACTATTCAGAGAGTAAAAAGTCAAGCCACAGAACAGGAAAAGATATTTTCAATATTTATATTTGTCAAAGGTCTCATTGTCCAGAATAAGTAAAGAACTTCCACAAATGGATATGAAAAAGTTGGACACTCAAACAGAAAAATGGGCAATGGAATGCATCAACACTTCACAACATGCCCCAAATGGCAATACCAGGTACCACGTTAGCCTTAATCCCTGGATGGATTAGGGTTCAGAGGTTGGCCACAAATGTTATGTAACATTTTAATTTAGCCATCAATATTTTCAGTGTGCCAGAAATTAAGTTGTTCTTCAACTATTTAAAGTCATGATGAAAGTAATGAAATGTAAGTTAAATGTTTGGAAGGGGGGTGTTTGGTCTGTTTGGGTTGCTGTAACAAAATGCTTTAGACTGGGTAACTTAAAAACAACAAATTTATTTCTTATGATTTCAAAGGCTGGGAAATCCACGGTCAAGTTTCCAGCAGATTGAATGTCTGGGGAAGGCTCACTCTCTGCTTCATAAATGGTTCCTTCTCATGGTGTCCTCACATGGTGGAAGGAACAAATAAGTGCCCTCAGGCCTCCTTTATTAGGGCACTATTATGGTTTGAATATGAAATGTCCCCCAAAGGCCATGTGCCAAAGGCTTGGTTGCCAGTCTGTGGTGCTTGCTATTAGGAGGTGGGGACTAATTGGAGTAAGCAGGTCATTAAAAGCATGTCCTTTAAGAGTATATGGGAACCCCTCACACTTCTTCCTGGCCACCATGAGATGAGCAGCTTTGCTCCAGCACATGTCATCCCCCTACACTATGTTCTGCCTTGCTCTGGGCCGAAAACAATGGAGCCAGCTGATTGTGGGCTTCATCCATTGAAACCACGAGTTGAAATAAATCTGTCCTCCTTTACGATCTCAGGTATTTTGTCACAGCAATGACTGACACAGGCACTAATTCCATTCTTAAGGCTCCGCTCTCATGGACTAATTATCAGCTCTTGATACCATCACTTTGGGAATTAGGTTTTAATATACGAATGTTAGAAGACACAAACATTCAGACCACAGCAGTGGGGAGTAGAATTTTTCGAAATTCTAGTGAGTTTATAATTTAAAAAGAGTTGAAGCTGGGTGTGGAGGTGTATCCTGTAATCCTAATGATTTGGGAGACTGAGGCAAGAGGATCACAAGTTCGAGGCCAGCCTCCAAATAAAGGGGTGGGGATATAGTTCAACAGTAGAGCACTCTCGGGGTCAGTCTCAGTACCCCCATAAGTTGAAGACCATCGACCTTCAAGTATTCTAGAATGCAGGGGGAGTGGGGGTAGAAGAGGCCCCATGATATTCCCTGGGTTTCCAGGCCCTAGGAACCCGTGGAAGGTGCATGTAGGACCTAGTCCATAGGAAGTGTGTGAGGGGTTCCCATATACTCTTAAGTTGCTCTATGGATGGTGGATTAAGTTCACCTTCCTCACTCACCACACATTTTATTGTAAGTTCCAGTATTTATCAAATTTCTTGAAGACAGCTAGTCTCCTATTCTGACTCATCATTCTCTAGTGGGCAATTATCCTTTATAAATCTCTACCACTTTTTTTTTTAATTTAAAGGAATCACAAATGAAAAGGCCAAATGTTAGGAAGCATAAGTAAAAAGTACAATGGAAAGAGTAATAAATTTGGCATTTAAAATTGTTCTTTGAGAAAATGGCTTGGGGACGAGACACTTAAGTTTTACAATCCCCTTAAATGGCAAATTTCCCATTATCTATCTAAGGCAGTGAAAGGAAGTTTTGGATTAATTAAGCAGTTACTAAGTAATTATTATCATACATATATGTTAGTTTTCAAAACATATCAAAATCCACTTGATATTGTCACATAATTGCTTTTTCCTTTGGCAAATCAGAAGACTTTAGGATTCTGTGTGCCATGGAGTCTTTTGTATGAATGCTAATTATCGCCGTCTTATAAATATACAGAAGTGTTCATCCAGATACACACAATGGCAAAAATTTTTTTTGTTTTTGTTTTGCTCAGAATGGAGACTGGAAAAAGCTGTTGGATGCAACAAAAGACATATAAACCATTACATGGAGTATTCACAACAAAATCAAGGAGAGTTGTATAAGCTTTCAATTTTTATTCAATAAATTGAGCTTTTCTTGGATTTTTACAGTTGTAAAGTTCTCAAACAGTCCTTTTGGTAATAATTCACTTTGGAGATTTATAGGAAACTAAGAAGTAAATTAATTTATTATGATAAAATTAATTTATTATGATAAAAGACTTAGGAAATTTTAGAGTTGAAAGAAACTTTAGAATTTACTAATATATCAAAAGAGAATGCTCAGCATAATAATTCCTCCAGAATTCAGCATTCATAATTAACTCCTTAGTAATTTGGGGAATATGAGTCAGAGAGACTCTCGATCAACATCAAAAACACATTATTATTACTCGCTGCAAGGGGATGCCTGGAAATTGATGATGCAGGCAAATATTACTTTATCAGCAGGTTGGGTATGAAATTGTGCAAGTTGGGTATTTGGGATTTAGAAGACAATTTTTCATGGAAGCCATGTTACAAGTGGAGGTTGGATTGCTAGGCCCAGACGTAAAACTGTGAGTACACTCTGTTAGAGCCCCCACTCACTTATTTGTGCAATCACAGTTCAGGCTTCATCATTGCTTCTGTGTGATGTTGGAAACAACAAGACCAGGGTCTCAAGTCCCAGCTCTGCCACACATTGGGTGTGTCTCTTGGAAAATCGATACCATCTTTCCATGCCTGAGTTTCCCCTACTGTGAAATGAGGATAATCATACTTTCCTGAGGTCACCTGACTACAAGATGTTCCCCTTCCTGTGTAGTTCCCTCCCAAACAGAGTAGAGCTTACCTGTATAACCAGTAAGAGATTATGGAAATGATAGATGTTATTTCTGATACTAGGTCATAAAATACATGGTGGCTTGCTTCCCTCGAATCTTTTGCTCTGGGGGAAGCCAGCTGCCATGATGTAAGGATGCTCAAGTAGTCCCATACCTAAGCAGTCCATGTGTCAGGGATCTGAGATCTCCTGCCAACAGCTAGAAATTTCTTCCCAGTCATGTGAGGGATGATTCCTTAACTCCAGTTAAACCTTCTGATGACAGCAGCTTCAACTAACATCTTAACTCTAACTTCATGAGCCACTCTGAACCAGAGCCACTAGCCAAGTCATCCTCAGATTCCTAACTCACAGAACTATGTGAGATGATAATGTTTATTGTTTTAAGCTCCTAAGTATTGGGGTAATTTGTAAGGGAGCATAGTTAGTTAATATACCACATCATGGACTGGATGATGTAAGGAATGTAGAAGACTTAACTTAGTGTCTGGGCAAAGAAAGTACACACCAAGTGGTGGCTCTTAGTATCATTATCTTATTGTCATGTCTTAAATACCTGGTCATCAGTCTTGACCACACAGACAGTACTGAGGACAGTAGGGGACATTTCCTTCTTCTTCCCATCGGGTTTCCCTCTGACTCCACAGAGTTAACAGATTAGGAAGGTGCCCACAGTCCTTTTTGCCTCTGGTCTCCCTCTTCTTCTCTTTCCTACACTTCTTCCTTCTTCTTGGGGTCCTGGCTTCATACAGAGGCACCTGGCTTTAGGCGAGTGAGACAGTGAGATGAGTTCTGATTCCAGCCTAGTATTCCTTGATCCTCCACTGGAGGGTGCATAAATTTGATGCTTTATTTTGCTAAAGATTGTTTCCATCAGAGACAGGGGGTCCATCTGAAGGAGGTTGTAGCAACCCCAGAATGTCACAATGTACTAGTAGCATAATAATATTTAGTTTTCTGTTGTTATTCACTGTAGTGTTTCTGTTTTACCCAATGAACAGTCTTCCTGTTCTGCTGTTCCTTTTTTGGTGAGACCTGAGGGAATTGGTCTCCTAATATAAATCTGCAATTATTTGTCCACCCCGCCCTCAGTATCCCTGAACTGGACACTGAGCTCACTGGCAGGTTATTTCAGAGGTTTTCTGGTGCTTCTGTGAGTTCTGGACTCTCAGAAATGTGGCCTGTTAGGAGCATAGGATTCAAAGTTGGTCCCATGGTTCTCCATGGCTTCCTATGGCAGTTTTCACACCACCATCTGGGTTCTGTGGACTGTTGTGGTCCATCCTGTCACCAGTTGACAGTCAATTCTTGCTAGGAGCCACAAACAAATATATGATGCATCGCACTTTTGGTTGTAAAGTGACATGCCAGCTAGCCACTGAGATGATATGATTATGTTAAGATTTACATTCATATGGAAATTGGACTCCTGCTGTTCACCTTGGCCTGCTACCGGACTGATGTTACGGGACTCCTGGAGAGTTCCCATTGGTTGGGGAAGGATAGTAGGAGGGAATTCCGGGGGAGGTCCGCGCCCACCGGTTCTGGTGGACGCACGCGTGGGTGGACTGGTTTTGCTTGCCGGCGCCTACGGAGTATTGGCGGCTTTTTCAAAAATAAAGTTTTGTTCCTGCTTGAGTGGCTCGTGATTCTGTGCCCAGCCAAGACTGCGGCAAATTCTCACTTAAATTCAGGTCTCCTAGGAGTCACCTTTTGTATCTAAAGAAGAAAACCTTTATACCTTCAGGGTGTACTTGATGTGAATGAAGTCTACCTAGAGAAAAGGAATCAAACACAAAATTATTAATCAGAATTTGCCTTCATGTAGACATATTCAATTAGAGTTAATTAGCAAAAATGGCAAATTCTCCTGTTATTATGAGGCTTAATGGGAGAATTCTAGAGAATAGAAAGAATTCATGAGAGTGCTTATTAATTCACACAAATACTAGGCTGAGAATTTCATGTGACAAAAATAATTTAGAATGTAAATAATAAAAATGCAATTAGGAAGTTATTTTCAGAGTGTTCCAAGATTACTGAAAAAAAAAACTAACATTTACCTGTAATCGCCTTCACTTTACCTATATTAACCTTCACTTGTAATAATCCCATGAGGGGCATTCTATTATCTCCCATCTTACAAATGAGAAAATTGAGCGGAGTGATTAAAACACTTGCCAAAGATGTACAATGGGTAAGAAGCAGAAGCGAGCTCAGATGTCTTTTTCTTTTTTCTCTTGGTACTGGAGATTGAACCCAGTGGTGCTTAAACACTGAGCCATGTCCTCACCCCTTTTTAAAAAAAATATATTTTTTATTTGGAGATAGGGTCTTGCTGAGTTGCTTAGAGTCTTGCTAAATTGCTGAGACTGGCTTTGAACTCATGATCCTTCTGCCTCAGCCTCCCCAGCCTCTGGGACTATAGGAGTGCACACCATGCCCAGCCTCAGATATCTTTTTCACAACCCTGTGGAACTTTCCCTAGATTAGAAGTTTTGCATTATAAAAACATGGGTGGTGGAGTAATGTGCAGTGATGGGGCACTTGCTTAGCATGTGTGAGGCCCTGGGTTTGATCCTGAGCACCACAAAGAAGAGAGGGAGGGCAGAGAGAGGGAAAGGGGAAGAAGATCCCACAGAAGTAGCTTGAGGTAGGCTCTGAGGAAACCCAGGTATGCTCAGGGCCTCAGGCAGCTTTCTTAGAGTGGGCTTCTGAGAGGATGGGCTTTCCAAGTGGGAAAGGAGGGGAGAAGGCAGAAGATCTCTCAGGGACCCCAGGTGGACACACAAGCCATGCCTTCTTTCCCTTTACAGAGCTTCCCTATTCAAAACTTGCCTGGTTTCCACCGAGTGTGGGTGTATTGCTGCATGCCATGTTGAGAATACAGACTCCTGTGTCTTCCTGTCTTGGGAAGCTGTTTTTGCCTATGATATTCATGAGCAACTGCAATAAGCATAATGAAAAGCCAAATCAAATGCCAGGCTGGGACAGAATAGTTGAGTCTTCTAAACACTTCATCTTTCTGTTCCAAGTGTCCTACCACAAAAGCCCCCTCCAAAGCCAGGCTCCCTGAGGATGGTGAAACTGCTTTGGCCAGGCTGTAAGGGTGTGAGAGCATCCCAGAATAGATTCTCAGTAAAAGTTACCATATGGGTACTAAGTCCTCCAAGGGTGGGTGCTGGGTCCCCAAAGAGGGAGATGGGCACAGTAGCTGGGGTGGGTGCTTAGAGCCTCCAATGAATATCAGGAAATAAGAAGCCAGGCTGGGGCCAGGTCATGAATGCTGAGCTACTTCCTAAAAATGAATATTCTCCATCAAAACCCCAATCATCTTTGTGACTGCTCAGGAGAGCTGTGGTACGGGATCTCAGTTGTCTACGGCTGGGAGCTGTTTAGGTTTCTATTGGTTCTCCATCCAGACGTCTCCTGGGATCTGTTTTATCATTTCCGAGCTGGCTTTTATCACTCCCGTAACCAGAGTCACTGCTAGCTGCAGTGTCCCTTTGCCTCCGGTAGCATGCACCTGCGTCACTTCTTTGGCCGACTGCCCCAGGCATTTACAATCAACCCTTGTTTTAGTCAGCTTTTTCATCGCTGTGACCCAAAGACCTGGCAAGAACAATTTTAGAGGAGGAAAAGTTTATTAGGTCCTCACGGTTTTAGAGGCTCAGTCCATAGAAGGCTGACTCCATTGCTCTGTGCCCAAGGGTGAGGCAGAGCATCAGGGCAGAAGGACATGGCAGAGAGTGACTTGGCTCACCAGAGACAAAATATATACCCCAAAGGCACATCCCCAATGACTCACCTCCTCCAGCCACACCCTACCCAGTTAATCTCTATCGGTGGATTAACCCACTGGTCAATATAAGACTCTTGTAACACTAACACTTCACCCCTGAATGTTCTTGTATTGTCTCACACATGAACTTTTTGGGGACGCCTCATATCTAAACCATAATAGCCCTTAATATTCAAAATTGTTTTCTATTTAAAAATAAATTAAGCTATATTTTACAATAGAATTCACCTTTTGACTATATTTATGTGATGACAACCACGAATATAGTCAAAATATATAAAAATGATTCCGTTACCTCTTGAAATTTCCATAGAACTATCCTTTGTAGGTGGGATCAGTTCCATAGTTTTTCAAGGGCCCATGCAAAATGCAGGGAGAAATGACCATGAAAAAAACTAAAGCATAAAGCTGTTTTATTTCTTCTGCAATCTTTTCTGACTTGTGGTGTTTTTCATCTGACACTTAATTTTCTAAGTCAAAAAATTAAAATTTTATATTAGCGTACATTTTATCATTTATCCCTAAATCGAATAACAAGCAATTTTGAAAAAAAAGGGGGGGGGCCGGGGATGTGGGTCAGTAGTGAAGCACCCCTAGTGTCAACGAAAACTCGGTCCCTGTCCCCGGTGCCAATCCGATAAGGAGGACAAGGTTTTTGAGAAAAAGGAAAAAGGTTTATTGTTTTTCTAGCAAACGAGAAACACACAGGGGACTCCTGTCCCAAAGGCTGTGGTTCTGCCCCTCGGCAGGAACAGGGAGGTTTTGCAGAGGTGATTCAGGGACAAGGAGATTAGGGAGGAGAGATCAGAAAGGAGATCAGGGGAAAGGTCAGGGAGGAGAAGATCAGGGAGGAGAAGGTTGGGAGAAAGAAAAAAAATGGTAGATTTAAAAGTGAGAAGGATGTAGTCAGAGCGTCAAGTGGACAGGGGGTCATTGAATCTAGGGTTAATCCTTGGTGCTATAAAAAAAGAAAGCAACTGGTTCACCTGAACCTTCTTTCTGTGTCAGATGGGGGCTGGGAGCTCAGAAGACAGAGAACTGAGTCCTTCCGAAGAGCCCGAGGGCACGAGGGACCACGCTATCAGTTCACCTGGCCTGCTGGGGGAATTCAGCTGTCATCGCCTGGATCCTGATTTTTTCTTTTTTTGCCAGATCAGATAAACAGCTTAGCTTCAGCTTGGTGGACCTCAGCAGTGCACAACTCGGTTTTGGTTTTCAGCCTGGTACCGGGAGGGTGCGCAGGTGATGTGCAAATATCACACCACCTTACAGGAGGGATCTGATCTGTGGACCCTGTGGCCACAGGGGGTCCTAAACCCACCCCCCACCCAGTGTGCGTGGACACCCAGGAGCAAACGTCCATTCCAGCGCAGCTCTCTCCAGGCAGGAGCTGACCTTCCCTGACCTGATCATACTGTGAGTGGACATGGGCCACTTTAAAAAGAGGGGTGGGGATCATAGAGGAACATCGTGAGTCTTCCAAATCCTCGCATGGGTGTGACGCAGGCCGTGACGGGAAGGCCGGCGATGGCTCGTTCCCAGCCCCCGTCGAACAGAGCAGCCCCGACTGCCAAGAGCCGTGGGAGCTCCGGCTCAGCCACCTGGGACTTTCCTGCCTCACCAGACCCAGACGCCCAGGGCACACCTGTGCAATGACGCTGTACGCGCAGCCCGCAGGCCACAAGCCACCTGCAGGAAGACACAGAAAAACCAGGATGGTCCCTGTGCCAGGCCATCAATCCCACAGCTCAGAGTCCCCACGGGCCTGCGCCTCCTGCCCCAACAGGGACTTCCAAACCCCGAGCATTTGCAAAACCTACTTTTCTCTGATGGCTCGTAAATCACTCTTCTATTTTAAAGACCAGCTTGACACAGATTTTTTAATTAAATAAAGCTAAACTCATCTTGGTTGAAGAACAACCAAAAAACAGTGACCTTTTCATTTGCCTCAGATGCTGCTGAGATATGTCAGAGTCCGGAACCACAAGCCACAGCTCTGACATTCAGAAAACCGTCTGCTTTACACCCAAAGAAGAGACCGGATCAGAGAGAAGGGCCTGCTGTCCATTATCCCCGACGCCCCAAAGCAAGGCGACCTCTGGTTAAGTATCACACGGAAGCTCACCCCTCCCCTCAGCCTCCCCTGCTTGGGCTTTTCAAGTGTGTCCTTGACGGAGAACAGACAAAACATAAATAAATCTGTGTCCCTTCACGTACCACAGGCCACAATCACCTCAGACACCAGGAATGAGGGGTGGAAATCTCACCTACCCTCCGCGACCTCAAAGGCTGAGGGTCCCTTTTCACTCTGGTACAAAGCCAGCCAGATTCTCCATGTAATTGCTCCCAGGAGCCACCGGGCCCTTGTGAAGACACCAAAGCCATGCGGGCCACCAACGTGCCGTATATTAACTTCCCAGCCCTGGGCACATGTGCTACCCCAGGACTTCAAGGCATCCATCCGTGTCCCTCCTCATGGGCCTCATTTGTCTCTGCCCAGGGAGCACCACGCAAACCCACAGGGTCCAGCCTCCTGAGGATTTGGCGGGTGGTGACTACACTAACCCTACGGTCCCCAGGATGTCAATGCGTCTCTAATTCCCAATATCAGGAGCAAAAGGAGCGATCACTACAGATCCCACAGACATCAGAAGCAAATACTATAAACAAGCCCACACACATAAAATCCACAACTTGGAGAGAAAGACCACATTTCTCAGTAACTACGAAGAACCAAAACTCACCTAAGATAAAACAGATAACCTCAACAACATGATAAACACTAAGAAAACTGAATATGTAGTTAAAAACCCTCAGAGGAAAAAAAATCTGAAGAGGCCCAGAAGGTTTTATTTCAAATTCTACCCAATATAACAAGGAAGAAATAACAGCAAGTATCCATAATCTCTTCCAGAAAGTAGGAAAGGAAGACACCTTCCCCCACTTAAATGAGTCTCGCACAAAGACAGTGTAACAAGATTCTAGAACAATATCCCTCATGAACACAGATGTAAAAATCCTCAACAAAATATTAGCAAACTGAATCCAATGATTAAAAAACAAACAAACAAAAAAAACACACCAAAACCAGATGGAGTATATTCCAGAATGCAAGACTGGTTCAGTATTTAAAAATCAGTAAATGCAACCTACCATATAAACACAAAGAATAAACATGAGCATATCAACTGGAAAAGAAGGAACAACTTCTCAACATCGCACTGGAAGCACTAGCCAGTGAAATAAGGCAAGAAAAAAAAATAAAAAGCACACCAACTGGAAAAGAAACCAAATGGCGTACCCACTGACGACATGCTCACCCATGTAGGAAATGCCAAGGAACTTTTTTTATTAAAAAGGAGCTCTATAGAAGTAATAAGTTTAGGCAAGTCAGAAAGAACACAGGTTAACAACACAAAATTAAGTCATGTATCTATGCATTCTCTAGTAACAATCCGTAAATTATAAGTTAACTTTATTAAAATTGTTTGCTCTGTGAAAGACACCATTAAGAGAATTCAAAGACAAGCTAATAGACTGGGAGAAAGTATTTGCAAATCACACGCCTGACAAAGAACTTGTATTTAGAATACACTAAGAACACTCAGAACTCATAAGAAGAAAATAGCCCAATTAACTTATGAGCAAAAGGCTGGGTGTGGTGGTGCACGCCTGTAATTCCAGCAATTCAGGAGGCTGAGGTGGGAGGATCACAAGTTTGAGGCCATTCTCAGCAACTCAGTGATGCCCTAAGCAACTTGGTAAGGCCCTGTCTCAAAATAAAAAAGGGCTATAGATATGGCTCAGTGGTCCAGCACCCCTGGGTTCAATCCCCAGTACCACCACCACCACCCCAGAAAAAAGCAAGATTTGAATAGATACTGTACCAGCACATATAGACCAACTAGGAAATTCAAGTTAAAAATCACAAGATACACTGTACACAAACTACCTGTTAAATAAAGACA
Source organism: Spermophilus citellus (assembly GCF_964194105.1). Classification (NCBI taxonomy): domain Eukaryota; kingdom Metazoa; phylum Chordata; class Mammalia; order Rodentia; family Sciuridae; genus Spermophilus; species Spermophilus citellus. Next base: position 43,557,816 of record NC_138198.1, on the reverse strand, counting down.
CATGGTATCAGGCATGGAGAGGACGTGCAGCAGAGTGCAGAGGAGGGAACGCCACTGTGGAAGGGACTGTGGCAGTTTCTTATGAGTTACGCACACGTTTGCCACGTGACCTCGCCACCCCACTCTTGGCCCTTTATCCCAAGGATCCGAAACCACAGACTCACAGAGAAGCTTGTGCACGAATGCTTACAGCAACTCTTCAAGAAGACAACAGAAGTCAGGTGCGTGGCACACCCCTGTCATCCCAGCAGCTGGGGAGGCTGAGGCAGGAGGATTGCAAGTGCAAAGCCAGCCTCAGCAGAAGCAAGGTGCTAAGCAACTCAGTGAGACCCTGTCACTAAATAAAATACAAAACAGGGCTGGGGATGGGGCTCAGTGGTCGGGTGCTCCTGAGTACAATACCTGGTATCAAAAGAAAAAAAAATACAACAGAATGCTACTGAGTGACAGACTATTAAAACATGTGACAGCTTGAAGGAGCCTCAAAGGCAGTGGGAGCAGAAAACCAGAAAACCGCTGCTGCCTGGCACGGCATACTTCGCTCTTGGAAAAGTAAACTGTGGAGGTGGAGGGCACTTTGACTGACAGGTCGGCTGACGTCGCGGCTGGGGGTGTGGAGCGTGAAACTCTCCTGTCCTCACTGAGGTGATGCTTACCCAAATCCATATGTGTGTCAACACCCACAGAGCTGTCTGCCAAAACAATCACCCAGTCTTCATTTTAAAAACCAAAGGAAAAGGGGAAAGAGTAAAATGACTGCATTAATGTCACTAAAATGTCTTTGGTGTTATGTATGTCTCCAGAAAGAATCAGGTGTGATACACTGTGGCTAAATTTCACCTGGGATGAAAGTCATAATAACAGAATCTTACATTAAAACTGGTGGTGTGTTGTTTTTTAAAGATATACCTGTCAATGTTTTTCATTTAAAGTGTAAAATTACCTTTTATGATTTCATCAGCACCTTATATGCACAAAAGGGAAAAATAATTTACAGAATATTTAACTACTTAACTCTACTCAATACGTGTGTATATATTTATTAAAAGTTAAGTTTTAATTTTACTTAATGTACTCAGAAACAATAAGGAACCACTTCTTAATCTGTGCTACCAGACTGACTCACGTGGTCATGTTCCTTTACCAAAAGGCCTTTTATGTGGCTTGATTATATCTGACTATTTAATAAAAATTAATTTGGGTTGTCTTATAACTGCATTTACAAAAAGGGACATGAGTCAATCAAAACCTAAGGATGAATGTTTTGGTTAAAATGAGAAGAAAATAAACTCACCTGACTGCTCCTCACAAGAATCTAAGTTCCCTGAGAAACAGGGGCTGTTTCCAGCTGTGCCTCCACATACAGTTGTGCCAATATTATGGAAAATAAGTTCAATTAACAAATGACAATGTTAAAAAAAAAAAAGAACTTTTTTTTTTCAGTCGGTCACAGAAGGATGAATACTCTATGATTCCACTTATTTGGAATACAGTCAAAACTATGGCAGTGGAGGGTTGGGAGGGGTGCTGGGGCAGGAGAGGGTGATGGGGAGCTGTTTAATGGGAACCGAGCTTCAGTGTGGGAGGATGGAAGAGTTCTGGAGGAGGAGGAGGATGGCGGGGTGCATGTACTTGGTACAAGTGAACTGGACACTAAACACAATTAAGACGGCAAGTTTGTCATGTATATTTGGCCACAGTAAAAACACAGCCTTATTTTTTCATCACAAAAGTAGATCTACAAAATTCTATGTGTGTAAAATAAAATAGAGCTCAAAATGCAAAAAGCTAAAGTCCCCCCGCCCCCGTCACCCTCTCCAGAGCAGCGGTTTATGTGCACGCTTTATGCAAGTCGTGCTCATGGCTCAGGTACACACAGGACAGGAGCTTTCAATCCTGTTAATCACACAGGAAACAGAAACCTCTGGCCAATCTGTCCAAACCTTTTGCCTTAAAATAATAATAATAATAATGCTTTTTCCTTTCCACAAAGACAGAAGCAACCAAAAAGTAATAAAAATATATCCCAGGCCTGAACAAGCAGCTTGCATTTTTAGTCATGCAGTAGACTCCCCTTATCTGAACTTTGCTTTCTTCACTTTCTGTCAACCAGGTCCAAAAATATTGATAGAAAATTCCAGAAATAAACAATTCTTAAGATTCAGATTATGAACCATTTTTCATGGCATGATGAAACCTCACACCATCCTTTCTGTGCCATCTCAGGTGTGAATTATTTCTTTGTCCAGTGTATCCGCACTGCGTATGCTACCCACCCAATAGTCACTTATGTAAAGAAAAAAAAAAAAAAAGAACTTCTGCTTTTAGTCAGTTACAAAAGTCGTCATTTTGGTTATCAGAGTGTCTCCACATCACATTGCTTGCATTCAATCAGCCCTTATTTTACTTATTGATGATCTCAAAGCAAAGGAGTAGTGATGCTAGCGCTAAATTCTTATGCCAAAGAGAAGTTCTCAAGTGCTTCCTTTAAATAAAAAGGTTAAAATATGTGTATAAAACTCAACCCAAGGAAAGCAAAAAGGTCACATGAAGAAAGATGTGCAAAACAATACTTTCAGAGAAAGAGCACATTCACATAACTTTTGACTCCAGTATATTATTATGTTGTTCTATATTATTAGTAGTTATTGTCACCTTCCTGGGCCTAATTTACAAGTTGCACTTTCTCACAGGTATGTACATACGGGATAAAATCAATGTGCGCAGGGCTGGGGACTAGCCATGGTTTCAGGCACCCACTGGCGGATCTTCAAGGGTTCCCTTTGCAGGTACTGCACTTTGAACAGACCAGAACCTTCGACAAGAAATGAACTTGGACAATCAGAGAGCTAGAAAGACTCCAGACCAGTCGTTCAGTGACAGAAGGTGAGACGCATTTCCTCAGGCTTTCCCTAGTGCCACCCAGAGAAATGGGGTGCTCCCCAGGGCGGCGGGACTTACTGCACTCACCGTGGTTACCTTGGATTCCAACGGGGCCTGAAGGGTCCCTTCCCCACACAGGGAGCTCCTACCCACCCCCGGTGGCCAAGAAACCTCACTCGAAAGATGTCCCAGTGCCAATGCAGATTCTAGATTCGCCTGGCACAGGAAACCCTGGGGATAAACACGGCCTGACTCACTCCCACTCTGTGTGCCCCAGGCAGGCGTCCGTGAGTCACCTCCACTTAAACTCCGGGTCTGAGGCTGGGGCTAAGAAATCACGAGCATCTCAATGCAAAGAAGAGCATCCCAGAGATTGTGCTGGACACAAAAACGGGTCCTTACAGCTGTCTCTGCGCTCCTGGTTTCCAGCCGTCCCTCTTTGGATACCCAGATGCAGGAACCCAGTAAGTCATTCACATCTCTCCCTTCCTCTATGGTTACAAGCACTGAGTTACCTATGGGACCTGTGGGTTCAGAACCTGTGCCTTATTAACCTGGCAATGGGTGCACCTGATCGCCTTTTCCAGGTTTGATGATTACCAGATCCTGCTGGCTGAGGGCAGGCCTGCGCTCCCAGGCTCCTCCTGACCTTCAGAGAGGAGAAGCATGCCAGGCAGGACGGTCACCTCAGCCCATATCCTCCGGCCCAGCCCTTCTGCAGTCAAAGGCCGAGATGAGGTCAAAACGGAAGATTCTGGTTTTAAGTGACAGTTGTCCTACCTGGGAAAATACCAGAAAGCACTTCCAAGAACAGCAGCCCTTGCTTCAGGACCTGGAGGGAGAGGAGCCGCAGGCCTGCCTCACTCTGCCATGCAGGCTGAATGTCACTGGGCACAGCCCCCCGGGGAAGCTCTGGGGGCCAGGTGCCAGCCCTGCAGGAAGAACCTGCAGACAGAGGCAGGCCGGCCACAAACCCCAGCATGTCCCCAGCTACCTGGAAAGGCCTGGCTTTCTGAGAAACATGAGATGAGGCTTGGCAGGAAGTCCTCGAGGCTGGTGCTCGGGCCATGCTGAGGCCCGTGCCCCCACACACCCAGGGATGAGGATGGGCCACGGGGGCCCAAGGCCCTCGTGGTATCCGCTCTCTGGGCCTCAGGCAGGATGTGGGGCACAACGACCCACTGCCAGGCCATGCACAAAGCCTGCTCCTGTCAGCCCACTTGCACAGGTGACAGCCCTGTCACGGGGCCCCAGACACTGCCCGACCACACGGCCAGCCGTCTGCACACGGCTCTGGGCAGCTCCACCCTCTCCCCTGCCCTCCACCGTCCATTCGGCTCCCACGTCACAGTGGATGGAAGGGGGAGAGAGGAGCCTCCTGGCCATCCCGGGGGCCTCCCTGCCCCTCTGCCCTGCTCTCCAGATCCACTGCGCAGCCCCTGCCCAGGCCACCTCAGGAGGCCACGCTGCGCCTTTCCTGGAGCAAGGGGGTTATGTATGTCAAATTAACAGTCTGACCCAGAGGGCTGATAAGAGCACCGAGACCAACTTCCGAAGCTCACAGAGGGGAGGGACATGACCACAAGGCCACCACTTGCCAGAGTCCACTTCCCCAGGAGGAGGGAATCTCAGGGAGCAGAGCTCCAGGGCCTTCCACACCAGCAGGAAGACAGGCCAACAGGGCGCAAGACACCAGCGATCACCCCACAGGTGCCTAAGGAGCTGGCTCCTGGTGCCTAGATATGGGACCAGAGGGACAGGCACGAAACAACGGTCCCAGTTCAGCAAGGGCAGCCGAGGGGTGGGCCCCACTCCCAGCAGCCACCGGAATGCAAGAAAGGCCAGCCTTCGTCGCCGCCAATGCCGCTCAGATCGCGCGGGGATGACCGACAAGCCCTGCCTGCTCCCGGGACAGATTTCCAGGAACAGTGACCCCTGGTTCCTCTACCCCCAGGAAACTCCCGCGCTTCTCTGTAAGACACACCTGGTCCTGGGGCCCAGGCACCTGGGAGTGTTGACCAGAGATGATTCATGTTTGGGCCACGGTGCCCAAACGTTTGGCCAAACATTATTCTTGATCATTCCAGGAAGGTGTTTTTTGGAACGAGATGAAATATTTTAAGTCGAAACAATGAACAAAGTCTGTGACCCTCCACCATGTGGGTGGGCCACATCTGATCAGATGAAGGCCTACAGAAAGAACAGAACTGGCCTTCCTCAAAGAGGAGAGAATTCAGCCTCAGAGAGGCTGTGAGGCGCTGGGTTCGATCCTCAGCACCACATATTAATAAATAAAGGTACTGTGCTCATCTACAACTAAAAAAAAAAATTTAAAAAATAAATAAAATCAACTCTGGCTTCCAGAGGTCCCAGACCTGAGCCCTCCTCTTCACTAGACCAGGCAGGGACGTCCCCGGCAGTGGTGAGGACAGAGTGCCCCACAGAAGGCTGAGCCCGTGAACAACCCAGGCACCCACGTAGCATCTGGCTGGGACCCTGGGCCAGAGACCTGTGACACCCCGAGGAACCTCCCCTCCCCCACTCCCACCCTCGCTCTCGACAGTGAGGGAGGGGCACAGGGGGGAGCGAGGGTGGCTCTTCATCTTTTGGCTAAAAATACAGTTTAGATTTCTGAAAAATAAAATAGCTGCTGCCTAATGAGCAGGAGCTCTGGGTCTAGGAGAACCTTCCAGAATGCAGACTCCCGCTGGCTGTGCACTGGGGACCGGATGTGTGTGCACACACATGCAGGCAGGGGGTCACGTGTGCACAGTCACAAAAACATACTCACGCGTGAAGATGCATGCACACACGTGCACGCCTGTGCTACTACTGACACCATTACAGGGGCCATTATCACACATCCCCTGGGCAGGTGGCCAGGCCAGGCCAGCCAAGCTGACCACACCCGAATAAAAGCAACCTGCACCCAGAAAAATGGTGAGGGGTGTGGCCGCCTGGGGACACCAGAGGGGCTGGAGGGCGTGGGGTGCAGGCCCTCCCAGGGCCAGGCATGGCCCAGAACATGGAATCCAGGCATAAAGCGCACACAGCCAGCTGCAGAACCCTGCACCACGGGACCACCGCTCTGTGGCCGGGCTGTGTGTGCACACACTTGTGGGAGCGTGCAGTGCTGAGCCTCTGAAATGGCACACACACAAACACCCAGAAGGCTAGCTGTCAACGGCACCAGCCCAGCACAGGGAGGAAGCTCTTGGCTTTCTTTCTCCATTTTCTAAACAATAAAAATGTCATTAGAATAAAGAAAAAGTGAGTCAGCACATCTCGCTTCCTGTCCCACTAAAGATCCAACTCGTACTTTTGTGGAGACACAGCAGAGAGGCCCAGCCTGGCCCGGCCCACCCCGACGGAGAAACTGACAGGGAGCCCCAGACAGGGCTCCTTTCTTTCCTGTTTCCCCTCTGAGTCAACGGGCCAAGTTTCCACGGCTTCCCACAAGTGCAGAGAGCATCCCCAGTTTCCATCTTCCTGCTGATAAAGCTCGGTCTCCACAGCCCAGAGAAGGGGCCTGCCTGACACCCTGCCAGCCTGTGTCCCCACCCACCGGGGCCACCCGCCAGGCCCCAGCGGCAGAGAGGGTTCCAACTGTCTCTTCCTGTGCTGCAGGGGATTGAAGGGGCAGGACCACCACCACCCATGGCTGCGACCTCGGGTACAGAAAGGGTCTTCTGCAGACGTGACCCATGAAGGGTCTTGAAATGCCCAGGTGGGCCAAGTGTCCCCAATGACAAGTGTCCCCCGAAGAGACATGCAGGACGGAAAGACCAAGAGGGGTCAGCCATGGGATGGGGCAGGGACTGCCATGAAACCTGGAGAGCCCCTGCCGTCCCCAAAGGATCAAAGACGGAAACCGCCTGGTGTGCAAACACCCACAGCCTCCCTCACATCGGCCCCGAACAGAAATCTAAACAGCGTGTGTGTGTGTGTGTGTGTGTGTGTGTGTGTGTATGTGTGTGTGTGTGTGTGTCGCACATAAATGTGCACAGGCTGTCGCAGACCCACAGGATGGGATGCAGGTTAGTGTCCCTTGCTCCCAGAGCCTGTGTTTCAGTCACCTGTTTCGCTGCTGCGACTAAAAGACCCAACCACAACCACTGCCCAGAGGCAAAGTTTGAAGGCTCACCGTTTCAGAGGTCTTAATCCAGAGGAGGCTGCTTCCACTCCTCGGGGCTCGAGGTGAGGCACAGCATCATGGCACAAGAGTGAGCAGAGGGAAGAAGCTCACCTGGTGATCAGGAAGCAGAGAGAGGCTCCACTCTCCAGATACAGAGTATGTCCCCCGTGGCCACGCCCCCAATGAGCCACTTCCTGCTGCCACACCCCACCTGCCTCCAGTCACCACTCAGTTAATCCCGTCAGGGATCATTTCACTGATTAATAAAACTACAAACCAGTGATTTCTCCCCCAAACTGTCCTGCGCTGTCTCATACGTGAGCTTGTGGGGGACACTTCACATCCAAACCGTAACAGCTCAGGACCAGAAGTGCTTCACATTTCTTTTCTTTTTTTTAATTTAATTTTGGAATACCTGCACATGCCGAATGAGACCCAAGTCTGAACCCGAAATCCACCTGTCTCACATACACCCTGGAACAAGGAACCTGAAGGTGACTTTGGACAATATATCGATAACCCTGTGCGTGAAAGCTTCATGGTATGCAATTTTCCAGTTGTGGCAACAGGTTGAAACTCAAAATGTTTCAGATTTTGGAGCATTTCGGATTTGGGATGAGGGATGGTCAACACGTACTAGGTAGCAAACTCAGAAAAAGCCCTTTGTGAGCCGAATGTCACACTCAGAGACCGAGTGGCATGTGGGAGGACATGCTGCAGGCTCCCACGTGCACAGAGCTGAACCGGCCACGGCGAACACTGCTGTGATCAGCTGGAGGGTTGGTGGCAGGCGATGAGGGGCAGGGGGCTGGCGGGGCATGCCCCGGGGCCGGACACCCCACGCTGGCCTCTGAGTGTCAAGTGCCAGGTGTACACCAGGACCAGACGCATTCCACGGGGTTCTGCAGACATCTCAGCGTGAAGAAAGGAGAGGACACGAAAAGGGGGGGATGTGTGGAATATTGCAAGAGCATTTCTACACCATCCTGCTGTCTCAGGTTTCTGACCTGCTCTGGACTCCACGACAGGACAGGAAGCTAGGGGAGGCCTCCTCGCTCAAAGTGACCCCACTGCAAAGCTCTGGAAACGCAGCAGACTCAGGCCACTGGGCAGGCAGGCAGCCAGAAGCCACGTGGCCCCTCTCAGGTCAGGGACCCCAGCTCCTACGACCTCAGGACAACCTCAGCACCCAGTGGACACCAGTGCCTGCTGGCTGTCTTGGTTTCTGCTGCTCTCCTGGGACCTGTACCCAGAGCATGCACATCTCAGAGAGGCCGAGAAGCAGCCGCGCCCCACCCAGCAGAAGACAACCAGAAGGCTACAACCTTGGACCCCCAAATCTACCTTTGGTGTCACCTCTGCTCTGAAGCATCAGAATCCAAAGACAAGGAGGCCACAGGTGCAAGGCATGATCCCCAGCATCAAGAGTCCAGCTCCACAGGGACACGCCCACGCCACTCACCCCACCAAGCCTGCAAAAAGCCCTCGGCGAGAAATGTCTTCTGCCTAGCAGGAGCCACGCTCTGCTTCCTAGAGCAACCAAGAGGTCCCCAGCCCAGCAGTTGGGAGAAGACACCAGCCAGAAATGACTCACAGCCTCCGGAGTATAAATGCAGCTATGTTTGGGAGGCTGTCCGCAGCCACTGCAAAAGGGCTGGCCAACGCTCACGACAGTGCTGACACACAACCTCCGGGCAGAAGCCTCCGAATGACATCGACGCTTATTTTTGAGAACGCTGACCCGGGCTCCTGCTGGCCTCCTCTCTGCAGGGAGGATGTGAGAGAGCATGTTTGAGTTCTCTGTGCTCCATGTCTGCAGCGAGATGTCTAAGCAGGGACTTCCATCTCTCCTGCAGAAATGAACGCGCTCCTCACACAGGACAGTCTCGCCAGCTGACATCAGCCCTGCGCCCCAGCTCGCAGAGTCACTGAGCAGGTCCCCGTAAATAAACGGGGATCTACAACTCCCCAGAGGCTTGTCCTGCAGGCCCTTCTGTGATCGGAATCGACATTAGAGACCACACTCTCTCCACCTCCCTGGTTTTGCTGAGCTGGCAAAAACCAAGCCCTCCTAGACAGAGATCCTGTGGATGGGCCTGCGGAATGTGGGACCCACCCAGAGAGACCCAACCCACCGACATCGGGGGAGGAGGCGGCGGTAACAGGGGCAGCCAGCGGAAGCTGAGTGGCTTCGCAGGAGTCCTGCCTTGAAACCTGAGCCTTGGGCTGCCCCGGGTTTTCAAACACACACAGCTATCCAAGCAGCTATCCAATTCTGCCTCCTCAAGGGCTTTGCTCTGACCCAGTTTCCTGCCCTGTGTGCAGTCCAAACCCGGCCCTGCAGCAGCAGGCAGCACACAGCTCAGACACTGTGCTGAGGCTCGGCCCCAGGAACCCAGGAGGAGCCAGAGATGGAGGAAGGCAAAGGGAGAGGGAGCCACAGGGAAAGGTCAGCCCACGTGCAGCAAAGGGCACAAGGCACGGCTCCCAATGCTCACTCCAAGGCACAATTATAAAATGTCCATGCATTACCATCTCGAAAAGAGTCTAGCCAACTCAGAAAGGCTGGTAAAAAATCACGAGAAGGGGCTGGGGATGTGGCTCAAGCAGTAGCGCGCTCGCCTGGCATGCGTGCGGCCCGGGTTCGATCCTCAGCACCACATACAAACAAAGATGTTGTGTCCTCCGAAAACTAAAAAATAAATATTAAAAATTCTCTCTCTCTCTCTCCTTTAAAAAAAAAATCACGAGAAAAACATCCAAGAGTTATGGGATAACATAAAAAAACCAAACTTATGAGTCATCGGGATAGAAGAAGGTACAGAGATTCAAAACAGGGGAATGAGTAACCTGCTGAATGAAATAATTACAGAAAACTTTCCAGAAATAAAAAAGGAAACAGATATACAAATTGAAGATGCATACAGGACACCGAGCACACAAAATCACAGTAGACCAATGCCAAGACACATTGTTATGAAGATATCCAATATACAGAACAAAGAGAAAATATTAAAAGCTACAAGAGAAAGGAGACAGATTACATTCAGGGGTAAACCAATAAGGTTAACAACGGATTTTTCATCACAGACACTGAAAGCAAGAAGGTCATGGAACAATGTATTTCAAACATTGAAAGACAATGGATGCCAACCAAGAATTCTGTATCCAACAAAATTAAGCTTCAGGTATGACAACGAAATAAAAACCTTTCATGATAAACAAAAGCTAAAAGAATTTGTAGCCAGAAAACCAGCATTGCAAAGCATTTTGAGCAAAACACTACATGAGGAAGAAATGAAAAACAATAACCAAAACCATCAGTGGGAAGTGCCTCGGTAAAGACAGAGGATGAGGGGAAAGATAATCATAGAGAAACAAACTAAATTTTTTTTTAAAAAAAGGATAAATAATCAAGCATGGATGGAAGTACAAACCATATATCAATAGTAACTCTGAATGTTAATGGCTTAAACTCTCCAATAAAGCGACATAGGCTGGTATCATGGATTAAAAAAACAAATCCAACAATATGCTGCCTCCAGGAGACACATCTGATTGGAAAAGACCTACACAGGCTGAAGGTGAAAGGATGGGAAAAAATATACCACGCACACGGTCCTCGTAAGCAAGCAGGGGTGGCCATCCTCATATCGAATAAAATCGACTTCAAGACTAAGTTAATCAAAAGGGATAAAGAAGGACATTATATACTGTTAAAAGGAACCATTCACCAACAAGACATAACAATTATCAATATTTCTGCACCAAATAATGGTGCTGCGACGTTCATAAAACAAATTCTCCTCAAGTTCAAGAATCAAATAGACCACAACACAATAATTATGGGTGACTTCAACACACCTCTCTCACCATTGGACAGATCCTCCAAACAAAAGTTGAATAAAGAAACTATAGAACTCAATATCACAATCAATAACCTAGACTTAACTGACATATATAGAATATATCAACCATCATCAAGTGGCTATACTTTTTTCTCAGCAGCACATGGAACCTTCTCAAAAATAGACCATATATTATGCCATAGGGCAACCCTCAGTAAATATAAAGGGGTTGAGATAATACCATGCACTTAATCAGATCATAATGGAATGAAACTGGAAATCAATGAGAAAAGAAGGAAGGAAAAATCCTACATCACATGGACAATGAACAATACGTTACTGAATGATCAATGGGTTACAGAAGACATAAAGGAGGAAATCAAAAAATTCTTAGAGATAAATGAAAATACAGACACAACATATCAGAATCTATGGGACACAATGAAAGCAGTATTAAGAGGGAAATTCATCGCCTGGTGGTCATTCCTCAAAAAAAGAAAAAACCAACAAATAAATGAGCTCACACTTCATCTCAAAGCCCTAGAAAAGGAAGAGCAAAATAACAGCAAATGTAGCAGAAGGCAAGAAATAATTAAAATCAGAGCGGAAATCAATGAAATTGAAACAAAAGAAACTATTGAAAAAATTAACAAAACTAAAAGTTGGTTCTTCGAAAAAATAAATAATATCGACAGACCTTTAGCCATGCTAACGAAGAGAAGAAGAGAGAGAACGCAAATTACTAACTTGCGAGATGAAAAAGGCAATATCACAACAGATGCTACAGAAATACAGAAGACAATTAGAAATTACTTTGAAAACCTATATTCCAATAAAATAGAAGACAGTGAAGACATCGATAAATTTCTTAAGTCATATGATTTGCCCAGACTGAGTCAGGAGGATACACACAATTTGAACAGACCAATATCAATGGATGAAATTGAAGAAGCCATCAAAAGACTACCAACCGAGAAAAGCCCAGGACCGGATGGGTACACAGCGGAGTTTTACAAAACCATTAAAGAAGAATTAATACCAATACTTTTCAAGTTATTTCAGGAAATAGAAAAAGAGGGAGCTCTTCCAAATTCATTCTATGAGGCCAACATCACCCTGATTCCGAAACCAGACAAAGACACCTCAAAGAAAGAAAACTACAGACCAATATCTCTAATGAACCTAGATGCAAAAATCCTCAATAACATTCTGGCGAATCGAATACAAAAACATCAAAAAAATTGTGCACCATGATCAAGTAGGATTCATCCCTGGGATGCAAGGATGGTTCAATATACGGAAATCAATAAATGTTATTCACCACATCAATAGACTTAAAGGTAAGAACCATATGATCATCTCGACAGACGCAGAGAAAGCATTCGACAAAGTACAGCATCCCTCTATGTTCAAAACATTAGAAAAACTAGGGATAACAGGAACTTACCTTGACACTGTAAAAGCTATCTATGCTAAGCCTCAGGCTAGCATCATTCTCAATGGAGAAAAATTGAAGGCATTCCCCCTAAAATCTGGAACAAGACAGGGATGCCCTCTATCACCACTTCTATTCAATATAGTTCTCGAAACACTGGCCAGAGCAATTAGACAGACGAAAGAAATTAAAGGCATAAAAATAGGAAAAGAAGAACTTAAATTATCACTATTTGCGGATGACATGATTCTATACCTAGAAGACCCAAAAGGGTCTACAAAGAAACTACTAGAACTAATAAATGAATTCAGCAAAGTGGCAGGATATAAAATCAACACGCATAAATCAAAGGCATTTCTGTATATCAGTGACAAAACTTCTGAAACGGAAATGAGGAAAAACACTCCATTCACAATATCCTCAAAAAAAATAAAATACTTGGGAATCAACCTAACAAAAGAGGTAAAAGATTTATACAATGAAAACTACAGAACCCTAAAGAGAGAAGTAGAAGAAGATCTTAGAAGATGGAAAAATATACCCTGTTCATGGATAGGCAGAACTAACATCATCAAAATGGCGATATTACCAAAAGTTCTCTATAGGTTTAATGCAATGCCATTCAAAATCCCAACGGCATTTCTTGTAGAAATAGATAAAGCAATCATGAAATTCATATGGAAAAACAAAAGACCCAGAATAGCAAAAGCAATTCTAAGCAGGAAGTGTGAATCAGGCGGTATAGCGATACCAGATTTCAAACTATACTACAGAGCAATAGTGACAAAAACAGCATGGTACTGGTACCAAAATAGGCAGGTGGACCAATGGTACAGAATAGAGGACACAGAGACTAATCCACAAAGTTACAACTATCTTATATTTGATAAAGGGGCTAAAAGCATGCAATGGAGGAAGGATAACATCTTCAACAAATGGTGCTGGGAAAACTGGAAATCCATTTGCATCAAAATGAAACTGAATCCCCTCCTCTCGCCATGCACAAAAGTCAACTCAAAATGGATCAAGGAGCTTGATATCAAATCAGAGACTCTGCGTCTGATAGAAGAAAAAGTTGGCTCCGATCTACATATTGTGGGGTCGGGCTCCAAATTCCTTAATAGGACACCCATAGCACAAGAGTTAACATCTAGAATCAACAAATGGGACTTACTTAAACTAAAAAGTTTTTTCTCAGCAAGAGAAACAATAAGAGAGGTAAATAGGGAGCCTACATCCTGGGAACAAATTTTTACTCCTCACACTTCAAATAGAGCCCTAATATCCAGAGTATACAAAGAACTCAAAAAATTAGACAATAAGATAACAAATAACCCAATCAACAAATGGGCCAAGGACCTGAACAGACACCTCTCAGAGGAGGATATACAATCAATCAATAAGTACATGAAAAAATGCTCACCATCTCTAGCAGTCAGAGAAATGCAAATCAAAACCACCCTAAGATACCATCTCACTCTAGTAAGATTGGCAGCCACTATGAAGTCAAACAACAACAAGTGCTGGCGAGGATGTGGAGAAAAGGGTACTCTTGTACATTGCTGGTGGGACTGCAAACTGGTGCGGCCAATTTGGAAAGCAGTATGGAGATTCCTGGGAAAGCTGGGAATGGAACCACCATTTGACCTTGCTATTGCCCTTCTCGGACTATTCCCTGAAGACCTTAAAAGAGCATGCTACAGGGATACTGCCACATCGATGTTCATAGCAGCACAATTCACAATAGCAAGACTGTGGAACCAACCCAGATGCCCTTCAATAGATGAATGGATAAAAAAAATGTGGCATCTATACACAATGGAGTACTACGCAGCAATGAAAAATGACAAAATCATAGAATTTGCAGGGAAATGGATGGCACTAGAGCAGATTATGCTTAGTGAAGCTAGCCAATCCCTAAAAAACAAATACCAAATGTCTTCTTTGATATAATGAGAGCAACTATGAACAGAGCAGGGAGGAAGAGCAGGAAGAAAAGATTAACATTAAACAGAGACATGAGATGGGAGGGAAAGGGAGAGAAAAGGGAAATTGCATGGAAATGAAGGGAAACCCTCATTGCTATACAAAATTACATATAAGAGGTTGTGAGGGGAATGGGAAAATAAACAAGGAGAGAAATGAATTACAGTAGATGGGGTAGAGAGAGAAGATGGGAGGGGAGGGGAGGGGAGGGGGGATAGTAGAGGATAGGAAAGGTAGCAGAATACAACAATTACTAATAGGGCAGTATGTAAAAATGTGGATGTGTAACCGACGTGACTCTGCAATGTGTATTTGGGGTAAAATTGGGGGTTCATAACCCACTTGAATCTAGTGTATGAAATATGATATGTCAAGAGCTTTGTAATGTTGTGAACAACCAATAAAAAAAAAAAGAAGAATGAAAAAATAAATAAATAAATAAAAAATAAAATGTCCATGCAGCGCTCAGAGCCAGGTGCCACATGGGCTCAGTAGTTTTCAACTGGGGTACAAACAGTGGGGTTTTTTTATTTTATTTTTTGATGCAACTGAGTAAAAATACCAAAGTGCATCCTCTTCAGATAAGGTGACTGTGAGCCACAAAACTTTGGTTGTAGTGTGTGCGAGCGAGTGTGCCAATGTGAGTGTGGGGAGTGTGCCTGTGCAAAGGTGCTCGGGGGTCACCGTCAGGGTCTGAAAGCCTAGCCACCTACACAGCCCGGCTTCCTGGATGGCTCCAAGTTTTCACCTTCTAATAAAAAACGTCTCCGCAATTCTGTGCCCACACTGGAACCTCTCTGATGTTCGGCTTCGTGACACTGAATTTCATGTGTCCTAACACAAACTTTGCCAAGAAAGGATATGAAAGGAGGCCCGTCACCCCCTCACCCTGAAGCCACCACCCCCAGGAATCACCGGGTCGACCCCACTTACAGAGGGGCTTCTGGTCAACCCCAGGCCCGTCCATCAACAGGCCTCGAAGGACACTGGGGGCCTCGGAGGGGACTTCCCATGACACGCGCCAGGCCCACCTCCTCTCGTGGCCCCCACCCCGGCTCATCCCGCCTCGCGATGTGTGGGGGAAGCAGGTGCCGCTGGCTGGCTCCTCTCGACGTGCCCTTTAAAGCTGTCAGATGCCACCCACTCTGCCAACAGGCTGGTGTGTCACGGCTGGCCAGCGTGCCAGGACTCCCCGGACACGCCACATGAGAGTGACGTGTGTCTTCTGTGTACTTATGTGCGTGTATGCGTGCCAGGTGTGCGTGACATGTGGTACGCATGTGCTAGGTGTATCCCAGTGGTATCATGTACTTGTGCGTGTGTCATACGTGTGAGAAGGGGGCCTGTGCACTGAGGTGCTGGGGATGCGCCTGAGTGCAGAGTACACGTGGTGCGTGTGGCCTGAGCGCACGTGCAGGGTGCGGAGGTGTGAGCAGTGTGTGCTGCACGGCGGGTTGTGTGCACACTGTGAAAGGGCTGGTGTGGGAACGTGTGCCGTGTGTGGTACCATGTTTGGCAGGGCTGTCTGCAGTGTGGTGTGTGTGGGGTGGGTTTAGAAGCATGCAGTGTGTGCGGGTAAACACTCGTGTGTGTTGCGGTGTGTCTGTGCATGCGGCGTGGTCAACGCCACGTGTGGTGTTTGTGTGTGAACTGTGGGGTGTCGTGTGGTGTGTATGTTCTGTGTGACACACATTTGGTGTGTGTGCGTGTGTGATGTGAATCGTGCTTTTCTGCCTTTCCCTCTGATTTCCCCCTTTTCCCTAACGACTGTTCCTTCAGAGAATCTGGGAACCAAGAAGCAACCAGAGGCCCCCACGGGCCACACCTCCGACCCGCACAGGTCGGTCCAGGGGCCTCGCACGCGCTGCTTCGTGGACTGGTCTCACCTGGTGTGCCCGGCTGGTTCCCATCCCACCTGACCTCAGTATTTTTGAAGATTGACACGACACCACGTCCTCCCTGACCCTCGCTCAGTCCACACCTGGACTTTCTGCCAATCAACTTGGAAAGACACCCTTTTCCTGCTTCTTTGCTTCCACGGTTGTTGAGGAGGAATAAAATTTCTACGCCAAAGGGCGCCTGCATGTGGAAAACCTGGCCCAAGTTAGCACGCGCTGCAGGTCAGGCAAGCCACATAGGGACAGCATGCCTCGTCCCAGACCCAAGTCACCACTGGGAAGTGCGAGAGCCACCCTGAACATGGACCCCATGGCTTCAGTGTCTGCCCAGATAAGTAGGCTGAGAAAGAAGCCACCGTCTGCACAAGTCCACCCACGTGACGTTCTAGAAAAGTCTCTATGGACAGAAATGAGCCCGGCTTGCCCGGACTGGAGGAAAAGAACTGACTTCAAAGAGCCCCAAGAGCACTTTTTGAAAACACTTCTTGATTTGTTGATGGCGACACAATTCTCACATTTATCCAAACCCACGGGATGGGAGACCCCTCACCTGCAGTCCCAGCTGCCCAGGAGGCTGCCTGGGCCACAAGACCCCGGCTCAAAATGAAAACAGACAGGGCTGGGGATGCAGCTCGGGGTAGAGGCCCTGGGTTCGATCCCTAGTACCGAAGAGGGGGACAGTCAATGTGATTCACTGTATTTACAGACAAAATAAGAAAAAAAAAAAACATATAATCATTTCAGTAAATACAGAAAAAGCCTAAGATGAAACTCAGCATCTATTCATGATAAAAATTCTCAGCAAACTTAAAACTCTCTCAACCTCATAAAAGGCATCTAGGTGAAATCCTCACTTCATACCACAGTTGACAAAAATAAACGAATGAATGAATCAGTTCTTTCGGCCTGAGGTGGAGAAGAGGGAAGGATGTCCACTCACCACTTTTGGTAAACCCTGTTCTGAAGTCCCCCAGAGTCCAGGAAAAACAAACCCACAAACAAACAAGAGGAGAAGGAGGAGGAAAAAGCATTCCCACTGGAAAGAAAGAAAGAAAGAAAGAGGAAAGGAACGATTCATCCCGGGCAGGATTATGTGCATGGAAAACCTTCAGGGAATACAGAAAAGCCACTCGAGTGGGTTTGGAAGTTTGGAAAGTCCAGAGGATCAACAATAAATGGATTTCTACACACCAGCCATGAGCACATGGAAAAACTCTTTTCAAAAGTCCATTTAAAGTAACATTCAAGAGGCTGGGGATGTGGCTCAAGCGGTGGCGCGCTCGCCTCGCATGCGTGCGGCCCGGGTTCCATACTCAGCACCACAGACCAACAAAGATGTTGTGTCCGCCGAGAACTAAAAAATAAATATAAAAAAAAAATAACATTCAAAAAATATGAAGCAAGGAAGAATAAAACGTGGTAGGATGTGCACCAGACCTGCACAGTCAAACCACCAGACAGTGCTAAGGGAAACCCCAGGAGAGGAAGATAAGACAGATGTGCCGAGCTCGATGGTCCAGGGACTGGAAAACTGCACAATGTCCATTTCCCCCAAAATGGACTTGAGGCATTAATGTGACTCTGGTCAAAATCCAAAGCAGGCCTTCTGTCAAGAACTGACCAGACATTCCCAGTTCAGGGGGAAATGGAAGGATCTGGAAGGGACAACACAGTTTTGCAAAGGATGGGAAACTGTCCTACGACCTAACTCAAAAGAGACATTACAAAGGAACAGTCAGGAGACTGACAGGGTCCCTGGCCCTATGGGAAATAATGAGCCACAGAGAAGAGAAGAGAATCCGGAAACCGAGCCACATAGATATCACCAAGGACTCTCCAAGGTGGATGCCGAGATGCTTCAAGGCAGACGCGGATGGAACAGGCTGATTTGAACAAATGGCACTAGAACAACTGGATACCCACTAGACGATGAACCTGGATTCTTAGCTCCTAGTTAAAAAGCAATTTGAGATGGAGAATAGACTCAACATACAAGATGAAAGTATAACATCCCAGAGGGACACACAGGCGAAAATCTCGATGACCAGAGGCTAGGCAAAGATTTCTTCAAATAGGAAACAAAACGCATGAAGCATGAAAACAACTGGTCTTTAATCAAAACGTCAAGGCCTGCCCTCTGAAAGATGTCGTTGATGAGGCAGGAGGGCAAGAGGCAGATTAACAGAGAATATCTGAAATGCAAATGTCTGACAAAGCACGTGAATCGGTAAAGAACTCTCGCCACTCAGATCCAAATGACCCAGCAAAAAAGTGCAACAGTCTGACCCAAGACGTCCCAGAAGAACATTCCCAGCTAATAAGTGCATGAGAAAATCCCACCAGAACAGACTAAATGAAAAGACAGACAGCAGCAAGTGTTGGCAAGGATGGGAGATCAGAACCAACCGCAGCTCTCAACACTGGAAGAGGAGGGAATGCAGCAGGACAGGACCACTAATCACACACTTACACAAGATTGTGCAACTCTACTCCTAGGGAGCTCCCAAGAGAAATGGAAATGTACGTACCCACTAAGATCTGCCTGTGGATGTTCACAGTACTTTTGTATCACTTTTCACTGTGGTAAAATACACATCAATTTTAACATTTCAAAGTATGCAATTCAGTGGCATCTAGCACATGCACAGGTTCTGCAACCACTGCTACTATCAAGTGTTCCAAAACACTATCATCAACTCAAAGGGAAACCCCACAGCAATTACTCCCATTCCATCTCCCTACTCCCTGTCCCTATGGATCTGCCTATTCATAACGTTCCCTAAAAATGGAATCACATGCTGTGTGGTCATGGGAACTGGATACTTTCACTTAGCATGACGCCCTCAAATGTGATCCCTATTGCAACATGTATCAGGAACTCATTCCTTTTTATGGCTAAATAATACACCACATTTTGCGTACCTGTCCATCCAGGGACGGACGTGGGGCTGTTTCCACCTTTTGGCTTTTTGTGAATAGTGCCACGATGAACTGTGGGAGGTAAGTTCTGTATGAGTCCATTTCCAACTCTTTTAGGTATGTACGTAGAAGTGCAATTGCTGGGTTACAGGGTGATTGTATGTTTAACTTTTTGAGAAACCTCCCACCCGTCTGGCAACACTATCGTACCATTTCACCTTCCCATCAGCAACGTATGCGGGTTCTGATCTCCACAGCCCCATCGACATGTGCTATTTTCCTTTTCTTATTAAACCCATGCTGGTGAGGTGTGAAGTGGCGTCTTATGGTGGTTCTGATTTGCATTTCTCTTGTGACAAATGAGGCCAAGCATCTTTTCACATGCGTCTTGGACCATCTGCACTCCTTCCCTGGAACCATGTTTACTCATGTTTTATTGGTTATTTGTCCTTCTGTTGTGGAGTTTTAGCTCATAACCTTTTAATAGGAAACAATGCAGCCATCCACCCATAAGTAGATAAATAAACCATAGTTACAGCCACACAATAAACTACTATCCAGCCATTAAAAAAAGATACAAAGTACTGACTTACACAGCAATAAAGAAACTAGACACAAAAGAATATAAAACATACAGCAGTTCCCCCTTATCCCAGTTTCCTTTCCTGCAATTTCAGTTGCCCACAGTCAACCATGCTCTAAAAATATTAAATTGAAAATAAACAATTCCTAGGGTTTAAAGGGCACACCATTCTGAGCATCATGATGAAATCTCACACTGTTCCACCCCATCCACCTGGGACATGAATCATTACTTTGTCCAGAGTATCTACCCTGTATATGCTACCCACCTATTAGTCATTTAGTGGCTATCTTAGTGATTAGATCGACTATCACAATACTCCAGTGCTGTACCTCTTATTTTACTTCATGATGACCCCAAATCACAAAAGTGATGACATATGCAACTTAGATATGCCAAAGAGAAGTCATAAAATGCTTCTTTTAACTAAGAAGATGAAAGACCCAGAGCTGGGGTTGTGGCTCAGTGGTAGAGCACTTGCCTCGCACACATGAGGCACTGAGTTCGATCCTCTGCACCATATTAAAAAAATAAATAAATAAATAAATAAATATTTTGTCCATCTACAATGAAAAAAAAATTTTTAAAGAGAAAAATCCCAGACTTAAGAAGAAAGAGCATATGCTGAGATTGCTAAGATCTACAGCACAATAAGGTATTTTGAGAGAGAAAATACACATCACTTTTATCACCATATATTATTATAACTACTCTATTTTTATTATTTGTCATGTTTGGCTCTTTCTGAGCCTAATTTGTGGGTTAAACTTCCCCATAAGTATATATGCATAGGAAAAAACATAGGCCAAAAAGGGTGTGGGACTAATCATGGCCCCAGGGATCCACTGGGGTCTTGGAACACATCCCACCAAGGTGGACACTGTGTGCTTTCAGCATGAACATCTAGAAGAAACAAATCTAATTTATAATAACCTAATCTAAACTTATCAGAGTGGAGTGGGAGTGGGACCCAGGGTCAGAGGGAATTCTGGGGGAGACTCAGGGCCAGCTTGGTCCCTGGGGACAAGTCAGTCCTGCTGCAAGGGCACAGAAGTGGCCAGGGACCCTGAGGAAGTGAAGGGGCCTGGTTCCTCTGACCTACCAGGCAAAGTCTTCAAATGCTGCCCCTGGATCCCGATCACAGTGGCCAGCATAGGCCCTCCCTCCCCAGGCAGCTAGACCCAGTGCCCACGAGGCCTGACCCACCCCAATGCTGGCTCCCCCTTCCGGAGGGCAGGTGTCCTGGTGCTGTGGATCTTCAACCTGCAGGCCCAATAAAGCAGACTGCTGGTCCCACCCAGAACCCCGAGCTCAGGCCCCGCTGCGTGCATTTCCCATGAATTCCTACGGACACTACGCGGCTATTTGGGGATCACGCCTAGAGACGCAGGCTCAGTCCTCCAGCAAACACCCCCTGACCACCAGGTCCCACGCCGTCTTCCCAAGCTCAGACACAATCAGGGTGTCCCTCCACCAGACCTGGGCTCCAAGAGGACAGGACCTTGTGTCTCTGGGCTCCAGGCTCTCATCGTTCCCACCGAACGCTGGCTGGGGAAAGCAGCGAAATTCCATGAAGCGCATGAATCCGAGGGGTATGGAGACCCTTGAAGGTACAGTGGAGCCCCTTTATCCGTGGTTTCATTCTGTGCTTTTGGTTTTACCCACAATCCACCATGATCCAAAAGTAATGGAAAATTCCATAAACAATTCATGAATATTATGTGACATTTATCACAGTATATTGTTAGAACAGCCCTATTTTATTATTGTTGTTGTTCATCTCTTCCTGTGCCTAATTTGTAAGTAGAACTTGATCATAGAGATGTATGTAGAGGAAAAAATGTAGCATCTATGGAATCTGGTATCACCTGTGGTCTCAGGCATCTGCTGGGGTCTTTTAAGGTGTCCCCGTGGACAAGTGGAGACTCGGTACTTCAAGAACCTGAGACATTATGGTCAATTACCAGGGCCCAGAGGGTGGGACCGGGACCCCTAAGACTCCCTAGAATGCGCAGAATGGTCTGAATGGGTTAAGAGGTCACACATTCACCCAGGGATACCCCGAGGAACCCGAGCCCAACCCTAGAGGATCTAAGTTGAGAGCCAGCGGCAGTGGCCTGCTGGGCCCTCCTGGACCCCAGAAAAACACGCGCTAACAAAGATGACAATGACAAAGTCAACATTCAAAAGCTCCTCACACACACTCAGAATGGGTGGCCAAGAGCAGGCCTGATTGGGAACGTACTGTCCCTTCCCACAAAATAGAACACACACCAACCAAAGGGCCAAGCAGCCAGGCTCCAGATCAAAGCCCATCACACTCTCGCTGTCCACGCAACACCAGTTTCTTGCAATGGGAGGGTCAGCAAGCTGGACAGGGATCCCGCAGAGGAAAACAGCCTGATGGACTCGAAGGATGCACCGAATAACACCACCCGGCCGGGGCCGCTGGCTCCCCCCTTCGTCAGAGTCAGAGGGAATTCCCTCCCAAAAAGTCTCTTTTCCTGCACTACCTTTTGACAGCAGTCACACAAAAGTCCCCAGTAAAACCTGTCTCTAAAGAGCCTGCCCTACCAGTCCATCTCTTGGGCTATGCCCTGAGTCATCCAGGGGCAGCAATGGCCCTAGACGGAGACAGCCCGGGGCACAGCTGCCCGAGCTACGCTTGCTAACCCAGGACAACAGACCAAGGCCCAGGGGAAGAAGACCTTCCCATCTCCCCCACCCTATTCTTCCTCCAGGAACTCAACACTGAGAGGGCAATAAGTGGCCCCAGCTGGGGACCGCAAACAGCAGCCTTGTCCCCAGGGATGATCCAGGACCGCCAGCCATCAGATCCACATCAGTCCTGAGCTGGGGGAACAGGGCGCCTCAGCCGGAGCTGGCAGACCTGGAGGTACTGCACGGTCAACACATCTATCCAAGAGTCCCTTTAACCAAGCAAATCCTTAACGTGAGGGGTGGAGGCTGCTGGGAACAAAACCATCAGGAAGCAAATTCTCTTCCAGGGCTTGGCAGAGCTAACCCAGGACCAGTGGTGACTGTCCTGAGGGGAACAAGGGTCCCAGCCACCCTCCCAGGCACACCCAGCCCTCTGTGGGCAGACTCCCTGCAGGAGCACAGTGGAGTGAGGGAAATCCATTGATCTTTGCAATGCATTATTGATTGTGCTATTGTGCTGGCACCAGCCAACATTTCCTGCCTCCTCCTCTCGGGCCAGCCATTACTATGCATTCCCAAGCATGGGCCACACACACCCTGCCTGGTGTGGAGAAAGGAGCTCTGGATAACATCTGCACCAGACAATCCACTTGGACTATCCACAAGTGGATGATGTCACCAAGGGCATCTCCTGGGCCCCAGATCCACTGGGCAGCTGGGGCAGCATGGTCAATGTGGACACCCCAAACCTTGGCCCAGAGCAGGGCGCCACCTGCCAAGACCTCAGCCACCAAGGGAGAGGTCTCCGCAGGGCTGCACTTTCAACAGACTGTGCGCCAGTCAAGTGGATGGGGTTGGTCAGGCGTCCACAGCGGGCCTAGATGCTTCTATTTTGGAGAGCAGACAGGGCAGCGGTGGGGAAGGGAGGCAGTTTGCTCCCCACAAGAGCCCCCCACTCCCCTGGCGGCTTGAGATCTCAGAACAAGGTGCAAAGGGATTCCAGGCAAAGAAGCTTTATTTCTTTGTCTTACCGGCTGCATGGACTATGGACACTCTTATGGGTCTGAAGGTTTACCTTTCTAGGACAGAGGACAGTCCACATCCTCAGGATCGTCCCCTCCCCATCCCATCCCCTCCCCCCAGGACTGCTTTCTTTTTCTCCACCCACAACTCACAAGACACGATGTGCACAGACACCAAAGTGACAATCAGGCCATTATCATCTCTACCGAGATCTTCCCCAAGTGCTGGCAGGGGCTGCCTGCTTAAATAACCTTGCCTGGGTAGCTGGCAGGAAGGCCCCAGGCCTGGGGCACATATGAGGTGACAGGCCACCGGTGTCACTTCACCCCCTGAAAAAGAAACTTCCGTTTGGTGGCGCCTGGTGGACTTGAAAAGACTCAACAACAGGGTCAGATGGCTGGCCACAGGCCCCAGGTCCAGAAGGGCTTGGCCACCCACGGGCCTGGGATGTGCCCAACACAGGGAGGTTTTCAAAACAAAAGCCAAATAACTTCATGTGGCAAAATGTTCCAGAAAGGAGGGGCGGGCTCTCCCTACAGGCCTCATTTTAAGTGACCTGACCATCCGCGGACTCCCATTCACCCAAACACCCTCCGAAATGTTAAATCTAATAAATAAAAAGGAAAACTGCCCGCGCAACCCTCCTTCACCCGCTTTTACGGGTAAACCCCGGCAGATCCAGCCCCTCGCATGC
Organism: Spermophilus citellus; assembly: GCF_964194105.1. Lineage (NCBI taxonomy): Eukaryota > Metazoa > Chordata > Mammalia > Rodentia > Sciuridae > Spermophilus > Spermophilus citellus. The sequence continues at coordinate 43,533,751 of NC_138198.1, read as the reverse complement.
AGTTCACCAGGCGCCTGCAACAGGTGCAGCCTGGGCTACCGCTGGCGGTTCCGTGCGGTTCTAGAATAATGCAGCCCCAATGCTAAAGGGAGCTGCGGCCTGCAGTGCCCACGGCCACCGCGGCGGAGACCTGACCGCTGCGGCCCGACCTGCCCCACCTGTCTGAGTGCGCGGCGCTGCATCCGGCGCACAGAAGCCGCGGCCTCCGCGACCGAAATAGAAGCCGGCGGCGGGGGCCCAGAGCTCTGCCGGCCGCAGCCGGGCCTGACGGAGCCCGCCTGACCCCGGGGACTCGACCCCGCTGGCCCGAGCGCCGTGGGGCCGGGCCGAGCGCGCCGCCCCCTCCCCAGTCCGGGTCTGCAGCGCGCCCGCGCCCCCGCGCCCGGGGAGCCACCTGCGCGCCGGGCCGGGCCGGGCCGGGCCGGAACCGCGGAGGGGTGGGATCGGGGAAGGCTCCTGGGGGTCCCAGGGTGTGGGCGAAGGGTCGCGGTAGGAGGCTCCCGGTGGCGTTCCGGGAAGGGCTCGGGGAGGAACCCGGGAAGGAGTCCAGGGGGTCCGAGAGATCCCGGGAGGGGGCTCCCGGAGGGGCCCGGGGTCCACGGAGGGCTCTCCCGGGAAGAGCCCGGGGGTCCCAGGGGCGCGGGGAAGGGGCTCCGCCGCGGGCCGCACCGCCCCCGCGCACCTGCCCGGCCCCCGCGCGCCCGCCCTCCCGCACCGGTTCTGCAGCTTACCTGGAGCGCGCCCTGGGCCCGCGGCGGCTCGGCGGGGCCCGGCCCGGCGAGCTCGGCGCCAGGAATGGCGGCGGCGGCGGAGGCCAGGAGCTCGGGGAGGCGGCGGTCGGCGGCCCGGCGGCGCGGGATGCTGCGGCGCGCGAGGGCGCGGAGGCCGGCGCGGGGACGGAGGGCGCGGGGCGGGCGCGCACGCCCCTCCGCGCCCCGCCGCCTCCGCCCCCTCGCCCTCCCGCCTTCCCTCCCCGCCCCTCGTCCCTCCCCTTTCTCCCTCCTCCCTCCTCCTCTCTCCCCCAACCGCTCTTCCCCTCCCTCTCCCTTTCCCTCCCCATTCTTCACCTTCCCCAGGCTCCTCTCTCCTCCCCTCTGCGCTTCACCTCCCTGCCCTCTCCACCCTTCGCTCTCTCCCCTCCCCTTCCTCCCTAACTCCAACCTTCCTCCCCTCCCTTCAGGCCTCCAGCAGGGCCCAGAAGCTGCCCCCTACCCTGGTCTGGTCTCTGCTCAGTAAAACACAGATTCCCAGCTAGATGCCCCATTCACCTCCCTCCTCACCACCTCCTAATAGACCAGCTTGTCCCTTCTGGGGGCCTGGATTCGCCCCACCCTTTCCAGGCTTCCCCCCAAATCCCCAAGGTTTTCTGCACCCAGCCCTAGGGCCAGTCCCTGCCTGACCTGGGCAAAGTATGCGGGCACCCAGGATACTGGGCTCTTGATGGTGGACAAGAACATTCCAGACCAGGCCCTTTGCATTTTCCCAGAGTAGAGCTGGCACCTCCTGAAGTCATGGTTTTTCCACTATGGCCACGAGCCTTCTGCCCTGGAGGGAGAAATGACTGTGACTTACTCAGTGACTGGGGGGGGGGGGGGTAGCTCTGCCCAGAGGGATATCCCCTCCCAAAGGGATCTGGATTTTCCCCAAGTGTGAAGAGTCAGGGCCAATAATCTCCTGGTCAGCGAGGCTGGCCACTTAACCAGATGACCACAGGCTGCTTCTGAGTGGGCAAATGAGGCTGTTCCTAAGTGATCAGATGCCCAAGTGCCAGGGAATTCCCTTCCCGAGTTTTCAGTGCAGGGGGTGGGGGTGGTTAGAGAGCAAGACCTGGTCTAGCAAAGGTTAGGACTGCAAAACTGGCACCAGGTGGGTGGAATGCAAGCTCACCACTTCTCTGTCTCCTGAGGAGGGGAAGTGACCCTGGGGCTGAGGAATCTGGACCAGGAATCTGACAACTCAGCTGAACTCTTGACTCTGTGGCTCCCAAGGTGATCTGGGGTCTCAGCTCTTCATCCTGCCCAACCTGAAGATAGGGTAGCCACCAGGGAATGTTCTGGGAACACAGGGAGAGTGATAGGTAAAGCGGGAGGCACCTTATGCCCAGCGTTGGTTCATGGGGACTATTACAAGAAATGGAGATTCCTTTTCCAAGCTCCTTCCCAGTTGTAGAAGTCCTTGGATCCATGCCTCCACCCCATTTGAATGACCACATAACAGAAATAGATGAGGCCAGGCTGATTAAACAGCATCCTAGGTCCTGAGAAGGGGCACACACTTAGGATGTATAAATTCGAGTATTGCCAAGGTCTCACCTTGATTCCTCACAGGTGAGGTACATCTAGAACAGTGTGCCCTTGACTGGTGTCTGGGGCAGCCACACCAGCATGCCTGAGATATTAGCTAACCAGCCAGGAGCCTTCTTCATGTGAAGCACAAGACAGCAAAATTCATATATTTGCAAAATTGTCCCAGGAAGATGTATTACCCTATAGGATTATGAAGGGTAAAACGAGGACAGATGGGAGGAAATTAGATGAGAAAGTGGATTTGGCCCACTGTGAGCACTTTCTGACCTACAGAGAAGTTGGCTGCCCCTGCAGGAGCCTGCCCTTTCAGGGACAGTGTCTAGACAGAGCGGGGGTCATTGCAGAACATCTGGAGGGGGCCTTCAGAGGGTGGGCAAGGTGGGGCTTCTCCATGACTGTGGAAACCTCCCCTAACTTTGAGACCCATGTGCTCTGAGCCTGATAGAGGGCAGCCCGGGACAAAAAAAGAAAGAGGTCATCTTGGCTGTCTGAGCCCACACTTCTGATTTCATGACCTTCAAGAATCCTAAACCTCTCTAGCCTGTTTTCTTATAGGTACAGGGGAGATGAGAGAAATAAATGAAATCTCCAACAGACACAGCGGCACCCAGCTCATGGGGGATGGGGCTGTGTTCCTGTTCCCTTCCTTCAAGTATGAGAGCCGGGGGCCCCCAAAGTGACCCAGTTTGTCTTCTTGTTATTTAACCTCTTTTTTATACCACATCTTGAGCACACGTGTAAGAATAGCAAAATGAACCCCACTCTCTCTTCAACTCTGACCCACTTATTTTGCCTCTTGGATATTAAATTCAAGCCTATCAAAGACACGTACTGCCTCGTTTGTCTTTGAGTTTCCCCATAAATGCTGAGTGGTTGGCTACTCAAGTCAGGACGGGTGAAGTTTGTTGGCACTTCCCTATCAGAACACCCACATTCAGATGAGCAAGGGAACCAAAGTGATCATATTTTGAAGTCCCAAATGAGAGAGAAACTCAACAGAGGGAACTCAGTTGCAATGGCACAAAGAATTCTCAACTTTGAACATCACCGGAGCAGATGTGCAGGGAGACACGGGTTTCTCTGCTTCTGGTTTCTCGGTGTTGGCCGGGAGCTGTGTTCAAGTTGTCCAAATGGGGAGCATGTCATTTCTGGAAGAGCTGACAGATGGTTTGCAAGTGTTGGTGTCCAGTCTACACCTAAGGGAGAGGATTGGCACAGTGAGTGGAGACATGGGGCCCCAGGAGGGAGCTGAGACCTGCTTCAAGGAACCCTGGGAGATGTCTTTTCTCCCCGTATTTTTTTATTGGTGCGTGATAGTCGTACACAGTGGTGGGATTCAGTGTCATATATTCATATGTGCACACAATATAACAACATAATTTAGCCAATCTTTTTTTCTCTAGGATTTCCCCTCTCCCTCCCCTCCTCCCTCTGCTCCTGCACAGGGACTGCTGATACTGTGATTGCCACCACCCCCCCTTCATCCCTGCCCCTCCCCCACACCAGCTCTCCAAAACCAAGCACCCTCACGGTTCACAGTTCACTCATGAGCACCTGCTTCCATCAGAAGAGGGAAGCCACAAAGAGGCCTCCAGATGCCTCTACCCCCTCCTGTGTCACCATGACCCCCACAGGCCACGGAAGGCTATTTTCCTAAAAGCCACACCAGGAAATTTGTGGATGAAGGCCTGCAGCACTGCCTGTTGTTCTCTGCTCCCTGCAGCGTCTTAGCTGTCAAACCCCTGAGTACCAACTAAATTGGGTTAGGGCTGTAATCTACCCCTCAGCACTTCCCACTTCCCTGAGCACACAGCATGGGCTAGCCAGCCTGCCTCTGTCAACTGATGGGGTATAAATATTCCAGAGAGGCTGTGCATCGCCCCCATTCCAACCAGGAGAGTCTGAAGGCCGTGAGGGCGGGGCAGGAGGCAGCCCGGCTGCTCTGCTCTTGGCTCCCTTGGGTCTTGTGCTAATTTCAGACAAGGATGTGAAACCACCACGAGACAGAGGTGGGCTGCAGGCCTCCACCTGCCTCAGGGCATTGTCTAGAATCTCAGAGAACCACAGGGCTGGGTGAGGAATAACACATGCCCAGGTGTGTGAGAGCCAGAGGGCACATGAGGAGTCACCGGGTGATCATCGGGGTGTGGAGTTCCCTGTTGTAATCAAGTAAAACAGAGTGGTTGGGCCAAGGTCGACAATGTCTTTACTGGGTGTGTCACATGGCTGGAGATAGACAGGCAGCCCAGGACTGGGGGCAGTTCTGCCATCCTTCCCTGAATGCCACCGCGGACCCAGTTAGAAAGAGGAATACCACGATGCCTACGCCTTATCCACCAGGGAGAAAGCGATCCATGAATTCTACAGGCCAGGAAAAGCAGGATTAATAGATCCCATAGGCCAGGAAGAGCCCCAGTCACAGCCTCCAGGAAGAAAGAAGAGCATAATCCATCAGATTTCACAGATCAGGAACAACCTGATCAATACACCTAGAGACCAGGAAGAGGGAGACCAGTAGACACGTGGCTTCTGACTCCTGCCATCAACCAGAACTTGCTCATGGCCCCACATGGAGCTAAAAACTGGATATTAAGGAAGAGAAAACAGAGAGTAGTGGATACTCAGGACCCTGCCAAACACCAGCATAATCAGTGCTATTATAAATTCAAGTGGAAAATTGCTCATCTATTAGAATGTCCAGAATTGAACATACCCTGTGCTGGAAAGAATGTAGAGCAATTGGGATGCTCATTGCTGTTGGAAGTGTAAAATGGGGAAATACTTAATAGTCTAAGTATTTTCTAAACTAAATGTGAATTTGCCTTATAACCCCGCAATTTCTCTTTCAGGTACAACAAAATCAAGTGCTTATGTTCACCAAAAGACACATACAAAAATGCTCATAGAATCGTTGGTTGTAAAGCCATCCATCCACAGTAGAATGACAAAACTGTGGTGTATTCACACAATGGAATACTACTCTGCAATGAAAAAAGAAACACATGTTTCAAAATGAGTGGATCTTTCAGTCATAATCTGAGTGAATGAAGTCAGATATTTAAAAGCCCCCATTGCTATCTAATTCTGTCCATGTGAAGTTCTCAAACAGGCAAGTATAACCCAGCGATCAATGTCAGAGTAGCAGTTACTCTGGGCAGGATCTGACTTAGAGAGGACACGTGGTGGGGAACAGAATCCTGACTTTGTCGGTGATTACCTAGGCGTATACACATGTGAAATCCACTGAGCTCTTTTGCAAGTTATACCTCCCTGGAAAAATACTCAAGTGCAAGGGAGGAAAGGAAAGTGTATGTATTGAAAATGAGGATGTGCTCAACTCTCCTTAGAGGCCCTGCTCCCCATATTTTTATATGTCACATCAAACACAGGATGTCAGTCTACTTTCCATCACTTTCCATCCAATGTACCTGAGAAGATCAACTTACAGGTGGAAAGATTTGTTTGGGGGTCACCGTTTCTGAGGTTTCAGTCCATGGTCACTTGGCTCCAGTGTCCCTGGGCCTGCCACGAGGCAGAGCATCATGGCGGAAGGGTGTGTCTGAGCAAAGCTGCTGAGCTCATGGTGGCCAGGAAGCAGGGACAGTGGAGGAGAGAGCATGCTTTTAGAACGGGCCACTCCCCACAAACTCATTACGGCCCGAATCCATTGATGATTTAGTCCGCAGTGAGGTCAGGACCCTCAGGATCCCATCGCCTCCCCCAGCCTCACCTCTAAACACCACTGTCTGGGGGACCAAGCCTCCAACACATGGTCCTTTAAGGGACCTTCCAGATCTAAGCCATAACACACACCCAAAGTCCTTCTGCAGCCTCCCTGATGGGCAGCTATGGCCTGCAGGCTGAGCCCTGCTCCTGACAAGACCACAGCTCCAGAGCGGGCCCTTTCTAGGAAGGGTTTGGACCCCAGTCTTTGACCTTCCTCTGGGACCTTTCTACACCCATTTTAAGGTTGGCCACAGCTTCCAGCACGCAGTGGGGCCACAGCCACTGCTGTGCACCCTCATCAGAAGCTTTGGCACAATCCCAGCAACAGTGGCACCCACCCTTTGGGTCAGCCCCTTGATAAGGTGCTAAGAGCCATAGCTGAGTAGGAATGACACATGGCATTTTGGGTTGAAAGGTGACCAGCAAGCCTTTGAGATGACAATGATCATGTTAAGATGTGCATTCAACTGGAGATTAGACCCCTGCTGTCCGCCTGGGCCTGCGACTTTGGAGCCCGAGGGCACGAGGGACCACGCTATCAGTTCACCTGGCCTGCTGGGGGAATTCAGCTGTCATCGCCTGGATCCTGATTTTTTTTTTTTTTTTGCCAGATCAGATAAACAGCTTAGCTTCAGCTTGGTGGACCTCAGCAGTGCACAACTCGGTTTTGGTTTTCAGCCTGGTCTGGGCAGGAAGATTCTAGAACCACAGCCTCCTGGAACTTGGGTTCGTCCCCCCCCCCCCCCCCGTTTGTACATCTGCTAGGGCTTCGAGCCTGTGCTGCCTCGTCACCTCAGAGTGGTTGCTGTAGGACGTCACATGTTGTTACGTTTCCTTCCTCTCACACACTGACCTGGGGAGGCCAGAGGGTAGGCGTCATCCTTCACGGAGGCAGAAATCAAGGCCGGGGTGTTGGGACTGGGCTGCCGTCCCAGAGCCGGGAGGTGACAGAGCCAGGTGCCTGTCAGCCCTGTCTGTGAATCAGAGTCACCTGGGGTAGGTTTTCTAAGGTACTGATATCCTGAATCCCCAACCAGGCCACCTGGGATTTCCAAAAGGTCCTCGGTGACTCCAGAGTGCCGTCAAGTCAGGAACTAGATGGACGACGTGCTAAGGTCCCTAAGCTCAGAGAGAGGCCCAGAGTTGAGGACAGGGTCAGCCTTGGTTGACAGCTACCCAGCTGCGGGGGGTAGTTCCACAGTGCCTGGACGCTGGCTGAACAGATCACCGGGCTCAGCCCAGGGGATGCTCAGCCACGAGGTCTGGGCTGGGGCTAAGACAGGGTCACACCCTGAGAAACAGCTCTGTCCATACCAGAGCCGGACCAGGTGACCCTAAAAGGCAGATCCCCTCCCTCCTGCAGGTGAAGGGGGCTCCTCCTGCACACGGGGTGAGTGGCCAGGCTGCTGGGGGTGGGGCGTGCAGGGGTGTGACACAGTGCAGAGAGTGCCTTGGCCAGGCTGCTGGGGGGGGGGGGCGTGCAGGGGTGTGACACAGTGCAGAGAGTGCCTGGCCTTTGGGCACCGGGCCCCACCCGTGGTGACTGACAGGCGGGTGGCTGAGCCCCTTGGGAGCACCTGTAACCTAGGCAACGGAGCCAGAGACCACTTGAAAAAGAGGGTGGGGAGGGAGAGAGGAAATGAAACCCGAGAGGAGAGAATCGGGGAGCATCTAGGCGCTCACGCAGACATGCACAAACACAATCGCCATCGAGCACTCTCCCAGCCCCAGCTGTGACAAAGGGACCCAGACAAAGGGTTCTGGAACCGTCTCAGAATTTTCTGCTCCGAGGGAAAGAGCCAGACATTTTTTCTTTGAGTCGTCCTGAGCCGGGTCACGTGGCCACCCATCATCACCACCACGCTGACCACAGCCTGGTCAGCAGGACTGGCCCCAAGCGGCTGCGGTTAGGCACAGGGTCCAGCCGTGAGGACAGGCACGGGAGCTCTGGCTGGCAGAGAGGCCGGGAGTGCCCCCCTGTCCAGGGTGCAGCTTACTCTTTGGGGGACACGAAGGAAGAGGCGACAAAGCCTCGGTGGTAGAGGGCAAGACAGAGAGAGAGCCACCAGCCGGACGGAGTGGTGTAGGCAGCTCCTTCTGAAGGGTGGCACTAGGGCCAGGCCACAGGAACTGCGGCTGTAATCTGACCCATATTCTCCGCTGGCCTCTCGCCCAGAGCTGCTTTTGGCTGAGCAGAGCTTATGATTTCCTTCTGCACAGCCCCACGGGGAAGAGGGAGGTGCAGGTCCAATTCCAAGACTCGGATGGCCACTGTCCACCTGACGGGCGGAGGGCACATGGCGTTCCGGTCTGTGCGCAGCCGTCCCGTCTCTCCCCGTCCCCTCCTTCCCCGTGGCTGAGCACAGAGAGCAAGAAAGCTGGGTGTGGTGGCCACACCTGTCGTCCCAGCAGCTCCGGAGCTGGGCAGGAGGATCCCAAGCTCAAGGCCAGCCTGGGCAAGTTGGCAGGGCCCTAAGCCACTCAGTGAGACCCTGTCGCAAAATAAAATATAAAAAGTGCCAGGGGTGTAGCTCAGGGGTAAAGAAAGGGGTCTTGGGTTCAACCCCCAGCACCCCTCCCCTCAAAAAGTAGCCTATTGAATGGAGAAGATGGGCTGTACTGCTGAGTGGAGACAGACCAAAATTCTACTTAAGAAAAAAAAGAAAAAGGTATGCACACAGCTGCAGACTGAAGTGTTCTCCCCCAAATCCATGTGCTGAAGCTCCACCCGCCAATGGTTGTATTTGGAGACAGGCCCTGCAGGAAGTCACTAAGGTCCCGTGAGGTGGTGAGAGTAGGTCCCAGATACACAGGATTAGTGTCCTGAGGAGAGGGACTCACTTTCCCTCTCTGCAAGCCGGGAAGGGGGCCCTCCCCAGAACCTGCCCACGGGGCACCAAGAGGACAGACTGCCAGCCCCCAGGACGGTGAGCAAGACATTTCCATCCCTCAGGCCCCAGGTTCTCAGTATGTGCACACACGCACACACGAACACATGCATACACACACGCATGCACACACATATGCACACGCATGCACGCACACACACGCACATGCACACACATGCACACGCATGCACGCACACACCTGCACACGCACACACACATACACGCACGCGCACGTGACCTACACAAGCACAGAGATCATTTTTCAGAAGTGGGATCACAGGTCCCTTCCTCAGACTTCTCTGGTTGACGAATTCTGTACAACGACCAAGGTTCACTTTTATAATCTCACAAACGTCCCTCTTCCTGTAGGTCAGTAGTGGTCACCCACGAGTAGCACACAGGTCATCCTATTTCCCCAGATGTCTACAATAAGCCTGTGTTAATTTCATTCTTATGAGTTATCTTTGGAAAGATTCTCTCCTTACATACTGGATCATTCTTAGGGATGCAGGAGGCCCTCCGTGGGGGAGACAGACAGACAGACACGCTGAGGCCCGGGGAGCCTTTTCTGGGGGTCCTTCCCCTCCCCGAGCTTGGGGCCTGCTGTGTGGAAGGAGCTCAGGGTGCTGTTTAGTGCTGCAAGGTTTTTTTGTTTTTGTTTTTTTTGGTACCACGGATTGAACTCAGGGGCACTTGACCACTGAGCCACCTCCCCAGCCCTATTTTGTGTTTTATTTAGAGACAGGGTCTCACTGAGGTGCTTAGGGCCTGGCTTTGGCTGAGGCTGGCTTTGAACTCACCATCCTCCTGCCTCAGCCTCCCCAGCCACTGGGAGGACAGGTGTGTGCCACCGCACCTGGCTTCCATGGTTTTAATTGCTATGTAACAACGTCCCCAGCAACTCAAGCTGCCATCTGTCTGTCTTCTCACTGTCCACATGACACAGGCTCCTCTGAGAGTCCCTCCTGGTGGCCTCTGCTTTGGGTGTGAGCTGAGTGCACCCAGGTGTCAGCCAGGGCTGCGGTCCCAGAAGAGCCTCAAGTTGTGGACGCAGGTCCTGGGGCTAAGGGCCAAGGGTCTCAGTTGCCCATACTCTGCCACCAAGGCTACTCAGCTCCCAAAGGCCACCACACGGGTGTCCTTGCCACATGGGGATCCCCAGCACGATGCTCCGTTCCTCAAAGTCAGCAAGGGACATAATGTAACTGGGCACACATCCCCACACGAGTCCCCCAGTCAGCAGAGGGAGGGCGTCACTCAGGGCAGGCCACAGGCCAGTCCCTGGTCCATGCCAAGCTTCTGCCACAGGCCACACTTGAACCTGTTTAGCGAGTTTGACGCCCTGGAAACAGGAGGAGGAAGGTCTTCTCGTCCCGTCTCGGAGGCGCGGGCCGGGTCTTTGCTTCTCCCTGTGTTACTGTCTGTGATTCTCGCTCCGTCTGCCTCACCCGGTAAGATTTTTAAGGCAGCGTCAGGTACAAGTCATAAATGTCCCGTTGGTGACTCTCATGAAGTGACGCACCCACACGATCAGCACCCAGGCTGGATCCGCCTGCCCTCAGCCCCCAGAACACCCTGCCATGCTTCCTGGGGGCCGCTCTGTGCCCCGCCCCTGGGGACCCCAGTGAGGATGCTCACCCTTTTCTTCCGACTTCCCCAGGACTGTCAATCCCACATGTGAAATTGTCCCAGAAATAAGACCGAGGACTTAGGACAAGCCCTATTTGGGGGCCAGGGTTGTGGCTTAGGGGTAGAATGTGTCCCCAGCATGTGTGTGAGGCCCTGGGTCCGATCCTCTGCACCACATAGAAATAAATAAAATAAAGGTCCATCGACAACTAAAAATAACAAGAAAAAAAAAAGACATTCTCAACCAGCCAGCACCAAAAAGGGCCTTTGAGACAGGCAGGCACTGATGGATACGGTGCTCTTTGGCTCAAGCAGGACTGAATTGCTGGGATCGGCTGGTCAATGGCATTCCACCACCCTAGAAATCGGAAGGGGAAAAAAATACCATTTGGAGGAATTGAAGGCAGAGACAGACCAAACCACCATCAGGCGCTCCTTGGCCCCATGACACGGGGCCCTGTTCCATGCCCCAGTGCACGACCCCAGGCCGGTGCAGAAACTGGCCTGTGCAGAAACTTGCCAGTGTGACTTAGGACTCAGAATTCTCCCAGACAGCCCAGAGAGGAATACAGCGCAAGCCACATCATGCAATTTGAAATGTTCTGGGATGGCCGCATCTAAACAGGCCTTAGTCCTTTTAACCATAAAATATTAAAGATTAATAATAATTTAATCATCATATTTTATTTAGTGTCTCTAAAATACCATCATGTTCGTCTGTGATCAATACAAACCAGTGAGGGAAGTGTTAAGGAGATATCATAAATAAACGAGCTATTTCCCGTTCTGCAATGCTAACCTCGTGCATCCCAGCTTCTGACCTAACCTGTCAATCCGGGTAGCCACGTGGCCCTCCAACTGGTTTTTCATTCTAGCTTCTCTAGAAGTGAGGAGGGATGGTATCAACCAGTAGATCCGGTCTCCTTGAGCCAAAGCCTCCTTCCCGTCAGTGCCAGACCCGTCTCAAAGGTTCCTTGGGGTCTGGTTGGTGGAGCTGATCTTGCTCCGAGTCTTGAGGGGCACATATGGCTCTGGCTATCACATGGGCCTGTGCAAACCTGAGAAATTAGGAAGAGGTGCCGGGACCTAAGAAAACAAAGTCTCAACTTTAAAATGCCCCGAGAGTGGTTGCATTAATTCCAGATAACAAACACGGATTCATTCATCCGCGTCTTTGCAGGCAAACAGAAGCCCTCAGGAATCTCGCCGTCCAGCAAGGGAGACAGGTGTGAGCCGGTCATTACAACATCAGGCGGCAGATCCAGGCCAGAGCTGAGCGAGAGGGAGGAGAGTGAGCCGTCAGCCTGGGAGGTGGCCGCCGGACACACACTCTAGACGCCCAGCCATTGCCACTGGTCAGGGGGCCTGGGATTCTCATCAGGCAATGGCTACTGGGTCAGGAAAACTGTCTGGATAAAATACAAAATGCCCACTCTGGCAGGGTGGACACATGGGCACGTGCATGCCCGTTCCCGTGCATTACCCGTTTTGAAACCAGATTATTTGTGCTGCGAAGCATAAAACAACCTTGAAGGTGTGGCAAGAAGGGCTCAGACCCAAGGGTCAAACGTGAGCACTGAGGCCTGGACACTCTCCCGAAAGAAGATGGGGCGTCAGGAGGACAGGTGGGAAACTGCACGACTTTGCTCATGGAGCGAGCAACGCAGACCAGCATCTTGTCTGTCTGACACAGGGGAGCCCGGAGGTGCTCCGAGCGGGGCCATCAGCCTTCCCACAACAGCGTCACCTGCAGACTCTGTGAAAAATGCATAGTCCTGGGCTTCCTGTGGCCGACGGTGTGACTGTTCCAATCACGGGCACTTCCTTTCCTGTAGGATGACCATGTATCTTTGACACAAGGGTTGCCTGTCCCCATGGACAGTCCGACTCTTTAGATCCTTAGATGATTCAAGGGTGACAGAAAGAACACACAGCAAACATGCAATTTGTGTAAATTCCTTCCATCATAAGCTCCTGCCATCTGGGGAGCTTTTGTTATCGCAGCATAACCAAGCAGAAGCTGATTGATACGCTTACTGAATCCACATTTCTATGAAGAAGGCGGGCCCTGTGAGTCTGCATTTTATCCTCACATGAACCTCATTCTATGAATATCACCCAAGCAAAGAAATAAGCTACAGCCAACCCTTCAGACCCATGGGTTCCATGTCTGTGGATTCAAACTAACTTAGATGGAAAAGACTCAGGGGGAAAAAATTGTGTCTGTACTGAGTAAGTACAGAATTGACCTTTATCATCATTCCTTACACAGTTATATAGTATAGCATATATTTAAATAGCATTTACATAGCTTTGGTTATTACAGGTAACCTGGAGATGACTTAAGATAAACAGGAATCTACAGGCCAGTGGGCATAGCTTATATGCAAAACCTATCCAATTTTATTTTTATAGGGACGTGAGCACCCATGGATTTTACTGTCCATGGCTCATCCTGGAGCCAAACCTCCGTGGATCAGGAGGGACTGACTTTCCCGTCTGAGAAACCAGCCTTCCTCAGCCAGAGAGTTGAGTGCTGGCCACAAATCAAATAGACACTTGAGAGTTTCAGGTTTCAGCAGCACCAGGGAGCCTCCCGCAAACACAAGTCCCTCCCAGTCCTAGAAATTAAGGACAACTGAAGCTAGGTGGGAGGTGGCCTCCATCGCTTGTCAACAAGCTTTGTTCCTGCTATGAGCAAGGCGTGGGCCAGGCCCTGCAGGGGATCCCCGGTCATGGTCACACGGCTGACCGCCCATCTGGTGCTTACCAGCCGCTGTCTCCTGGAAATCAGGACTTTCGTCTTCCAGCACTCAGCAGTAATGTGGTCGGAACGTGTCCCTGAGTTTCCTACGCTGAAACGTCATTGTCATTGTCAGTGTGGACAGGTGGGTCCTTGAGGAGAGCCACCGTGACTGGGCCACACCCTCATAAAAGGGCTGCAGGGAGCCAGCACTTCCTAGATGGGAGGGCGTGGAGGGAATAGAAGGGCACAGCTAGCTGCCACCCAAGGACACAGCTTCGTGCCCACGGGGGGGGGGGGGGGGGAGGAGCAGCACTGCGCCATCTTGGAAACAGAGAGGGGCCCTCGCCAGACCTCGAGCCGGCAGCGCCGGGGCCTCCAGAAGTACACGAAATACATTTCCTTTCTTTATAAACTACCTAGTCTGGGGCATTTTGTTACAGTAAGACGGGAAGGGGCTTCCTTGGCCCTTTGACGACACAGGGAGTCTTAGGCAGGGGATAAAGGCAGTTCTCGTAGGAGGTGCTCACCCGGAGTGGTCATCTCCAACGCACACAGCAGCCACCGTCCTTCTAAAGAACAAACCTGGAAGGAGGTCACACCCCCCCTGCCCAGCGTCCCCCCAGGGCTCTGCCTTGCTCTTATGGCACCTGGACTCCTTAACAGGGCATGGAAGGCCCTTTATGATCTGACCTCTGGCCCCTCTTCCCTTTCTGTTACTCTGGCCACTTGGATAGGTTCACGGTTCCTCAAAGCCACCACCCCCTTTCTCACCTCTGAGTCTCTGCACCTCTGTCCCCCGGCCTGGAGAAGGCTAGACGGGGCTAACACGGGGGCCCAGTCTGTGTGGACATGCTTCAGCCCGACCTCGGAGAACCCCTGCCCCATTGCAGCGAGCAAACACCCCAGTGAGGCGAGGTGGCCCTGCCGGGGTCTCAGGCTGCCTTCTGCATTCCGCTTGCCTGGTTCTGGCCGTGGGGGTGGACGCCCCATGAGAAGCCCGCCTCCCTGCTGGTGTGCGGGGAGGGGCTCCGTCTCACTGGCCGGCATCCCTCAGATGGTAGGGGGCCTAACCCATGATAGGTGCTCTAAAATGTGAGGCGGAGGGGCCCTAAAGTCCACCGGAACCGCTCCTTCCCGCCACTTTGTCCTGGAGATAACTTGGAGACAACGCTCAGCACATTCCTTGCCTCCCCGTGAATCAGGGAAGAGCCTGTCTCTTCACCCCTCCGCCTTCTGGAGATCCCCACTCCCTCTCCTCCCGTCTGGGTCTCCCAGGGCGCTGGCTCGACCCCGTCTTGGCTGACCGGTGACGGGGAACCGCTCCTGTCCAAGGAACGCCGCCTGATAAGGGCGTGGAGGGTCCTGGAGGGGGTCCCACAACCCTGACGGGTGAATTTTCCTGTTGGGGGGACTCTGCCTGCACTTGTGCCGACGCTGGCTGCACACACAGAGGATCTGACGACGTCCCAGCCACTCCTCTGCTCACCCTCCCCGGGGCCAGGCGAGGACCCCAGGGCCTCCCGGGCTGCCCTGTCCACCACGGGCTGCCTCTGCTCAGCAGCCCCCTGAACCACAGGACTCTGTGCTCTGGAAACCTTGCAGTAAAGGCTGACCGACGTGCAGTCGGTGTGGTTTTGAGGTAGACGGTGCTCTCCTGAGGGAGGACGGGGAGGCCCAGAGTGCAGGGGACTCTCCAGGTCCAGGGGGAGAGCAGATGAGGCCCCAGGGCTTCCACCCAGTTCCTGGACGCCATGCAGTGACAGGCCTGGGCTGCCATGGCGGGGGAAGTCATGGCAGGTGTCCCCGTGAGCTTCAGCACAGACCCCAGGGGGCCCTGGAAGAGCCACAGAAGAGGGGACCGTTCACAGGGGGGTGCCCAGCGGCCTCTGGCTCTCCGCCCCTCTTCTCCCTGTCTCTTGCCCCTCCTCAGCTGTGGGGACACGGCTGGCTGAGGGTACAGAGAACAGGTGGGAGGCTCCTGGGGACCCGCCCATCCCTCGTTACCCCAGCTAAGTCCCCGTCACTACTCCACCCACACCTGAGTGTGCAGGTCCTCAGGGACGAGGACCAGCCTCCTTCAAGAGGTGCCACAGCAGCACAGTGGTTTGGCTTTACGCTCTCCTTTGGTGGCCCTGGGCAGGGCTTCCCCACTCAGACCTGCCTCGGTTTCTCCCGGGGCTGTGGGGGACGCAGGGGTGACACAGCTTGCCGCGCCTAGCGCAGGGGGGTTTCCAAAGCGTCAGCTACCGTTATTCATAATAAATAACCCAGTGTGAGGGCGGAGGGGCCCTGACGTGCAATCCCCGAGTGTTCCAGAACATTCCAGCAGGCCTGACCCCCCCCCACCCAGCGGTACCAGCTGCAGGGGGGCCACCAAGCCC
Source organism: Spermophilus citellus (assembly GCF_964194105.1). NCBI lineage: Eukaryota > Metazoa > Chordata > Mammalia > Rodentia > Sciuridae > Spermophilus > Spermophilus citellus. The sequence continues at coordinate 43,518,075 of NC_138198.1, read as the reverse complement.
TTGATGGGGTGCAGAGCAGGAGGCAGGGGCCTGTCACCCCACATGCACCCCACAGTGACCCTGCTGGAGGGCCCCGGGCACGGCCGGCCTCCCTGACCCTGTTCCCAGCCCAAGCCACGTGCCGGGCCCGTGACAGGGCTCAGCTGTCAGCTGCAGCCTTCTCGGGCGACTGCTAGGGTCCTGTGGGAGGGGTGGGCACATTCCAGGAGCGTGTGGACAGGTGGCAAGGTCACCATGCAGGGACACCTCAGGGGCCTTAAAGCTAAGTCCCAGCAGGAACCCAGCTACCCAGGGGCCTGTCGTGGGGAAGGGCCAGCAGGGCTGGATGTTCCTGCCACACTTCTCCCCCTGGGCCCCCACCCCTGCCTTCGCCCTTTCCTGGGAAGGACCAGGTCCCCGGGCTGCCGTCCCCACAGACCCAGACACTTGAACTACACAGATGGGCTTTCCCCTGGTTCTGGGGGCTGGGACCAAGCTTGGTGCTTTCTGAGACTCCAAAACAGAACGCTGCGTTCATGTCTCCCACCGGTTTCGGGGGCTGTGGGCAGTCCCCGGGGCTCCGTGGGGCCTGCTGGGGTCTCAGGCCACCCTCTGCCCCTCCTCACGTCGCCCTCCCCTCCATGAGTCAAATCCCTCACTTACCAGGACCCAAGTCAAGGGACGTGGGGCCCACCCTAAACCACGCTCACCTCGTCTCCAGATCCTGAACCCAGACACATCGGCAGAGAGCCTTTCCCGAGCTGGGGTCACTGCGGAGACCCTGGGTGACACGTGGTGGGGGTGACCCGCTCGGCTCTCTCCTCCACTCCTCCTGCCTGGTCCACCCAGTGTTTCTCTGTCCGCTGTCCGCCTTTCCTTCACCTCACCCCACCTCCCCACTGACCCCTCATCTCCCCCTCAGCTGACTTCTTCTATGACACCTCTGTCCACAGCTGCCCATAACTGACCCTGCACTGGACACGGCCCCACAGACGTTCAGCCCTCTGCCCGGCCACGGCTGGGTCATCTAGAGCCCTAACTCTCAAGTTCTCTCCAGAACATACGCTTGATTCATTCTGGTCAGGTGTCCATTCAGCAGTGGGCTGAGGGGCAGGCAGGGTGGCCTGACCCCTGAGGGGGTCGGGGCACCCTGGCTGGACCCAATCTGAACGGATCAACTGGTTGTGACACAGGACGTGCTGCCCAGAGGCCAGGGGTCATAGGGTAATGACGGGGCTTTAAGACCCCAACCTGTGCTTGATTTGGATCAGTCGGCTCCTTGGGGGCCTGTGTTCAGTGGCTAGAGGCAGGGGGTTGTCTAACTTGACCGAGAGTCACAAGAGAGAGGAAATGTTTTGTTAAAAATCTGGGGTCCCTTCCCCAGGTTCTGCCCTTTGACATGGACTCTAGGTGGTTCTGGTCATCAGAAAAAAACGGGGGACAGGGTTATTGTAATGTCAAATGCTGCCGGATTGTTTTCCCAAAGTCTGTCCAGATGACAAGCGCCTATCTAGAGGGAGGACCCCTGAAAACGCTCAGCAGCGGCCTGGGGGGTGCAGGGGGTGAAGCCCTGAGCTATGCACCCTGAGACCTGAACCAGCTGCTGCGGGAGAGGGAGACCGAGCTGCAATCCCCCAGGAGCCCCATGCTCAGGAGTAAGGTGGAGACAATATCCTCCTGGGTTCCTTGTGACGAGACAGACATTAACCGAGCCTCCTCTCCTGCAGGCCCACAAATGCAGATTCGTTTTTACAGTCCTGGGGGTGGAACCCAGGAGTGCTCTACCACTGAGCCACACCCCCAGCCCTTTCTATGTCTTTATTTTGGGACAGGGTCCCCCTGAAGTTGCTGAGGCTGGCCTTGAATTTGTGATCCTCCTGCCTCAGCCTCTGAGTGGCGGGGATCGCAGGTGTGCGCCGCCAGCCTGGCTAACAAACTGAGATTCTGTGATGAAAGAGAAAGAATGGGGTGTCAGGGGGTGAATACTGCGTTAGAAGCAACCGCCAGGCTATGCCACGTCTCCTAGGGGCATTGCTTGTTAGCGTCTGCTTTAACTTTTTTCTTTTAATATTTTTTTAGTTGTAGATGCACACGATACCTGGATTTATTTTTATGTGGTGATGAGGATTGGACCCAGTGCCTCACACAAGCAAGGCACACGCTCCACCAGTGAGCCCCAGCCCCTGCTTGTATTTTAACTTTTATTACAGAAATTTCGAACATATAACAAGAGAGAATAGTACAGCGAACCCCCTCTACCCATGGCCCAGCTCCGACGACCCTCTGTTCCCATTTCTCTCTCTCTCTCTCTCTCTCCCCACCACCCTTTTCCCTCCCTCCTTGAATCATTAAAAGCAATCGCTTAACTTTAAAAAATAGTCTTCAGTTTTTAGAGCAGTTTAACTTTGACAGCAAAACTGCGTGGAAAGCAAAGAGGGTCCCCCCATACCCTGTGCTCCCCCAAGGCCCAGCCTCCCCCCATGGCAGCCCACGAGAGCGGGGCCTTTGCTGATGACCTTGCACCGACTTCATGACCCCCGAGCCCGTGACTGATATTCGGGTTCCCTCTTGGTGTGCATCCCCTGCCTTTGGACAAGTCCGTACTGATAGGGAACCCTTCACTTTCAAATATCCCGGTGTGCACCTGCGCCAGGTACACCCCAACCTCTCCATTACAGACCCCCAGGTGCGGGTGGGACACCCTGAAAAGCACCAGGCACCCCACGCCAGCTCATGCCACAAGTACGGCACCTGAGCCTTAGGGAGCCCCAGGAGCTGGTCGCCAGCTTACACCGGGGTTGGAGGGCCACGTTCAAGGTCACCACAAGGACACCGCGGAATCTGCGATGCGGCCCCTCTCCAGGAGAGAGGATGCAGGGTTTCCTTTTCTCCACAAAGAAATGCCAACAAAGGGTGGCTTCCTTTTCTCCACGAAGAAAGGGAGGAAGCTGTAGGTCGGACGTTTTCATCCTCTCTGGAAGCTCGCTCTGGGCACAGTAAGGATAATGAGAGGCAGGGCCTTGGGGTGCCTGGCTCTGCACCCTCCGGGAGGACTTAATGGAGGGAGTTTGACCTTTGTTGTTCCTCTGACCTCTGCCACATGCCAGCCCCCTCTGGAGGATGCAATCCTGGCATTCATTGTTTGAGGATCCATCTTAAAAGTCCTGGACACCATGTCTGCCGGGGCCTTGACCTTGGACTTCGCCTCACGCAGACTGTGAGAAAGATTTCTGTTCTTGATGACATCCCTGGTCTTTCCCATTCCCCTGCTATTTTTGTTATAGCAGTGCGGCATGCTCACAGACGGAAGGATAACTATTTTAGGTTTGAGAAGACTCGAGAGACCTCTCAGTTGAATGCAGGGTAAGGGGGAGGGAGGGACATTGAGGGTTAGGGTTGATCATACTGACCACCAAGATATGTTTTTGACATGATTGGAAGAATATTGAACAGGACCGAGGATGAGATGACAAAAAGCTGTTAGTTGTGGGGTGGGGGGGATATAGTGACGGCACATCCTTATGATAAATGAAGTTCTAACCAGTTTTCTTTGACATCGTCACCCAAGGGGCAGATTTTGGAACAACCACTCCAAGACCTTGTGCTCGGTCTGAGCTCAAGCAGGGAAGAGCCGGCTCACTCTCTAAGCACATTGCTGGTCCTTGGTGTTTCTATCTGTAAATTGGGAGGGGGTTTGGAAGGGATGGTGTCCAGAGCTCTCCCCCTTTCGGAACAGTCTTAATTCCTAGTTACCTCTGATCTTAACACTGACCGCAGCCTCAGATCTCAGAGGTCCAGGATTCTATCTGCCCGTGCTGGTCACTTGGTTATTTTTAGAGACAACTTTAGTGACCTCCATGTAGCTTGTGGTCCACTCTGATTTTCTTATCTTCCCTTGCCAGAAGAGCCCACCTGTGTTCAGCCTGGGCCCAGAGAAAGGCGCTCCTCTCCGTTAAATGCCTTCCTGACTCCCGTCTCCGCCCCCCCCCCGCCCCCGACTTCGACTTTGTCAAGGTTATTTTAGCTAATTAGCTCTAGGTTTTATTTATGATTCAAATAGCCGTGTGGTCACTCTAACTTGAGATAGGTGGACCCCAGATGGTCCCACGGAACCACAGACTCACCATACTAAAAACGCCTTCCGGTTCCTCAGGGGCTCAACTCCAGACAGCGTGCTGATGTGGATCACACCGCCTCAGTCTGTCCCCCGCGTCCCCCTAGGTCAGGGCTGAGGATCACCCCCTGGGGTTCACGTCCCAGCTCTGAAACCCTCAGCTCTGACCAGGGGCAGGCGGGGCCCCACCAGGCTGCAGTGAAGCCCCCCCCCCACATACCCAGCTCTGCCCTGGACAGCTCTGGTGGACCCCAGCTGACCCTGTGCGATTATAACCTGCAACCACTTCTCCCGAGCATGTTCCTGCCTGGACCACACATGACCCGGCTCCTCGCCCCGAAGCCCTAGACAATGAGGAACGGGGACAAACCTGGGGTTTTCTATCCTGGTGGCCAATCTGAACTCACCGGGAGAGAGTTCTAAACCTCCAGGGCTCCAACCCCACCCTAAACCAATGACATCAGAGTGTCTGCCTGGAAGGGACCTGGCATGGCACCTGGTCTAGCTTGCTCAGGTGATTCTAGTGTGCAGGCAGACCGTGGCCACGCCACCAAGGGCTCTGGTCACTGGGCAGCGTCCGCACTGCCCGGGGGCTTGGTCAGACAGGGGAGGAAGCCCAGGACCCACTACAGAGCTAGGGTCTTAGTCTCCTTGTGAAGCTATGACACAATGCCAGACTGGGAAATTGACAAACAGTAGAGATTTATTTCGGACGGTCCTGGAAGCCAGAAAGTCCAACGTCCAGATGCTGTTTGGACTGGGGGCTAGTTTGTCCTTCCAAGATGGAGCCATGGGCTCCATTCCTGGGGCAGGAGAGGCACCAGGATGTGGGGGCCTGGGGGAGGGCGATGACAACAAGGCCGACTGTCACATCCTGAAGGAGGTGGGTGGGGACCTGGCGGGCCGGACCCTGTCCAGTAGCTTCGGGGCAGAGAAGCTGATTCCCTATCTGGGCTCCAGATCTGCCTGTCTAGTGAGCAGCCTGACCTCTCCCTGTTCCTGCCCTTTGTACCAACAGTGCCAGGTCCCCATCACTGGACAGGGACCAAGCCTGTGTCCAGGCCGCAGGCCAGAGGGGGCTGAGAAAGGAACCAGTCGGGGCTGATGTCTCATGGGGTTGACCTGGACCTTGGTCCCTCCCAACGTGTGACATCTCTGGCTGTGCCTGGACAGTGCCCTGGGTGATCCATCCGGCCACAGCAGACCCCTGGCTTTTGAGAAGACGGTCACAGCTCCCTCACTGTCACCCTTCAAGGTGACCTGGGGTTCTGCACTGATAGAATTTAGCTTCAAACTCGGAGCACTTGGGGCCTCCTCTCACCCCAAGGCAAGTGTCCTGTGGCTGTCCCTGGATCTGTCCTGGTGGCTGACCTCAGGTGACACGGTGGCCATCCACAGTGGGATGACTACTACTGAGCCTCTGGGGTGACTCGGCTGGTTCTCTGGGTGTCCCTGATGCCCTGGGCCCTCCTGCAGAGCAGCTGCCCCTGACTCGGAGCTGTGTCCCCCGCAGCCTGACCCAGGCCCTGGTGCACCCTCGGGCAGGACAACAGGCCACGTCGCACGCTCTGCAGGGGCCTCGTCTCCTGGACAGACACAGGGCCGGTGACCTAGTCGCCTCCCGCCCCGACACTGTCTGGTGTTAGTGCTGACCTCACACCAGGCAGCAGGTTGGTCAAACCGCGGGCCTTACTTTTCTGCCCTGCAGCCTCCCCATGGCCTGCCATGCCTCCGGAGGAGATCTCAGGGCCTGGAGACCGGTCCTTCCAGCCTCCTCTCCTGCTGCTCCTCCACCTGCAAGCCCTTCACAGCCCCACATCCTCTCTCAGGGGCTTCCTCCTGGCTGTCCCCCACCCTCCCGACATTCCCCGACACCTCCTCCAAACCCTGATAAGCATCATCTTTTTAATTCCTGTTGCTCACTGATATTTCTCCAAGGCCTTAACAATGTCCTTGGTAAATAATGAGTAAATGAATGAATGAAGCTGGGCTCGGTGGCTCACACCTGTCATCCCAGCGGCTCCAGAGGCTGAGGCAGGAGGATTGCAAGTTCAAAGCCAGCCTCAACAAAATGAAGCCTCTGAGAAACTCAGTGAAGGCCAGAGAAAGGGAGGTGGAGCTGGGAGGGATGTAAGACAGCTGTGGCCCCCTGGAAATGGGGGTACACGTCCTAACTCTGCCTTTAACCATGCATTGGAGTGTACACCCCGAGATGCTGGAGAAAAGAGGCCCAGCTGACCCTAAATCTGCTGGGCCTTTGCAGTTTCAACCTGAGTGCCACCTGAGGCCGGCCTCCGGCAACGACAGCAGGTGGACGGTAGGAAACCACCTCGACCCGCAGGCTGGAGACAGTAGGCCTCTGTCACCATGGTCCAGGCTGTCAAAGGGGACGTGCCAGCACTCTGAGATGGCCTTGGCTGCCCTCCACTGGGCCAGCTCAGGGCCGGGTCGCCTGGGGCTGTCTAGCCCAAGCCACCTCACTTCTGTGGCTGGCAGCCCGAGGATGTCGACTGGGGACACGGGCTCAGAGCCTGGTGTCCCTGGCATCCCACAGGCTGGCTGGAGCCGACCAGCGGGGAATTCTTCATAGCCACACCTCCCAGCTCAGACCCAAGGGGCCAGGAGTCCCAGCTCCCCAGGGGACGTGCAACGAGGAAAGGGACCCTGTGGCTGCTTTGGAAACACTATCCACGGGGTCTCGTGGCCACAGAAATAGACAACACAGAGGACAGCGCCCAGCAGGGGACAAACGTGAGAGTTAGGGTACGGGGCAGATGGCGGGGAAGGAGGAGATTTCCAACTCTGGGAAGTCGTCCATATGGTACTGCTGGCCCGCGCTGGGCTGGCACTCAGGACGCGGCAGTGGCCGGACTTGGGACTGCCCTTCAGGGCTCGCAGGTGGAAATGGGGAAGTCCATCCTTTGATTTGCCAATAAGTGACCTATTAGGGGAACTCTGGCACCGTTGGGACTCACAAGAGGGACACTCAACTCGTCTGGGGTAGGAGAAGGAACCAGTCATGACATCAGTGACTGACCCTAGACCTGTGGGGACATTGCTCAAGGTAAGGGAGAGTGTGGGCAGAGTCCCGGGGACAAGACACAGGGTGACTTGAGGATGGGGCGTGACAGGCGTGAACAGCTGGATGACGTGGCTTGAGAGAGGCCCAGGGAGTGTCACCTAAGAGAAGCTGCAGGGTAGAGACTCTGAAGTCCAGCCGGGAGGCTCTGTGAGCATTCCAGGCACAGGACGATGGCTGAACTGCAGAGTGACCACAGGGCCAGGGGGAGGGGGACAGCCTGGAGAGACTCAGAAGGATAAGGCTCCAGTCGAAGCAGGGGAGGGAGGACGGTCTCGTCCTTGTCAGAGGGTCCCGCGACAGAGGCAACCGGCAGACCAACAGGAGAAAACGTAAGCAACTGTACCACGTGCACGGGCCCAGGCCTCCGAAGGAAAGTGGACACGAAGCCTCCCGGTGAGATCCAGGGGTTGATGTTCCCTCTTCACAGGGAGGGGAAGGGGAGGAGAACCTCAAGGGAGAGTACACGATTTTCAGGAAAAATGGGGCAGGCTCTCAGAAGAACAGGTGCCAGCTGGGGCAATGTCCGCGCACAGTGCTGGCCTCCCGTCGTCTCCCCTGGGAATCAAGTTAGCGCCTCTGGGCTGTTGATGAAATTCCCTGGGCAGGGATTCCTGACCGCTGAGTTCCATTTTGAGGATCCCCATTTAGGTAGCTCACGGGACCTCAGAGAAAGCCTGGGTCTCCATCGGCGGCGCCCTGGTTCAAGGGCCCTCTTCAACCAGATGGAGAACCTGGGCTGACCGGAGTCCGTTGTATGGAGCACGAAATTCGATTCTAAGTTTCTCCGCAGCAAAGCCAAGAGGAAAACAAGACGAAGGACCTCATCCCACGGTCCCCCGGGGCAGGAAGCTTCCCCGGGGGTCGGGGGGGCATCAGGGAACCCAGACTCTGTCGTGAGGCATGCAGAGGGGTTCTACAGAGAGGGGACCGTGGACCACATCACGGACGCCAAGTTTGGCAGCGAAAGATTCCGAGAACGTTCTTTGCACGTCCACTCCGAATTTCACTCCTGAGCCGAGCCAAGAGCAAGACGGGACCCCCCCAGCCCCGCGGAGCTGTTTGTGCTAAGAAGCTGCCGTCACGGCCCCTGGTCTCCCACTTGCCAAAGACCTTGCCCTCCCAGCATCATCCAGAGACCGGAGAGACTGGACCCACCCAGGGGGACGTCGCGCTAATGAACGCCTCTGATCCACTCGGAAACAGGAGTTCAAGACCTTGGTGTGCAAATCTGCGCCTCCAGGATGATTTGAAAGGAGAAGGTCTGGAAGCCCCAGTTCCATCAGAGACCATCAGCCGCATCATCCGATAGCTCAGAGCTCCGGCTCTAAAGAGCCGAGCAATTAGAATCCACTGTGGGGGGTTTATCACCTTTTTTTTTTCTCCTGTTGATTAAAGTCATTCAGATTTATTATAGAAAACGGGGACATCTCAGAGAAATAGGAACCAAATAAATAAGAAGTAAATGAACTGTGATTTCAGGCGAGATGTTCAGCTGCCTTTAATACGGTGTCACGAACGTCTTGCTGGCGTCAAAGCTCACGTCGGCTGTGGCTTGTGGGGTCTGCAGGGTCAGGTCACCACGGAGCGACATCCCCAGTCTTTATATTTTTTCTTTCTTTTTTTCTTGTCTCACCACATGGCTGAGGCCGGCCTTGAACTTGCAGTCCTCCCTCTCAGGCTCCTGATTAGCTGGGATTACCACTGTACCCTCAGGACTCTAGCCAAGGCCTCGACTGTGTCATTAGGGCCCCCCATGTGAATGCTCGAGAAAAGAATATGCTCCTGTGCTGTCCCTCCTGTGAGCTCTAGAATATAATTAGTCCCCCGGGCCCCTCCTAGCAGGTTGCAGCCTGGGGGACTTTGCGGGGGACTCTTCGCCTCTGGTAACTCTTCCACTGGGAGGCAGCCTCCATTTTTCCTCTCTCTTCTCTGAAAGGTCTCTCTGTGCTCAATTCGGCTTCTCCCATCAAGACAGGGAGTCTAAGGAAATCCTGGTCGACCTTGTGATTTCTGCTGATTAATAGCAGATGTCATTGGGTGTGGTGGCACACACCTTGTAGTTTCAGGGACTTGGGGAGGCTGAGGCAGGAGGATGGTGAGTTTGAGGCTAGCCTCAGCAACTTAGCAAGACCCTGTCTCCAAATAAAAAAAATTAAAAGGGCTTGGGGTGTAGCTCAGTGGTGGAGCATCCCTGGGCTCAGTCCCCAGTATGAGGAAGAGGAGGAGGAGGGGCAGATGTCACAATATGCCAGTCTGAGCCCAGGACTTGGGAGTCTGCTCTTCCTGTTAATCCTCCCACCAACAAGCAATCAAGCTTGGGCTGACCTGTTGGCAGTGGAAGCACCACAGGGGAGAGGCCCTGGTCAGCCCAGCCAAGACCATTAAAACCAGGGCACCCTGGGGAAGCCCAGCCCAGAAGAACCCAAACCCATGATTTTAAAAATGGAAAACAAAATAGGTAGTAACTACTGCTTTTGAGTGCTTAGTCTTTGGGGTAATTTGTTATGCAGCTGGTTGTACCTGCTGACTGATACAGCCTCGAGCCTATCAGAAGGAGACTGCAGCAAGCACACCACTGTGTGGGAGGTTTGAGAGCTTGGATGTCACATTGAGGAGACTGAGAAGCCACAGGAAGGCAGATGTGGCATCTGTTTCAATCAGACTCAGGTCGAGCACAGATCTGGGGACTTGTAGGTGGTGCTAAATGAATGTGATGGCATTTATGGAATGCTTACTGTGTACTTGGTGCTGAACTACAAGCATTTACACTGATTACATTATCTTGCAGTAAATAGAATAATGTGCAACCATTGACCCTCAAAGATCTCCCCAGCCTGATCCCCAGAACCTGCAAATATGTCACCTCATGTGGTAAAGGGGGCTTTGAAGATGTGATTGAACATGTTTCTTAAATCCATCTGGATTCTCGGGCAGACCCAGACGAATCACCAGGCTCCTCGTCATGGGGAGGCAGGACGGGCCAAGTCAAAGGAAGGAGGTGTGACTGTGGAGCCCTAGAACCGCAGGCCTGCATGACCCGGAAGGTTCTGCGCACCAGCCGACCTCCCTTCTCGATAAGTCACGACAGAGGAGCCTCCTCGTCCAAACCCAAACTGCACAGCGATGGAAGGTTGGCCTCATGCCTGGCGTGTGCCGAGTTCTGAGGGCACAGCGGAAGGGAGCCCTAAGCCAGGAAGGGACACAGGACGCTGGAGGTGGCCTCGGGAGGTGATCAGGGCCCAGCAGGGCTTCCTGGGCAGAGAGCAGACGAATACGTGCAGGGCAGGAGGCACAGAGGGTCGTGGGGCAGGGGGGAGGGCAAATGTGGGGAGAGGGGACTGGGAGAACCCCGAGCCTTGTGAGCTTTGTCCAGGGCTTGGGGACATACAGGGCAAAGGGCACATACCCACAGGTGGGACTTCAAACAAAGCTCCCTGGGCACACACAGCCCGGGCCTCCTGGAGGGAGCGAGCCTGGCTGGGGCTCAGCCGGCGTGGCCACGTCCTGCCTGCACCGTGCCCAGACCTCTGTTCCCAGACCTCTGTCCCCAGACCTCTGTCGCCAGACCTCTGTCCCCAGACTGGCTAGAGGGAATGGGGGCTGCAGCCAAGCTCCTGTGGAGGCCCAGGAACAGCACGGGAGGTGAACAGAACAGCCACAGATTCTTCACTCATGTATCAGTCACCTGTCGCCGCGTAACAAATCATCCCCAAATGTCGAGGTTGGAGCCCCACGCCTTTGTCCCCTCACTGTGGTGGGGAATTTGGAGCTACTTAGCTGGGGGCTTCGAGTCTTTCATGGGGTTGCAGTCAATGCCAGCTGGGACTGGTTCCCTGGGGGACAGACAACTTCCGAGACTTCACGACACACCACGTGGCTGTTGGAACGAGACCTCAGTTTCCCCCACTTGGACTTCTCCGTGGGACCACTGGAGGGTCCTCAAACATGGCAGCCGGCTTCCCCCAGAGCAGGTGACCTAAGAGAGAGCGCAAGGCTGGGGCCACCACCCCTCCTCCTGGCCCAGTCCTGGATGTCACAGGCATCATCACACCCTGCTCGCTCAGGAAGTCCCTCGGGGTGTTGGAGCGCAGGTCACGGGGGCCCAGAAATCTGCAGGTTGGCAGGCCCCTGAAGTCATTCGGACGTCGGTGGTCAGCACCCACACTGGCGCTGGAGTTGGCCACGGTGGAAATTCCGTGGGACGGGGGACGGTGGTTTGGTTCAAGGCACAGTCTGCTCAGGGGCGGAGGCAGGAAGGCGTAGGTTTGGAGCGGATGGGCATGTCCAGCCACGTCCAGCCACGTCCAGTGGACCTCAGCCTCTGCAACCATTTCCCACTCCGGGCAGGGTCCCCATGCGGGGAGGGCACGTGGCCGGGAGCCTCTGGTGTGGTTCAGCTGTGACAGGCCCAGCACAGAGGCCCATCCCCCGCTCCCGTGGGGATCAGGGTGGCCCAGGAGGTGGCCTCTGTGTAGCTCCTTTGGGACACTTGCCGGGGGCCTGGGCGCTCCCTCCCCCTCTCATGATGGTTTGCGTCTGCTCCCTGGCCCCGGGTGGAGCCCTCCCAAGAGTTGCTAAGCAGCTGCCGGGAGCCCTTCTGCTTGAAGCCGGGACACAATTGTCCTCTTTATTGCCCATAAAGAGCTGTGACCCAGGTGGTTACACCCAGTGTACAGCGTCCTAGTCCAGAAAAGGGCAAAGAGCAAACAGAGGGCCAGCAAGACCACTGGAGGAGCCGGTGAGGGGCATTGGAGGCCACCATCCGTTACCAGCCACAAGCCAGGCCCCAGGCCCCTTGCACGTGCTGGGCGTGCTGAGACCTGACCTCCCTGCAGGGGACTCGGCCTGCACCCTGCCTTGGCACATTTCCCCAGGGGCTTGTGGGGGACTGGGCTTCTTCTACCTGAGCCTCAGCGTCAGGAAACCGTTCAATGCCTCAACACCCACATTTCACATATTTGCACATGTGTGAACTTAGGGCTTTTTGGCCCTGGCCACTGGGCATTTTGACGGAAGAGGACTTGACTGTGGGTCTCTGCTGTGCCTTGTAGGATGTGGAGCAGCATCTCTGGTCCCAGCCTATAAGATGGCAGAAGCACCCACCATCATTCAAGGTGATGAACACGGTTCCAGAGATTGCCAGATTCCCCGGAGGGGGGAAGTCACCCAGCCTGAAAATCACCCATCACGTGTACACGCACTGTCACCCTGGGCAGTCCTGCTGCAGGACGGGGACTTGCAGGGACAATCATCTTCAGAACGGAGTCACCATGGGGCCTGGCGCAGGGGACGCCCTCCAGAGGCTGGAGCAAGGATCTTGTTAGAGCTGCTGTGCATTCCTCACAGGGAGGTACTAGGTGATGCTGAACTAGTCCCCTGATTGGACTTTCAGGTGACTTCCAAATGCTCACCGCCATCAACACAGCCCTGTCGTTCCGCCGAGTCTTGGGAAGACAGTGAAAGAGGAGAAGATAACCCTCCTGTCCTAACCTGGGGCTTGGGGAGCTAAGCAAAAATGTCTGCACCTGCCTGGTTTTGGAAAGCGTTGGCGTCCCCCGGCCCCACCAGGCAGGGTGGCGGGTGCTGCTGAGTCAGGCCGGGCGCTGAGCTGGGTGTGGCGCTGAGTGAGGGCCTGGCTGCTTTGGCCGTAGCCCAGGGACTGAGAGTCCCCTCATGGTCTCTCCTGTTGGTCTGTAGTCGGGGCTGTGCAGGGTCGATGTGGACCGTGCCTGTGGGTGACAGCCATCCGCACGCTTCAGATAGCTACAGGACCCTGCACCCAGCACCCAGCCAAGGAGCACAAGGGTGGACACTCAGGGTTGCCGCGAGTGCGAGGGGAGGCAGGGCACAGTGGACTCAGCAATCGGTCTCCACCCTGAGCTCCACCCGCTGGCCCTTGCCTGCTGGTGGCCTCGGGAACAGCCGTGGACCCTCTCTTTGACACAGAGGAGTGTCGTGCAGATTCTATGAGCTGCGGGGTGATCCCTGCATGGTGCCAGGGACAGACCCAGCCTGTCCTGTGGGTCGGCTCTGCCCTGCCCATCGTGGCCAGCCCTGGCGGTCCCCACCTGACCCTCTCCTTTGCTCTCCCTGGTATCCCTCAGGACCGCCCACCCCCAGGAAGCCGGCCCAGGCCCCATCTTCCCAGACTTTAACAGCCTCCAGTCTGGGGCCTCCCCCTGTCTCTCCACATGGCAGCCTCCGGAGCAGGCCGATGTGCAGCCCAGCAGCAGGGCCTGTGCGCCCCTCATGGTGGAGCCTGGTGGTCCCCAGGCCCCAGGCCCTGCCTCAGCCGCTCCCCCAGGCCACCTGCCCCTCTCCACCAAGACACAGCCTACCTCCCTTCTAGATAAGTCACCTCCCGAGCCCTGGCCCTGGGTGACAGCACCTCCATCGCAGTGTCTGGGGATGTCCTCTGTAACCAGCTGCGTGTCTCAGAACTCCTGGGGTGGAGGGTGGGCTTGGTGGACATGGGAAGGACAAACGGATCAATGGCTCTGCGGGACACCCTGGGACTGCAGAGTGGCGGGTCTCCATCAGTCCTGCCCGATGGACGACGAATGGACAGATGGATGGACAGGGTCCACCCACCGCCGTCGCTCGGGGACGGGTTGTTACCAGTTCAGGAGACGTGACGCGGAGAAAGCAGGAGCGTGTGGGAATTCCAACAGCCATTTGAGGACTTTTATGGCCGCTGAGTCGGACCATGAAACATGTGGAGTTAGTTGTCTTCCGATCCCTTTCTCCTGGTGTTTTCTACCTTAATCTTTTTGTATTTTATGGAAGGGTCTCGTCTGCAGTGGACGTGAGATCTCAAAAGCTGGGCTCTGTAGCCCGGATCATTCTTCTTGTACACCAGAAGTGCAGTGGGGTACGCACGTGTGTGCATCTGTGTGCGCGTGTGCGTGAGTGGGGGGGAGAGTCAACAGTCACCAGGGCCCTCTTCCGGGTCCTGAGTCGCAGCTACGGCGATGGCCCTATTCACCCCACTGACTCAGACAGCCCCGGGGAGCGGGGACGGCACCATCCAACTGTGTCCCTCTCTGCCACCCCAGAGACGGGGTTTTTAAATGTCCCCCCCCACCCCCCGCCACGGTCCTCAGATCTGGCTTCCATTAGAGAACCATTTCCCACATGAACCTCCGTGGCCTCTCCAGGGAGGCATGCGAGAGGTTTCCACCCGCCCTGTTCTTGTTTCCGAACGTGTCCGTGCTTCTGACAGGAGGGCGAGCCTCCCAGGCTGGAGGGGGTGCAGTAGGGGTCACCTGGAAACTGTCCTTGGAAATCTGCACCCAGTTTTCTGAATGAGAGAGAGAGGCGGCCCCTCTTCTCCCGGGGGTCTCTCTCTGGGGCTGCCCTGGGACCGTGTTTAATTCAAGCAAGTGGGGCCACCAGGCTGTGTGGTGGGGACCAGGGGACCCAGGGGAAAGGCTGAACCTCGTCTGTGGGAGAGCAGAGCTCGTACCAGTCGCTGGTATATGCCAGACAGTGGGGAGTGGGGCCCAGGCAGAGGTTTGAAGGCCAGCTGTGTCCTGGGGCTGGGCCTCGCCTGCGGCTCCTTGAACCCTGAGTCCACCCTGTGAGCAAGTGATGGCCTCCTGGGGAACCAGAGCCCACGAGAAACAGGGCTGGAGGCCACCCCGCCTGCCGGTGCCCAGGGCAGGCCGCCCCCGCTGAGCCTTTGGATCACCCCAGATCAGCTCACGGCCAAGGCAGGAGCCACCCGCCAGCCACAGCGTCGTGAAACCCATCACTGTTGAAGTCCGCCATCGAGGGTCTTCTGCACCCCTCCTCCCGCTAAGCAGGGGTCCCAGAAGGCACGGCTGCAGGCGAGTCTCTTACACGCACCCCGTGGACCCCTAGAAACCAAGATGGAGTCATCAGGCTTCGGTTCCAGGCACCCGAAGCTCAGCTGCTTGTGGAATCAGGATTAGGGAGGTGACAACCTATGTCCCAAACATGCCAGCCTTCAACTGTCACGGCCACCAGCCTCTCTGCCTCAATCCTGACATCAAAGGTCACCCGAAGTCACCTGATAGCAACCCATGAGTTGTTTCTCTGTCTCCCTGTCCCCGCCTAATGGGTGACTTTGAAATGACCGATGGCTCTTGGTGTTTCTGGTTTCTTTGGCCCTTTTCTGTCTCTAAAGCCGACTCCTTGGCTGGATCCCTGGAGCCCTTATTGTATTAAACTTTTCTTTTTCTTTTTATGGTACCGAGGATTGACCCCAGGGACACTCGACCACTGAGTCACATCCCCAGCCTGTTTTTCTATTGTATTTTGAGACAGGATCTCACCAAGTTCCGAGGCTGGCTTTGAACTTTCGGTCCTCCTGTCTCAGCCTCCCGAGCGGCAGGGATCCCAGGTGAGTGGCACCGCACCAGGCCCTTATGGCTTCGCCTGTTCTAGAATCAAAACCAAAGCCAATGAAGGCCTTCACACTCGGTTTTTGTAATGCCGTCCTTGGACAATTTGTTCACTTGTGACTGTACGGAGGCCTCGGTTGACTCCTGGGCCAGGAGGGAGGCCAGTGACAGGGTCCCAGGCCAAGGACGCCGCCTCCCTCCTCGGTCCCAGGCGCAGCACCTTCTGGCACAGAGCAGGTCCTCAGAGACCTTATCTAATAAACAGGTGAATCAGAACAAATCCCCCGGGGGATGAGCACAGATTCAAGCTTTAAAAGTGCAGTTTGCACGGCTCAGCAGTTCCACACCTGGGAATTTGCTTCAAGGAAACATTTCCAGGAGAGTACAAAAAATATTTAATTACAAGAATGTCCTACCACCGCTGCGCTCGCTGCGGGCCCGGTGGGCTTGGTGGGGAACACGGTGGTGGTGAGAGAGGTCTGGCTTCCACAGCTTGGTTGGCAAGACCCCTGCCAATCACAGGGACAGGCGGTTTTGGTCCACAGTGGAGCAGTTTTATTACTTTTGTGTATATTTAGACACAAATTTGACTACTTTCAGAAATTGTGGGATTTTGTGTGTTCGGAGTTTTAAAATTTGTAATTCCCTTTGGGCCAGGTTGGCATGCTCTGGGAGGAGGAGGAGGAGGAGGAGGAGGAAGAGGAGGAGTTATGTCTATCTATATGCAATATGGTAGACACATGTGCCTTGGTTTACGTCAAAAGTTGGTCATTAGCCAGGAGCGGTGGGGCATGCCTGTTTTCCCAGCAACGTGGGAGGCTAAGGCAGGAGGATCACAAGTTCGATGCCAGCCTCAGCAACTTGGTGAGATGGTGTCTCAAAATAAAAAGGGCTGGGGGTGTGGCTCAGTGGTAGAGCGCCCCTGGGTTCCATCCTTGGTACTGCTATCATTCTATCAGGCAGGGCTCCGCAAAGACACAAAAATAGATTCCTAAAGGAATTGGCTCACATGATGCGTAGGAACGACGAAGTCTAAATTTTGTAGGGCAGCCTGGAAGCCCCGACAGGAGTCAGTGTAACAGTCTGAACTCTGTAGGGCAGCCAGGCAGAGATTGAGGCAAGACTTGTACATTCCTGTTTTGAGGCAGAATTCCTGCTTCTCCTGAAAGCCTCAGTTCTTGCTCTGAGGTCTTCAACTGATTGGATAAGACCCACCCACATGATCCACCCACATGATCCCTTCATTTACAGTCAACTGGTTGTAGATGTCAATCACAGCTACCAAATACCCCTTCAAGGGTACAAGTAGATCCGTATTTGCTCAAAGAGTGCCCTGGAGCCCAGGCAAATTGACACATAAAATTCAACTATGATGACTTAGGTGGGAAAAAAAATCAAGGTGCAAAACAGAATAATTGGGTCCTCTTTTTAAAGATGAACAGAAAAGAAACCAGGAAAGAGGCACACCATCCTCTTAGTGATGGTTGTCAGGAAGGCTCTGATAACGGTTGGTTTCCTCCTGATTTTCCAGATTTTCTATTTCGCCTAAGAATAGCGTCTGCTCCTTAAAAGAAGACTCATAAATATCAAGAACAATAAAGGAAGAACCGTCAATGCCCTTCAACCAAGGTCACCCAGGAAGATATCCGCTGCTCAACGGGTGGGGATTTTTTTTTTAATTTATTTGTTCTAATTAGTTGTACATGACAGCAGAATGCATTTCGATTCATTACACACAAACGGAGCACAATTTTTCACACCATTGGTGCAGTCATACATGTACCTGGGGTAACGGTGTCCATCTCATTCCACCGCCTTTCCCACCCCCAGCCCCCTCCCTTCCCCTCCTCCCCTCTGCTCAGTCCAAAGTTCCTCCACTTTTCCCACGCCCCTCACCCCACTCTGGGTCACCATCCACTTCTCAGAGAGAACATTCGGTCTTTGGGTTTTTGGGGTTGGGTAACTTCACTTAGCATGATATTCTCCAGCTCCTTCCATTTACCTGCAAGTGCCATGATTTTACTCTCTTTTATTGCTGTTTAATATTCCATTGTGTAGATATACCACAGTTTCTTTATCCATTCATCTACTGAAGGGCATCTAGGTTGGCTCCACAGTTTAGCTGTTGTGAATTGAGCTGCTATAAACATGGATGTGACTGTGTCCCTGTAGTGTGCTGACTTTAAGTCCTTTGGGTATAGACCAAGGAGTGGGACAGCTGGGTCAAATGGTGGTTCCATTCCCAATTTTCCGAGGAATCTCCGTGCTGCTTTCCAGATGGGTTGCACCGATCTGCAGTCCAGGTTGGGTTTCTTTGGCACTTTCTGTTCTCTTGTTGTACGCTCCTGTGATGCTGGGGATTGAACCCAGGGCCTGGCACACCCCAGGGAGCGAGGCCACCTCTCCAGCCGGGGGTGTGACCTGCTGTGGGAGAGAGCAGGGGTGCTGGGGAGAGCCAGGGAGCCCCCCAGGGTCGGGAAGAAGCCAGAGCTGGATCTGGGTGTTGGTGGGCAGCCGGGGGGTGGGGGTGGGGAGGTGCAGGAAGTGGATCTGCTCCAGGTTGGGTGCTGTTGGGCCGTGGAACCTAAGTAAACCTGATCTACGCGGAAGGCAGACTCCGTGAGGACGGGGCTGAGGGGCAGACAAATAGTAGCCACCACGGGAGCCGAGAGGGGGACACTGCACTGTCAGGGGACTCGGTGGCCTGGTTTGGGGTTCAGTTTTCCTGGGACAAAGTGGCTCTTGTGACGATGTTGGTGTCCTAGGAGGTCCCGTCTGTCCAGTGGGGGCACAGTTTGCCCTGGGGTCGTCGGCTCCTGATGGCAGAGGCAGCCCGAGAGGGTAAGAGTGGAAACTTATCCTGTAAAAGAAGCCGCTCTGCCCCAGGCTGTAGGGTGGACAGAGGGCTCCCCCGAAGGGCACAGGGCCCCGTTGTATTCCCAGCACCACCCAGAAGGGGAAAAAAGAGACTTTCCTTCCCTGTGTTGAACCATACTCTCCTGGAAGTTTGGATTTAGCCAACTGGATGAAGATTCATCCTTCCCGTCACCAGCGCCCGGATCATGGATCCCAAGCGCTCTGCACAGGACGTGGGACGGTGACACCAAGGTGGTCTCCATCTTTAGGCAGTGGCCGCCGGGTGGCTTCCTTCTCAGTCTCACACGGGTCATGAGTGATTGGAAACTTGGAGACCCTGAGAAGTCGGGGGGAAGCTAAAACAAAATTAGACAAAACAGAGATGATCGTGCTGAAAGATGAATTTAGAAAAGAAAAGAAAAAAAAACCTGGAACATCATTCCAGACAAAATTTCCCCTTGGCGAACAAAAACTTCCTCTGTGTCAACATCGTAACTAGACCTTTCACCATCACCGCATTCGACAGGCCAACCCACGGACAGCCTGACCGGGCTGCCTCTGGCCACGGCTCCTCCCGATGGTCTGCTGGGGTGTGTGGTGGTCAGCTCAGCCACGACCTAGCCCTAAGCCAAACAACCCCACGCCAACGTGGGACAGACAGGAGGAACACCGCTCGTCCAATGACAGCATCCTGACATGTGTCTTGGGAAAGGAGTGGACGAGCCCACTGCAGCGCTGGCCCTACAGCAAACTGCAGGCCTCGGACCAACAGGGCCACAGACTCTTCTCTTCAAAACCACCCACAGGCTGGGCACGGTGACACACGCCTGTCATCCTCGCCTCTCGGGAGGCTGAGGCAGGAGGATCGAGAGTTCAAAGCCAGCCTCAGCAAAAGCAAGGCACTAAGCAACTCAGTGAGACCCTGTCTCTAAATAAAATACAAAATAGGGCTGGGGATGGGGCTCAGGGGTCTAGTGCCCCTGAGTTCAATCCTGGTACAAAAAAAAAAAAAAAAGTTTTTAAGGTGTACTCGGGACACACACTGCTCACTTCTAACACATGCAGTCTTGTGTGTTTAAATATCCACGCAGTGTGTAACTATAACCAGTGTCCAGTAATGGACAACCTTCACCTGAAGGTGTCCCTTCCCATCCTCCCTCCTGCCCGCCTCCCCCCCCCCCCTTCAGGTGACCTCCGATCTGCCTCCGGTCAGGATAGACCAGTTTGCACTACCTAGAATCTGCTCCCTTGGGCAGATGCGGCATTTACTGACGATGGACTTTGCTCCAGTTCAGGGCTTTTCCGCGTGCAGTGGCCCTGGACGTCCTGGGGTGGACACGTGCTCTCCTTGCTCTGGAGGGAGCCCCTGACAGAAGGGCTGGACTTTGTCTTTCTGATCCTTGAGCAAAGCAGGGCCTGCAGTTTCACAACCTACCCCCAGCAACTGCCGATAAGAGAGCTTCCCCATTCCCCAGCATATAAATACCTGTGTGAACAATAAAAGTCTGCAGCTTGATCAGACTCCTGTCTTGCTGTCACCTTTTGTGTCTCTTGTCCCTTCATTCCTCCCCATCTAGGTTCGCCGCCCACGTTGATGTGTCCTGCCGGGTCGGGTCGGGACAAAAAAGTAGAAAGGCTGGGGATGTGGCTCTCAGTGGTTAAATGTCTCTGGGTTTGATCCCCAGTACCCCCCCCCCCAGGGAATGGAAGCCTAATTATGTTGGGGGTAACTCCAGCAAATGGTGTAAAGCACACATCTGGGTGTCACCATCCCCAAGGCGTGAGGGAGGCAGGGAACGTACTCACCAATTCAGCCCAACACTGGCTACGGGTGTGGGGGGTGGCACGGGTGCCTGCAAGGGCTGGCATTGTGGGGGACCGCAAGCAGAGAAAGTTGCACACAAGGGCATGCTGTTTCGAGGGGGCACTGGAGAGGCCAGAGTCCCACGGCTCCCACTCAGCAGATACAGAAAGCTGGCCTGGAAGCATCCGCCCAGGGTCACAGGTGCAAGACACCTGGGCCAAGAGGAAGGGGTCTCCCAGCCCCCAAGCCACACAGGCAGGCTGAGAGGCGCCCTCTCTACACACCTCCCTGGAATACTTGCGGCTTTAGCTTATTAGAAGCAAAGGATTACGAGCTCCTTCGTCCATCCCCTTCCTTCTCCAGGGCAGCCTGATCCCGCTTCCCAGCCCATTCCTGGCTCTGCTCACCCCCTCAGGAACAGAGTGGAGGCTGGACCTGAAGGTGCAGCAGGGGCCTCCGGTGAGCATGCAGATGCCCTTGCAGGCCTGTTTCTTGTCCAGGAAATCCCCCTAACTCAATTGGGGGGCGGGGGACATCAATCAATTTACATGGTGAGGCGAAGGGACAGCCAAATGGAATCCCCCTCTGCCTGGCAGGGCACAGCCTGCGGAGGCCTACATGCTCCAAGGGCGCAGCTGAAAACCCGGGGGATTTGTTTTTCTTTCCCTGACCCGGGGACTCTGATCTCTCACTTAACCTCTGACCTCCTCAATTCAGATCACCAGGGAACTGGCAGCTGGGGCTGAGGCTGCTGTGAGTGGCAGCCTCTGGCCTGGGCCGGGCTGGGCTAGAGGGGAGCAGGGGAGGCAGAGGCCCAGGGCAGAGGAGCTGCGGCTGCAGACCCTGCCCCTAATCCTCCCCGGCACAGGGGGGCTTCCTCCCAGACGAGCCCACCCAAGACCTTCCAGCACAGGTGGCTGGTGCAAGGGGCAGAAATCCAGACTCTGCCCAGACTCAAAGGCCTCCGCTGGGGCTGGCTTCACCCAAGACTCATGGCCTCCCCACTCACGGCCTCCCCACCCCCACCGCCCAGCACCCCGCCCCGCCCAGAACAGCCCGGAGTTCCTTGCAGTGACTAGAGCCGGGTATGAGGACTTGTTTGAAATTGAATCAGCCATTTTTATTAAACCATATATTTTCATTCTTGCCAGGCTCCCTGTAGAACTCTCCCTGCATTCCCGGGGCTGAGGCCTGATCTCCACCCCCAGCCTCCCAGGCCCCCTCCTCTCTCCGGGGTCTGGGCCCAACTCTGCAGGAAAACCCCGGAACCACAGAGTCTTAAAGGCCCCCTAGGCCCCGCCCCAGCGTCCCAGGTTTGCAGCCCTGGCCGCCACCTGGCCACACACGGCGGAGGCCCGGGCTGGAGGACCACTCTATCTGGGTGTCTGCTGGGGCTTTGGCAGGAGCTGTTCCCCGCCAGCAGACCAACACTTCTGCAGCGCTTCCCTGCGGCCTCCGGGCGGGCCCAGATGCGCGTGGGTGGCCTCCCCGCGTCCTCCAGGTCCTGGCGGGTCCAGGCACTGACTTATTCTCGGTCTCCTTAGACGGGCACCTGGCGCGGGCGGCAAGTCAGCGCGGCTGTTCTGACTCCCAGGCTGCACGAACCCGGGGCCTCCTGCAGGGGCGGGAAGGCCCTGGAACCCAGCCCCGCCCTCACCAGAGCCAGCCCTCGGGGCGCGGTGCCACCCGGGGAGCGCCGAGGCTCCGCCCACCCCGACGCTCTGCTGGGATTGGCCGGCGGCAGGCCCAGGTGTGCGGGGCCTTTTTGGAAAGGCTCCTGCGTGTTTGGAAAGGACCCAGCTCTGCCCAGGGTGGATGCCAGGAGGCGCGGGATCCAGCTCCCGGCTGAGTTCGGCAGGCTTCCTGTGCACACGACGTCACCGGAGCCCGGCCAAGGTCTTGGGAGGGGAGAGAGGGGAAACTGGGACAATCCAGACGGACAGCAACCTGGACATCCCCCATAATTCAGTATCGCTGGAGCTGAGAGCAGGAGGAGGGAACGACCCCCCCGGACACTGACTACTTGGAAGGGTAACCTGTAGGTGTCTCGGCAGGGTCTTTTGTCCCCGACACCAGGCTCTGAACTTTGCCTAAGAGCAACAGAGGATCAGCGGAGGAGGGACATGATTGACATCGCGCCGCTTTAGAAAGCCCCTTCAGCTGTCCGTGGATCCAGTGCGACAGAGGGGAGTCCCAGAGAGAGGTGACGGCCTCACTGAGGACCCCAAGGCCGCGAGCTGACCCACCTAAGGAGTAATGGAGCAGGGGTGTTTGTCCCCCAAGGCTCCTCCTGGGAGGGTGACACCTTCCCTGCAGCCTGGCCTAGAGACCCCAGCAGCTCAGCCTGCCCCCTGCAGCGTCTGAGGGGACATGGCCCCCGGAGCATGTGCCCAGCTCCATTCCAGCTACTAGGAGGTGAAGGACTGAGGCCACTCACCCCGAAGAGACCCGTGAATGGGAAGGTGACGGGTGCAGGGGGGGTTAGGAGGGAGCGAGACCCACACAAAGGAGGGCAGCGCATCAAGGATGCTGTCCAGGGGACTGAAAGTGCAACCTTTAGCCTAAGACGAGCACCAACGTAGCATCACAGCCGTGGGGCAGGTTCGTGGGTGCTGCTGGCCGGGCTGCCTGGACTCCTGGGTACTGGACGGAGGAACCTGAGTATTCGTGGGAGGCCAGGTGCAGGAGGGGTGTGCAGAGCCTAACAGCTCATCTCAGTTCTGCGTCGTCCCCGCCCGGCCGGCCTCGTGCCCCCTCTCCACGATGTCCTCCTTGGTCCACTTTTTCGTCCCATCTGCTGCACAGCTGGGCTGCTGCTGAATTATTTGGGGTCAAACAGCAGAAACCCACTCAAACTAACTCAAGTCCAGCAGGACAAAGGCTGGGGAGGAGCGGAAGGAGGAAACCCAGCCTGGCTCCCGCAGGCTGGGCACCAGAGACCACGGAGACTCCAGGGCAGGAAGAGGCCTTTCTGAACTTCTTTCCCTCTGTCTGTCCTTCTGTCTCATCACATGATGTGGCCACTTAGTATGCGCCAACACAAACAGGCTTTGTCTTCTGTGTCTCAATTCCTAATTCTCAGGGAAGAACCATCTGATTGGTAAGCGATAGAAGATCCGACACAAACAGGCTTCAGGGAGGAAGAAAATCCAAATTTATTGACACAGGAAACTTAAAAAGTCCATGTGGGCTTCAGGCATGGCTGGACCTGGGGGCTTACACCTGTCACTACCTTGGCCCTATGTTGTGCCATGTTGTTTCTGTTCCCAGCAGGTTGCCTGCAGGGTCAGCGCCTCCGCTCCTGGGACCCCTGCAGCAGGGGGTGCTGGTATCAGAGAAGGAGCCCTGGATGTACAGATGTTTGCAGGGAACCTCGAATGACACCCCTGGGTGCCCCCACCCCAAGAGCTCTGAACAGAGCGGTTTCCTGATACCCACCTGGGAACCCACACCTCCAGGGTCCCTCCAGGTGGTGGGGAACATCTGGGAGTGGCAAACAGGGAAGGGGATGCAGGCCATGCTCCCAGCTGCCCACTGGCTATGTGACCAGGGCAGGCAGGTGACAGCCTTCTGGCCTCCGTAGGAGTGCGATGATACTGGAGAGCCGTTAGCAGAGGCACATGGGCATCGAGGACCACTGTGCCGCCTTCTCTGTCCCACCAGGAGAGGCGACGGGAGCAGCAGCAGGACAAAGTGTCCTGCTGACCACCCTGGCGCGGTCTCTTGCTGCCCAGACAGGGAGGGGAGTCTGGCTGCGGACCTCCTTGCTCCTGCAGGCAGCCACCTGGGGCTGGCCTGTCTGCTGTGTCACCTGAGGCAGGTCATGTGATTCTCTCAACCTTGGGGCCTTGCATTCACTCATTCCCCAAGTCACCTGGGGCACTGACCGTCCGCTGAGGTCAGAAACGAGACAGGCCCTGGCACCCGGAGAGTTTATATCTAGTGGAGAAATACGGTCAGATACACACACACATCCTTCCACACAGCGATCAGCCCTAGGAGAAGTCAAAACAGGGCGAGGAGGTGGAGAGAGGGGCCTGCTGGTGACCAGGAGCTTGGAGCACCCTGGCATCTGTCACCCAGCCAGGGAGACGCAGCCTGCCACACAAAGACCTGGAAGAGCTTCTCAGCCTACGGGAAAGGCATGCACGGAAGCCCTGAGGCAGGAGCAGCGTGCATTTCAGCTGCAGAAAGGCCAGAGGGGGCTGGACGGAGCAGCCAAGGACAGGAGACCCTGGAGGGACTCACAGGGTTTCTGTGCTGACCTCCTGCGGGGTCAGCGCAGGTTGGCTCATCTGGGGGAGGCTGCTGCTGCTACCCAGGTGGCTACCCAGGCGGCAGCAGGGATGGGAATTGGTGGTCAGAGCTGTTGGAGGGCCTGTGATTGAGGAGATGGCTTGGTCCCGGCTGCTCCGGTGAAATCCAGCCCAGCAGCTGCCAGGATCCACGTCAGCGGGTGCGGCTGAGCCCTGCGGCTGGCCCCGCCCCCGGGGGAGGGAGATCCTATTTCGTGACAGATGAGACATTGGGGACGAAATCCGAGGGCGTTGAAAGGTGCAGCCGCTGGCTCTGTCGCGGGGCCTCAGCTGTGAATAAGGATTTCGTGGAGATCTTGGGCCCTGAGGGGGTGGGGCGGGCTGTCATAGATCTAGCAGGCCGGTCCCCGAGCTTCCGCTGAGCCCATTGCACAGAATCTCTCCTTTCACCTGAGATGCACGCCCGCCCGCCCACCTGTCCACCCACCCGTCCACCCACCTACTTATACAGATGCTGAGGCTGGGGCTGGAGCAGCCTCCAGGTGGATTCAGCGGGTGGGCCACTTACTACTAGCTAGGGACCTCAGGGGACCCGCCTCCCCTCTCTGAGCCTCTGGGTGCAAACACCTACCTCTTAGGGCTATTTGAGGATTGTTGAGATACTGCCCAGAAGGCACAGAGCTCAGGGCCTGGCAAGTACCCACAAGTGCTTGTTCCACGTGCTGGGGACCAAAGGTAGTGGCCCCAGGGCTCAAAATGCAGTCAGAGCCCCGTGAGGAGCTCACCACCGTTCAGGACCTGAGTGACCACAGCGTGGAAGAGCACGGAAGAGCTGGCACAGCAGGCAGCCTCGGGGACTGGGAGTGACATTGGCATGAGCCATCGAGAATGGGTAGGGACACACAGCCCTCGTGGGAGGAGAGGATGCCTCTAAGAGGCACGTTCTTAGAGAGTTGCTGTGCACAGTGTGGCTCAGGGACATGTGGCAGGGCATCTCCAGGAAGCTTGCTGAGGGTACAGATCCTCAGGCCCACTCAGACCCTCTGACTCAGCACCTGCCTTGGAGCAACTGACAAGATGGAGGTAGATCCACCGTGAGGGGCTCAAGGCAGAGGATCTCTGATAAGCTCCACAATAGCAAAGGAGGGTGGGCAGGAGAGAGCTCTCCTGACCTTGGTGGGGCATCCCAGACCCAGAGGCTCCAGGTGCCTGGGGAGCAGAGACGCAGAGACCACCTGCAAGTGGGATGCGACAGGGAAAAATGGCGTCTGAAGCTGCATTTGTGCCATTCGACTCGGGGCGGGGGGGGGGTGCAGCCTTCCCGCCCACCCCCTCGGCTCATTCATTCTAGAAATACCTGCGGGGTAGTGTGATGGGCCGGAGCCCACAGGAGTCCACCCTGGCAACGTCCTGAGCCCTCGCATACACTGCTCTCTCCCTGGTCCTCATTTGTTCAGTCCGGAGCAGGGAGCGTCACACCTGACCCCCACCCACCCCTGTCACATGCCTGATTTCTGTTCTCGTCCCCCACGTTCCCCACCACTTCCACCCGTGAAGAGTGGAAAATCCCCAGCCCTCGTGATCTTAGCCGAGGCTCCCGGAGGCAGAGTGAGGATTCACGTAGAAGTGACTCATTAGGAAACGGGAGGAGGGAGAGGGAACTGGGGACGGAGACAGAGGGTGGCTGTGGCTCCGTCCTGCAGGGGAGGCCAGAGTCTCCAGGGGGCTCAGGCCAAGGGAGCAGGCGGGGCCACCACCTTCCAGGTCCCTCAGCCCTGCCCTGGTGCAGACGAAGCTGTCCCAGGAGCCTGAACAGACCCCAGGAGCCTGGCCTCCCGTGGTCCCTGCTGGCCACAGCTGGCTCTGAAAGACACCAAAGGCTGTGCCAGGCCAGCGGTCAGCGCTCGCCAAGTCTTTCCCAAGGAAGTCACTCGAGAAGATCACACGGGACAGGTGGACCCTGTGCCCCACCTGGGGGAGTCCCCGCGGCTGGCCTGGAGCTGTGGGAAGGTGGCAGAGTCCTGAGTGGCCTCAAGGTGAAGTGGCCCTCATCTGAGAAGTCCCTGGGTCTCCCAGCCGCGAGGCCCAGCACTGCCACCTCCAGCCACCACGCTCAGTGCGTCCCCTGGGATTGGGCCCTGGGACAGGCTGGGACACAGGCCCGCAGCGCGTGCCCTCCACGCGGCCTTGCCATCACCCGGCAGAGCTGATGAGTGGCAGCAGTGAGTGTGTGGTCTGCAGAGACTCAAATATTTACTCGCCAGCTGCGCAGAGCACCCGCCAGCCCGCAGGTGCTATTTCTGGGCTCTGGAGCCCGTGGAGTCCTAGAGCTGCTCATGGCAGCCTCAGCTCTTCCTTTAAATCACTCTTCACGTATTCACGGAGCTCCCATCCCAGAATACTCCCTCCTGGTTTCCTGGGAACTTGGCTCACGTGGGCTTCGGCTGTAAAGGGGAGATGGCCATCGTCTCTCAGGACAGGACCGTGCAGGGACCTCAAGCATGCGGAGCCCAGGGTGCCCGCCGGGGGACAAGGTGGGCAGTGAGAAACAACCTGCAGAAGGTCACAGAGGTGGGCCCCCACGTCCACCGTCAGGTGCCACCTCTGCTGTGCCAGCAGTTTCCCCTCAGTGCCAGCTCACAGGCACACTTTGACAGAGCCGCCATGCTGGGAAGTCCCCGGTGGGCATTCCCAGGAACCCAGGGGGGACATCCAGACAATAGCCAGCAATAGCCTCAACTGAGCAGCCTCCAAGACTGAAGTCTGCAGCAACCACAGGAGCTTGGAGGCAGACCCTGCCCTTCTGGAACCGTCCATGGAGACCCTAGCTGCAGCTGATCCCTCATGGACAACCTGACCAAAGACCTTGAAGTAGAGGTGGTGGCTGCACTATGCCCAGGCCCCCGACTGCAGGGCTGGGAGATGATAATGGCCTCAACAGGCAACCTGTGGGGATTTGTTACGCAGCAGTAACTGACAAATACACACCGGCTTGGATGGGCCTGGGAAGGGAGATCCAGCCGTGCACCATGCTGTTGCTGACACACTGTGGTTCTCGGTAAAGAGGAGCTGCTGGGACAGTCCCAGGTGTCCCACAGAAGCCGCTGAGGTCTTTGGGAGGGGGCAAGTGGTGTCCTGTAGTGCGGGTATCAGCAGAAATGGCGGACAGTGACGGGGCTCCAGTTCCTGAAGTAGCAACAGCCTTATTTCTTTTAGAACTGGCCTCCTTTCACTCAGTGACAGTCACTTCTGACCAATGGGCGAAGTCCCCTCCCTCGCTCTGCTACACAATCTGGTTCCTAGAGACCTGGACAGGAAGTCCTCTGGCCAGTTCTAAACCACAGATTCCCTGTCCTTCCCGCCTATGGACGTCACTTGTGGCAGGACGGGGTGCTGGGTGCAGGGGGCTCTCCTCCCTGGGGAGTGTGGAACGTCTGGTTCCCGATGCAGAAATCAAACCTGTGCTTTAGACTGCAGAAATGGAAGGTCACCCGGCCCCTTATCCACATGTCCACATCGGGGCACAGACTCGGGGTCTGGACATGGACTCCAGGTGCAGCTGCCGGAGCCCTCTCGTCCTGGGCAGGGGAGTTGGGGAAACGGGCGATCTGAAGGGAGGCTGGTTTCCTGAGCCCCGTCGCCATAGCAACAGACTCCGCTGCTTCTGGGAGGCAGGACCGGGAGGCTGTTACATAAGAGCCAACTTCTTCACGGCAAAAGGAAAAAGAAAAGTGGGGGACACCTAAGCTGCTGGAAAAAACGGAACAGGAGCCAAAGAAAAGGGCAGAGGCTGGCCAGAGGGGGCGAGGCCATGGGCTCCTCGGGGAAAGGAACACCTGTGTCTTTCCGTGGAAGCAGCTTCGTGGCGCAGGATGGCTGCGGCCAACTTGGGCAAGTAGGAGGTGCCCAGCAGAGAACGTGGACGCAGCCCCGGGGGGACCTGCCTCACAGAGGTGAGGACAACAGAGAGCACGTGGCCGGGTGGCCAGAGCCAGCCTGGTGGAGGGACCTCAGAGTGGAGGCCTGGGACCTCATGGGGCGCCGCAGCTGCCGCCGTCCTCTGATTTCCCCCATCCTCGGGAAGCTTTTCCTTGGCAGGAAGAGAAGTCGAATGCGCGTCTCCCCCCAGGGTCAGAAATCGCACCCCCCCACTCTAAAAGCTTGGGCTGAAACTGGGCAGGGGGAGGGGCAGCCTCCGGCCCTGGCCTCCTGACCTGGCCTCCTGCCTGGCCTCCCTCCTCCAGAGCCTCTCTGGCCCTCCTCTGGTGCGGCCTCCCCAGGAGGGCTGGAGTCCTGGGAGTCCACTGGACCTGGGAGTGCACCCATCAGAGCTCCAAGCACCTCACTTCTGGACTCCACCTGGACACCTCCCTGAGTGGCCCAGGACGCATGTGGAAGACCAAACTGGCCGGCCAGTGTGGCCTAGGGCAGCCATGTGCAGGGCCTGGGGGTGGAGCATGGGCGCAGGGGCGAGCCAGAGAACCACGCCAGACAGCGGGAGCAGCCGGGCAGGCGGGCGGACTGCTCTGGTGTGGGAATCCTGTGCTGCAGGGCTCCCGGGAAGACCCCGCCCAGGCCAGGCAGGGGGCGGGGCCTCCTGCCCAGAACACGTGGTTAGCGAGATTGACAGTTTGCAGACACCTGGGCACAGCCCCTGGGCCTCTCTGTGCTATGGCAACCCCAGTGCCCAGCCTAAGCCCCGCTGGGTCCCAGGCCCCTGGCGGGAGGAGGGACGGCAGTTGGGTGGCCCTTTGCTGCTGCAGGCACACGTTACAGGATATTTTTACAAACTCTCACAACCAAAGTTGCCTCTGGATCCCTTGCTGGGGCGTGACGGGGCCACCTCTCCAGAGTCAGCCTCCACCGCAGGGGACACACGACAGCTGCACCCCCCCCCTTCATCCAGGGGCTCAGCCTCCTGCACCCGCTGATGGGCTCTCCTGAGTTGGCCCGAGAGCCAAAGCAAAAGGCAGCTTCTCCCCCGGGCCTCAGGCCCTGGCTAGAAGGGTCCATGGAGACTTGGCCCCTGGCCAGCTTCCGGTCACTCCGCGGAGGCCAGTCTTATTGCTGTCCCCAGATGAAGGCAGGGCCCTGCCAGGGCCTCCCGACAGAAGGACGTCCAAATCCTCTTCTGGGTGATCCCAGCGTGACCTGGTTTAGGACGGCAGACCTCAGGTGCCCCTGCCAGCCGCCCTCAGCCCGAGGAGGGGGTGACTGGTAAGTGGGCAGGAGGGGCCTTGGGAGCTCTATGTGCCCGGGCTCAGGGCCTCAGGGAGAGGACCCGCCCTAGGGGAAAAGGCCAGTTCTGAGCCTGGGCCTTGGCTGTGAGGGAGGGGCCTGGCCTTGAGGATTTCCTGGGTATTTACACCCCACCCTGGCTTCCCACTGACCGGGCAGGGAGGGAGGGTAGGGGCCAGGGGGAGATGAGCCAAGGCCTCTTCCCAGGCCTGCTTAGCAGATGGCTGAGCTGAATTCAGTAGGTGCTCAAGCTGTGCGAGGCACCGGGCGAGGGTTCTGAACCCTGGCTGTCCAAACACAGCCTCTGGTCTCTGCCACTGAGCCATGCCCACCTGGCTAGTGCCCAGCAGAGCCCAGGGTCTCCTCCGCTGGAGTGGGCAGGAGGCCTTCCCCCCAAATCTGTGTCCATCTGAACCTTGGAAATGGCGTCTGCTGATGGGATCAGTGCACACTGGGAGGACCCCAGGTCTGACCGGTATCCTCAGAAGGGGAGGACCGAGGACAGGCGGCGTGAAGCTGGCGGAAAGCAGAGCGTGGCAGCCCTGAGCCTCAGCTGGCCACAGGAGGGGTCCTCCCTCAAAGCCTCGGGGGGCGCAGCCCGCAATCCCTGGATCTCGGATCCTATCTCCAGGACTGCCAGGGGACAGAGCTCCCACCTTAAGCCGCCCTGTTTGTGGTCATTGGTCACAGCAGCTTGGGAAATGCATAGACCAATTTTGAAAACAGAGGGCATTCACGAGGTCCCCGGAGCTGTCCGGCATGTCTGGGTGGCAGTCCGGGGCTCGGTCCCCAGCCACCAGCAAAGGGTGACTCTGTCCTCGGGGCTGCCGTCCTCCGCCCACGTCTCCCTCTCAGATTGGCAGATGGCCATCCTTTTTTGGCCTCCCAGAGTCCACTGCCCATTCTAGGAGCTATTAGATTTATCTTGAGGGAATTATTTCTTCCTGGGTGACTGGGATCTCCAGGAAAATCCCTGATGACCACCTCCTGTTAGAGAACTCCTGGGGGACAGGTCCTGCCTCTCCCTGCCACAGTGTGGCCAGAGAATGGGTCACCTCTAAGCTCAGTGGGCTGGATTTTCTTTCCTGGACCACTGAGGGGGGTCTGACCAGAGCAGGGTGGGCTGTGGACAGACAGACTCTTGCTTGCAGAGGCTGCTGTGGTCCACGCCACGGCCCCCACAGTGGCCTGGGCTCCTGCCCAAGTCCGAGTCTCCTCCTTTGGCCCAGAACCCATTTCCCAACCAACCGTTTCCTGTTGGAAATTGCCTTCCGTCATTGCGTGAGCGACATCCACAGGTTAGCCAGACGGTTTCTGTTGCTTGCAACCATGAACTCTAAGACGGCTGGAGAGGGTCAGCTCAGTCTGAGGACTAGGTTTTGTGACCGTGAACTCTAAGACGGCTGGAGAGGGTCAGCTCAGTCTGAGGACTAGGTTTTTCAGAACTCCTGAATAAAAACGAACGAACAAAAAATCCCAAACACTATGAAAAATGTTATCCGGATTCTTATGTAACCGATCGGAGTGTGAATCAGCTCCATCACTTTGGAAACCTGCGTAGCAGTATCTGCTGAAGCTGAATTACTTTGGCCTACGACCGTCCAATGTTAAATATAAAACCTCAACAGAAATTCACCCCTGGGTTCCCCCAGAGTCACACTGCTCACAGGGCACCCACTCATAGTATCCCCAACTGGAGTCAGCCCGATGTCTATCTGCGGGGGAATGGGTGACCTAATCGTGCATATTCACACAACAGCATATGGCAATGAAAACTGCCACTAGACTCATTAATCTATGTCACAGATAATGACGTTCAGCAAGAGAAACGGGGGATGGCGAAACGTCGACATCACCCCATTTTCCATCAGGCCCAGAGGCAGGCAGCACTGTCTCCGGTTGGAGTGGGATGGCGGCTGCCTGGGTGGGAAGGGGGTCACTCTCATACCAGGAGGGGCGCCAGGGGCATCCTGGGAATGTTCCATCCCTTGATCCTGCGCTGGCCACATGGGAGAGTCCATTTCGTGAAAATGCGTGGGACGGAAGGCTTAGGATCCGTAGACTTTTCTGAATGCACACTACGCTATAATAACGTCCACCAAAAACCTGACCTCGCTCTTCACCCTCTGACAGCCATGGGCTGGTGGCTGAGCTCCCCACGTCCCTGTGGCCCAAGGAGGACGCCTGGAAACAGCTCAGTACCAGTCCTTGGTGGGGGTGGAAAAGTGACCCATTCTTTATATCTCAGCCTCAAACCCCTTTGGAGTGACCACTGCATACCATGGTACCTCTTGGACAGAAGCGTCCTGTGTGGCAGCTCCCATGGGCTGTCCTAGGTCAAGGGCGTCCTCTCGTGCAGTCACGGCGAGGTCTTTGATGCAGGGGAGACGGGGTCATGAAGGATGGCCTGGGTGCTGTGCTGCCCACTGCTCTGCGTCCCTGTGGGGAGGCACAGGTGAATGGCTGTCCACCTCCACCCGGCCCCGGACGCTGGGCACCGGGGGAACCTCACCCAAGGCTCCATCAGGACTTCCAAGCAGGAGAAGAGTGTGAATTCCATTCCATGACTGCGTTGGTGGAAAGAATGTCACCCAGCCTGGATGCATTATGGCTTATTTACTATTTTATTGTATTTCCCCTCAATATGTAAAGGAAGTCAGCATTGGGGCGTTATCTCAGGGGTTCCTACTGTCTGGGCCCTGCCCTGCCTGGGTTCTCAGCCTTGGACGATGACCGTCCTCCTCCTCCGTTTGGCTTGGGTGTAAAACGTTCCCAGTCTGCAGGGTTTTCAGGACGATTAAAGGGAACACCCTGCAGCCTGGTGGGAGCTCAGGAGAGGTCAGCTATTCATGAACACTCGTGGCTGCCGGCACGTGTGAGGCCCGCACACTGGGGCGAGTGAGGCTGGCCACAGATGGTTCACGTACCCTGTGTCTGCCACCCCGAGGGCAGGCCTGGGACAGGAGCAAGGGCCCTCGCTGGCTGAGCGTGCCCTGCGGGTGGGTTCCTCGCGGCTCATGTGACTCAGCTCCTCACTCAATCTCTCAAGTTGCTGGTCAGGTGGGTGCCATGGTTCCTGCAATAGAATGAGGAGGCTGTCTGGGCCGTTCCGGTTGCTATAACAAAATGCCCGACGACGGAGGCTCAGAGGCCTCATCCCGGGTCTGGTGGCGGGTTGGGTCAGCTATTTCACTACTGTGACTAAAGGTCCCGACCAGAACATCTGCAGAGGAGGGAAGGTGTGGGTGTGGGGGGCTCAGGGTGTTAGAGGCCTCCGTCCACAGAAGGCTGCCGTGTTCCCCGGGGCCGAGGGGAGGCAGGACATCCTGGAGGAAGAGTGTGGGGAGGAAGCAGCTCCCACGGGGATCAGGGAGCAGGGACCCCACTCTCTAGAGACAAATAGAGACCCCAAGCCAGGTCCCCAACTCCCACCCCACCCCATCCCACCTTCAGTGCCACTCAGCAAGTCCGATCGGGGACGAGGTCCCTACCTGGTTAAGGCTGTCACAGCCCGGCCACTTGTCCCCTGGAGCTTCTTGCCCTGTCTCACGCGAGCTCCTGGGGACACCTCACCTGCAGACCATGACCAGGTGGGTTTAGAAGGACACTTTCTTACAGAAGAGAGAACACACTGCTCTGGTTCCAAGACCACGGCCCGACACGCCGTCCTCCCCGAATGTCACCACACGCTTATGTTCAGAACTGCCTCGCCATGGGCTTCCAGAGGGCACCCTCTGCACAGGGAGGCTATGACTTGCCGCCTGTGTCTCTCCCTGAGGGCTGTCAGCTTGAGCGCAGTCTTGGGCACGGTTGTGTGTCCCAGAGCCAGCTCCACACCTCACGTGCCGCAGGGACTCAGCAGAAGTGCATTAGAGGGCTGGGGATGTGGCTCAAGCGGTAGCGCGCTCGCCTGGCATGCGTGCGGCCCGGGTTCGATCCTCAGCACCACATACCAACAAAGATGTTGTGTCCGCCGAGAACTAAAAAATAAATATTAAAAATTCTCTCTCTCTCTCTCTCTCTCTCTCTCTCTCTCTTAAAAAAATAAAAAGAAGTGCATTAGAGCGAGCCAGGCCAGGCACGGTGGTGCACCCTGAAATCCCCACAGCTCAGGAGGCTGAGGCAGGAGGATCTCAAGTTCAAGGCCAGCCTCAGCAGCATAGCAAGACCCTGGCTCTAAGTAAAATATAAAAATGGCTGGGGGCGTGGGACTCAGGGGTTCCGTGCCCTGGATCTCATCCCCAGTACAAAAAAAAAAAAAACAAACAAACCCAGAGAGTCAGCCAGGGACAGACTCGGGTCTGGCCAGCAGTCTGTACAGCAAACCCAGTAACTTCCCTGGGGCGGAGAGGACACCAACTGAGCAGCTGTCACAGCCATCGCTGTGACAGGTGGCAAGAGGCACCTGCTGCCATCCCAGAGTCCATGACTGTCTTGGAAGAACAACACGCGTGGCCCCCGAGACTCGATTCCAGCACCTCTTCTGACACCTTCCTCCCTCAGCCCTGGGGACTCACCTGGGGCTCCCTCCTTTCTGGGCTCCTCCTTCCTCCCTGGGCTCCAGGACACCATGATCCTGGAGCCACCTGCAGGGATCAGGGTGGTCCTTCCTCTGCACAGAGAAATCCTCTAGATGGAGGTGGGACCCTCCTGGGGCCGAGTCATGAGGGCTGGGGCAGGGACTCATGATTTGAGACCCAAGGGGACAGCACTTTGAGATTCTTGAGGAAGGGTATCAGTCAGCTGTTGCTCTGTAACAAACAGCTCTGCAACTTACTACCTTAAAACACTACCATCAACCTCGGCCCCAATTCTGCAGGCCAGCAGCTGGGCTGGCCTTAGCTGGGCAGTCCCGCTCTGGGCTGGGTGGTCTGGTCTCAGATGCCCAGGGTCAGCTGTCCAGTTGGCCTCCGATGGTCTCAGTTCAGATGGCCGAGGCCACGTGGGCTCCTGTCATCCAGCAGGCCCATCTGGTGGCTCACGTGCTGAAGGGCCCCAAGCGCCCCCAGGAAAGGGCATGGTTTCTGGACTCAGAATTGGCCCGAGGTCACTGCTGGTGCATTCCAGTGGTCAGAGCCTGTCTCCAGGACAGCATGGATTCTTACAGAGGAGGCAGGCGTCACCTCCTGAAGGAGAAGCCGCCGCGCACACTGGCCATTTCTGCAATCGACAACAGGGAGTGGTTTTCCATAGGTTGGCCCTGGTAGGGACAGGGGTGGGGACGGGGACAGGTAGGAGCAGGGACATTGGCCCCTGGACAGAAGACAAGACCCTTTTGGCCAGTGGGAGGAAAGACTGTTTCCAACCTGCTTGGAGGGGTCTGGGTAGCTTCAGCACAGGGCTCAAGCTGGCCAGGGTGGCCCTGGGCCATGCCTGATGGGCACAACAGGCCGTGGTGACCCCAGACGGAACTTCCTGTTGCTAGGCACAGGCTGGGGCACCCTGAGGAGCGGTGCGTCATCTGGGGATGGCAGAAGAGGGTCAGGAGGACATCTCAGACCAGACGCTCGTTGGCCCAGCCAGCGTCCTCAGGGCCTGGTGGGGGGGTGCGTCTGGCCATGAGCCAACTGTCCCCATGCAGACACCACCCCTGGGGGATAGGGGATCCTGGGGCCCTTCCCGGTGGGAGCTTGGTTTCCAGGTTGTCCTGAGAGCCCTCACAGGCCCCTTCTCTGTGACGTCTGACCGCACCTGCGTCCCCTGCCCGTTTGTCCTTGTTGTTGACCATTTTTATTAAATAGAGTCAGTATCCACCGTGGGAAAAGCCTGAGGAAGAACAGATAGGCCGAGGTTTCGCTGAGGTGAGAAATGGCTCGTCCATGATGGCTGCCTGGTCAGCTGCCCAGCCTCTCGGCCAGCTCTCCTTTCTGTTGGCCGGGGCTGCTTTCCTGCCGTTCATTGGTGGGATCCCTGTTCTTGGGCGTCTCGGGTGAGGTGTCCACAGCCCGGAACCTGCCGAGTCCTCTGGGGGACGCTGGTGGCTTGACTCGTCGCCAGCACCCTGGCCTGCCTCGTGTCCAGGAGGCTCGCCTCCTGGACAGACCACTGGCCCTGGGCCCTGGTGTGGGCTGCCTCACTGGGCGCTCCAGCCAGGACCTCGTGCAGTGGCCTTGGCCCCCTTCCAGAGTTGACTCGCCTGGGACCTCAGGACTGTCCAGCAGGCCCCGGGGACAGCAGTGGGGACATCTGAGCTCGGTGGCACAGGGCCACCTGCCTCGGCTCCCACCGTTCCCCTTAGACAAACTGTCATCAGTAAATGGAGATGAGGAACGTCCCAAGGGCCAGCCCCGTCTTCCCTCCACGCAGACTTGGGCAAGGTGCCCAGCCCAGAGCCTCGATGTCCTTGTGGGCAACAGCAACAGCCCTAGGGCAGAGACCCACGACCCCCACCTCCGCATCCTCCTCCTGGGCGTCCCTTGGTGAGCGGCGGATGGGGCCAGGCAGCCGCTTCCAGGGTCCAGGGTCGCCCACCTCCTTCTCTGGGTGAGGCTCCTCCACTTCCCCTCGGCCAGCCCCACCGCCCTGGTGGCCACCCAGCCACAGGCTTCTCCTGCCACAGGCTTGGCCGGACCCAGCGTCCCCCGTGCCACGTGGGCTGTACTGTCCGTTCTCGGCCCCTCGGCTCCCCCTGCTGGTCTCTACCTGCTCCCAGAGCTGCCGGAGCGCCAGGACGTCCCCTGCCCTCCCGGGGCCTCACAGCTCCTCCTGATGACCTCTGGAGGTGGCTCAGCCAGGCCGCCCTGACCTCCGTCCAGGCAGCGCGGGACTCCAGGGCCTGCAGCTGCTCTTCTGCTGACCCGGGCAGGGAGCGTGTCCCGATGGGCTCAGGAGGCCCAAGCTGGGGCTGCAGCTGCCACCGGCAGGGACGGAGCCTGTCTGGGCCCCCTGGGCCTGCAGATGTGGCCCGGGACCAGTGCTCAGGAGGTGTCGGAGGAAAGGACAACAGAAGCAGCGTCCTGCCCTCCTAGGTTCCCCTGGCCCCCAGTGAGAGTGCTCCGGGCCCCACCACACCACTTCCCCTGTCCCCAGGGATCGGCGACCTGAATGCAGCTCAGACCCCGAGGGTTGGCAGTTCATATTCTTTTGGCAAAACACCAGCTTTTCTTTTCGAAGGGAAAAAGCAAAACACAGAGAGACACCCACATAACATCTTGGAAAAGTGCATTTTGATGAGTGAGGGGATCAGAACCACATGCGGCATCCTCCCTGGTCTCCTAGAGGGGCGGAGAGCCGCGGGGACAGCCGGCGGGGGACCGGGGGACAGGGAGTGAGGTCCCCGAGGCAAGGTGGGCCACAATCCAGCACTCTGACTTTCCCTCCTCCCCTCTGGACCAGGCTCCGGGGTCTTGTTCACGGCTAGGAAAGGGTAGTGGATGGACACTAAGCTTGTGTGGTTGACCCCGGAGAGCGGCCTCCAAATCTCTCCCCGAGGACAGGCCAGGGATATCCGTGGGAGCCGAGTGTCTGTAAGCAGGTTCTGAGGTGAGTGTCTTGATTTTTCTCTTTTTGAATGGTCTTGTTCTGCCGATGCAGACGGGCCCAGAGGCAGACTCTCTGTCCTGCACCAAGCATGGCCTGGGCAGGACCCAGGAGGACCAGGCCTTTCGGCTTCGTCACCTACAGCCAAGGGAAACTCAAAAGGTCTTTATTCTTGTCCCTAGTCTCCCAGGAGCAGGTGGCTGCACCAGCCACCCACCTGCTCTGTGTCCTGAGGGTACACAGTGTTTAATGAGCTTCATGCTGTAGGAGACCCCAGCACCACAGATTCCATCCTCCACCTCAAGGGGAGCTGCTCTTCTGCTCGTTTTACAAACAAGGTGACTGAGGCACAGAGGGGTTAAGAAAATCAACCAAGGTCACACAGCCAAGAGTTGGGAAACCTGGGACTTGCCCCAAAGTGTTTGCCAATGCAAAAGCCTGAACTTCTGCTATGTCCTTCAAAATACCTCTGCTTTTGGAATTTGTGGCACTCACCCAAAAAGTTTTTTTTTTGTGTGTGTGATATTCCTACTTTCCTCCCGTCACTTAGTAAAAACCTCTGCCACCCTCTGAGCCAGGTTTCCTGGGTCCACAGAGCCTCCTTTTCTGTCCCCCGGGACCGGCCAGCCGGGGTCCCCTGCGTGTTAGACAAGCGCCTACCACTGAGCTGCTCAGCCCTCCCTGAAGATGCTTGGGAACTCAGATCGGCCAGGACTCTGCCACCTCCAGTCTCTAGACACCGGGCACCTTCCTGGGGCTGCGCAGTCACCCCACAGCAGAGAAGCCGCTCGGCGCGATGACCGGCAGCCGGGCTTGGACCCACACACAGTGCGTTTAAGCCCTCGCTGGAGACTATGTGGCTCAGAGTTCTCGTCTACACAGCAGGCAGAAGGAACCTGGGTGAGACACACGCGGCTGCCTGGCGCTGGCTTGAGCCCCTTCCCCTGACCCCGCGCTCTCCCGGGAGCGTGACCATCGCTGGCTGTGGCTGGGGCTGGATGAGGCCGCCACTCCTGAGTTTAGAGGGCAGTGGCGTGGGGGTGTGGGGGCCATGGTGGAGGAAAACTCGGAGGGAACAGGTTGCAGTGTGGACTGAGGCTCGTTAGGTGACGGGGCTTCTGGGATCAATTCATTCCGACCTCCCTACAAACCTGGGCGGGGGGTGGGGGGTTGCTATGATTCGCCTCATTTTACAGATGAAGAAACTGAGGGCCAGGGAGGACCTCAGACCAGAGCGAGGATTGGAACCCAGGCTTTCTGGGGCAGGATGCAGAGCCTTCCCCTTGTAACCTACACTGTCTGAGGGCGAGGGCGTCCTCCGAGAGGACAGGAGCGAGATGGGTTAAGGGCAGCAGCTGGGGCGGGGGGTGGGGAGGTGGTTCTGGTCCCTGTGAAGGAGATGGGGCAGGAAGCAGGGTGGAAAGGCGAGGCCTGCAGTCCCACCTCCCAGGAAGGGGCCTGTGCTGGCCTGCAGCGTGCCCTGCAGCAGACCCAGCGACAGACTCTACAGCCCAGCAGAACCGGCAGCCGGTCCCCGCCGGCCACTCCAACAAGGTCAGGTGGGGTCATGAGGGCACAGGCAGAGCCAGGCCGTGGGGTGATGAAATTGGGACGCGACTGCTGCACAGTGGGCGGCCGAGGGCTCTCCCGAGGGGGGCCCGGACGCCTCCTGGGTGCTGGGAGGTGACCCCCTGTGCCCAGATCTTTCAGGAGTCCCTGGGGTCTGTACACCTTGGCCCGCTTCAGATGACGTTTAGAAAAAGCACTTACTGTGTGCGCTCGGGTCCGACGCTGTGCTCGGTCCTGGGCACGGGGTTCAGGAGCAGCCAGGGAGGCTGTCCCCGTGGGGCCCTGAGGCAGGAGGACCCGGGGGCAGCGGCAGGCAGGTGGTCAACTCCAAAACCAGAGACTCCTGCAAGAAACAGGCCTCCTAACACGCGGGCCATGGGCAGCCCTGGGAGCTGCGCAGGAGGGGAAGGTGTTTGGAGAGATCGATTACAGCCCAATTCGCTGTGAGGTCCACTGGGACCTCGGGCTCGGAGCCCCGGGGACGTCTTCTTTCCTGGAGCCCAGCTCATCTCTACACCTGGCACGCAGTTCCTTTGGCCTGGAGGGATCCACTGGGAAATGACGTGGGATATTTTTCAAAGTCGGGAGGGATTCCTCAGCTGTGCGAGGGCCGATGAGAACTGAACCCACCTGTCATCGAGGACAGTGACCCCCCCCCTCCCCCGTGAGTCCGTGCACTCAGAGAAGGTGCTCTACGCGGGTCTCCATCGCCTGCGAAGAAAGAAAGGAAAAATGAAATGCTGACTCCTCCAACTGAGGCCTGCCTTTCTGCAGACTAAAGCACAGAGAGGGAGGTATCTTTCATCAGGGCCACACAGGGCTTCTCTCACCAGGACCTAAAGTGTGGATTTGAAACCCACGTGACATCTCTGCGGCCCTCCAGAAGGAAGAATTATAAATAGAATATTTTACCCGTGTCTGACTTTTCCTAAGGCTTTTTTCTCCTCCTTTGAACTGTCCTATCTTTTCAGTCTGTGATAAATGCAAAAAAAAGGAAGAGAGAAAATCCCAATAATTGAGTGTGCCACCACCGTCACCACCACGGGGACATAATTGAGTCGCCCACGTCAGGCATGTTAGGAAAATGTCCACCAGGTGCTACGGTGGCTTTATTTAAACTGCCTGGATCAATCCGAGTCGATGTGACATGTCCCCGCTTCAGGGCAGGGCGCGTTTCCAATCAATCGAGTTCCCTGGGACTTCGTGATGGAGAACCCAAGGTCATAAAACACTGAAAGGAAAATCACAAGTGGGAGAGTCTGCGGTCTGGTAAAGATGGCCAGAATCACCGTGGGGACCTCACTGAGCAAGTGGGCCCCTGGGATTCAGAGGTGACTCGGGGTTGGTGGCTTCCCAAGGTCAGTTGGCAAGAACCAGAGTGGGGGCAGGGAACCCAGTCGGGCGCGGCCTGGGGTGGATCTGCATGGAGACTCGCTCCGGGGTCTGGAGGCCCTCAGGCATTGGCAGCCTGTTCTGGTGATAAACAGATTGGGGTCCAGACCTCTGCCCTCCACCTCCCGGAGTGAGATGGGGACGCTGGTGGCTGGAGCTGGCAAGCAGCCACCTGAAACCATTTTAGGAATGGCAGTGAAATATGATCCCTGCCTTCCCGTTTCCTGCAATTTGTCTCTCCGGGTTCTGGCACTCAGGAGAGGGTGGACACCAAGTGAGAGTACACCTTGAAATTAAGGAATTCATTAGAATAACAAAGGCCGAGCAAGACCCCGGGCAGCCGTTTGATGACTTAGATCTCAATGTTCTTAACCCTGCGGCTCTTAATCCTCACCTGGTTTTACAGTTTGAAGCACAGAGAAGGGAGGTAACTTCCCCTGGGGCCACACAGGAAGAAGGGAGGGACCCCAGACCCCAGCGTTCCCAGGCCCTCTACCTGCACAGGTGCATGGCGTCCTGAAGACACCTCCCCAACACACGGGGACTGAGTTGGGAGGGGTCTCTTCCTCCTTTGCATCAGGTGTCCCAGGAGCTGCAGAAGGAACTGGCAGATATGGTGGTGCACATCCCAGGGACTCGGGAGGCTGAGGCAGGAGGATCCCCACCCAGCCTCAGCAATTTAGGGAGGCCCTGAGCAACTCAGCAAGACACTGTCTCTAATAAAATATAAAATAAGGACTGGGGACGTGGCTCAGTGGTTAAGCACCCCTGGGTTCAATCCCTGGAGAGAGAGAGAGAGAGAGAGAGAGAGAGAGAGAGAGAGAGAGAGAGAGAGGAACAGCTGTGACCTGCCCTTCTGCCATTTTCATTCCCGTGAAGACACCAGTGAAAATAACCATTAAACTAACGTCAGAGGATAAAAGGTAGGGAACGGGGGCTTCTTCAGTGGACGGTCCCCTCTTAAGGAAGGGCTTGTGAGCCGAGTTTGAATGACAAGGGGTGACAGGGACATTGAGATGGGGCACCGCTGATCCCCAGGTGGCAGGTGCAGGGGCCAAGAGGCAATGAGCCGGTCACATGGAGGAAGAGGGCCACAGCTGCTCCATCTGCGTCCCTCCCCCTGACCCAGGCCTCCCCTCAGGACGAGATGCTGGTGGACTGGTGGCTTTTGTTCTGGGCCTAAGCCTCGGGGCACGTGGCCGTCCCTACGCCCCTCGGCCCAAGCCCCAGTGGACAGGCCCCGGTTGCTCTGCTGCTGAGACCAGATGAAGGGAGGGTCGCCCGGCCAGCCCCCAGGTGACCGGGGACACTAGCTCCTGCAGAAATCCTGCCAGACCCAGCACAGGAGCACTGTGGCCGCAGACGGCCTGGGCAGCCCACAGGATCTACCTCCTCCTGCAGGTGGGAGCCCAGGAAGCGGGCAGGTCGGCGAGGGCCGGACCAGGGGCCTGCGAGCCGGGCAGCCGTCGGGACTTCCGGCCAAGGGTGTCCCATGCGCTGATGACCCCAGTGCCTTAAAGCTGCTCTGGCTGCTCCGTGGGAAGTGCACCAAGGGGCGGGCAGCGGAACAGAGGCCAGGTCTCCACTGAGGGGCTTTCAGGCAGGGACCGGGCTGGACCCAGACGGTACCAGGGAGAATTCAGTGAACCAACTCCTGCTGCCCTGGAGTCTCCACCGATTTGACACACACCAGGGGACCCAGAGCTGGGCCTGGGGACAGACACGCAAGGGCCCACCTGCTCACGCAGAGCAGTGGGTGGGGCGAGGTCCAGGGACCAGCAGTGCCCAGGAGAGGTCGAGACTACCCTCCGAGGCCACCCAGCCCTGGGGTAGCACCAGGTCTGGACAACCAGAGAGGTGCCCCGAGCCCTGCCACGAGTGTCCCCTGAGAGACTGGGCAGGGCCCGCCAGGGGGAGACGAGGAAGGGCTGGGACAGGGTAGAGAGGACATCCTGAGGTACCGCCACTAGCGTGGCACCCAGAATCCCAGAGATGGCTGTCCCCGGGCAAGAGCGGGAAGAGGCCTTGGACCCAACAGGAGGCGCAGGTTAAATGACCCCAGGTGGAGCTGACCAACCGCACGGGTTCAGTTACAGACTCCAGCTGACCACCAGGCTGCTTCTGGGGGAGACGTCCCTTCGCTAGTGACGCAAAACAACCAACCTGTTCCTCTGATCCCGCTGGGAGGTGTCCCTGATCATCGCCCTTACCCCCCGCCACGAGGAACCCTCAGTATTGTCATCCGTGTTTCGCTGGCAAGACATTAAGGCCACTTCAAGGCCACATGGCCACCCAGCGAAGGAGTCAGGGTTCCAACCAACGTGACGTGGAAATCACATATCCTAACCAGCACCCCGACTCCGTCAGGAAGCCGCGTCCCCACGTGGCAGACGCCGCGAGGCCCTGCTAGCTCAGCCACGGGCAGAGGCGGCTCCACGTCTTTGACAATAGAAATGGGTTTACCACGTCCCCACCCCGAAATGTCACTTATGTCACTGAAGAGCTTCCCCACCTGGATGGGTCCCCAGGCGGAGTCCCATCTCTGGGTCTGTAGAAGCACCAGACCCTGGAGACGGGGAATGGCCCTCCCCAGGCTTGGAATGTGATCAGGGCTTGATGTCACTGTTTGGGGACAGGCAGGAGCCGAGCGCAGGAGTGACTCTCACCAGCCGGGCACCTTCCTAATACCTGGACAGCAGCTCTCTCAAGTTTCCAATGGTCACATCTTCTGCCCTGTCCCCCCACCCCCCGATGGATTCTCTAGTGCCCTTTCTTTCTCCAGAACCTGGTCCAGCTTCACCAAGTGGAATTCAGGAGAGGGATACCGTCAACCTCTCACAATGCCACCCCGCCGGGGTACCAGGCGGGCAGCACTGTGGGAGGCCCTGGGCCCTGCCACCCCCTCCCCACCCTTCCCCACACCCACACTTCACACGTTCTGTCCGCAAGTGAGAATTTTTCAGTCACCTATCTCTGACCGCGTGGTTTAGGCTGCAGCCCTGCTCTCTGCACCTTTATCACGACCCTTGAAAACAAAGCCGATTCCTTCTCCAACACCACCTCTCTTTCTCCCTCACGACCACAGCAAAAAAAAAAAAAAAAAAAAAAAAATTTGCATTAGGGAAAGCTTGACCCGTGTGTGGGAGTCCCCAGGGCAGGACCCGGAACACCCTGACCTCAGTGACCCTCGGCTCCCTCTGTCCATCCCTGTCCGTCTCTTTCCAGACACATCTCACCTGGAAGGTCAGGGTGTGTATCTAAAGGGAAGGAGGCTCTCTGCAGACGCAGGAACCATCAGGAACCATCGTCTTAACTTTTTAGAAACCTGACGACCATTCCTTAATGCCGTGGTGTGGCTGAAAGCCAGGCGGGCTCCAATTTCAGTGGTCCTCGTCGTCGTAACACATCAGGGTGGGGGTCCAAAACCACGGGGGAGAAGAACGGGGGCCTCCTGACTTATTGCAGGAGCCAGCCTGTGGCTCTGGGCAGACGGGGACTGTCCCCTTCCTTCACGGACTGCAGTGTAATAGCCAAACCCATCGCCTGCTTTGCCAAGAACTCCAAAAAGACAGTCACGTGAGCTATAACCATG
This sequence comes from Spermophilus citellus, assembly GCF_964194105.1. NCBI lineage: Eukaryota > Metazoa > Chordata > Mammalia > Rodentia > Sciuridae > Spermophilus > Spermophilus citellus. The sequence goes on along the minus strand of NC_138198.1, from coordinate 43,474,348 downwards.
GAGACGGTGACAATGGGACTCCTGCTCCCGGTGCAGACCGGCCTCCAGGGCGGCTGGCACGGATGCGGGGCGTGTCCACCTGCAGGTGCTCTGGGCCCAGGCTCAGCCTGCAGCCCCCACAGGGAGCTGGGCAGCGCGGGAAGGACCGGGTCGCAGGGCTGGGCTCCTCTCCGCAGTGTCTCCTGGTGGCTCGGCAGAGGGCTTTGAGTGGGCAGCAGCACAGCCCCGGTCTGAAGAGGGTTTTCCCCCATTCCAAGGCTGATCATTGACATCAGCCTCCCGCCATTGTTGACCCAGGGACAACGGGTCCCTTCCCCAGCTAAATGCAGTATTAGCTGTGTGGTCTGTGTCGCAAGCAGCTCCCGAAGCTGGAGTGGGCCTTGGTCTCGGAGGTCAGCCGCAGGCGGGTCCCCGGCCGTGTCCTACCCGGACCAGAATCCCCGGCGACACGAACACACCACACCGACTCACGGAGATGTCTTTCCAATGCTTCGTTTATTCTCACAGCAGTCCTCACACAGCAGCAGCGGAGCAGAGACCGGACGGACCAATCAGGTGGCCGGTGTCAGGGCCTAACCTGAATGGTGCTGCCTGTCCTCCGTGCCTTATATTTATACTAAGCTTATACCATTACATAATTTGTTTACAACTTGTTTACATCCATTGGGGTTTTCCATTGGGGTCTTCCCCTTACATCATTTGTTATTCACTATCTTATCCATACCTAACACACTTCGCACTCGTCATTACCTTATCTATACCTAACACACTTCATACTTGTCACATCAACATGTTTACTTAGCACAACAGAAAAATATGTTTACTTAAAGTTCTAATATCAAAACATGTTTATCTAAAGCACCTTTGTTATAGCACCTTAATACCTAATACTTATTAACTAATATTCACTCCATACAATCTGCAAAGGGTTTCCTTCCGCCACCTTCCGTCGATCTAGGTGCCGGCACATCACGTAGGGAGGGATCTTCTGTTTTGTTTGTAAAAAAATGTTTGCCCAGAAATACTCTGGACCAGGCACGGTGCTGGACTCTGCTCTGCTGGACTGCCCATGAGTCTCCCCTGGGCCTTCTGGGGGCTGTGGAAGGTGACAGCCCAGCACCAGGCAGGGACAGTGGCAGGAAAGCCCTCTGGGTGATGCTCTGGAGCACCTCCCGAAGGTGCCCAGCAGCAGAGTCCAGGTGTCCGGGGGCTGAGAGTGCACTGAGGCCTCCAGAGCTGGCCTCGACCTCTACGCTGTCCCTGAGCGGGCTCCTGGGGCATTCTGGGTGGGAGAGATGGGCTTTCTTCTTCCTCACCGTCTTGGATGTTTTATAAAGAAGAGACGCCATTCATCCTTGCAAAAATAGTCATAAAAACCAGGGGCTTTTTAACAATTAAATACGTTTTATGAATTTTAAAGAGTCATTCGAGGTTTTTTTTAGGGAAGAAACTAGGTTTAATCTATTTATTTTTTATTTCCCCAGTCCTCGAGAGCAAACCCGGGCGCCTTGCCACTGAGCCACATACCAGCCCTTGTTCTGTTTTATCTTGAGACAGGGTCTCACTGAGCTGCCAGGCAGGGCCTCCCTCCAGGGAGGTCATGCAGGTTACAGCCTGTCACTTCGATGCCCAGCCAGGTCTTGACGTCCCTGATGGTGACCTAGGAGCAGCCCCTGTAACACAGGCCACAGGTGGGGCCACTCCCCTGCCCCCGGCACCCTGGCATGGAGTGGCTCAGGCAGCACCGCACACACACAGGTGCCCGACACTCAAAGGCACAGCCAAGGGACCTTGGGTGGGGGGAGGAGGCAGGAGAGAAGCCGGAGCCACAGCCCGGTTCCCCGAGTGGGCTGCCCCTCAGAATCACCGCAGAGATCCAGGGGCTGTCGGCACACCGGGAGGGTCACGGAGCTGCGGCAGGTAACTGAAGCCCTGTGGCCACTTCCTCGGGAGTGTGGGGCTGGGACCTTTTGGATGTTGGCCAACGGCTCCCACGTGCACACACACGCACATGCACACGCACATGCTTTGGACAAGAAGTAAGTCACACACTACGCATCAGCCTGACACCTGGAATGGCGGGTGCCATGCCAAACCTATAACCAAAAAGGACAAGTTATGTTCTCCTCAGGGGGGAGGCCAAGGCCCCGGGAAGGCTGTCGAGGAAGGACAGGGGGCTGGCACTCAGGCCCTCCTGACAGTGCACCCTGCCCACCCGGGGCCGCCTCCTGGGAGTCCTGCAAGGGCCCTGCGAGTCCCAGGCATCAACCAGCAACAGCATCTTCCACTCTTGGCTCAAAACTCTAACGTAATAAAACCCAGATTCCCACAAAGTGTTCCGTGGCATGACTGTGGGCACGGCAGATGCTGAAGCGGGCTTGGGGCACAGACGCAGTGTCTGGAAACGTGAGAGGCAGCCCCAGGTGGCCAGGACTTGGGCGTCCCCGGCTCCCTGGGGAGCCCCTCTTCTGCACCCCTCTGTGTCTGTATTTAAGCTAGAAAGGAGGGCCACCCATCACTGCCCAGGGGCACCCTCTCCTCCTGCCCAGGAGGAACCAGGCGTTGCTACGATGACTTCATGAAGGAGAATTGAAAGAACCTTCCGGTGGCTTCGATGAAGGGTCTTTGAAAGAGACCATGCAGGATTGGGGGCTAAGAAGACGGTTCCCCCATTGACCACATGGGGGGACAGGAGCAGGCTGGGGCACAGTGACACGCTATTAAATCACCAGTGTGTGTCCATCTTCCGTGGCCCCTTGACGAATTTCTGCACGTGGAGCAGCTTACACAGCAACCACCCAGAAGTGCACCCCGCTGTGTCACCAGGCCAGGCCACGCAGCCCCCTCTGCTGGGGACGCTCGGGGCCCACGCGGGAGGCAGTTGGCAGCCCATCTCTCCCCTGGAAGACTCTGTTCCCTGTGGCCATAGGCCTGGGCTGGCTGTCCCCTTGCTGGCTGCCAGCTGGGGGCCACTCCTAGCTTTGGAAGTTTCACATTTCTTGTCCCAAGGCTTCCCCCATCTTCAACCCTGACCCGAGGCATGGGATAGGTAGAGATGGCGGCCTCCAGAGGACTGGGGGGGCTGAGGCCCGCTTGGACAAGCTCCCTGGGGACAACCGTGCTGTGTGACATCAGCCTGGCCCGGGAGTGAAATCCATTATACCTACGGACCCAGGAATCACAGAGGGTGAAGGCCCAGGGGCGGGCTGGGAAGTGAAGAGTGTCTTCCAGAAACTTCCAGGGCTGGAGGGTGGGCGGAGGGGAGGGGACCCTCTGGAACCAGGAGCCTCGGGAAAGGAGGCCTGGCCCCCTCGTGCCTCGCGGCCCCCACAGGCCAGCCTGGGACCCTCCTGCCAAGCCCCGGGCAGCGTGGCCACCGCGCCCAGCCTGGCGGGGAGCCCACGTTTGGCTCCGCTCCTGGGCCTTCTTGGAAAGACCTGCGCTCGGGTTGGCAGCTGATTGGAAGGAGGGAAGAGAAGGCCAAGTCCCGGGGCCTGCCTGCCAGGCAGGACACCTGGGCCTGCGCTCCTCAGTCTGAAAGTGGAGGGGCACACCCGGGGCAGCCCACTGGAGCGCCGTGGTGACCATCTGGGGCAGGGGTGCAGGCGGACACCTTCACCTCTCAGTTCCCCACCTGCCCTGAGGGGCTGAGGCTCTGCCGCAGGAGCTCACTGTGGATCAGCTGGTGCAATGGCTGCCGAGGTGCCATTAACTGAGGGACGCGCTGGGCAGGCAGAGGTGGCCCAACCAGAGGGGACTGAAGAGGAGGAAGGGGTTAGGCAGAGAGGTCTCGGGGTGGGCCAGCCCCTCCCAAGAGAGCTCATGATCGGGAATGCCAGTTGGCTGCTTCCCTGAAGAGCCCTGAACCTGGGGGGCACCAGGGGTTTGCGGTTCAGAGAATCTGCCCACCATGTCCCAGCAAGCCAGGCCGGGGGCTACTTCCTGTAGGGATCCAGGACCGGAGGGCGGGCGGCAGGGGAGCCTCTTGTGCCACATTGTTCTCTGTGACCGAAGCCTGCGCTGCTCCCGGGCTGGGGTACCGCGTGCACCAGGAGCGACAGGCTTGCCAGCCCCCGAACGCGCTCACCTCTCTGCCGTGACCGAGGACCCTCCACCTCAACGGCTCAGCCCCATCAGGTCAGGTCCTCCGCAGGGGAACAAAGCCGGACCACGTCCAGTCGGGGCAGCGCAGGGGGAGAATGGAGCCCTGCCCGCCACTGCGGTGCCCCCAGGAGCTGGGAGGTCACCTGGCCAGCATCAGAGCACCCTCCCGTCTCGGGAGGACCACCGCACCCCGTGGACCGGCAACCGCTCCGATTGCGGCGATGTGTCCCGGGGCTGACGCCCCTCTCCATCCCGTGGCCAGGGCCAACCTTCCCCAGGACAGGGGGGTCCTCTCCCCACAGGACCCACCAAGAGCAAAGAGCGACATAAAAATCAGGTCTCCTTCGTGACCAAGGTGGAGGCTGTTTGAAGTCCCCGCGGAGTCGAGGCCTGGAGCATCCCAGGACAGACCAGCCCGTGGGCACCCAGCAACGCAACCCAGCCTGCCAGGCCCCCTCTGCCGGAGGGTCAGCTCGTCCCTGTCCCTCAGGGTCTGGCAGCCCCCTCTGCCTTCCCGGGGAGCACGCCTGGCTCTGTGTGACCTTTCCATTCCAAGTGGCAGCTGGCTGGAGTCACGCGACCCTAGTTCCCCTGGTGGCTCCTGGGCAGGAGGTCGCCTTGGACTCCACTCAGTGTGGGGTGGGGTGTGGGGCCCGTGGTCCAGACGTGGCTGCTTGCTCCCCCTGTCGGTCCAGCAGGCTGTGAGTGACCGGACTCTCAGTGGAGGGACGGGGACTCGGCCACACCCCCCATATGTCCCTCACCAACGGCTCCCAGCCCAACGCAGGCTGCAGGAGCTCGCTGGGCCGCACCAGGACCGCGTTCCTGAAGTCCAGTGTATCCAAGGACACTCCCGGGCAGCCCGCGGGGAACGGTCATCTCTTTCCTCCTGTTTTTCTAGAATCACCATCTCAGTTATTTCCAAAGCAGCTCCGCAGACATTCTGTTGGTAAAACGGCAGCCCTTGGGTTTGATTAAATAATTATCTCTCGTTCGTCTTTCCCACGGAGCTCCGTGGTCACAGCGTGGCGGGGCACCCTCAGGTGGGTGCTTCTGGGGCCGTGGTGGGGGGCCCAGGTGAAGGAACCGCCGAGCCCCTGGGTTGGCGCAGGTCCCCATGTGGCTCTGGTGAAGGCTGTGAGCTCCGACCTCCCTGAGTCCGCAATGAGAGGCGAGCGCAGAGGCTGTCACCGCGTGAGGAATGACGACAATAAGGCGCTCACACCAGGACAGGCGGCCCATCCATCACGTTTGTTTACCTTCTCAGCGACCTGGCAGGTTGCCGTCACCGTCTCTGGGGAAGCCACTGGTGTAGGGAGATTGGATCGCGGTGGAAAGACCGTGGCCTCTGCCGTCACGTGGGCTGCCTTCAGATCCTGGCCAACGCCCTTAGGGTCTCTGAGGGGACAAACCTGTGTGGTGCTCTGACAGGTCAGGACTAAGGCCCTAACCCCAATTAAAGAACCCAGACAGGGGCTGGGGATGTGGCTCAAGCGGTAGCGCGCTCGCCTGGCATGCGTGCGGCCCAGGTTCAACCCTCAGCACCACATACCAACAAAGATGTTGTGTCCGCCAAGAACTAAAAAATGAAAATATTAAAAATTCTCTCTCTCTCCTCTCTCACTCTCTCTTTAAAAAAAAAAAAAAAAAGAACCCAGACGGTCAGGCGTGGCGGGACACCCCTGTAATCCCCAGCTGCTCGGGAGGCTGAGGCAGGAGGATCGCAAGTTACTGGCCAGCCTCAGGAGCTTAGCAAGGCCCTGCCCCGATATAATTTTTTTTTTTTTTAAAAAGGCCGGGGTGCTGAGATGCAGCTCAGAGGCAGAGCACTGCGGATTCAATATCTAGGACTACCAAAAAAAATATATATATAGTCCTGGCCACTCAGGGAGCTGAGCAGGAGGGTCCCAGGAGCCCACCAGTTTGAGGCCAGCCCGCGTAACTGTTTGAATCACCTGTTGACATGGCAGAGCGACTGTCCCTCATCAGAGACAAAATACATGCCCAAAGGCCCGCCCCCAGGACCCTCTCGCCACACCCCAGCTGTCCATGGTCACCACCTAGTTGGTCCCTGTGAGTGGCACTGATTAGGCTGCAGCTCTCACGGCCCCGTGAACTTTCTTGACTGTCTCCCACGTGAACTTTTGGGGGACACCTCACACCCTGTCTCACAGAGAAAGGCAGGAACGGGGTGGGGGGGGGGGAGAAGGGAGAGCTAGCTAGCTGGCGAGGAGGAGCGTGGACGTCCACCCTGCATCTCTGGCTCCGAGTTCTTCTCTGGAAAGCGGGACCTGGGGCACCCTGAGCAAGATGACCGGAGGTGGCCGAGGCCACCGTGTGGCCGGGCGCCCTCCAGCCCCACCCCCAGTACCTTAAGAAAACAACCCTCCTGTGCAAGGATAGGCAGGTGAACCCCTTTCCAAAGGGGACCCACTAAGAGGCCATGTGTGTCCAGGTGGGCTAAAAGGACCCACAAAGGCCGGCTGGCATGGTGGGGACCTGGATTGCAAGTGGCCTGTGTGTTAAAGGGTGGTCCCCAGCCATGGCACTATTAGGAGGTAGGGGGACCTTTACCAAGTGGGGAGACCTTTAAGAGGGCAGGGCCTCCTGGGGGGTGGTAGGTCATTAAAGTGTGCTCTTGAGGGGACGTGGGACCCTGGTTTTTCCCTCTCTGTCCTTCCAGCCATGAGGGGAACAGTGTTGCCATGTTGTGCTGCCTTAGCTCAGGCCCCAAAGAAATGGGTCTACCCAACTGTGGACGGAAACCTCCAAAACTGCAAGCCAAAACAAGCTTTTTTTCCTCTGTAAATTGATTTGCCTCTGGTATTTGTTACAGTCACGGAAAGCTGACCAAGACCCTTCCTTCCTTCTCTCCAACCTTCAGGAGGAGACATGGGAATGGAGCTGGGCTGAGCCTTCTGGAAAAGGGGAGCCCTCTAGGAGGGCAGCTTGTGGGGACTCAGGGGGCTGTGCAGACTGGGCTGGACGTGGGGGAAGCCACTTCCTGGGGCCAGCCCTCCAACATGGGGAAGAAGCTCCAGCCTGCTCCCCCAGGCTGGGCCTCTGGTCACCTGTGGGCAGTGAAGGCCATGTTAGGCTTCTCCGCCTCACCTTCCCCTTCCTGCACACCCGTGGCCTGGATCCCCTCCCAAATACAGCTCTGGCTGGGGACCTGCAGCCACCCCCCGGTCCCCATGCACCGCCTGCCTTAGGTTTCCTAACGTGGGCTGAAAACGCACGTGGCTCGTGGCAGACTGGGAGCCCTTGGGAGGGGCGGGGGCGGGTGTGGAGAGAAATGAGGGCCGTGGGGACGATCATTGGGGAATTATGAAACGCAGCGGGTTGAGAGGAGCAGAAACCTGGCCGAGAAGTCCCCGGAGGAGCCCAGGTTGAAAAATGTGCCCTCGGTGGCTGAGCATCCGTCAAGTGCCAGGAGAGGCTTTGTGAAGAACGGAGCCCAGGCGCCGGGTGTCAAGTGGACAGATTGGCCCAATTAAGGCCGGGGGCGCTGGGGAGGGGGACGTATGGCCCGGCTCAGCCGTGGGGGTCTGGAGGAGCCGCTCACCGCAGGGTGAGGCTCCTGTCCCAGAGGACACTGAGGCCGCTCGTAACCTGCCACCTGCCCCTGGCTTCCCCTGCCCCGTCTGTGGGGTTCTGTGGGAAGCGAGCAGGACCAGGAGGAAGCGGCTCCGGAGAGTCACTGTCACACGGGTGCTCACTGAGCCCGTCTCCTCCACACCTGGCACAGGGACCAGGACCGCAGCAGGGAGCGGGCAGAGCACCTCCCAGGCCCGGGACAGTGACATCTCCTGAGGAACAGCGGCCTCAGTGACGGACTTGGGCCTGCGTTCCCGGGCACCGCGTCACTGCAGGGCCACCCCAACCTGTGGGGATGAGAGCTGCAGGCAGCTATCTTAGAGCTGAGGAGGAGGCACAGGAAGCTCAGGGAATTGGCCAAAGACAGCCCAGTCCGGACCTTGCCTTCCACGTTAAAGGACCTGGCCAGTCCTGCAGGCCGGTGGGCCACTTGATTTGTGGCACCCATTAAAAGTGGAGCTGCCAGCCCTGGCTGGTGGGGAGGAGGAGACGTATGGCCCGCCTCCTCCCACGGGCGCTCCAGCCCATGGCCGACAAGGACCCTGAGGGGTTGCACTTCTCGGTACCTGGGTCGGAGGTGGGTGACAGGCCCCTGCTGGGCTGCCTGCCAATCACGTCCTGGCACTGCCAGCCTGGCCTTGGGATACGGTCACCGGGCCCTGCCCTGAGACACCACCGGAGGGGCATTCCACGTCCATTCTCTCCTCCCCAGCACACAGGCCCAGGGGAGGCAGAGGAGGACAGCACAGCGGAGCCACCTCTTGCCAGCGAGAACCTGTCCCTGTCCTGGGCACCGTGGGCTGGATGCCCTGGTGGTCTGGCTCTGGTTGGGGGAGTCAGGGGGGCCAGGGGCGCCAGTGGGAGGGGACCATGCAGCTGCCAACCCCTTCAGGGAGGCGGCCGGGGGCTGTGTGAGTGGGGACACCAGGCCCCTGCCACCGTCCCTTGACCTCACTCCCAGACAGAGAAACAGCAACAGGGGCTCCCACGGCAGCTCTCCCGAGGCATGGTACTCAGCGTGCCCAGCCTGTGTGACCACACGCCCTGGCGCTGGCCCTGAGTGGGCCCAGGCTGCTGTTGCCTCCTGAGAGTTCTCTGCTCTCACAGCAGCCAGGGCCCCCACCCCAGGGTCACCCTTAGGGAAATGCTGCCCACCTCCTGGCTGGGCTCTGGCTCTCCTGCCCCTCCCTCCATCTCCAGGCCTCTCCAAGCAGCCTGTCTGGGAAGGGTCAGGGAGCGGTCCTTGAGTAGAGACATTTCCTTCCACCTTCTTCCCCTCCCTCCATCTCCCTCCCCTCAGGAACCCCTTAGGCCCGCAGCCACCATGTGCAGAGGGAGCCCTGTGCGCGCAGGGAGGTCGGCACCAGGTGCTCCAGCCCTCAGCCTACCTGCTCCTGGGAACAGAGAAGCCCCCCAGGAGGCCAGCCCCATGCCCTCGGCTTCCTCGGAGCAGAGAGAAGCCACCCCACTGTGCCCAGCTCCCAGCCCACAGGAACCGCAGACAGCACCTGGCGGGTGAGGTTCTGCCTCTACATTGGGGAGCAATCTGCTCTGCAGCCATGGCAACCCTTCCCACGGGGTCTCCCTGCAGCAGAGAGCCAGCAAGCACAATGCAGTCCCCTTGCGACTGTCCCCCAAAAGCCACCAGCTCGCGCCAGCCCTGCGAACTTGGACATGTCGCGTTCCCACGTAGGGGCTTTTGAGCAAGGGGAAGTGGCGATGGGTTGGTGACCCCGAGCATCCCGAGGACGCTGCCAGGGCTGTTTATGGACCGAGTCACCCAATCAGAATCACGTCGACCGCGGTGGCAGGAGGTGAGCTTCTTAATTGAAATGCTTCATTTTTTCTTTTTTTCCTTTTCAGTCTTTCTAGGAGATGAACTCGACTAAAGCCATTACGAAAGCCAAAAGGCTCCTCTCATGCATAATTCACGAGAGGAGAGTGGGCTTGACCCAGCGGGTCAACTGGAATAAAAATGCCATGAAAATTAAATATGTCCTCCTCTCCCTTCAGCCCCCACCCCGCAAGCTAATGGAGGGAGAAGCATGAATTAAATGAGTCGGAGGCCAAAGGTCAGCTGATTCACTCCCCCGTGGTCACGCCCTCCGGCCACGTCAGTGACAGCAGGATGGCAGATGTCCGGGCAGTTTTGTCCCATTCCAGAGCCCAGTAGCAAGGCCTCCCTCCTGCCCTGGGGAGATGACCTCACCCTTCAGCCTGCCCAGAGAAGAAGCAACTGGAAGACGCCCTGCCCAGCTCCACCGCCTGGGGACATTCCCCAGGACAACCTGTCTCACTGGGGCCCCGGATGATGGCAGTGACCTGCTCGGATCTCACCTGCCCGCGTCCCCAGCTGGCCTGTCCACTCGTGTATGCACTCACCCAGGCTCCAATACCCACAGGGCAGCCAGGTGTGCAGGAGCTGGTGGGGCCACAGGCTCCCCAGAAGGGGCCAATCTGTGTGCCACCATGGGTTAAGGAGGCACTTCAGTATGCGGCTGGAGCGCCGGACGGAGCAGGGGGGCGGACTTCAGGCAAAGTGATTCCAGGAACCCGTGGAGAGCACGTCAAAGGAAGCCATGGGTGCAAGCCACTAGAAGCCAGAGGCAGGAAATTTTCCACTGCCATCCCTGATACTTTGGTACATTCTCACCTCATGGTTGCAAGATGGCTGCTACAGCTCCTTCCACAATATTCCAGGGCAAGAAGGAATGAGCAGGGGCTAGCGCCTCCCCCTTCCCCTTGGCTGTTCCTCAGCCAAGAACATTCCTCCCAGACTCCTCCCGGGTACTTTGCTTAATGTCCTCTTTGTCAGAAGTGTGCAGTGTATATTTTTAAAGCAATCACCACCCAAAGAAAATAGGATAGGAATGATCCTCCCCAACCATTTGATCCCTAATGGGTTCTTGTTAGCAAGGAAGAAGGAAGACAAGGCTTTTAGCTACACAGCATCCACATCTACTACACTGGCCAATCAGCACCCGCCATGCTCTCTGATTCACAGTGATTGGTTCGGGGATGGGCACATGACTCAAGCTCAGCCAATCAAAGTTAATCCCAAGAATTCAACTTTGCTTTCTGAGAGGAGGGGCTTACCAGAAACAGGAGCTGTGGCAGCCATCCTCACACCTTGAGGAGCCAGAGAAGGCAGCAAAAATGAAGTGGGGAGAGAGAGAGAGAGAGAGAGAGAGAGAGAGAGAGAGAGAGAGATATCAAATCTGGATGACTTATTCAGAACCCCTGAATTTAGCCTTGTCTGAAGCCAACTCCAAACTTGGCAAAAAAAAAAAAAAAAAAAAATCCAGGTTTTAATTTAACCAGCTTGGCTAGGCCTTTCTGCTGCCCACAATTAAAAGACTCATGAGTAATACAAGTGGTAATAAGGCCGACTCAGCCTCTGAGTTCACAGTGGAATGGGGAGGCAGGTCCCAGACGAGGAATTACAAGGGTGATCTGGGTCAAGGGCAGGGCACTTGCAGGCTCCCTAGTGGAGGTGTGGATCGAGGGGAGCTTGGGAGGAGTACCCAGGCTTCTGACCTTCCCAGGGGAAGCAGGGAGGCAGCCTTGCTGGGGGCTGGCTGGAGTCCAGGCCTCCCCCTCCTGCAGGCTGCCTTCTCTCCCAGGCTGACCTCCATCTTGCCTCTGTCCTCCTTGTTCAAAAGCTGCCAAGGCTGATCAGGTTTTCCCTGAAGTGCTGCAAAAGCCTCAGCTCTGGAGACAGACTGATTTCTTCTCTGTTCAGGACTGTTTTCCTAATTCTTTTCCTCCCTGTGCAAACTGGAGAAGTGCAATCGGGTCTTGAGGTAGGACAGGGGTGTAAAGAACGGGCGTGCGGCAGCAGAGAAGGGTGTGCAGAGAAGGGTGTGCGCTGAGGAGCCTGCAGGAGCCCTGCACCTGCCTCCTCTGGGCACAGTTCTTCTCATGCCCTGTTCACTGACTCGCAGGGAGGAACGCTGTGCAGAGGTCCCAGTGCCTGCCCCTGCCCCTAGCTACGTGGTCTCTGGCAAGTGTCTAAGCCTCGGTTTCCTAATCTGAGAAACGGAAATAACAAAGCCTGACACTTATGTGCCTCCTGTGCGCGATGATGAGCAGCCGCGGTCCTCCCTCTGTGATCCGCGGTGCACACAGGCCCTGCCCTCCCGCCCCCAGCAGAGGCCCCAGTGGCTGAGTTCTCTTCCTTTGCCATCGGAACCGCTCTCCTCTCAAGCTGGTGTCCCCCACAGAGCTTCGGCAGCAGGTATCACCGGAAGGCACGGCCAGTGTGCGGCCGAGGGTCACTGCTGTGATTCACCACCCTCCGCCCTTATGCTCAGGGATCGCTTCCCTGCTCCAGGCTGACTAATACGCCCCTTTGGGGCCTGTCTCAGCTCATTTTCTGCTACTATAATAGAGTACGAGCGACTGGGTAATTGATAAAGACAGAGATTTATGACACCTGCTTCTGTGGGCTTCTGGCGAGGCCTTGTGCTGCTACGTGCGCGGCGGGAAAGAGGAAAAGTAAGCAGGTGTGTGCAAAACCCGGCAAGGGAGCTGGACTCCTGCAACCTGAAACCAATTCGCAGAAGAAAGGCATTGAGCCATTCAACAGGGCCCTGCCCCACAATCCAAACACCTCCACCAGGCCCCGCCTCCTATCAGGCCCCGCCCCTGCCAGGCCCCGCCTATCACCAGGCCCCACCTCCCACTAGGCCCGCCTCCCACCAGACCCCACCTATCACCAGACCCCACTATCACAAGGCCCCGCCTCCACTAGGCCCCGCCTATCACCAGTCCCCAACTCCACCAGGCCCTGCCTATCACCAGGCCCCACCTCCCACTAGGCCCGTCTCCCACCAGACCCCACCTATCACCAGGCCCAGCTATCACAAGGCGCACCTCCCCCCCCCCCCCCCCCCCCGTCTCCCACCAGGCCCCGCCTCCACCAGGCCCCGCCTCCACCAGGCCCCGCCTCCCACAGGCCCCGCCTCCCCCGCAGACCCGAAGGAGAGAAGGGGCCTTCCTGGTGTCCTCACTTCAGATAGAGAAGCCCAGCTCCTTCCTTAACGTTTGAGAATTTTCTTGAGAGCAGGTTTCCGGAGGGAGGAGGGGGAGAGCCACCTGGGCGGCTGGGTTGTCAAGCTCATCCAGGGTTACATTTGATGACTTGTTACCAGCCAAAAATCTCAGCTGCATCTTTGCTCTGCTGAGTTTGAAGAGTTAAGTCCTTTCACGGCTCAAGTGGAGCAGATAGATCTGCTATTTCCTCATACAGAATCATGCAAGTGGTTCTGAGATAAAAGACTGTCTAAGGCAGCGGTGCTTCACCTTAGCGCCTCGGTCACCTGGGAATGTTATGTTAAAAGTCCAGGCTGCTGAGTCCCATGCTCCGTGTGCAGGGCTGTGGGTGCAGGGCTGTGGGTGCAGGCCTGGAGCTGAGTCCCCTCCCCACCCAGCAGAGCGCCCCTCCCCTCTCTGTGCCTCTACTTCTCACCAGTGGAATGGGCGTGCGTTCCCACCCTCAGGGTTGTGAGGACGGCTTGAGTTAGTGAGCAGGACACTCTGGGACAGTGGCCAGCAGGGAGTCATCTGTCACACCCGGGGAGGCAGAAGTCACCCTTTAACCAGCAGCCTGAGGGATTCCATACAGAAAATGCGTGCGACGACCCCGGTCCCATTTACAAGGGGCCAGGAGCAGGGCCCTTCCGTACCACAGGGCCATCTGGACCTAAGACGGCAGCAGCTATTTTTCCAAATGGAAGGAGCTTGTTTTTCCAATTAGACGTGGAATACATGCCAATTATCCCCCAAATTAGAAAGGTCAGAGAGGTGGAAAGAAGGAATAACTATAAATAACCCCAAAGTAGAAAAAACAGCTAGTAAATGTGTCGTTTCTGTGCACACACACACGCACAAACAGGAAAAAAGAACTGTTTTTAATCACAGTGTGGCCGTAATGTGATTTATTGAACCAAAGGCTCGTACAGACATCGGCCGCTTTCTTTCTTGAGGGGCTGATGATCAAAGCTTCTGGCGATGCCCTGTGTGCCTCTCTCAGTGACAGTGAATTGTGTGCACTTGGCTCTGTGCGGGTTGCCCTAGAGCGTGGGGAGACCCGAGGGCTCCAGTTCCCTCCCGGGCTGCCCAAGCCCACCTGCGCAGAGCCCGGGCGTGCGGGGGCAGGTCAGGAGCTGGCAGGAGTTGCCGCCCTGAGGTGAGATTCCAGGCAGTGGGCACACCCAGTTCCACCTCCAGTCCGCTCTTTGGCTTTGGGCAGCTACCTAACCTCTCTGGGCCTTCAGTTTCCTCTCTGTAAGACGGGGCTGGTGAGGGTGGCATCTCGTGGGGCCACCGTAAGCAGCCTGTCACCTGATGTCTCCGCACGATGCCAGTGCCTACACGCCTTGGTCTCTCACACTGTAGGTAGCAGGGGCTCAGGAAGCTACAATGCCGGAGGTGGGTTCACAGTTCAGCCAAGACGCCTTGGGACCAACGGCTAACGTCAGAGGAGCAACAGCTCCTAAGAGATTTTCTGTCACAGTATCAAACTGTCCCCCAGAAACACCATGCCATCCACAGATTATCAGAATGCCAGGTTTCCCTCTGCAGCACAGCAGGGCTCTCTGGACTGCTTGGTCCCTCCGTTTGACGGGAGGAAGGCCTGGGGCCAGCACAGCTCTGGCTTGAAGTCATCCAGGTGAGGTGAGCTTGCGCCAGGTCCCTCCAAGGGAAGAGTGACGCGTGGCATCTGTGGGCAGAGGAGCATCCACCCTCCTGTGCCCCGGGGCTGCAGCAGGTGACCCTGCCTGGACACTGGTGTCACGTCTGCCCACCCGTGTCCATGTAATAGTCTGCATCTGCAGCTTGGACCAGCAGAGCCCCTGCCCGTCTGCTGCGGGCCTGTCCAGGGGCGTCGAAGCACGCCTCACAGGCCCTTCCCAGGAGACCGGGGTCCCTCCTCCTCTCCAGCTGTGCCCGGCTGTGTCTAGTTTCCAGCCACCGGTGGCCAAATCCAGGATTACACTTCCTAAGTTGCCGTAATGTGATACCCACAGTGTGAACGCTTGGGCCTCGCAGCCAGCTGGGCGCTCGGCCATCTCCAGGGACCCCAGATGGCACTCAGGCCGACGCAGGGCACCGTCCGACCAGCCAAGCCCTTTCACCACACGTGGGGAGGGGCCCTGGGAAAGGAGGGGACTCGTGGCCAAGAGGGGGAAACCGTATCCAGGGTTGACAATCCGAGGAATTGGAAAGTCCGTCCTCGGTCACGTTTTTTAACCGTAGAGAAAGGACGGGGCCTTTTTTTTTTTCCTTCCCAGAGAGTGTAACACTCTCTGCCCAAAGTTTTGGCTTGATGGCCGTCATTCAGAGAGGGGTGAGATGAAATCTCAGTGTGGTGTTAATCTGAGTTTCCCTAACTGCCAATGATGTTGGACATTTTCTCATTTATTCGTTGGCCATTTAAATTTCTTCTAGGAGTTGTACCGTTTCTGGTCCAGTTCTGAGTTCTCTGGTCCATGTGGAGTGGATTGTTGTGCAGGGTGTGAGAGAGGAGTCTAATTGTTCTACGTGCATCACCCGTTTTCCTAGCACCGATTACTAAAAAGGCCATCTTCTCTCCAATGTATGTGGTGGGCATCTTTGTCAAAGACAAGGTGCCTGTGTCTATGTGGGTTTGTTGTTTTACATTCCACTGTGGTCTGGGGGTCTGTTTTTAAGCCACCACCACACTGCTGAGTGACAGCCACCACCGAGCCTCGGCCAGGCCGGTCCGGTCACTCTGCAGGATCAGTTGGACCCAGCCTGGTGATGCCCACAGCATGGCTTTTTTTGGCGTAGTATTGCTTTGTCTATTCTGAGTCTTTTACTCTTCCCACTGAATTTTAGGACGGCTTTTCCTGGTTCTGTGAAGAGTGTATTTTGATGAGCATTGCCTTGAGTCTGTACATGGCTTTTGGCGGTACGGCCATCTTGACAATGTTCATTCTTCCTGTCCATGAACATGGACATCCTCTCCATCGTCCGAGGTCTTCTTCATGTTCTATAGCGCTTAGTTTAGGGCTCTTTCACCTCCTTGGTTAGATTTATTTTTTGTTTGTTTTTGTTTCTGGGGGGGTATTTTGAATGGAGTTGTTTTCCTGATTTCTCTCTCAGCGGATTCATTGTGAGCGCCTAGGAAATCCGATCGCTTTTGTATGTTGATTTATAACCCACTATGTGTCTATCGGCTCTAGCAGTCTGGAGTGTTTTGGGGGTCTTCTAGGTATAGGGTCACGGCATCTGTAAACAGTGACAACGTGACGTCTTCCTTTCCTATTTTTACCCCTTTCCTTTCCTTCTCTTGTCGAATTGCGCTGGCTACCTGTCCCTTTTGAGGGCAGCACCCCCAGTGACCTGACCATCCTCCACGAGGCCCCCTCTCTGAAGGGTTCCATTTCCTCCCAGTGTCACGGCACGGGAGGCCAGGTTTCCAGCACAGAAAATTTGGGGAGGGCATCCTCAAACCAGGTCCAACTCATAGCACAGCCTGGCTCTCATGCCTGGCACCACACCGTGGGTCCCCCATGTCTCCACGTGGAGCAGTAGTCTGTTCAACCTCACCATGGCACAGCCAGGGGAGTGTGGCGGGGTGATGGTGTGGATATCCACTCTGTAGCTGATGGGCATTTGGGCTGGTGCCAGTTGGTGACTCCTGCCAATGGTACAGCCACAAACATCCCTGGGCATTTCTTCTGGAGCATTTAGGAGGAAAATCTTCAGCTTTAGGGGACTCTGTTTTCCAAAGGGGTTGAGCCATCTCACAGTCCTGCCCGCAGGGTGAGAGTTCCTCTTGCTATCATCATTACCTTCTGCTCTGGTGAGCTTTTCATCGCCGGGACCAGAAGACTTGACAAGAACCGTCCTTGGAGGATATTTTGGCGTATGGTTTCAGAGGTCTGAGCCTCTAGACAGCTGACTCCGTATCTCTGGGCCCGAGGTGAAGGAGAACATCATGGCGGAAGGGCCTGGCTGGGACCAGCAGCTCAGGAAGCAGAGAGAGAGAGAACTCTGCTCTCTAGAGCAAACTCCCAGTGACCCACCTCCTCCAGCCATCCCCTACCTGCCTCCAGGTACTACCCAGTTAATCCATTCAGGTGGATTAATCCACTTATTAGGTTACAGCTCTACGATCTAATCGACTTCACCTCTCATCATTCTTGGATTATCTCACACATGAGCTCTTGGAGGAAGCATTTCCTTAAAACAGGACTCTTTTTATTATTCTGGCCATTCTCTTGGGTGGATGCTGGATAACTTTTAGGTGGGAGAACTGGGCATCAGACCCACATGATTCTAGCTCAGTACCCAACCTGCTACTGATTCTAGCTCAGGACTCAGTGGGTGCTTAAGGGCTCTTTGTTGAAGTATTAATCAGTGACCCCACAGCTCAGGAGGCCTCCTCCTCCTCAGTCCCAGACCCCACCCCAGCCCAAGTCCCAGCTTCCCCCTCTCAAAGCCACATGGCAAAACAGGCTGATGAAATTCCTTTGGTCTCTTAAGATTGATAATCAATGGTAAAAAGGAAGCCACGGCCAGCCACGAGCTGATTGAGGACCCATGCCCTGTGCAAATCAGGCACCAATGTGGGGGCTGGGGTCCTGGGTTGTGGCCAAGGCAAATTCTGCACCAGCGTCACCTGCAGCCAGCAGCTCCGCAGCGAATGTGCCTCTTGCTGCAGTCATGGCTGCCCCAGCACGGGTTGGGGTAAAGTCCCTGGAGCAAGAGGAGAAAGGGAACACAAGGTGACTGTGGGCACAAGCCCACACGTGCCTGAGCTCCCTCAGAAGGCAGCTGCTGAGACTCCAAGACTCTTGATCCCTGGCCAACCACCGGGTTCGCTGGGCGACGTTTCAGAGGAAGCCGAACAGATGACTGTTCTGATCTTCAAATGCCCTCTTGAGGACAGGCCTGAGCACGGTGGAGATGGCCCTCCTCCTGGGGATACTCAGAGCGCTGCCGGGCTCCCGGCCCTCCAGCGTGCCTGGGCGGAATTTCCCCAACCCTCACCCCCTGTGTTGGTGGGCTGGGATGGAACCCAGGGCCTGTGCGTGGGAGGCAAGCGCTCTACCACTGAGCCGTGCCCCCAGCTCCCCGCCCCTGCTTCATGACAGTGCCGGCCAGGCTAGGGGAGGAGCAAGGCCAGCAGGGCCACCTCCCAGTGCTTCCTGTGTGCCAGGCCCTGCCCCAGCACTGCGCTGCGTCTTCTCCTTTGATCTTCACCAATATCCTCCCGGACAGGGATCGTCCTCGCCCACTTAGCAGTGAGGGAACTGAAGCCTGGGGAAGATCCTGGGAAACTATCAGAAGACCAAACAGCAGGTTAGCAAGAGGTGAGGGCAGGACTGGGCCCTGCAGATCCAGCTGAGCCAGCAACGCCCTCAAGACTCAGTGGCTCAGGACGGCCGCCAGGGAAGGGGTCAGCTCCACGCAGCATTGACTGGGATCACTAAGGGTCCGGCATGGCCTCTCTTGTGTCCACTGCCTTGGCAGGGCGGGCAGAGGCTCAGCTGGCCCTGTGGCCTGCAGGGTCTGGGTCTTGCCAATGCGTGTGGGTTCCCAGAGGGCAAGAGGAGGCCAGCTTGGGCTTTGTGGGGGACGGTGGGCACAGCCAGACTCAGGGGGGCTCGCCAACTGTGCACCCTCGGCACTATGAAGGCGTACCGGCCACTGTGCCAGGCACATCCCACAGTGACAGCTCCCGTTTCATTTACTCCTAAAAGAAAGGGAGGGAGGTGGAGGAGGTGCCTGTCCTATTTCACAGAGGGAGGAGCAGAGACTTAGAGAACTGAAGCTGCATGTTCAAGGTCAGTGGTGAGCAAGGGTCATCCAGGACTTGGGCTGTGCGTCTGCTTCCTTCTGGGTCCCTGAGCCCTGACCTCCCAGCTCCCACCTGCAGCCCTGCTCCATGGCTTAAAGAGATCCCAGCTTCCAGACAGGGCTCCCTGAGCAGGGTGCTGGAGACGCCTCTTCTCCCGGGGGCAGTGCTGGTTGGTTCAAACGGGCAGTAGCAGTTCCGGACTCCGCTGCCTTGGTGCAGGGGGTCCCCATCTGCCCACAGATGTCCTTCAGGAACACACACGTCCATCCTGGAGGCTCCCCAGAGCAGGGGGCAGCTTCGACGACCCGCTCGCAGGCTGGAAACCAGAGGACCGAGCAGGGCGCTTTGTGGGGACCACGATGCTTCAGGCGCTGACCCAGTACTGGGGCTGCCCCTGGTGGGGTTCAGAAAGCAGGCTTGGAAGGCTTAATTATAAAAAGGGATCTTCCCAAGACCTTTCAATTCCCTCATTCCCCCCCCCATTTCCTACAAGAACCTCACACACATGCACCAGAATGTGAGTTTGATTGGGGCTCCCGAAATCTCCGCTAACTTGATTACTTCACCCCTCCTGGTTCAGTCTCAGAATTCCAGACATTTCTGTTAGTTTCCTTTGCTGCAGGCAAAGGAGGGTGAGAGCCTGGTTCTGGGGAGCCCGTCGGCCTTGAGCCCTGCATGGGCCTCCTCCAACAGCTGGTGGGGTCTGCTGGTCACCAGGGGGCCCGGCTCACTGGGTGACCAGGGAGCCACCCCTTGAGAACAAGGTGCATCCTTAACCAATCCTTATTCATGTTGAGGCCTCTCCTGTCTGAACCTCACAAAATTCCAGAAACTGGCAAAATGTCACTGAGAGTCAGCGCCACCCTGCCCAGGCCCGCGGGCAGTACTGGGAAACGGCTCCGGGAGGGGAGCCGTCTTCGGGGACACTGTTGCCTTTCCCATGGGACAGCCCCAGGAGTGAACACTACTGTGGACCGGACACTGGGCTCAGGGCTTGCCCAATCCTCTCCTCCCCTGTTCCCAGGAATCTGGCATTTGGTCCCCATATTACAGACGAGGAAACTGAGGCCCAAGGGGTCCCCTGCAGGGGGTGAGAAGCCGCCAGCCAGGTCTGGGGAGGTCCACATCCTACGTCAGCCGTACAGCAGGCTGCTCCTTCTGTGGGCACCGTGACATGCCACCAGCTGACTGCGCAGCAAAGAAGGTGGCATTAAAGGGACAGCAGAGGGCTCTGAGAGTGACCGTACAGCTAGGGGACAGTGGTTCGGGGCAGCAAGTTGCTGGTGGTTCTGAAGAGACACCAGGCTCAGTGGCCATAAGAAGGAAGACACATTGAAAGAAAGTCCCTGCGACCCTCTGCGGAGGGCACGGCTATCAGACAAAGCCCGGAAAAGGAAATGGGGGGGGGCGGCCACCTGAGTGGGGTCTGCTCAGCTCATTCAGGCAGCACCTACTGTGTGTCCAGCATGAGGCCAGGCACGGTCCTGCACCGTGAGACCAGTGCCCCGGTCAGGGAGACGAGGCGGAGTCGCTGGGCCTCAGGGCCTAGCCGAGGGCTCCCTGGTCACGCGGCTGCGTCCCCCATGCCAGGGGAAGACAGCCCAACAGCGTCAGGCAGCCACCGTCTCCACGGTCACTCCCTCTCCTGCGTGAAGTAAAGGCTCAGCTTTATGCCTACTGAATCTTGTTCCCTTGGAAGAGCCACCCCTGGGACAGGGATGGGACCAGCGCTGGCTTGTGTGGGGCTGCAGGGGACACAAAGGCGTGGAGGGCAGGCAGGCCAGAGTCATGTCACAGCCGGTGGCCACTGGGGCTGAAGCCCAGGGGCCCTGGGGGGACGAGGTGTTGTCAAAGGCAGCTTCGTTATGACCTGGGGACGTCAGGGACAGCAGAGCTGATTCAGCCCCAAGAGGAGGGGGCGCCACGTCACGCAGGGCCAGGTGGGGGATGCCCGGTGGGTCAGAGACAGCCCGGATGGAGCTGCCCGGGTTCTGCGGGAAGGAGCAGGTGTGCAGGGGCAGGCAGGGCAGGCTGGTTGGGTGGGATAGCTCGTGGCCTCTGGGACATCCGGCTGTCCCTACTGTCTGGTACCCGGCCCTGGGGACTACAGGGCAGGTGGAGAGTGACCCTGGGGGTCAGAGCTCAGACAGCCTGCAGGAGGGGGTTCTGGATGGGGCGTATGCATCTAAACGTGTCCCCCACCCCGATCACAAGAGAAAGAGGCAACCCTGGCGGGGTCACCTGCAGTGCCAGCCAGGCTGGACGAGGGGCATCAGAAATACAGACGGCAAGAGACCGGCCAGCACACCCACCCACCGGTGCCAGTCCAGGGGCAGGCGGTCACTGGCTGAGGGCTTCCGGGGTGGCGGGGGTCTGTCCTGGCACCTGGGGGGAGCAGGAGGCTGGAGCAGGGGACAGCTCAGATGCCAGCACCAAGCCTCTGGGCCCAGGGCCCCCGTGTGGAATGGCCGGGCCCAGCAGTGCACGCCCTGTGCCTGATGTACAGCCATATTCTTTTCTGTAAAGAAGGCCGCAGAAACTTCCTCTGGCCCCACAAAACCCGGCCTGCGGATTGTCACGGGCTGCCCCGTGTGGCCCTCCAGAGCACACTGAAGTCCCTACTCAGCACCTAGAGCGTGACGGCATCTGGAGACGGGTCTTTAAAGGGTAATTAGACGGTTAGATGAGGTCATCGGAAGAGAGCCCTTGCGGAGGTCATTAGGGGAAAATGAGGTCATTAGGGTGGGCCCTAATCCAATCTGAGTGCTGTCCTTGTAAGAAGAGAATCGGATACAAGACACACAGAGGGACAGGAAACAGGACACAGGGAGCAGCCGGCAGCAAGCCCTTGAGGAAGCCCCCTGCTGGCCTCGGATGGGCCTCTGCTGGACATTCGTCCTGGATGCCTGAACTGTGGCCCTCGGGGGTCTCATGTCCCTGCTAAGGGGGCTGCCGCTCTTGGCTCTAGCTCGCTCTCCCCAGACCCTCTGGTTTCCTAAGAGAAGCCAGAAGTCTGCATTCTGTGCAAAAAAAAAAAAAAAAAATCCTATTTTTAGAAGCTGACAGTGAATTCAAGCATTTTTGGAGGCCGTTCAGGTCAAACAGAGCATCTCCGCCGTGGGGTCAGAGGGCAAGCCCGCCACATCCCGTGTGTGCCCCTCGCTGCACGTTTCTGCTCCACGGTGTCAGTGAATCTCGTGACAGGGACCCGGAGCTGCATCGGCCTGGGTTAAAATCCCAGCTCTGCCACCCGCCCACGGTGGCAGCTGCAGCTGGTCACTTTGCCTCATGCGAGAAGGGGCTGTGAGTGTCCCATGAGTTCAGGGACAGAGTGGACGTCAGCAAGTGGCATTTCCTGGGATGTCCCACCACTCCCCGTGGGCTGGCGTGGCCTCTGGGATCTGTGCGGGCCTGACTCCCAGGATCCACCACCCAGTGCCTCCCAGCGCCCCGATGCCCGCGGCCGTCTCTCCCGGGGAGGGCTGACCTTGAACACTTCTCTGAAGGCCTTCCAGGTTCCACAGCGCCTGGAGAGAACCTCCCTCCCCAGGAAGGCCGGGCCTGACCATGTCAGGGTCACGGCCTCTGTTGTCCACTTCCCCAGTCTGCTCCCGGTGGCAGCGAGCCCCAGAAGGTCCGCTCCCAGGGTGAGCCAGGCCCAGCAGGTTTCTTTTTAACTCCCATCCTGCGGTGGAAGGACGAGGACCCCGCTAAATGTGGATCCTAGGAAGAGACCCAGAAGGAACTCGCTGCGTCCACCCGCCAGGCCACGTTCCTGCAGGTGGCTGCAAGAAGGGGGCTCATCTCCCTTTGGGCGGAGGCCGGTGGGTCAAGGCAAGAACAGGCCACGTGTCTGCACGGATCCGGGCACACGGAGAGGAGGACAGGGAAGAGGAGGACAGTGGTGAGGCTCGGTAGAAGAACCCACAGCCCAGCAGCCTCCATCCACCTGGACGGCCCCTGGATGGCCCCTGGTGACCACTCACTGTCCAGCTGGCAAGTGACCACCCGGGGCTCAGCACAGTGAATGAGCCTGATGCAGATCTGCAGAGGCCAGGCCAGGACCAGCAGCAGAGCTCCCCCAACTGCAGGGGCTGCCCCGACCAGCCGGTGCCACAGCAGCCACTGTGCGCTCTGAGCACCTGGCTGGCGGAAAGTTGGGGTTGCTGCAGGGGGCAGTCCCTTGTTCCTTCATGCTGCCGAGTGGCGGACTGTGCGTGGACACAGAGCAGCGTGGCTTCCCCGCGGCAGACGAAGGGCACGTACAGCTGGGCACATGCTCCAGACCAAAGCTGGTCCTGGGAGCTTCTCTGGTTTTGCTGCTGAAGGTTGGGGACCGGGAAACACCGGGCAGAGGGACAGAAGCCAGCACCAAACACACCAGACGATGCCACTCTGTAGGAGACGACCTAGAGACAGACGCAGAGGAGTGGCCGCGGGGCCAGAGGGGAGGATGGAGGGGAGGACGGATGAGGGATGAGGTCCCCAGACCGATGGAGCTGGACGGCAGTCCACAACTCTGGACGCCCTGGGGTCCCTCGGCTTGAGCACCCTGTGGGTGAACTGCATGCCCGGGAATTGTCACCTACCAAGTGCCAGGCGCACCAAGAACCACCTCTGTTCCAAGCGTAAGTGTGTGTGTGCAGCTACGTAGGGGACTTCGCTGCACCTCCCTAGTGACACTGCAGGCAGACCCTAGCATTCTTTCTCCTTTTTTTGAAACATAGATGCACAGAAAGGGTCCCTAACTTGCTTCACATCACACAGCTAGTATACGGTGTGCTGAGACCTGAGCTCAGAAAACCTGACTCTGGGGTCCAAGGTGTTGACTGGGCTTCCTGAGCTTGCTGCCCACTCAGGGTGACCTGCTCCCAAGCCCCGGGCCCTGGCCACAGCAGGGGGAGAGCTGAGGGCACTCTCGCGTCTCCCCTTGAGCATCTTGTGCTCCTGCTCTGGCTCCTCCCCACCTCGCCCTGAGCCCGACCACACTCCAGACCCCACAGAAGCACCCCGCCTGGTCCCCGGCGGCAAAGCAGGAGCACGCTCCACTTGCTGAGCAGAAGTGCGTCCCCCCAGCTGCACATGCTGGAACCCTGGCCCAGCGCAGATGTGGCCGGAGCTGCTGCCAAGAGACAAGGGGGCCAGAGAGCGCTGTGTTTGCCAAGGAGGCGGGGAGGCCACCGCAGCTCAGCAGTGCAGCCCAGGGAGGAGGAGGGAGGGAGGAGGGAGGGAGGAGGAGGGAGGGAGGAGGGAGGGAGAAGGGAGGGAGGGAGGGAGGGAGGAGGGAGGGAGGAGGAGGAGGGAGTGAGGAGGGAGGGAGGGAGGGAGGAGGAGGAGGGAGTGAGGAGGGAGGGAGGGAGGGAGGAGGAGGAGGGAGAGAGAAGGGAGGGAGGAGGAGGGGAGGGAGGAGGGAGGGAGGAGGAGGGAGGGAGAAGGGAGGGAGGACGGAGGGAGGGAGGGAGGGAGGAGGAGGAGGGAGAGAGAAGGGAGGGAGGAGGAGGGGAGGGAGGAGGGAGGGAGGAGGAGGGAGAGAGAAGGGAGGGAGGAGGGAGGGAGGAGGACGGAGGGAGTGAGGAGGAGGGAGGAGGAGGGAGGGAGGAGGAGAGAGGAGGAGGGAGGGAGTGAGGAGGAGGGAGGAGGAGGGAGGGAGGAGGAGGAGGGAGGAGGAGGAGGGAGGAGGAGGGAGGGAGGAGGGAGTAAGGAGGAGGGAGAAGGAGGGAGGAGGAGGAGGGAGGGAGGAGGGAGTAAGGAGGAGGGAGAAGGAGGGAGGAGGAGGAGGGAGGGAGGAGGGAGAGAGAAGGGAGGGAGGAGGGAGGGAGGAGGGGGAGGGAGGAGGAGGGCAGAGGAGGAGGGGGAGGGAGGAGGAGGGCAGAGGAGGAGGGGGAGGGAGGAGGAGGGAGTGAGGAGGAGGGAGGAGGAGGGAGGGAGGAGGGAGAGAGAAGGGAGGGAGGAGGGGGAGGGAGGAGGAGGGCAGAGGAGGAGGGGGGAGGGAGGAGGAGGAGGGAGGAGGAGAAGGGAGGGAGGAGGAGGGAGGGAGGAGGAGGACACAGCAGCAGGAGGAGGACCCAGCCTGTGGCCACGTGGGCCTGACCCAGCCTGCACAGGGAGGGAGAGCGTGTGCCTCATGGCGCTCGTGCCCTCTCTCTCTCTCTCTCTCTCTCTCTCTCTCTCTCTCTCTCTCTCGGAGGTGGGGCTGGACTGCACCCTGAGGCTCACTCAGGAGCTGAGCACGTGCCCCAGGAGCTGCACCCACTTTCCTGGCTGACGACACTCTGTTACAAGCTGGACTTCAGCCTGGCTATCCAGTGACCCGCTGGTGGACATTCGCTGTTCCCTGTCCTCGGCTGCTGAGTGTCCCCCAGGTGGACGTGTGTTTTGAGTTCTCTTGGATGAGTGCCTAAGAGTGCAACAGGTCTGAGGCTACGTTGGGGTGACCTTCATGAGAGGTATTAGAACCAGTGCAAAGAGCGGACCCCAGAGACTCTCCCCGTCCTGCTGGCTCTGCTGGTGTGACCCTCCGCGGGCCGTGACGCGGGGGACAGCAGGGTGCAGAGGCGCATGTGTGACTCACCGTTCCTGTTCCCAGGGCCCGTCTCCCTAGATGAATGTGCTACACACAATGGATTACCAACAACCACGCTGAGCAGGAGACCTGGGCGCCAGGTGGACGTGCTGTTAGGACTCTGCGTTCCTTTCCCTTTTCGGCGCTGGGAGCTGGACCGGGCCTCTGCCAGGCACCCGCTCCACCCCTGAGCCCTGGACCCAGCCCCTGGTTCCTCCCACGACAGTCCAGGAGAGGCGGACAGTCGGGGGGCTGTCAGGGGCTGTTGGGATGGACAGCCCTGGGTGGGAGGGGAGGGCGCTGTGGGTGATGGAGCGGCTACCCTGTTGAGCCAGTGACAGTCCCAGGGGTGTGCTCAGGGGCCAAAGCTGTGCAGGGAACACGGTGTGTCTTCCTGTGTGAAGTTCATGCCTCCACAGAAGCTAGGGAGCTGTGCCACCTTGGGAGAGCCGTTCTACCCTCCTGGGCCTCTGCAAGATGTCACCAAGGCCCCAGGGGGGCTGTGCATGTGATGTGGGTCTGCCTCCCATTTCCTGTTGCTTTTCTTTAAAAGATCAGGCCTTGCCATAGGGGTGGCTCACTCTCCGGGATGGTTCCAAGCCCACGCTGTGTGCCAGGTACAGCTCCAGGCACGTGAGAGACGCAGATGTTGGTTGCGGGTGACTGTGCTGTCAGGGGACCATAATGAATGGCACAGACAGCTAGCAAGCAGACTCGGTGGCCCGCTAGATGACAAGCGCATTAGGAAACGCGGGTAGAGCAGTGGCGCCAGGGGGAGGGCTTGGGGCTCCTGCAGGTGCTGGGCGGTCTGCTGATGGGTGACATCCAGGGAAGACTGGAGGCGCTCTCCACAGGGACAGAGAGGGGAGGCCGGCAGGGGGTAGGAGGGCAGTCGCTCGCGCGGATCCCGGTGCCTGGAGCTGAGGTGAGCTCTGCAGGGCTCTCCTTCTGTGACAGGGGTATGAACAGCTCACTGGAGCGTGAACGTGACAGTGACGACAGGGGGGAGTGTCTGCAAGTCCCCCGGAGCCGCCCTGGCAGGCTGCATCCCAAACACCTGGACTCAAAACCCTCTCAGCCTCGCACTGGCCACATGACCTCTGGCAGCAATCTCCCCCTCCAGAGCCTCGTTTCCCACGAGAGGCAGGATGACAGCGGCACCCATGGAAGGCTGCAGGGAGGAAGGGAGAGGATGCATCAGTGATCCCTGACGTGCCCAGGGTCCCCCTGGTTTAGATCTGCGGGGCTGCCTCTGTGCTCGTGAGCCAGGTTTCCACTACTGTAACAAACACTGAGATAAGTCAAGCTATAGAGAAAAAAAGGTTCATGTGGCTCAGAGCTCTGGAGGTTCATGGCTGGTTGGCTTTGTGGCTCTGGGGCTTGTGGGGGGCCAGAACGTCATGGTGGGGACCAGAGCCACTCACTTCACACCGGGGATAACAAAGGAGGAACTGTGGGGTCCATCCCCTGCAGGACACATTGGTGCCTAATGAAGCAGCCCGTTCTGCCGTGTCCCCTGCTCACAGGGCTGTCCACTGCAGGTACCCGAAAGTGGGTCCCAGCCTCAGGGAGTGGCAGCGGGGAGAACTCGGCACCCTGTTGGGCTCCTCCTGGTGGCGGTGGCCACGGTGCGCCAGGGGAAGCACAGGGCCAGGCAGCCCAGGAAGGGGCGGAGGAGGGCTGTGCTGCAGGCTGGACACCCAGCAATCCTAGGGACGCAGCCTGGCTGGGCGCTACGCCAAGGGTGGCTTCAGGCTCCGGTCAGTAAACAAGACACAGCCAGGGGCTCCTGCAGAGTCCCCAGGAGGAGACCAGGAGAGGCCCCGCCAAGAGCAGGACTTCCGGGGAGGAGAGGACCTCAGAGCTGGGGACAGGCCTGGCTTGACCATGGGGCCCCGGGCACCGGGTGCTGAGAGCAGCAGCCCCGAACCTGCCCTGGGACAGCGTCAGGGATGCTGTGCACTCACGGCCGGTCACTGAAGGGGACGAGGACACAGGCAGCCCTGCAGCCTGCTGGACACAGGGGACAGAGTCCTGCTATGGCATCAGGAGGGCCCCGAGGGTACTCAGGCTGGGTGCTGTGGACCCCCTCCCCGGATCTCAGGCAGCCCATCCAGGACACCCTGGGCCTGGCGGGAGGGCACCCTCCCGCCCTCGGAGGCCCCAGGGCAGCCCTCGCCATGGCCGCTGGGGCAGGGTGGGGGGGCTCACCAGGGCTCCTGTGCTGGCTCCCTCCCGTCCTGCTGCCCCTCGGGCAGGGCTTCCCAGGACCTCTCAGATGTGACTGTACCCAGGCCACCTGGGCTCTGCGTCCAGGGAGCCCCAGCCAAGGCAGTGCCAGGTGCAGTCCCTTGAGAGCCACACCTTGGGGACCTACTTTGTGTGCTGGACCTGGGTCCCCGGCGTGGCGATGCTGAGAGCCTCCTCTTGTCCCTGGCAGGAAGTCCTGTGAGCAGGCGCTGTCAGGGCGCCTGGCAGCTTCCCGTGTCACCTTGCTCACGCTCCACCACGGTGCCCCCCACCACGTCATGGTATGGCCAGAGGCATCACCAGAGCCCAGCAGAGGCCAGCAGCAGACCACCTGACCTCCCGGCTTCCTACGTAGAGCACCCAGCCTCGGGCAGCTCCTTAGACAGCCACACAGAGGGGACTCCTGGGTCCCGGGGAGCAAGCCACAGCCCAGCCTGACAAGCCCGGCAGCCAGGGTGGCCAGGAGGGCGGGCACAGGACCCACCCACTGGACTTTGGCCCCATCTGGCTCCTCTAGTGAGCATCTGTGCCTTACACAGGGGCCCTGAGGCCACCACCCCTCTCCTGTCACCATCACTGTGGGGGGAGGCATGACCACTGGGGGCATCTAGAAACTCCAGTGAAGCCTCTGGAGGGTCCGGACCTTCCTGGGCATCCCAGGAGGGAGCAGGGTGAGGGTGCGGCAGGGTGTGGGGACAGCTCTCTTCCCATGCTCCCTGCCCCTTCCTCTGCGCGGCCTTGGTGACTGTCTTGGCTCCCTGGAGCAGAGCTGCCTGGGCAGGAAGGGGGTGGCCCTGGGGACCTCAGGTGCTCTTCCCAGGCCCCTGCTGGGTGGCCCCTGCATGGCCTGACCTACGGGGCCCAGGGCTGGAGGCTCCTGCTGCTCCCAGCCAGGCCAGCCCCTGGGCTACTGTAAAGTGACAGGAAATCACATGCTAATGTGAAGAGGCAGCTCAGGGGACCCTGAGGAAGCACAGGTCCCTGTTCCCCTTCCTTGGCTCCCTGACCACTCTGTGCTGGGTAAACTGGTGCGTGGAGGACCACAGATCCCAGGTCAGGGGCAGGGCCCTTCTCTGCTGGCGTCTGGACTCAGGGTCCCCAGGGTAACAGGCATGGCCGTCACTGATTCTCAGGGTTCCTGTTGTGCAGATCCGAAGGTGACTCCCAAGCCTCCTGACCTTAGAACAGACCCTGCCAGGCTCAGGAGTCAACCCAGGGAAGCGTCCAGGCGACCTGTGAGAAGAGTCTGGGGGGCCTGAGGCCCTGCACGCTGCCTCCAGGCCCCCAGAGAGGCCCGGCCAGCCTGTCTCCCCCAGGAGGCCCGGCCTCGAGGTCAGGCCTCGCAAGCTCACTGAAGCCCAGGAAAACAGAAGCTGTTAACTCCAATTGTTGGGAGAAAGAGACCCGAGTGGAGGGTCCGCTTTATTCACTGCCTCGTTACTATATCTAAAGTTCACGAAGTTGTTACTGATCTAAAAACAGTCTAGGGCCGCACTTTCTAAGAACTCCCGCGTCGGCAGGATGGTTGCTGAGAAAGCAGAGCCAACCGTCAATTAAATGAGTTACTATTCATAGCCAGGGAAGTTCAAAAGCAAAGATTTAAAAGTTCTTTTCAAATGTGTACAGGCGCATCCGTCAGATATGGTGCATTATCATGTTGGATACAACGTAAGATGAGGCTTCTACGGTCAGGTGGCCGGGTCCACGGAGGTGTTAAAACACCCCTGTGCAGGGAGGGAGTCACCACTGTTAGTTCTTGATGAACTCTTTACTAGGGTATGCACCCTCCTCTGAGAGCCACTGAGAGGCAGATCCCACGCAGCCACCGGCTCAGAAATCAGGGCTCCATTCAGGAAAGGTACACAGAGTGCCTGCCAGTGTCCCCAGGAGTGAGGGGCTGGCTTCTTTGTCTTGTGAATTTAAAGGGAAAAGTCCACTGGACACAGGCTGAGAGCCAAGTTACAGAGAAGAAAGCAGAGCTCCCAAAGAAGGTCCCCAGAGAGGGACAGCCGGAGGGCCCTGGTCTAGGGTTCACAGATCCAGAGGTTCACGGAAGTCAGCGCCACCCAGTCCTGCAGAGGGCACTCAGCGCCACCAGGTGATCACGCAGTCCAACCAGAAGGCCCATCAGGCACCTGCCCTCTCTGGCGAGGCTGGACCCCACTCAGGCAGGTCCTGACTTAAGAGTAGCCTTCTTCTAAGTTCTCAGCACGTATCTGCAGGTGCTGTCTGTCTCGGCTGTCCAGGAAGTCGCCCAGGGTCCCCTCCCACCTCCAGCCTCATCTCTTCCTCCCAACGTCACCAGGAGACACAGGGTCAAGGTAGGAAGGCGAGCCCCAGGTCTCAGCGGTGCGTTCCCTTTTGTGGAATCGCTGGGGACCAACAGAGCGGAACGGAGCTGTGCTCTGGGCCCAGTGCTGGGCCTCCCAGAGCCCCCAAGGAGGGCCCACTTCCCGCGTCACAGAGGAAGAAAGTTTGGTAAAATGCCAAGGTCACGGAGCCCGCCGGCAGCAGATCCCAGTCCACCTTCCAAGCAGGCGGTGGGCGTCCCTGACCAGCCTCCCATGTTCCTGGCCCACACCACTAGTCCCCCTTTCAAGTAAAAGCAAACTCAGCTGCTGAAACCAACACTGAAGAGCTTCCCGCACAGCTTTCCCATCTGTAAAAAGGGACAGTCTCCGCGTCCCTGGTGGGGATTCGAGGCCAGTGCTAAGTGACTGCTCTACCAACGCGGGGTGTCGTTAACAGCAGCCTTGGGTGGGCAACGGTGAGTGACACCTAGCAGATCCCAAGTCCGCAGGGGAAGGGCGTGTCTTTGGGGCCAGCAGTGGTCAGAGTGTGACGGGCAGCACAGAGGGAGTGACTCAAAGACACAGACGGGAAGATTCCACTGTGCTGCCTGGCCTTACACGTGACACACACGGGGACCACAGTAAACGGCCACTGCTTCTCCACGGGTTGGACGCTGGGCACATCAACCTTCCTGTTCTCTCTGCAACACGCTGACCCTGCGCCTTTCTGGGGTTGCCTGTCTACTAGCCCTGCTGCTGCTCCTTCTGTCCCAGCCACCCGACAGTCTGTGTCCCTCACCTGCAGGGTGCAGTCCCCTCTGCCCAGCCACTCGCCCTCCCCTTCCTCTGGACTGTCTTCCTGTCCTCTCCTGCCTGTCGGGGGACCTCCATGGCTCCTGCCGGGACCCAAACGCTGCCAGCTCCTGCCGACACGTGGGTCCTCTCTAAATGACATTGCAGGGGGCTTCCATCTCCGCCCCCGCCCAAACCCACAGACCCCCTTCCAGCCTGTTGAAAACGAGGTCAGGCAGGAGAGGAGGGCCAGGCACCTGGCATGTGGTTCCAAGAAGGGCCCAGTGTCACTCGCCCTGTCCGTGCCACCCTCTTCAGGGGGAACTTGGCTGAGCCCGGTTTCCACACAGACAGAGGACTGTCACAGAGGGGTGAGGGGTACCTGCAGTGAGCATTCTGCTCCAAGCCGGGTGACACCTCGCGCAGCTGGGGTGGGGCGGGCCAGGCCCCGAGCTTCTCCCCAAGCCCCCGACACACCCCAAGACCAGTCTCCCATCTTGGAAAACCCAGGCCGCCTGACTCCAGCTCCGCTCACAACCTCTGACTCTTACACACCACAGCCCCCCACCCCTGCCCCGGCCGGCTGTGTTAAACAGAGCTGCAGCCTTGGGAGCCCGGCATCCGCACCTGCCACGTCCCCTTCCTGCCACACCTGCTCGGCGCCCCACCCCGGCCCCACGGCACCAAGAGCAGATGGGTGATCACTGCCACCTTTGGCCAGAGGCCCCTGCTGGGGGAGGGGCGCGAGACACTAGTCAGTCAGTGGCCTATGGCGCAGGTTAGGGGGTGGCCTCACAGCGCAGGATGGGCACTGTCACCTTGAGTATGTGGGGACCACGGCTTAGGCCCCTCTTCCCAGGGCCAGAGGCTGGGCCACCGCCTGCCAGTGCAGTGTGGGTTTCCTGGCCCTCCCAAGAGGTGCCTGGCTTTGCCTTTAAGCATTGCCAGAATGAGTTATGTACGAATGAAGCCACTCATGTTGGCATGTCATCTGTCAAGTCCCCAGGCACCACGTGGCAAGGCCTCTTGTCTGCACAGAGGACAGGTGGTGGCATGGCAGCCTGCCTACCACCCTGCCCTGCTCCAGGTGAGAGCTGTGATCCCGCCTCTCCCAGCATGAGCCAGGTGTGGCTGTGAGTGACAAGGAGCAGCACCTAGTGTCCACGAAGCGCAGCTGCAGAGGTGGAGCTTCAGGCCCAGAGTGACGGAGGGCAAGTCACCCAAACCCCAGCCCAGCTTTCTGCTCCTGCGAGGTGACGGTCTCCACCCGGGCACTGGGCAAAGCGCCTCGTGGAAACCCAGGGATCTCTCCAGGCAGCTCAGGAACCAGAGGTCAGCTTAGTCCTCGGGAAGCAGGAGACGCGGCTGCCCGTGCAGCGTCCCCAAGGATGGAGGCGACGGGCCAGGAAGCGGTGGGAGGAGGGAAGATTGGGCCTGAGCAGGCATCAATGGGCCGGGGGACAAGGGTGTCCTGGTGGCCCCTGCCAGGATGGGGCATGCGCCTGTAGCAGCGGCCCAGCTGTCACCCTGCCCAGGAGGGGCCTCTGTGGGAGGGAGCAGGGCCTGCAGCCAGGAAGCCGAGCTGCGGGCTTCACTGCTGTTCTAGGAACCTGGGGCTTGGTGCAGGTGGGCAGCACCACTGAGCTACTGTGCCACTGAGCCACTGTGCCACTGAGCCGCACGCCCAGCCCCTGAGGTTCTCTTCAGAGAGCCCACTGTGCACGGAGGAGGCTGGGGCTTCGGGGAGGGACAGGGACACAGCCACACTGGAGGTGGTCTCCTGTGAACTGTGAGCTCCTAGGAGGCAGCACACCCCTGCTGTTTCCAGGCAGAAGACAGGTGCCCCTGGAGCCCCTGATCCAGCAACTCCGGGACAGGGCCCAGAGTCTGCGTCTGCAAGTCCAGGTGGGGTGCTGCGGCAGGTGGACTCACTCTGAGGATGCTTCTTAGTCTCAGGCTGCGCTGGGGCTGGGGACAGGGGAGCGGCCACCTCCCTGGGTTAGTCCTCCAGCCTCATCTCCCAAGTCTCCCGACTCTGTCCCCACTCTAGGGGTGGTCAGTGACTGCGACAGCCAGCCAGTACACCAGGCCACAGCGGTCCAGCATGGACGACCGGCAAGCCCCTCCACTGGCCCCGAGTGAGCCTGGGTGTGTGAGAGAGTAGGCGGCTGCAGGGTGGAGTGATGTCCGTCCAGCGGGACGAAGTCGACGTGGATCACGGCAGCGCAGGCAGAGCCCAGGAAGCAGCGGCTGTGGGCACACCGTTGAGTGGCGGGCAAGCCCCTCCTGAGAGCCACCTGCTGCCCGGCGCTGAGCGCTTGATCTAGTAACTTCTCCTCGCTGCTTGGAGTAGCAAACCGAGAAGATCAGCAACAACTGGGACCAGTTCAGGGGGCACAGGCTCCAGCTAGCCACCCCAGCCCAGGAGACGGGAAGCCAGGTGGCAGTCCCCAGCCATCCCTGATGTCACTCCCACAGAACCAGTCCTAATGGTCGCCCTGGAAATAGTTTCCAAGACAAGAGCCACCACTGAGGACACTTTCAGTACCAGGTGGCAGCAGTGTGGCCCCTGCGAGCCCCTTCCCAGGAGCGGATCCTTCCTGCTGCGTCCCCCGTGCCTGGTGCCCGCCACAGCCATCCCTCTGCAGCTTATCTTCCCGTGACTTTGGAGAGCAGCCTTCCTTATCTCAGAAACGAATGGCCTCCTCGAGAGTCGGAAATGGCAAAGCCATTTATCTGGCCGTTTTCCTGTTGTGTTCTCCAGCCTGGAGACGAGCTGTCGGCGTCCACTGCCGTGCCCCCCTGTCACTGGAGACGTCCATCAGCCTCCCCGCTGCGTTTATCACCGGCTGCCTTAAATCAAGCCTCATCGACGCCTCCTCCTCTCGCTGTAGGCTGGGGCCGTAGATCACCCACGGGAAGGCGGGCGAGGCGGAGGGGATCCCACGGCAAACTTCCACCTGGGCAACACCTGCCATCTCTGATGGGCTTTCACTGGGACCCTGGCCAAACGATCAGAGATCTGTGTTCATGAAGCGCACCTTCCGTTTACCTGGCGTGCGGGGACTTCTGTGGCAGATGGTTATTCGGGGAGATTCCTGTGTCTTTCAACATTTTATAATATATTCCGAGGACCGGTGTATTTTTAGGTGGACTTTTACTCCTGTATTAAGTCATCATCTCATTTCTATGTCCTTTAGAGGTGTCTGTTTTGTCACCGTGACTATGCAAGACCATGTCTAGTGGTAATATCTAAAATTAAAAATCCCTCTCTGCAGGACAACTCGGTGGAAGTCCCTGTTATAAAGTACTGACTCCATAGTCTCAGGCCTAAGAAACCTGACTTTCTCTCTCTCCCTCAGTTCTTGGTAACAGAATTTGATCCACATGACCACAGTGGATTTCTCACCAGCAGGTGTGCAAACCGCCCCCAGCTGTCAGCCATGTGGAAGGAGCAGCCTGTCTGACTCGTAAATCTTCTTGTGCCAGTGACAGATGACACCGGCTGAGTTAGGGCTCCTGCAACACCCACAGCGTGGCCCATTAGTCTTCAGGGACCCTGGGAGACGCGAGAGGACCTGGAAGAGGTGGGCCATGAGCAAACCGTGACGAGGGTTCACATTTCTAGTTAATTGCTGAGCCCCGTGGACTTCTACCACCGGCCTGCCTGCCTGCGGCTGGTGCCTCTGTGAGGGAGCAGCAGTGCCCTGTTCTGCTCTGGGGCGGTGGACACCGATGACCACCCCCCCATGCTGCTTCACCACGTGCATTTGAACACAGTCTCACGGGCCAGCAAGAGAAGCGACAAAATTCACTCATGCCCTGTCCTACGGCGTCTTGGCTGACAGTGGACTATATGCACCACCGTGGTCCCAAAGGCCATGACACATCACCCGTGGGTGCACTTCTCAGAGTGGAGCCCCCTTGTCGGTGACCCATGACTGTAGGCCCACTCCCATTTTCCAGACGGAGGGCAAGGCCTGGAGCCTGGTGTCCACCCGCCCTCCTGGCCGTCATACCTGGACTCAGTGCTGTCCTGCCCACCTCAAGCCTTGGTTCTCCCTGCCCAGCTGCATACAGGTGTCACAGCTCGCCTCCCTGCTCTTCAGCTAACGTCCCCTGCTCGCCCCCGTCAGCAGGGACCTGGGAGACTCAGGTGGGTATAGGAGGTGCCCAGGGCTGCCTGGCGGGTTGCCTACTTTAGCTGTGAGCGTGCTCTGGGTCACGGAATGAAGCCGCAGTGAGCGCAGAGGCTCAGACAGACGGGGAGTGGGAGGCAGCAAACAGGGGACTGCCATGGGCACGGAGGCCCAGGTTGGGAGCTCGGGCGTTGTCCCTATCACCACGGAGCCCGTGGCTGTGGGAAGCTAGGCAGGGATCACACCTGCTCATGGTTTGAGGAAGGAATTTCTCACTGAACCAGGTCCTGTCGAGGTTCCTAAGGACAGAAACTGAGGAAGGAAGACAATTTCCACAGCTTGAAACTCTGAGGCAAGGCGGGATCGGCCCAACCTGCGGGGCTTTAGTAGGAGCAAATGACTGCAGTGACAGATGGTGCCTTCCAGACTGTCCCCAGGGAGGGTGCAACAGAGGAGAGACGCCATCTCGATGGCCACAGCAACCTGCCACTCTCCAGGGAGGCCGCGTCTGGAACACGTCCTGCCATGCTGTTGGTGGGTCCAGGCACTAACACCCACGTCAAGTGGCACCGTCGCCCACTACCAGCCAGCTGGGATTATACCAGAAACACAGACCCTTGCAGTCCCCCTAAATCCAACCCTTTCTTGGAATAAAAATGCAGCTGAGATCAACGCGTATCAGATTTCACGTCCTTTCTTCCCCAGGAGCCAGCGGTTGGAGGAGAACACACAGGTGCGACACGGCTGCAGACGCTGCTCCCAGTCCAGGTGGAGTGATGGAGGCCAGATGGGCTCCCTGGACAGGCACAGCCAAAAAAGAAACAGGGAACGCACGGGACAGTGGTGGGCACCACACTGAAGATCCGCAGGACTGACACGAGGGACAGGGGAGGGAACCGAGGGCCCCTGGGAAGGCCCCACGAACTGCGCTGAAGGACCCCAGCCTAGGCAGGAGGGCCGCAGGTTCAAGGCTGGCCTTGGAAAGTCTGCAAGACGTCTCAAAAGAAAAAAGAAAAAGAGATGGGATGTGGTTCAAGTGGACCGCACCCAGTGAGGGCAAGCCCAGGGAGGAGCTGGACTCCGGTCCTGCTGCCAGGACAGCAGATGGCCAGCTGTGAGCAAAGCTGCTCACAGGCCCTGGAAATGTCACGGGGCACAACCTCCTGACGGCTCAGCCGCTGCACTTCCAGATGATTACCTGAGAAACGAGAGCTCAGTCCACACCTCGCCTGAGCACAACCGTCACAGCAGCTGTGTTTCTAACAGCCCCAAACTGGGAACGACTCGGACACTCACTAGGAGGTGAGAGGAGCAAGCTGTCCACCGACACAGTCGTCAGCAATGGAGGAAAAGCCCCCGGAAGCTCCTGCCCTGCTGCCACGGGGGTCAGCAGCAAGGCAGCTACGAGGGGAGGCCTGGCCGAGAGCCAGCCGTGCTGCACGAGAACAGCCCAGGGAACCCAGTGCTGTGGGAGGGCACATTAGTGGTCGCTGGGGGACGCGGGTGTTGGTGCTGGCCGCGGGGGAGGCCAGGACAACACAGGCTGGAGGACACGAGGTGACGGGAAGCCGCGTCTGTGGTGACGGCTTCTGCTGGTACTCAGCACGCTGCGCAACAGGAACACGAGGTCCTCGACAGAGCGGAGGGCACTGATGTTCCCGAGAGGCAGCGGCAGGACCCCTGTTCCCCCTTAGGCATCAGCTGAACTTCAGTTACAACACTTCAGAACTTTAATTTTCAAGAAGCAACAAAGAGACCAATATGTATAAAAATCAGCTCACTTAAGAACAATGTTGTATGTACAAAGAAAAAGTGCCAAGCCCACGCAGCCCACGGAGAGTTCTAGGTCAGGAGAGGCGCCCACCCTGACCTAACTCCCTGCAAACAACGCCCGGCCCGAGTCAGTCCCCGGCGTCACCTGCCCGTCTCCGTCCTACGTCCTGCGGTGGCTCCTTGCATCAGCTCCCTGAGACGGGGAAATCTGCAGGGTCGTCCTCAGATGGTCGCCGAGCTCCTCGATCAGAGGCCTGCGCCCTGCAGGCTCCTGGGGAGCGGCCAGCAGTGCCCCCTGACCCATGGCGGACCCCAGGCCGGCCTCGCCACCAGCAGGAAGCGGGGCACCGCTCTCCAGAAAGGGGCCCCGCGGAGAAGCCCCAGGCGCACGCCGCTCTGCCTGCTCCTCCTGCTCTGAGGCCGAGTCTTCAGAGTCGGAAGATCCCGACCCCCCTGAATCGCTGGGCGAGCCAGCTGCGCTTCCGGCAGCTTCTTCCTCCTGGATGAGAAGGGCCGCAGCTTCCAGCTCCTCCAGCTCCAGCCCCAGCTGCCCCTTGGTGAGGGGGACTTCTCTCAGGGCTTCTGCAAGAGCAGACAACTTCTTGGACCTTGAAAATTCATTAAGAGGAAAGATTCGTTAGGAGCATCATGAATTGGCTGAGGACAACCGGGCGATAGGGCTTCAGTAAATAAATAAGTAAATAAAACAACACTTGATCCCATACTTCTACATGACACCGCAGGAAAACGCCTCAAAGCCATTCGTGTAAAACAGGAAGCTATTAAAGCATCTGGAGGAAACAGACCTTCCTTATGACCTCAGAACGAGGAGGCCCAGCTACGTCTCCAAACACGGAATCGACACAAGAACGATAAACCCAACTAGATAAAACCCGACAGCTCTGTCTGCACGGGCAAGAAAAATCGTCATGAGCCAGTCGAAAGGCTAATAGAGAAATAGAGACCATTTACAATGCACACCCCAGGCCAAGGCCTAATCTGCTGCGAGTTCCTGAACAGGGATGTGACGGGCCAACAGAAACAGCCAAGAACACCAGCAGGTGATCATCAGAAAAGGAAACGTGACGACTCACATGTCCGATGTTCAAGTTCCGTTAAATAAAGAAAGACAGTTTAAAGTCATGTGAGCTGTGTCATTCATCAGACTAGCCAACGGGCAGACATGCGATGACACCGTTACGAGGCTGGGGTAAAGGCTCCACGCAGGGAGATGAAGACCGTTACCCCTTGAAGGAGAACGTGGCCACTGCTTCCAGAATTGAAAATGTATGAGCCCTTGACCAGGTCTGGACCTCAGGCACAGGCCTCTGCTTCCCTGTGGCCACAAGGACACTGTGCCTCCTCGGACACACTTCCTCCATGAGGTACCGTGCGCCCCGGGGTGATAGCACAACAGAGCAGCCCTGGACCATGAGCAGAAACGCCCCTTCCTCCTGCTAAGCTGACCGCGTCAGGTTCTCTGTCACTGTGACGGAGAGCTGGCTGACAGTGTTCCACAAGTGTCACCACGCTGGCTCCTGGTCACCTGCCGCACCACTGCATCATTCCCCAGACCCCGGGGACAGCTGGGGGCCCAGGGCCCACAGCTCCCAGCCAGAGGAAAGGCCAGCTCTCCCCGTGGCTTCCAGCTCGGGGAGCTGTTTCCTGGCTTCTTCCCAGCTGGGCTCCCCTCATGCTGTCGAGAGGCAGGCTGTGACCTCCCCAGGCCCTCGCTGTCTGGAGAAGGTGCAGCTCCAGCCTCAGCTCAGCACCACCGGCTGGGTCCCCTCCAGCTTTAACTACTCAGACTTAGGAGAGCAGGGAACTGAACTGCTGTGAGCACCTGGGCGCAGTCGGCGGAAGAGCATGCGTAGTAAAGCACTGTGAGGACTCAGATCCCGGCACCAGCAAGAAAAAAGGAAAAGCCAAACAACACCAAAAGACTTTCTCATGAATACCACTGGACACACTAGCTTCACCAGCTCTCCAGTGGGAACCGGTTCAGCTTTCTCATCCTCGAACACCCAGAGGCTGCAGGGTATAAACACTATCAAAGCTCCTCGCCTGCAGCCTGGCTCTCTTCACAGGGCACACCCCACAGATACTGGGGCTCAAGTGGGAATGCAGCAGGTAGGAAAGGGTGAGGCCAGGCCACGGGACCACGTCATAGCCTCGCCTGGAGCCACCAGGGAAAGCTTGCCCTCACTTAGCCGTACAATATGACTGTTAAAAAGTGACCTCTTTACCCAAGAAATGCTTAAAAACACTGCACGTCCATTTGTGCTCTGTCACCAGCTCTGGCTGGCTGGCTTCCGCGTGACCCCGAAGCTCTGATGGGAACTTGGTTCACAGACGCAGGGCTCCGAACTCTCCCTACAGAATGCCAGGGTAGAAGCAGCTGGCACCTCGACACAGCGCTGGTGCAGAAGGGGCCCAGAGTTTCTCAGCACGGAGCCTCCCTTGTGGCCAGTGGGTGGTAAGTGGGCATGGTGACAAGACACAGAGTAACCCCTGGGATCTCAAGTCCTGGGGATTACTGACAGCTGGTTCTCTAGATAAGAGAGACCCACTTCTCTGATTGTTCTCTATCTAATTTCCTTTGAACTTTTAGATGCAACAACTAATACAACCTTGGATATTTCATGCCTTTCTCAAAAGCTACAGTCACCAAGAGAATGAGTACTGGTATGAAGAGCGACAAATAATTTCATGAAATAAAATGGAGAGTCTTCACAGGTATAGTCAAAGGGTTTTCAACGAGAGCATCAAAACAACCCACTGCAAGTGTCGCAGGATGATCAGAATGAAGTGGAGCTCCTACCTCCCCCATTTACAAAGGCAACTCAAGGTGGATCATCTAACAAGGGGGAGAACCCAAGCCACAAGACTCTGAAAACACTGTAGGAATAAATCTTCATGATGGTGGGTTAGACAATCATTTCTTAGCTATCACAAAAGCACAGCAATGAGAGAGAAAAAAGTATAAATTGGAGCTTGCCCAACCACAAACTCTTGTGCTACAAACAACCGCATCAAGGAACTGAAAAGACGGTGATCAGAATAAGATATGATGTATCGGAGACACACAGGACTGACATCTAGAATACATAGAGAGCTGAGGTCCACACATAGACACACGTCTATTTAGCATCTACAGCATATATATTTTATATATGGATCTGACACTTCAGAGAAAGAGAAAGGTGGGATGCCAACCAAGAGATGAATGGGGGTCAACTGTCTGTGTCACTAGGATCAGCAGGCAAAGGAGATCTGAGATGCCAGCATTTCAAGAATCAGTGGAAAAGCAGTTTGCTACTGTGAGGATCTAGGAAGAAGAAACAGAAAGAAAGCCAGCCATCAAAGAAAGTGAAAGCAGAGCATCTAGAGATGCCTGGAGTCTCACAGCAGGATGGGTCCTGATGAAAGGTGCATTGTGATAGAGTAAGGTGAATACGATGATGGAGAAAGGGGACACAGCTTACCATTATGTACGCTACTTTTTAAAATTTGCTCCATTTTGTTTTAAATGCCAGTTACATCTCAATATATTAATTTTTTTTGTACCAGGGATTGAACCCAAGGGTGCTCCACCTCCAAGCCACATCCCGGCCCTCTTTATTTTTTATTTAGAAACAGGATTTTGCTAAGTTGCTGAGGCTGGCTTTGAACTCACGATCTTCCTGCCTCAGTCTTCCAAGCATCTGGGATTACAGGTGTCTACCAGCACGCCCAGGTCACTACATCATGTCCCACTTGTGGGTCCTAATGACATTTTGAAAAAACTCACTGGGACAGGTCACCTACCATGTCCACAAACCATGCATGCAGCTACCTCATGCCCGGGGGCTTCTGGGAGCACTGTCCCTGTGTGTAGGAAAACCTCCAGAAATGCAGGCTGCATTTTCTGGCTGCATCTGGTGGAACAAGAGAAGGCATATGCAGAAGGTTAGTGGAAATAGAGGGTGTGCCCAGGGAGCAGTGGCTCCGTGGGAAAGGCCATGTGTGTTCAGGCTGTGCCCTCAAAGGACAGGGACACTTTGTGGTGTTCCTCCATTGAGAGAGTCCTATGACCTATGTCCCATGGGGTGCCTGAGTCTTTGCAGGAAGGGAACATTGCTGCCACTAGGGCATATTTACCCCTGCCCTCCCCAGCCTGGGGATGATATAGGAGCCTGGAGGCAGATGTCCCT
The DNA here is from genome assembly GCF_964194105.1 of Spermophilus citellus. Classification (NCBI taxonomy): domain Eukaryota; kingdom Metazoa; phylum Chordata; class Mammalia; order Rodentia; family Sciuridae; genus Spermophilus; species Spermophilus citellus. The sequence goes on along the minus strand of NC_138198.1, from coordinate 43,433,813 downwards.
CCTGTCCTGGAGAGCCCTGAGTCCCTTCTGTGCCTGGGTGGTCTCTGCTTCAGCCCAGGCACCAGCTCAGGGCAGAGAGGGAGGCAGCTTTGGTCAAACTTCATCACATACAAAACCAAACCAACAGAACAGGATGAGGAAGAACACGAGTGCACTCTCGTCCCACGTAAAAGGGCCATTTACCACCTGCACAGAGAAGGCCAAACTGCTCCTGGCCATCTGCCTTTCTGAATCTTTTTTTTTTTAAGCTTAGAGAACTTTTCAATGATCCGTTGAGAAAGTTTTTTTGAGAAATTGAAGAGCGGTGGGTACAGGCACCCTTAGATGCTGACTTGATGGTTTACAGGTCACACACACACACACACACACACACACACACACACACGTCCTAAGTAGAAATGAGAACAAACAACTTGGGGACATATTTCAAAAACGGTTCTTCCAGGTTCAGCATTGCCCACCAGGCAAAAGATGAATCATTAGTATCAGAGAACATCACTTTTAATTTTCAGTTATATTTTATGGACTCTGTGAAAGTCAGAGTGTTCTAGCAAGTTCACATGGAAATGTGTTCATAGGGCATCCAGGAAACAGTCCCAGGAAACATCACAGTATGTTTTCCTTCCTTCCTTCCTTCCTTCCTTCCTTCCTTCCTTCCTTCCTTCCTTCCAGGAAGAAGCAATTGATCCAACTAAAGAGAATGGGGAAGGGCTTCCTGGAGGAGGGGATTCACACTGGGATCTGCAATATCCCCTTCATGAGGACGGGAGTTGCAGGGTGTGTGGAGGGGCATCTCAGGCCTCGAATAAACAGGAGAAAGCAAGAAGACTCCAAGGACAAAAGTACCACCATTGTTGAAAGGTCTTAACTGGCTTATTTTCAGTTCTAGAATCAAGCCATGCTTCGTTCTGCAAAATACAGTCCTGATGGGTTGTGCAGAAGAGTTTGGTTTTATAGATAGAAAAGAGGAGAAAGAAACAAAAATTAAAAAAAGAAAAAGAAAACTCAGGAGATGGAATCTTCATTTCAAAATTACTTTCCTGGTAAGGCAGGGACGGGGGTAGAGAACAATAAGAAAATAACTGGTTTGTCCACATCAGGTTATTTCAGGTGGATTTTCGTGTGAGGATTAAGGCAGAGAGAACTGCGGTATCATGCCAATTGAAACTGCTGGTCTGGGGAATTTGGCTGTTATCTCTCTAATCCTGAGTTCTTGGAAAGTCAGAGAACAGCTCAGTTTCAGCCTGGTGACAGGGAACTTTAGCAGGAGTGACTCCATTTTGATTTTTTGACTGGTCTGAGGGGGCCCAGGGCAGGAGCCTCATCCAAAACAATGACCTCCTGTTATTTGGTTGTAACAGAAGTTCCAGGCTCCTATGGGATTATGTAGGAGGTTCCAGGCAGTGTCCTGGGTGGGCAGGAGAAGCTGCATCCCAGGTAATGCCTCTGCCTGCAGGTCCTGAAGCCCACCTTTATGGAGGCAGGAGCCCTGGGCTCCTGGGTAACACAGACTGCAAAGCCAGTCCAACCCCAGCATGGCGTGTTTCACATTGGCCGGGAACTACATCCCTGCCTCCTCATTGTCACATGTCATCTCTGTTTTCTGTATTCAGAAGTAAAAATAATGAAAGAGAGGTGACATGTGTCCCACCACTGAATCCTGGGAATGAGGCTTTTCTCCACCTTGGTGGAGTAGCAGAAGCAGAAAGCAGCTGAGCCCTGGTCCTGGCATTCTAGCAGCTCATGAGTGAAATGTACCTCAAGCTTGTAAAACGTCCATTTCAAAAGGTAAATTCTGTTCCTTGGTTGAAATAAGAATGCATGCACTAATGTCTCCTTCAAGACCAATACAAAAGCCAAAGTGGAACCTGATATCTCTCACTTCCCCGTAGGAGTGTTTCCCCAAGGACAGCCCCGGTGAACCCCCAAATCCTCATAACCCCTTCTCTGAAACTGTTGATGGGGGTCAGGACTTGCCACCCCAGAATATTCCACTTTGTTAAAATGGTCAAGAAGGTGTCAGATCTAACTGCTTCTTGGGGTTTTCATTTCTTTTTCTGTGATATCTCTGAATAAGTAAAATTAAACTATTAACATCAAATGTGATTTAGTTTTTTAATATATATTTGTTCATAAAATATTAACTTCAGATAAAATTCTCTCTGGTTTATCTCTTACCATTTAATTGACAGGGTCACAGACACAGAACCTAAGAGGGTAGAGGAAATGCTTTCCTCCCCCCACACGTCCCCTCCTCCCCCAGTGTTGCATCTGGAATGAACCTGTAACCTACTTTAGCCAGCCGAGTGTGGCCGGTGACTCTGTGCCTGGACTGTGCTTGATGCTCACAGAGGGGGTGACTGCTCTTGTGCCCTTGAGACTCTGGAGCCACCCTGGAAGCAGGCCAAATCTAGCCCACTGCCTGTTGTTGTGAATAAAGTGTCATCGTGGCCGGCCGTGACCATCTTCTTGCACTGTCTGTGGCTATGTCACCATGAGAGAGAGAGAAACGAGGGTGACAAGACCACATGGCCTACAAAGCTCAAATAGTTGGCTCTTGACAGGAAAGTGACAACTCCTGATTTGAAAAGTCGGTCTACCTGCTAGAGAGACTCCACAGAGAGGCCTTAGGACTACAGAGGGAAAGAGGCACAGCATTTCCCTGGTGATCAGCCCTGTTGCCATTGAACCACTAACAGGAGGGATCCCAAGGGGGACCAGCAGAGTTCTCTGACTAGTCCCACAAAACCCACGGAACTCAGAACAATGAAATGGTGTCAGTACGTCACTACGTCTTGGGCAATTTATTACACAGCAGTGGATAACGGGGTGTCTTTTGGGGAGGAGGACTAGAAATGGAGCCCACATGTTGGGCAAGCCCTCAACCACTGAGTTGCACCCACAGCCTGTAGTGGATAACTGGAAGATACTCCCAAACACACACACACACACACACACCCTACTGGACTGTGACCTTGAACTTGGAACAGAAAGTCAGCCCATCCCTGAAGTCAGGTGCCAGGCCACGGTGGCACTGAAGCTGTCCACCAAGATGGCATAACGGATCGCAGTTTTTCTAGAGAAATATCATCACTCATCATGAAACCAGCTACGGAACCACAAGACTTCTGTTTCCTTCACCTCGTACGTCACCCCTGCTCTCTGCAGCAGTTTGGCCACACGTGGAGCTTGTGGGTTCTGAGCCTTTTTAAAGTGAATCTTATCAATACGAACACACTGAAGACTGGGAGGCTTCCCCAGGGTGAGCCGCTCTCATTCCTCTTCACATAGAAGGTCCACTCGGGTGTTCTCGCAGATCCGTGATTTTACTCTGGGTTTCTAGGATATCTTAAGGAAAGGTGCCCGTCATTTCAAAATGACCATTTTTCTGAAGACATGGTGCACTAGGGATCTAGCCCATGGTTTTAGTGGTACTTTCACTGAAAAATCCATCCAATTATGTCCATTCTTCAGGGACAGCACAAATCAAAACAAGCGCTGTTGGTCACAGTTCCTCAGTCACATCTGGAGAGCGGGCTCCATGGAGGGGCCTTGTTCCCTCTGCAGTAGAAGGTCCCGGGGCTCCTGCAGAGGCCGCTATTGTTTGGGCTCCCTGTCCACATCAAATGCTCTCTCTCTCCCCAGTCTGAGTATGGCATTCACCAAATATGCCCATGTCCTCAGGCCTGGAACCTGTGAATGTGTTCTATTGGGTGGCAGAAGAGACTCTGCAGGTGTAACCAGGGCAGGGACTTGAAAATAGAGAGATTATCCTGGGTCAACCAGGCAATTCCAGTCAATTATGTGAACCCTCAAAAGCACAGAATGGTCTCTGGCTAAAGGCCTGAAGACAGGGCAGGAGGGGAGGTCAGTCTGTTCAGGCTGCTATAGCAGAACAATGGAAAGGTATTTCTCACAGTTCAGGAAGCTGAGAAATCTAAGAACAAGGTGTCAGCACATTCCACATCAGGTGAGAATCTGCTTCCTGATTCAAAGATGGTGTCTACTCACTGAGTCTTCTCATGACGGAAGAGACCAGGCCGCTCTGGGGCTTTCTCTTACGTGGACACTGATCCCACCTGTGGGCCTCCACCCTCCACCTGCTCATACTATCATGCTGGGGGTTTAGATTTCAACATCTGGATTTGGGGGTGGGGGAGATACAAACATTCAGGCCACAGCAGGTGGCTTCAGAGAACAAGGATGCCTGTGACATTGCCTCAGTCTGGCTGGGCACAGAATCACGAGCCACTCAAGCAGGAACAAAACTTTATTTTTGAAAAAGCCGCCAATACTCCGTGCGCGCCGGCAAGCCAAAACCGGTCCACCCACGCGCGTGCCTACCGGAACGCCCCCCCCCCCACCTCTCCCGGAATTCCCTCCTACTATCCTTCCCCAACCAATGGGAACTCTCCAGGAGTCCCTTAACACGAGTCCCGTAGCAGGCCAAGGTGAACAGCGGGAGTCCAATTTCCATATGAATGTAAATCTTAACATAATCATATCATCTCAATGGCTAGCAGGGGTCACCTTACAACCAAAAGTGCCATGCATCATATTATTTGCTTGTGGCTCCTAGCATGACATCATGGGTTTCAGGATTCAGGATGGCACACTGAGGAGGGAGCCAAGGTAGGCCCCTGCTGGCAGCCAGAGCTGGGGCAAGTACACCCTCAGTGGGGCCAGAGGACCTCACGTGCACTTTCCAGCCATGCTGATCAGACATGCAAAGATCAATCAGCTCTTCTTCTGGGGATTCAAAGTCTCCCCATCCCTTTGTGGGGACATCCTCTCCTTCCAAGTAAAGCCAGGACTTCATGGTGATCAGGAAGCCCCCTTGTTCCTGGTTTGCATACAGTTATCTCTAAGAATGAATGAGTTTGTTGAGAAAAGATACAAAAGTAGTCCCGACCTCTCCTTTCCCAGGACACCCACATTTGGAGCGCCGGCCCACACTGACCTGCTCACCAAGCTGTTCACCATTCTGGAAGTTTCCACTCTATGCTGCGTATGAAGGCTTCAGCATTTGGTCCATGGTGTGGGTTGCACTATGGTCTAAGGAAAGGGCCCTTGTTCATGGACTGGGTGCTGATTCCTACAGTTCACAGGTGCTGTTGCCCAGATCACTGAAGGGTATTCAGCATAACCCAAGCCTAGTCTGCTGGTGTCTGAGCACCCAGAAGGACTGTGACCAACAGGAGATGCATTCTCCCTGTCCTCCTAGCCCTCAGCCTTCTCGATTTCCTGCCCACTGCCTCCCACACAGCTCGGCCACCACGTGCTGCCCCGTGAGCCCTGCAGCAGGTGCCTTTGGCCTCCACAGCATGTCTTCCTCTCTCCTTTCCTCTTCTCTGTTGCCCCAAAAACCTGGGCAGAGCACAGGACCACATGGTCTGAGGGAAGCCAGGACCCAGCCAGGCACACATGTGGATCATCTTTCCCCATCACGTCCCATTGGTCAGGGTTCTCCAGAAACACAGAATCGAGAGGATGTACAGAGAGAAAGGAGTGAGTGCTGACGACCTGACTGCTCCATTAAGGAGAAGTCCCAAGATCTGCTGCCTCAGAGCCATAGGAGACCCAGAGAAGCCTGTGGTGGTGGGTGTTTAGCTCAAGTCAAAGGCCTAGAACCAAGGGTGCTAGTGAGGTAGACCTCAGTCCAAGGGTGGGAAGAGGAAATGCAGCATCTCACTCAGAAAAGGAGGCGGGAAAGAAAGGAGCAGAATCCCTCCGCCTTTCCTCCCCTTTCTCCATTGAGGCCTCAATGGATGAAGTGAGGTCCCCACCCAGGAGGCCCATCTGCTCTGCTTAGTCTGTGAGTCAAATGCTAACCTCATCCAGAAACACCCCCCAGACATGCCCAGAATATTTCAGCTGGGCACCCCTTGCCCACACGGAGCAACACAGGGATTTAACCGTAGGTGAGGTCCCTTCCTGGGTAGAGAAGCCATCCAGGTAGCTCTCCTGCCCTGTTTGACATTTACCTAACAGCTGCTCTCAGGCTGATCCTGAGCTGCAGATTCCTAGTACACTATTCCCACTCCTTATAGTGGCCCAGCCAAAAGTCCCCAAGTACTAAGGCACAGGAAAAACCGGGGGGTGATCAGGGAGAGGTAAAGGGTTCCTTGGAAATTATTTGCAGGAGGACACACAGTTGATGAGTGGAGTGAACACAGGCTTTGGTGCATTGGGGCAGGTGTGTGTGTGTGTGTGTGTTGTGTGTGCATGTGTGTTTATTTGGTGCCAGGGATTGAACCCAGGGTTGCTTCAACACTCAGCCATATCCCCAGCCCTTTATCTATTTATTTATTTTTAATTCTGAGACAGGGTGTTGCTAAGTTGCTGAGGCTGGCTTTGAACTTGTAATCCTCCTGCCTCAGCCACCCGAGCCCCTGGGATTCGTGCCTGCCAGCTAGACTGGTTTTTCAACTGTTATTTTATTTACTAGCACATGCTCCTGGAAAAAAAAATCAATCCATGCCATTAAGTTCCTACAGAAAGATGAATCCATAACCTAATATCAGAGTCTCTCAAAATACATTCAGTCCTCATCTCAAACTGGGTCTCGGGTTTGTCCCCAGGCTATCTGTCTCTGAGGTGTCCCCAGTATCTACATCACTGCTCTGCTGCAGTGTTCTAAGGTCTTCCTACCCCAGGAGGGCTTGGTGACCAGGGGCAGGTGGCTATAACAGTGAGGCTCTCATCTCAGGGTGCATGCTGTGGCCCCTGCCATCCCCTCTCGGGTGCACTTGGAGTCCTGGAGAACCACCCTGCCTCACAGTGGTTGCCCAGGAGGGTGGCCTGGTCGACCTTGCTGGCCTTGGGTCCCTTCCATCCCCCACAACCCCAGGCTCCATGGTGGGTCTGGCTGGGATTCTCCTGGCACAGACATCTCTGTGCTGTTGAAAGTTTGAGAAATGCCGCAGGGGTCGGCAAACTACAGCACGTGGACCAAACCGAGTCAATGCCTGCTGTTTGTGAAAGGAGCTTTCCTGGAACACAGGAAACCTTTCCCTTCACATATCACCTTAGGTACAGAGGTGGGGATGAGTTGGGATGGGAAGCGAATGTCTCCCCGAACCTGAAAGACCTCCTATCTGATCCTTCACAAATGAAGTTTCCAGTGGCCCTGGTCTGGAAAGCTGGCTGGCATGAGTGCTGGCAGTGCAAAGTACCGTTTGAGGCCTGTCTCTTTCCTGGAAGTTAGGGAGGAGGCCAGAGGTCCTTTGACCACGTGCTAGAAAAGATGAAAAGATGATTTAAGATCAAAAGTCCCTGGTCTTGGGGCTGAGGTTGTGGCTCAGTGGTAGAGCGCTTCCCTAGCCTGTGTGAGGCCCTGGGTTCCATTCTCAGCACCACATATAAATTAACAAATAAATAAATGTCCACCAACAACTAAAAACAACAACAACAAAATGCCCCTGGTCTCATTGGAAAGGCCCTCTGAGGTTACCTGGCAAGGTTTCTTTTTTGGTGACAGGTAAAGCAAAGACCTATGAGGATATGTGGGTAGTGGGTCCCACAGGGAGAGGGATGCAGAAGGAGGTGTGGGCACCATGGGACTCTGGGTGCCACCTCTAATTAGTCTTCCCAGGTCCTGGGTGTGATGGGACCACCCTGCCACTTCCAGGTGTAGAGATGGGTAGGCCACAGCAGAGAGGTGTGCAGGCTGGGTGAAGCTCACTTGGTTTTAGGCACAGTATTGAATTTACTGTGCAGTTTTCAAACCTGTTGGAGGTAAACATGCAGTTTTGATGTTAATCACGGGGAGACATGGAGTTAAAAGCCCAGGCAGAGAAACAGGGCTCATTTCCTGGTGCTCAGCCCCTCTGGGAGCTGGCAAGAAATGTGGACTGTCAGTCTGTCTGGGACTACTGAGTCAAAATCTTCAGGGAGACAGTCGTGCAGCTAAGACACCGCTTTTACAATCCTCTTCAGAATACTCGGCAAATTGTGTAGGTCTCTGAAGGCAGGGCAAATGCTTGGAGTCATATCTTAGGGAAGACCCCACTCCACAGTCGCTGATGGACCCCCTCCCCATGCACTTTTATCAAACAGAGGAACCAAGAAAAAAAAGATATGTGTGAACATGGAATAACAGGGGATGGGGATGTGGCTCTGTGGGACAGTGATCTCCTGGTATTCCAGAAGCCTGGGTTCCATCCCAGCTCCCAAAACAACAACAACAACAACAAAAAACAATCTCAGATGTTCAGATGTGCATGTTGTGGGATTCTCATTTTTCGGAGAAGTACCCAATGTCCAAGCATAAAAAAGCACTACTGAAAATGGGCCTTGTGGTGCCTGGGATCCAAATCCATCTATTTCCAAAAGACCAGGGTCACAGCCAAGGATGAGGCATGCAGGGTGCTCTTAGTGTAAGCACTATATGCTTTATGCTCTTAGTGTAAGCACTCCTATACTTCAATAATCTTAACAGACGATCTCAGCTTAGCGATGCCTGCATATGTAACTTGTGATATCTCACAGGCAAAATTGCTTGAGATAAGCAGAGGTTTATTTTAAAATATGTCTAAAAGTTATTTTTCTCTGGTGCTAGGGATCTCTGGTCCAAGGCCTCGTGCATATTAGGCAAGTGTTCTACTCCTGCTCTGGGTCCCCAACCCTGTCTAAAAGTTATTTTTAAGGAAAACATTAAGTGACTTAACTCTGTAGCCAAATTCATAAAAAGGATGTTTCAAAAAACAGAAATATCATTCTTTTTATTTGTTCTAATTAGGTATACATGACAGTGGAATGCATTTTAACACATTAGTCATAAATGGAGTCTCACTTCTCACTCTTCTGGTTGTACGTGATGTAGAGTTGCACAGGTCCTGTAGTCATACACACACATAGGTTAACGATGTCGGATTCATTCTGCTATCATTCCTACCCCCAGGCCCCCTCCCCTCCTTTCACTCCCCTCTACCAAAACGCCTCTATTCTCCCCTCCTTATTGTGTGAATCAGTATCCGCCGCATATCAGAGAAAACATTTGGCCTTTGATTCTTTGGGACTGACTTATTTTGCTTAGCATGATATTCTCCAGTTCCATCCATTTACTGGCAAATGCCATGATTTCATTCTTCATTAAGGCTGAGTAATATTCCATAATACACCCCCCCCACACACACACACGCACACAGAAACCACAGTTTCTTTATCCATTCGTCTGTCGAAGGGCACCTAGGTTGGTCTGCGGTTTAGCTTCTGTGAATTGGGCTGCTCTAAACATTGATGTGATCACATAACTATATTATGCTGATTTCAAGTCCTTTGGGTATAAACCTAGGAGTGGGACGACTGGGTCATAGGGTGGTGCCATTCCAGTAAAGCAGGAGGATCATTCTAAGGCTCTGTCTACCAGCTTCCCTGCTATGACATCGTGATGTCATTGTGCCCATTGTGGAGCCCCAGGTCCACTAGGAGCCCCTCCCCTGTCCTGTGCTCCCGGCCTAGGAATCGACCCCAGGCATCCCATTTCTCAAATGGGAGGAGCAGGGTGGCCATCCTGAGCCTCGCTCCTCATGCCTCCACCCCTTGCTGAGTCTGTCCTCTGTAGTCTCTCCTCGGTCACAGGGGACCCTGCCTGAGCTTCTGTTGACTCCCATCACCCAGCCCTTTATGCTGTACCCAAAGTCATGTCACTGCTGACCATGACCCCAGTACAGGGCACAAGTCCTCCCTCCCCCCTCGTCTGGCCAATCCCTCCCCTGCCTGCCTGTGTCTCAGTGTCCATCACCACTTCCAGGGAGGGCTCCACCCCCATGAGCAGTACCACCCCTCTTTTCTCTCAAGGCCCTGATGTGAAACAGCATGGTATTTGCTTATAACCTACGCACTTCCCCCCACAGACTGTAGATCATCTCTAGATGATGATAGTACCTAATGTGATGCAAATACTCTAGAGTTGAACACTGTAGCGTTGAGAGAATACTGACCAGGGAACGCCGGTCCACGGTCAACACACACAACTTTTCCTCTGAATATTTTCAACCTGTGCTGCATTGAATCCCAGAACACAGACCCCACAGATGCGGAAGGCTCACTACTTGCCAATGCCTGCCACTCTCAACACTTCCCTCTGGAGTGCCTGTGTTCAGCTGCATCCCACAGGATGCCCGGGGAGCAGTGGCCATCGGCAAGCAGCTGGGAACAAGTCAGGGTAGGACCCGAGCTGAGGGCAAGAGAGAGGAGTGGAGCCAGCCCTCGTCCTCAACTGCACAAAGACCTGTCACCAGGTTCTCTGCTCACACTCAGGCCATCCAGCTCACAGGTAGCCCAAGGGCAGCTCAAGGACAGGCTCCCTTGGAGCCACAGGGATTGGCAACATGCACAGCATATAGAAGCCAGACAGAGGGCATCGGGCAGAAGCGCTAGGAGCCCGGGGTCCTCTAAGACCCTCAGCACAGTGAGAGCATCAAGTGGGGTCTCAGTTATTTTAGACCAAATAATGGGGAATCAGATAAAGCTCCCATGGGCTTGTGCACTTTGTCACTCCCTGTACAGTGGTGCCCGCCCTCCTCCTGGGCCTCACTCAGATCCCAACATGGGATTCAGATAGCACGACTTCAAAGCCCCCATCTCGCTGCCTGCTCCTGTGTACCCTGAGTGAACTTGGCTTCATATCTTCAAACATCTCTTCATGTCCACAGAGGGGACCAAAAGCTCTCCTGGCAACCCATGAAAACCCTCAGATGCCGTGGATCTATGACTGTCACCAGGTGGGGTGACAATCTGAAGGTGTGTGTAGGAGGGTAGAGGCGGGTCCCGCCCCTGCCCCACTCCCCTTCTTTCTGTGTTGGGGACAGAGTCTGAGTGGGAGGGACTAGCCTCTTCCCAGGGATGGAGGACCTGTCTCCCCTGCTGCTGGTGCTGCCCCGAGTCCCCTCTCCAGGGCAGGGATCCCACATTATCCTGGGCATTGGGCAACCTGGGTCACTCCAGTCACTTTAGGTCCATTTATTTTTTTCCTGCTCTCTGGGTTCCCCAGTTCTCTGCCTGCAGCTGGATTAGGGGTCTCAGGCTGCCGGGGAGTCCTCTGTGAGTCGGCTGAACAAGCGTGAGACCCGCTCTCACACTCTGAGGTCACCTCCCCACCACGCTTAGGCAGAACATGGGAGGAGAGTTGACCTATGACAATGACTATGATCCCTTGCCTAGGACCCCAGGATGGATGAGGGATTCAGAACTGAAAGGGCCATGCCACCTGGCTGCGGCATCAACACCTGGACAGTCCCCTCAGGCTCCAGCTGCCACTGGGAAGTAGGTCTAAGAAGATTCTGGACTATTTCACCAACCTTGGTTTTCAGAAGTGTAAAGATGCCAGTTTTGTGCATTAGGAAAAGACAACTTGTGTTTTGAAGAAATTTATCAGATACTAAAGAATTCAGGGGGGAGGTAATTTCCTCAAATACAGCATGATGGCTGTTTTAAAAAGTGAACCTTACTTACCAGTCTGCACCGTGAAATCATTTCAGCAAACAAGAAAGTACAGTAATGTCCCCTTACCCACCAGGCATATGTGCCAAGGCCCTCAGTGGATACCTGAAACCTTGGACAGTGTTGAGCCCTATAATTTAATGCCTTTTTCTCTTAACAAAGCAGTCACCACACACTCTGGCCTTGCCTTTGCACTTTGAGATGTGACAGCAAAATCAGCATGAATATCTTTTCCCTTCCTCAACATTTCACTCATTCCTTCTTAGCACAGATCTTAGAAAATCTAACATATGATTTTTTTTCTTTATTAAGTCAAGAACTTTCTACCTTTTCACTTATAAGGGGTATTTTATGGCTTCTTTTTGGCATATGTGTCTGAATTATCGGCCTCATTATTTTTGTGCTTGAGGACCATTATGAAATAAAATAGGGTTACTAGAATAGAAGCATTTCAACCACAATAGTCCATATGATAAACTGCCGAGTGACTAATGGGTGGATACACGGACCAAAGGGCTGGTTCATGTTTCAGGTGGCAGGGAGCAGAATGGTATGAGATTTCATCAGAACACTCAGAAGAGTGTGCCCTTTAAAACTTACAAATTGGAGTTGGGTACATTGACTTGGGCTTCAGGAGGCCAAGGTGGGAGGATCTCTTGAGCCTGGGATTTCAAGTCCAGCCTGGTCAACATAGTAAGACCCCATCTCAAAAAAAAAAAAAAAAAAAAGTTGAGAATTGTTTATTTCTGAAATTTTCTTTTTAATATTTTCAGATCGCAGACAACCGTGGTTAACTAAAACTGCAGAAAGTAAAAGCTCAAATAAGGAGATACTCTCTGTGCTCTTAACTCTTCTTAAACAGTCATTTGATATCCTGGCCATGGAGGATTCAGATCCAAGACTTAGCCTGGATCTGAGCAGGACTCTCAAGGCCACCAAGGTTCTGGAAGGCTGTTTGGTATTTATGGGGCCAGTAGATGAACAGCAGCCACAGTCTTGGCTCAGGCCATGTGAGATGGCCCAAAGGCCAGCTTCCTGTGAGGGTTCGTAACAGGTGAGTGGAAGCGAGGAAAGCGTTGGTGGGGAAGACCCAGTCGGCAGCGGCTGTGAACTTTCTACTGACAGGTAGATGCTCCGTTAATGCTATTTGTCTGTTAGTCTCTGTGTCCTCTATTCTGTACCATTGGTCCACCCGCCGGTTTTGGTACCAGTACCATGCTGTTTTTGTTACTATTGCTCTGTAATATAGTTTGAAGTCTGGTATTGCAATACCGCCTGATTCACTCTTCCTGCTTAGTATTGCTTTTGCTATTCTGGGTCTTTTATTTTTCCATATGAATTTCATGATTGCTTTATCTATTTCTACAAGAAGTGTCATTGGGATTTTGATTGGCATTGCATTAAACCTATAGAGAACTTTTGGTAATATCGCCATTTTGATGATGTTAGTTCTGCCTATCCATGAACAGGGTATATTTTTCCATCTTCTAAGATCCTTTTCTATTTCTTTCTTTAGGGTTCTGTAGTTTTCATTGTATAGGTCTTTCACCTCTTTTGTTAGGTTGATTCCCAAGTATTTTATTTTTTTTGAGGATATTGTGAATGGGGTGTTTTTCCTCATTTCCGTTTCAGAAGTTTTGTCGCTGATATACAGAAATGCCTTTGATTTATGTGTGTTGATTTTATATCCTGCCACTTTGCTGAATTCATTTATTAGTTCTAGTAGTTTTTTTGTAGACCCTTTTGGGTCTTCTAGGTATAGAATCATGTCATCTGCAAATAGTGATAATTTAAGTTCTTCTTTTCCAATTTTTATGCCTTTAATTTCTTTCGTCTGTCTAATTGCTCTGGCCAGTGTTTCTAACACACAAAGTTACAACTACCTTATATTTGATAAAGGGGCTAAAAGTAAGCAATGGAGGAAGGATAGCATCTTCAACAAATGGTGTTGGGAAAACTGGAAATCCATATGCAACAAAATGAAACTAAACCCTCTCCTCTCACCATGTACAAAAGTTAACTCAAAATGGATCAAAGACCTTGATATCAAAACAGAGACTCTGCGTCTGATAGAAGAAAAAGTTGGCTCCGATCTACATATTGTAGGGTCAGGCCCCAAATTCCTTAATAGGACACCCATAGCACAAGAGTTAATAACAAGAATCAACAATTGGGACTTACTTAAACTAAAAAGTTTTTTCTCAGCAAGAGAAACAATAAGAGAGGTAAATAGGGAGCCTACATCCTGGGAACAAATTTTTACTCCTCACACTTCAGATAGAGCCCTAATATCCAGAGTATACAAAGAACTCAAAAAATTAGACAACAAGATAACAAATAACCCAATCAACAAATGGGCCAAGGACCTAAACAGACACTTCTCAGAGGAGGACATACAATCAATCAACAAGTACATGAAAAAATGCTCACCATCTCTAGCAGTCAGAGAAATGCAAATCAAAACCACCCTAAGATACCATCTCACTCCAGTAAGATTGGCAGCCATTATGAAGTCAAACAACAACAAATGCTGGAGAGGATGTGGGGAAAAGGGTACTCTTGTACATTGCTGATGGGACTGCAAATTGGTGCGGCCAATTTGGAAAGCAGTATGGAGATTTCTTGGAAAGCTAGGAATGGAATCACCATTTGACCCAGCTATTGCCCTACTCGGACTATTTCCTGAAGACCTTAAAAGAGCACACTACAGGGATACTGCCACATCGATGTTCATAGCAGCACAATTCACAATAGCTAGACTGTGGAACCAACCTAGATGCCCTTCAATAGACGAATGGATAAAAAAAAAATGTGGCATTTATACACAATGGAGTATTACTCTGCATTAAAAAATGACAAAATCATAGAATTTGGAGGGAAAAAACAAAACAAAAAAAACCAGTGTGTAAACAGGCTAAGGAACTGAACAGACACTTCTCAGAAGAAGATATGCATGCAATCAAAGATACATGGAAAAGTGCTCAACATCTTTAGTAATCAGAGAAATGCAAATCAAAACTAAGATTTCATCTCACCCAGTCAGAATGACAGTTATCAAGAACACAAGCAATAATAAGTGTTGGACGGGAGGTGGGGACAAGGCACACCCCTACACGGCTGGTGAGAATGCAGATCAGTGCCACCACTATGGAAAGCAGTGTGGAGATTCTTCAGAAAACTGGGAATGCAACCACCCGTTGACCCTGCTGTCCCACTCCTTGGTTTATACCCAAAGGACTTAAAATCAGCATACTATGGTGACGCAGCCACACAGTGTACATAGCAGCTGAATTCACAGTAGCTAAACTGTGGAACCAACCTAGATGCCCATCAATACATGAAGGATAAGAAACTGTGGGGTATATACACAATGGAATACTACTCAGCATTAAAAGAGAATAAATGGATGGAGTTGGGGAAGATTATGCTAAGCGAAGTAAGCCGATCCCCAAAAACTAAAGGCTGAATGTTTTCTCTGATTAGTGGATGCTGCTGATCTATGATGGGGGGAGAATGGAGGAACTTTGGATTGGGCCAAGGGGAGGTGGGGGGGTATGAGGTAGGAGAGATGGTGGTAGACGAATGTGCGTCTCGACACCGGGTACAACCAGAGAATTGAAATGTTGTGCTCCGTCTGTTTCATTGTGTTTGCTGATATTTATTCTTAGTTGTAGGTGGACACAATGACATGTGTCCACCTACCACAATGACATGTGGTGCCGAGGATCAAGGCGTCTGCTGTCAGGTGCAACTAAGGAAAACAATTTAAAAAAAAAAATTAAAAAAGAAAAGAGCGGCCCAGAGATGGTCTCCCCCATCACTTCACTCACTGGGGCGAACCCTGCCTCGGCAACCTACCAAGCCCAGAGTCACCCGAGCCTGAGCCACCTGGAGTCTGCAGACTGCCCCAACTGCCCCAGGGGTCCTCCCCGGGGGGGGGGGGAGCCCAACTTTGCTGGTTTCCCCACGCGGATCTCAGGCAGAGTTTGTCTCTAAGGCAATAGAGAAGGAGCAGGGCTTGTCCGCGGCTTGTCTCCAGGTACCTGAAGGTCGGTGTGGGGATCGCGACCTCAAGGGGTTCCTACATCCATGTGGGTCACAGAGATGGCCTGGCCATCACTGTCAAGGGAACAGAGTGGCCCTCTCTCCCCGCCTGGGCTTGATCTCCTGATCCGTGGACAGACCCTGTTTCCTTTCCTACCTTCTGGAACACCTGGGACTATGTAACTAGCAGTGAACGGGAGACTCCTGGAAATGTGGTAAGTGATGAGCTATTTATTCTTCAGAGATTATCCCAATTCCAGAAAAGACAAGCCCAAAAGTCATAAGAATTCTTCAAAATCATTATTTTAAATACAATTATTCTAAAAACCCTTTAAAAAATAAATGGAAACTGTAGATTACAACCATACACAAGTGTGAAGGGCCTAGCTTGTGCTGGTGACGGGCAGATGTGAATCAGACCACGGGGGCCTTCCGCCCCCTGCCTGGCACACCATGTGCACACGCGCTTGCACCGGGTGCCGGGCCTGTGCCCGGGTGGGCAGGCTGCTGGCTTGAACTCTGCAAACCGTGGTTGGGTCCCCGCCCCACCAGCTGAGGGACATCCAGCAGGACGCTGGGCCTCAGTGAGCCTCACTCCACAGCAATGACCAAAATAGCACTGGCTGCCCTCAGCCCTCGGTGGCGGGAAGCACCCCATGAGAAGACGCCTTATAGCGAGCCCCGATTTGGAGCAGGTGACGGGTGGCTCCCAGCTGGAGTCCCGTGCCCGTCAAAGGGGACACAGGGAAACCCAATACCCTGACCTTTGCAGTCAGACAGCTGCTCCTAGCAGCCCCTGGCAGTGCTGTCCTCCCACCCCCTGGTCCAGCTGCCAGGCTGAGTCACTCACAGAGGGACGGAGGGGATGGGCACATGACCTGGTGGGGAGCCAGCCTGAGTGTGGAGGGGGAGGGCTGTAAAGGCTGCAGTGGTGGCCACGCCCCCGCAGAGACTTCCTGCAGGGAGGAGGTCCAAGCCTGGCCCCAGGTCTGCCACTCAGCTGCGGCTGGCTCTTCCTCTTCCTCCAGGAAGCCCACCGGAATCGGGCCTGGGGTGCCTGTGTGAGGGACACGGAGTGTGTGTGTGTGTGTGTGTGTGTGTGGATGATACCAGAAACCACCAGCCTGGGCTGGCCTCCATCTTCAGCACCTTGGTGAATCTTCCTGAACACAGATACCATCACTGTCACCTTCACCCCACTTTCCAGCTGAGACCAGGCACAGAGCCGCACACGAGGTCACGTAGCACGGTTTCCAAGACAGGCGTCTGGCCCCGGAGGCCTTGCTCCTCGCCTCAGCAGGAGAGTGGGTGGTGTGGGTGAACCTGTCCCCCTGGGTTTGACCTGGCCTGTGACCTGGATCCCGCCCTGGCCTGCTGTCAGCACCCCAGGCTCCTGGGCTGTAAACAGCCTCCTGGCTGTCCCTGAGGAGTGGCCACGCCCATTCCTGACCTCTGCCATTGAGAAGTGAGACCTCTGGGGACCCCGGCTCCTGGGCCCAGGGGCCCATCTCTCTTTTTAGCGTTTGTACAGTTTGTTCATATTATTCATCTGCAACATCCTGCCTTTTTTTTTCTTTTTCCTGTCTCACCCACCCCTTAAGAAGGTGAGAAAGGGCTAGAAAGGAAAGTGCAGAGGCCTCAGCCACAATGAAGACCATTTTATTCTGGGCACAGGGGCCCAATGACTTGGGAGGCTGAGGCAGGAGGATTGCAAGATTAAGGCCAGCCTCAGCAACTTAGTAAGACCCTGTCTCGAAATAAAAAATACCAAAGGCTGGGGTGTGGCTCCGTGGCAGGGCACCCCTGGGTGCTGGACCCCCAGAACTGCTGACAACACCACTCCTTCCACACCACTGTTATCATGAAGCTAAAACGGAGCCAGGCTGTTTCTCAGAATCTCGATTTCTGTTGAGACCCTCACAGAAGAGAGGCCCTCCGGGGTGTCACCAGACTGGGCCTGGGGACAGTGAAATTCATCTTTTAAGGTCACTTTCACCTCTGCATCTGAGAGACAAATTTGGTTCCGAAATCATTGAGTTGGGCCCTGTTCCGGCGCCTGCTGGGGACCGAGGACACAGCGATGAACAAGACAGACCAGAGCCCTCGGCTTACGGAGCTGGATTCCAGAGACAGACCACCAACAAGAGATGTCCACTGTCAAGCCTCCAGAAATGCCACGGGGGCTGTGTGTGTGGCCCGGTGGCAGTGCTTGCCCGGCACGCGAGAGGCACTGGGTTTGGCCCTGAGAACCGCGTACAGATGAATAGATGAATAAAATAAAGTCATGGTGTCCATCTACAACTAAAAATATAAAAAAGAAAGAAAGAAAAGAAATGCCCAGAGAAAAATCAAACAGTAGGGGAACAGAGTGTGATCAGAGGAGGCCCCTGGGAGATGTTCGAGAGAAGAGCTACCGAAGAGAGGTGTCTGGGGACAGGGTCCCAGGATGAATGAGTGTCGTGTGCAAAGGCCCTGAGGCAGAACCAAGGGAGAGCATGGCAGCCAGTAAGTTTGCAGAGGCAGCGGAGGCTTTGCTTCTCTGCCCCTTTCCTCTCAGTCAGACCAGTGAGGACAAAGACCTGTTGTCCTCCATCCATTCCAGAGCCGCAGGGAGCTAATGGGTGCGAAAGAGCTCTGGGAGGCTGAGCAGAGACCAGTGAGAGGGCTGTTAATGGATGCCCTGGACGAGACCCATGGCAGGGGCACTCTGGGACAGTGTGGTTTCTCCTCCTCCTGGTGACGCCGTGTTCTCCTACATACCACGTTGAGAGAGCCCAAGTCTCAAACATTTCCACCCTCTCATTTGAGGGATGGAAAAGCAGGGCCCAGAGAGGGGAGGAGCATCGCCCAAGGTCACGGAGCAAATTCCTGCCAGAGCCCAGGTCTCCAGGACCCGCTGAGGATCACGGCAGATACCCACCAGCCCTCCCAGGTGGAAAAGAGAGAAAGTCAAGATTCTTTCCTCCTTAAGCAGGTGTTCCTCCCAGGGCAGGAAGGGGGACAGAGTGTCCCTGAGGGCCTGGGGGGCGGCACTCTGCAAAGTGAACGAAGTGTGTTAAATAAGCCCTTTCCCCTCAGACTGGCCTCTTGGCTCTTGGCCCGCAGCTAGGTTTTGTGATTTTCATTGTCAATCAGAGTCATAGAAGAAGCTGGGCTTTGTCCCCTTGGGTGGAGCGCCTGAGGCCCAGATAGTGAGACCACTCCTGGGAGGCACGCAGGCCGCTTGGCAGAGTTGACATCTTCTCTAGAGAGATAAAAAAGGAAGACCATACGCACCTGTAAGTTATTGCACAGGTAACTTCAGAGGGTACCAGACTATGAATGGAATAAAACAGGGACCAGCAGAACCGACGTCGGGGGTCGGAGAAAGACCCCGTGAGCCTGTGGCTTACAAGCAACCAGCTGTGCTCAGGGCCAGGCAGGGAGGGCTCCAGGCCAAGAGGTGGCAAATGCAAAGGTCCTGTGGCTGCAGCAAGTGTGGAGGGGCAGAGAGCCAAGGCCCATCAGAGCTCAGAGAGGTGGGGCCAGGGATAGACCTCACGGGTCTTGCAGGCCACTATGAGGAACAGGGATTCAGTCTGGGGCAGTGGCCGCAGTGGGGGCTCCGGGCCGTTGGCTGCGCCTTGAGCCCAGATCTCCTTTAGGAAGGCCCTCTCCTCCACAGCCCCCTGCACCTTCCCGTCCTGGAACTCCCTCTGCGCCGGGGTTCCTGGTGGTGCTCACCCGGCCGGCCCTGCCCCGGGCCATCAGGTGAGGCCCACAGACTCCACCCACTCACCAGGGTCTCTGCCAGGCCTGAGGCAGGCTCTGTGGGTGGGAAAGGAGGGAGCTCAGAGCAGGGCCGACCTGGGGGGAGCTTCCCGGCCCTCGGGGACAGGCCAGCTCTCCTGCTGGGAGGGGGCACACAGGACCCTGGAAGGAGGCCGGCTGGGAAGAGCCTGGCAGCAGGGCAGCCTCCAGGGGCTCTGGGGTCCTGAATCCCCACCATCAGACCCTGGTTTCCTTCCTGGGTCTCTTTCTGTGAAGCAGGCAGCTGGGACCGTCCTGGTCCCAATCCCAAGAACCCTCAGGCCCTCCCTGCGCGCCGCTTGCTACCAACGGCGCGATCTTAGCCCACTTGGGCTTCGTCGTGGACGGGAATGAAGGGAACCTGGGGACTTTCATGGCTCTCGGGAGGTCGACCCAGCAGGTTGGCAACGGGACAAGGACAAGACAAACCAGTGACAGGCTGCAGTGCAAGTCCAGCCACTCCCCAAGCTCCCTGAAGTGCCCCCAAGGATCCTCCATGGGAGGACACTGCGGCCACCCTGGAGGAGACCCTGCAGGATGGCCCTGGCTCACCCACCAGGAGGGCTACCACACAAAAGGTAGACGAGAACCGCGATCAGAGCCACAGGTCTGGAATCCCAGCAGCTCAGGAGGCTGAGGCAGGAGGATCGCAAGTTCAAGACCAGCCTCAGCACTTAGTGAGGCCCTGAGCAACTTCATGAGATCCTGTCTCAAATTAGAAAATTTCAAAAGCTGGGGACCCTGCTCAGGGGTAAGGCCCCTGGGTTCAATCCCCAGGACCAAAAACCAAAACAAACAACAACAACAAACCAGAATCACCAGTGTTGGTAGGAATGTGGAGAAACAGGAGCCCGGGGCATGGCTGGCGGAGAGGGAGGCAGAGCCGTGGGTGTGGAAAGAGCACGGCAGTTCCTCAAAAAATTAAAAATAGAAGCACCATGTGACCCAGCAAGTCCCCCACTGGGTATGGGCCAGAGAACTGGAGGAAGGGGCTGGGACAGATCCCGACGTCCCTGTCCACAGCAGCAGGTGGAGGGAGCCCCCCGGGTGCACACCCGCAGAACACCGCGAACCCGGGCAGCCCTGTACCCACAGTGGGTGCTGCACCTCAAACAGGCATCCTGCCAAATGCCATGACCAACGGACCCCGTCATGGGAGTGAAGCAGCCCAGCGGTCAGTGGAAAGGCCAGGCGATTCCACCTAGAGGGCACCGGGGCAGTTAGACTCAGCGGGGGGGAGGGGTCGGGACTCACCATCTGGTGACGACAGAGTTCCGGTTTTGCAAGATGAAGACTTCTGGGGGTAGATGGTGGTGACTGTTGCACAAATGTGTCATTGTACTTAATGCCCCTGGAGTGTGCACTTTAAAATGAGGTCACAGTTACAACCCTAGGAACTCAGGAGGCTGATACAGGAGGACCACAAGTTTGAGGACAGCCTCAGCCACTTAGCAAGACCCTTTCCCAGGACTCTGGGATTCCAGGCATGTACCACCTCGCCCGGCCTGGAGTTGCCCAGGAGTCATGTCCAGTGCCGGACAGGACTGTTTGGCCAGCACACGATTTAAAAATTAGGAGCTGTCCCATTAAAAGGCCCAGCCACCCAGATGCTATATTGCTCCAAGGTCACTGTCACCTGGAAGTACACCAGCACCCTTGGGGGGGGGCCAGTGGTGCCCTGAAGTTCCCCACCCATGGGCCCGGACCTTCCAACACCTGCAAGAAGTGACATTGAGGGTCTCCGTCTTCAGTGACAGCCTGGTTGGGGTTTCACGGTGAAAATGTCTTTGGAGACACAGTTCTGGGTTTTGATCATGGGACACACTAATTCTGGGACCTCTTCTTTCTCAGCTCCTCCCCCCAGACTTTTTAGACCAGTTCCCCCAAAAGTGGGGCCTCACAAGAGGGTCTCAAAACCCCAGCTGCCACCCCACACTTAACTTCCCAACTGAGTTTGCTGAAGTTCCAAGATGGGCCTGGCTTGGGGGACTTTCCCACGACGGCTTCCTCCCACCTTGTCTCAAGGCCCTTGGTAAAGCCTTCCTCACCCCCCACTCCCTCCATGTTCCGTACCAATCACAGGCTCCTTCCAGGGCGGTTGCCGCACCAGCTTCTCACAGCACTTTGCTGTTTCATCTGACCCTCACCACAGTCCAAGGAGGTCGCCGCTGGAATCAACCCCATTTCACAGAGAAGAACCCTAAGGCCCAGCCCACCCAGTGGTGGGAGAGGCCCAGGGTGGCCCCCCGCGGTCACCTGGTCCTCGTTCTCCAAGAAACTTCCAAGTCCTAGGAGGAGATCATTGTGGGCCGCGGGGTTCATTCCTCCTGGAACACATTCTCTAAAAATCAAGCTTCAATTGTTGAAAGAATAAATTCAAACGACCCAGCCGGTGTGGAGTGTGTGTTTTGAAAGTCAATTAGTGAGACTTAAAACTAGGCCCCTCCCCCCACCATTTAAAAAGTGGGAGATGTCCCATTAGATCACACACACACACACACACACACACACACACACACACACAACTAACGGATTGTTTTTTAGCAGTTTCAGGTTTCCACAGTTGCCCCGTCCCCCACCAACACCTGGCATTGGTGGGTTCGTTGTTACACGGGTGAGCCCGTCCTGATACCTAATTGTCAACCAAAGCCACCGTTGGCATTGAGCTTCTCTTTGCATTACACCCTCTGCAGCCTTTGGAGGACAGTGACACGTACCCACCAGCACAGCGTCCTGTACCACAGTTCGCTGCACCTGCTCGTCCAGTGTTCCCTCCCCACCAACCTGGCGACCAAGGATCCATTCACTCCCGCCCTAGGGTTGGTTTTTCCAGAATGCCACCTGGCTGGAATCATGGAATGCAGCCTTTTTTCTTTTTCTTTTTGGTATCTAGAGACTGGCACATGCCAGGTAAGTGCCCCAGCACTGAGCTACGTTCTTGCCTTTTTACTTTTTATTTTCAGGCAGGGCCTCCTTAAGTTGCTGAGGCTGGCCTTGAACTTGCAACCCTCCTGCCTCAGCCTCCTGGGTGGCTGAGATCACAGTTGTGCCCCTCTCCCTCCCTCTCCCTGTCCCTCTCCCTCGCCCCCTTTCCCTCCCTCTCCCTCTCCCTCCCCCTCTCCCTCTCCCTCTCTCTCTCCCTGTCCCTCTCCCTCGCCCCCTCTCCCTCCCTCTCCCTCTTCCTCCCTCTCCCTCTCCCTCTCCCTTTCCCTCCCTCTCCCTCTCCCTCTCCCTCCCTCTCCCCCTCCCCCTCCCCCCCTCTCTCCCTCTCCCTCCCTCTCCCTCTTCCTCTCCCTCCCTCTCCCTCTCCCTCTCCCTCTCCCTCCCTCTCCCTCTCCCTCTTCCTCTCCCTCCCTCTCCCTCTTCCTCTCCCCTCCCCCATCTCTCCCTCTCCCTCTCCCTCTCCCTCCCTCTCCCTCTCCCTCTCCCTCCCTCTCCCTCTTCCTCTCCCTCTCCCTCCCTTTCCCTCCCTCTCCCTCTCCCCCTCCCCCCTCCCCCTCCCCCCTCTCTCCCTCTCCCTTTCCCTCTCCCTCCCTGTCCCTCTTCCTCTCCCTCTCCCTCCCACTCCCTCCCTCTCCCTTTCCCTCTCCCTTCCTCTCCCTCTCCCCCTCCCCCCTCCCCCTCCCCCCTCTCTCCCTCTCCCTTTCCCTCTCCCTCCCTCTCCCTCTCCCTCTCCCTCTCCCTCCCTCTCCCTCTCCCTCCCTCTCCCTCTTCCTCTCCCTCTCCCTCCCTTTCCCTCCCTCTCCCTCTCCCCCTCCCCCCTCCCCCTCCCCCCCTCTCTCCCTCTCCCTCTCCCTCTCCCTCCCTCTCCCTCTTCCTCTCCCTCTCCCTCCCTTTCCCTCCCTCTCCCTCTCCCCCTCCCCCCTCCCCCTCCCCCCCTCTCTCCCTCTCCCTTTCCCTCTCCCTCCCTGTCCCTCTTCCTCTCCCTCTCCCTCCCTCTCCCTCCCTCTCCCTCCCTCTCCCTCTCCCCCTCCCCCCTCTCCCCTCCCCCCCTCTCTCCCTCTCTCTCTCACACACACACACAGGTTTTGTTTTCTACAGTGACATCATGCTGCACGTCGCCCACCTGACACACTTAGTGTCCAGGCGATTAACTGCACTGACCTTATGATCAGGCCTTTGGGGCCTCCACTTCACGTGTGAGGGACTGGCGGTAGGACGCCTTCCCAAAGCTGGGTATGGTGGCACACGCCTGTGACCCCAGCTATTCAGGAGGCTCCTAAGTTTGAGTCCAGCCTGGGCAGCTCAGCCGCCCCCTGTATCAAGACAACATTTTAAAGGGCTGGGGTGGAATTCCCGGCCCCGGTGGAATCCCCAGCTCCGGAAAATCTAAAAGCTGCTCCCCAACATCACCCACCTCCTAAATACCCGGGTCAGGACCTGACCCCTGAGATTCCCAGGGAAGAGGGTGTGAGCTATGGCACCCGAGCTCCCTGCCCTGCCCCTCTGGGACCAGAGGAGGGTGTGCGGGTGTGTGCCCGTGTGCATGTGTGTGCGCGCCCAGATGTGGTACAGGAGGAGGGTGACCTTGGGAGATGGTCACCACAGCCAGACTTGTGCTGGGGTCTCTGGGAGACAGGAGGCAGAGGAGGAAAGACCCTCACACTCTGTCACTTACAATTAAGACCCAGGACCCTCTCTGCAGGCAGAGGGAGGGCAGCCAGAGTCCCGTCTCCAGGGCTGATGACATCACGCTCAGGGCTTTTCATGGCCTGTCATCTTAGAGCTGACCACAGAGGAGAGCCCAGCCAGGGGCTGGTGTGCCCTCAGTCTCTGGGGAGGACACAGGCCTCTGCACCTTCCTAGACAGTGGACGCAGGTCGACGAAGGGATGGAGCGGGAACAGGGTGAAGGTGTGTGTCACGTGTATGTCACCAAGAATGGGTCTTAATCAGCCCGGGTCAGGGCTTCTGGAGCTGGGGGACACTCCACACGGAGCCCGGAGCGAGGGGAGCCAATGAACAGGCCGGAGAGATCCCAGCAGGGGCCCTGGGCACGGCAGCAGGAGAGGGACCCCTGTCCCTGTCCCCGAGCCCCCGGCAGGGCCAGGGGAAAACGGTGGGAGAGTAGAGGCACGTGGCCACAGCTGGGGCCCAAGAACCACGGTGCAGCCACGTGGCAGGGACGGCCGCGGGGCCTGTCTGGCGAGGCCCGGGTGAATGGCGCTTCCGTCCCCAGCCAGAAGCCCAGGTGGACCTGCACACGGCCGAGGGGGCGTGATGTGCTTGGGGTGCCTGGCAGATGGGGGTACGGGAGGGTTCCCGGGGTGACGGCGAGGAGGTCTCGAAGGGTGGCAGGAAGGCCAGCAGGCGGGGGCACAGCGGGGGCCGGGGGCGGCCTGGGGAGGGTGCACGCTTGGCCTCCTGCAGGAGCGGGCACCGGGGCTGCTGGGCGGCACAGAGCCGAGGATGCTAGACCAGGGACCCAGGGAGCAGCAGGTTCAGGTGGCCCAGTCACCCATGCCCTGTCACCCGAGGAGGAGGAGGAGGGCAAGTCACCAGGCCCGCCCTCTTCCTCCACACAGGGACACACCTGTCAGAGAGGAGGAGTGGCAGATGGAGGGACAGACCCTGTCATCCTGTCCCCTCCCCTGGGGCCACCAGTCCTTCCCGGGGGCGCCAGTCCTCTGGCTGTGGACTAGGCCCTTCAGGGACAGAGTGAAAACCACCGCCTCAGGAAAGATGGCGGCCTGTGGCCCAGGGCCCCTCCCCAGCCAGCCTCCCCGGGAATCCGAGGACAGACCCAGCCGAGGGTCTCGCTTTCCCTGTCTGCTCCCTAGTTAGCGGCCAGCCCCATCGGTGGGACCGGTCGTCCTGGGTGACGCTTGGAAGGTCATTTGTCCTGGGAGGTGGGTTTGTGCCAGCCTGGGTTTGGGACCTCTTTCTTGTTGGGAATCACGGCCGCGGCCGGCCGCGGTGCAGGTCAGGGAGCGCTGGCCCAGGAGCTCCCTCCTGGCGGCCCCTGGAAGTGACAGGACAGGACGGAGAAGCTCACCTTTGCTCTGGTCCCGGCGGGGCGGGCGGGGGAAGCAGACGCAGAACCCACTGTGGTTGAAGGAGCAGAGTCCTTAGCCTTGAGCACCCTGGGAGCCAGAACTCACCCAGAACTACCTCAGTATCTGATTCTGGAACCAAGTGCTAAATCGGTGTCAGTGTACCTGTTGTCTCCCCGAGGATTCTTTCCACTGTCATCATGAGAAGCGCCACACAAAGGGGCTGACTCAGAGAGTGAGATAAACTGACTCACTGAACTGGGAAATCCAGGGCTGGGGTGACTTCAGGCATGGCTGGATCTAGGGGTCGAGCAAGGTCATTAGGTCAGACTTTCTTCCTCTCCCTCACTTGACTCTGGGCTCCTCATGTTGGCCTCATTTGCAGTCGTAGGAAGGGGTGGTCTTGACGGGGAGGATCTTAGTAGAAAGGGCTTCTTTCTCCCAATAGTTTCAGCAGAAGGACTTGGGCTGGCTCTTACTGGACCCATGTGGCTCACATACCAACTCCTGACAGGAGATGGACCGCAGACTGACCAGGTCTGGCCCCGGCATATTCCTTACAGGAAGAGACATGAGATGTTACAGGCGCAGCACACCGTCTTGCATTTGAACAGCTAAGCTAGAGCCATCCTGTTGCAATCCACATCGAACCACGTTCGGTCCTCACGATGGCCCTCAGGGCCCTCCCCGGCCTGGCTTCCTGGCTGGTCATCTCCCACTGGCCTCCCTCACTCGCTCTGTTCAGCCAGGCCGTTCTCACGGACCCACGATCAGGTGCAGCAGCTGCATTTCCTTGTTAATGAAATGGGGGCATTTGGAGTCGGCCCCTGATATTCTGTGTGCCCAGCATTCTCCTCTCCCTGGCACCGCGGTGACCCCTCGCACCTCGGGAAGTGTGAACCCTTCCAGATCCAGAGAAGGACATGTGACCTAGGCCCGCCAATCAGAGCGTCCAGCAGCCTTCCAATATCATCCTGCGCACTGGGTTCAGGGATGGGCGTAGTCTCCAAGACTGAGACCAAACCCTGAACTTCCCCGGGAATTGTAAGAAATAAAACCGCCTTGGTGCTGAGTGTCAGAAGGATCATGCTGGTCTTGAGCCTCCAGAGCCACCACATGGAGAGGAGACCCACCTGTGAGTGGAATCAACCATAGGAAGAGCAGAGAGAGGCAGGGAGGAAACGGAGTTCAGAAGATCTCTTTGAGCCCCTGGATTCAGCCATGCCTGAATCCCACTAGACTTTTTAGTTGCATAGCTTAGTAGGTCTCTTCTTTGCTCAAGCCACCTTGAGCCGGGTTTCCGTTACCTTGAAGGGCTGTCATCGAAGGGGTTAAATAAGTTGATGAATTATAAAGTGCTTGGCGACAAGGCCACCCCCTGAGTGGGAGTCATTACTATTAATATTTTATGATTCCATCTTCCACACACATATTTAAATCTGTTTCCACTTTTAAACTGTTTACTTAAAGAAAAAAATGTTTAAACTTATGCAAAACCAGGGCAGACATTCACTTGGTCACGGCGCACCCATACAGGTTACTGAAATACTGAGCCTTCTGTAGTGGTTGACGGCAGCCCTGTTCTGAATCTCCTGTGCGCCCTGGCTGTCCGACTCGGAACCTTCCGGGCATCTTCTGATCTTCACCTCGAGGGTTAACACGGCCCAGCAGGGACCTCCAGGACCCCGGCTAGGACTAGGATGCATATGACTCTGGGGTACGAAGGCGTTAAGTGGAAACACCAGATCGCCAACAGCTCCGCAACGCTCAGTCCCTGCCAAATCGCCAGCTATTGTGACCTGTGACCTCTGCCAACCTGAGGCAGCTCAGCAGCCGGGCACCTGTCCAGGCCCCCCACACCCCAGTCCTGCACCGCAGTCAGATGGCCCGTGTCAGTGGCAATCCCATCATCCCTCACCTCACGGCACTGAGCTGCCTCCCGGGCTCTAGGGCGGGACATATGGTCCGTGTTTGTTCAGCTTAAGAACTCGCTCTGCTGGAAATGGACTTTCCATGTGGTGCCCATCTTTGGGACAACGAGCAGCCGTTCCGCCGTCCAGACTTCAGGGTGCGGATCACAAGGCAGTTTGGCTGTGGGTCGGCAAGTGCTCTCGGCTGTTGCTCTTTGAAATAAGAAGCCTGTGCTCGATTGTGTAACGCTCTCCTTTAATAAACTATTTATTTTAACTCTAAGTCCATAATGGGTTTTAAATGGTTTAAAAGCGATACACAAGATGAAGTCAAATGCTCGAGAGAATTGAGAAGGGAGAGCAGGAGTGGAGCTGACAGGTACTGTGTTCAGTTGCTGGCAAGAAAGACCAGAAATCACAGTGGCCTGAACACCATAGGACTTTATTCTTCTCTTGCATAAGTGAAAGCTGGAGAGAGGAAGTTCAGTAGCACCACAGAATCGAACATCCAGGCTCCTTCTAGCATCCGGTTTCATTATCCTTAGAATATGGCTTCCATCTTTAAGGCTACCTCATGCTTCAAGATGACTGCAGACACTCCAGCGACTGCAGCCACATTTCAAGCAGCAAGAAGAAGGAGAGGAGAAACCCTTGTAATCTTACCTTTCTTCAAGGAACCTCTTGAAAGTTTCAGCTCCAAACCTCAGTTGGACAGAATTTAGTCTTAGCTGCAATAGAAGCAGAGAAACGCAATCTTTTAACTGTACACGATACCCGTGTGAATGAAATCGGGGCTTGGTTACTAAGAAAGAAGGGAGAATGGATAACTGGTGGGCCACTCGTCACCTCTGCACAAATGAGAAAATAAAATACTGTCAGGAGTTCAGCTGGTTCACTAATTTGCCTCCTGCAAGGACCCTTAAGGGTCTGGCTGTCAGTGTAGGGGCCTGAGCCTCCCAGTGGCCACGGCAGAAAGGGAACCTGCGACCAAACAGGAAGTATCACCTAAGCAAAGGAGGCCAGTCCATGGCTGGGGAGATTCGCCTTTCCCCCGCTTCTAGTGAAAAAGAAAGTCAACTCAGGTCTTCACAAGGAAGATGTGGACCGTGGCCTTCCAAAATCTCAGGCAGGAAGCTCTGCGGTTCTGAGATTGGCTTCAAAAATTCCATGCAGGAGAGTGGGCGGGAGCCCAAAGCCAGATGGGCCGCGAGTCAGTTGTCGGGCTGAGTGGAGACACGGGGGTTTGTTTTAGGTGTCCCTTTATATTGGCGTATATTTAAATTTTTTTCTATAATTAAAAAAAAAGAGGACTGGGGTTGTGGCTCAGCGGTAGAGCACTTGCCTATCATGGGTGAGGCACTGAGTTCGATTCTCAGCACCCCATAAAAAATAAATAAAATAAGGGTCCATTGACAACTAAAAAAAAAAAGAAGAAAAAGAATTTAAACTCTGAAATGATTCCTTTTCTACAATTTCTTTTAAAAATATTCTTTTTCTTCAGGGTGCGGTGGTGCAGGCCTGTAATCCTAGCAGCTCAGGAGGCTGAGGCAGGAGGATCACAAGTTCAAAGCCAGCCTCAGCAACTCAGCAAGGCTCTAAGCAACTCAGCGAGACCCTGCCTCTCTATAAAAATAAAGAAGAGCTAAACACACACACACACACACACACACACACACACACACACACACACACATCCCTTTTCATAAATTTGCCCTTAAGTTCAATTGACAGGTGGTTTCTATCATCACAATTACTCCCTCCTGTTTTTTCTGGTCTTTTCACTGCTTTGCTGATTTACTGTCATATTCTAACAGACTTATTGAGACACAGTGCACACCCCATACGACTCACTGAAGTGTAAAGTGTCCCATTCCATGGTTTCTCACAGAGTTGGGCAACTGTCACCACCATCTAACTTTAGAACACTTTCATCACCACCAAAAGAAACCTCGTGCCCCCGAGCAGTCATCCTGTCCCTCTGCCACCCCTGCCCTCAGCTCTGGGCAACCGCTGATCCCCTTCCTGTGGTGGAGGGAGGCCAGCAGGCTGTTCCGTGTGTGCCTGGGCCTCCCTCCCCAGTTAGCGTGCCCTCTCCAGGGTCCCTCCAGGGTCCCTCCGCGGGCAGCATGAGCGCGTCAGCTTCAGACCTCTTACGCCAAAGAGCGGTCCATTTCACTGATAGACACTCTGCTTAGCCAGTAATCGATGGCATCTGGGTCGTTTCCAATTTGGCGCTCTTAGGAGTAACGTGGCTAGGGACCTCCACGGGCGAGTTTCTGTGGAGCCTGTCTTCCGTTTCTCCTGGGTGGGCATCAGGAATGGGATGCCTGGTTGGTGACCCCTGCTCACCGCTTCGAGGGTGGCCAGACTCTGGGCATTGCAACTTTCCCTCCAGCAGTGTCTGGCTTCTCCTTACCTTGCCCACACTTATCTCATGTGCCTTTTATTTTAGCCACCCTGGTGGATGTGAGGAGGATCTCACTGTGGCCTTGATTTGCATTTCCCCGGTGACAAATGATGTCGATCATCTTTTAATGTGCTTCTTGGCATTCATGTCTCTTCTTTAAAGAAACATCGATTCAGATATTTTCTCATTCTACAACTGGTTTGTCTTTTTTTGAATATATATATATATATGGTTGTAGATGGATACACCAAACCTTTATTTTATCTATTTATCTTTATGTGGTGCTGAGGATCAAATGCAGGGCCTCACACATGCTAGGTGAGTACCCTCTACCGCTGAGCCCCGACCCCAGCCCCTTATTCTTGAGTTATAGGTTTTCTTTATATATTCTGGATGTAGGTCTCTTATTATATATATGATTTGCAATATCGTCTCCTATCCCTTCATTTGTCTTTTGAACCTTTTTGTTTGTTCATTTGGCCGCACTAGGTGTGGGACCCAGGGCCGCCCACATGCTAGGCAACTGCTCTGCCCCTGAGCTTCAGCCCCCGCCCTCTTTACTTATTATTTATTTATTTATTTTTAGTTGTAGTTGGACACAATATCTTCATTTTATTTATCTTTATGTGATGCTGAGGATCGAACCCAGGGCCTCGCACGTGCTAGGTGAGCGCTCTACCCCTGAGCCCCAGCCCCAGCCCACCCCCCGCCCTCTTTTTATTTTTCATTCTGAGACAGGCCTCACGACGCACTCAGGGGCTTCTTTTCTGTAGGTCGGTGTGGTGTCTCCTTCTCATTCCTGAGTGTGATAACGTGAGCTTCCGTCTTGTTCCTGGGCGTCCACAGAAGGTTTGTTGACTCTGTTAAACTGTTGGAGGAAGACGTCTTTGGCTTCGTGGATTCCCTCTATTTTCTATTCTCTGTGTTATTAATTTCTGCCCTAATATTTATTTCCTTCTGCTTGCCTTAAATTTGTGCGTAGTATTTTAAAAACAGCGCTTTCTGAACTCTTTCCCCCAGGACGGGGTTATCACTTGCCACATGAAAAATGATTTATCTGAACAAATAATTGGGGGAAATGCTAAATTTCACCGTGTTGAATAGTTTTATTTTGTTTGTCTTTTCAGCTGTCTGGCTTTTGAGAGCCTTTGCTGTTTTCACAATATTGAGAGTTTCTCAGAGGCAGGTTCAGTGTGCAGGACTTTCAATAGTTCACTGAGGGACAGGGGCTGTGGCTCAGGCAGAGCACTCACCTGGCACGTGGGAGGCCCTGGGTTCCATCCTCAGCACCACATAAAAATAAATAAATAAATAAAGGTTTGTGTCCAACTACAATGAAAAAATATTTTAAAAAATAAAGGTATTGTGTCCATCTACAACTAAGAAAAATTTTTAAATAGTTGATTGAGGCTCTGAGGATGTGACCCAGCAGTAGGACACCTCCTAGCATGCAGGAGCCCTGGGTGTCATCCCCAGCACACACGGTTAAGTCATTAGAAAACTTAGCTTTTCTGAGTTTTTGTAAAGAAATTTCAGATTCCGGGGTTTTCTGAACCCTGCTGTGATATTTTGCCATGCACAGAGACTTGGTGAGGAGACAGAATGATCACATAATTTATCACCCAAACACATTCATGCTGGGACCACATGAGTGAAAGCCAGCTATCTTGGACTTTAAACATGGACAAGGATTTGTGAGGCTCTGGGTTCAATCCCCAGCCTCCAAAAAACAAAAATAAAACCAAAACAAACCCAAGAAATGCCCATGGCCACAGCATAAAGTCAGTCAGATGACCTGTGTTGGACTCCCAGGTTCTTATAAACAGCTGTGTGACCTCAGGCAAATTACTCAATCTCTCTGATTTGGTTACCTCATCTATAAAATGGGGCTAATTATAGCAATACTGCCCTTAGAGATATTTGGTGCATATAGTGTGTTAAATAATCATGCGTCAAATAATCATGTGTCAAATAATCATGCCGTAAAGACCAGCATACGGACTGGGGGCGTTGCTCAGCGTCTACTGGACAACCATGTGCAAGGGTTCCAGCCCCCGTACTGAGGGAAGAAGGAGGAAAACAAGCCCAGCAAGAGAGAGCCTCACATCATCACCACCACCACCATCACCACCATCATCCCCACCACCACCACCACCACCATCCCCACCATCACCACCACCACCATCCCCACCACCACCACCATCATCATCACCATCATCATCACCACCATCACCACCACCACCACCATCCCCACCACCACCACCATCATCATCACCATCATCATCACCACCATCACCACCACCACCATCATCATCACCATCATCATCACCATCATCACCACCACCACCATCACCATCATCATCACCACCATCCCCACCATCCCCACCATCCCCACCATCCCCACCATCCCCACCATCACCACCATCCCCACCATCACCACCATCACCATCATCACCATCACCACCACCACCACCATCCCCACCACCACCACCATCATCATCACCATCATCATCACCATCACCACCACCATCACCACCACCATAACCATCACCACCACCATCACCACCACCACCACCACCACCATCACCACCACCATCCCCACCACCACCACCACCATCACCACCATCACCATCACCATCACCACCACTATCCCCACCACCACAACCACCATCCCCACCACCATCACCACCACCATCACCACCACCACCACCACCACCACCACCACCACCATCCCCACCACCACCACCATTACCACCACCACCACCACCATCACCACCACCACCACCACCACCACCACCATCACCACCACCACCACCACCACCATCACCACCACCACCACCACCACCACCATCACCACCACCACCACCATCACCATCACCACCACCATCACCACCATCACCATCACCACCACCACCATCACCACCACCACCATCACCACCACCATCACCACCACCACCACCACCACCATCACCACCATCACCACCACCACCACCATCACCACCACCACCACCACCACCATCACCACCACCATCACCACCATCACCACCATCACCACCACCATCACCATCACCACCATCACCATCACCACCACCATCCCCCCACCACCATCACCACCACCACCACCACCACCACCATCACCATCACCACCACCATCACCACCATCACCATCACCACCACCATCATCACCACCACCACCATCACCACCACCATCCCCACCACCATCACCACCACCATCACCACCACCACCACCACCACCACCACCATCACCACCACCACCACCACCATCACCATCACCACCACCATCCCCCCACCACCATCACCACCACCATCACCATCCCCACTACCACCATCCCCACCACCACCATCACCACCACCATCATCACCATCACCACCACCACCACCATCACCACCACCACCCCCCCACCACCATCACCACCACCATCACCATCCCCACTACCACCATCCCCACCACCACCATCACCACCACCATCATCACCATCACCATCACCACCACCACCATCACCATCACCACCACCATCACCACCATCACCATCACCACCACCATCATCACCACCACCACCACCACCACCACCACCACCATCACCACCATCACCACCACCATCACCATCACCACCATCACCACCACCATCCCCCCACCACCATCACCACCACCATCACCATCCCCACTACCACCATCCCCACCACCACCATCACCACCACCATCATCACCATCACCACCACCACCACCATCACCACCACCATCACCACCATCACCACCATCACCACCACCACCATCACCATCACCACCATCCCCACCACCACCACCATCATCACCACCACCACCACCATCACCATCACCATCACCACCATCACCACCACCACCACCACTGCTATAAACCACCTGGATCTAGTAGAGCCCGGGTGGGAATGGTGTCTTGTTTATCTTTGTGTCCAGCAGGTGCTAAATAAATGCTTCAGTGAATAAGTGGGCAGGTGGGTGAAGAAGACGGGACCACAGCGGGCTCCAACCCGAGCCTGGAAGGTGACACCAGCAAATGCTGGCAGGATGCGGAGCCTCGGGGACCTTGTTCACATGTCCAGGGGGACCTTGTTCATGTGTCCAGCCGCCACGTGCTGGGGGTCAATGGTGACTGTAAAAGGACCCGTCATTGCCAGAGGTGGGGCAGGGAGGGTCTCTGGGGCAGCGATGTGACTCTGAGCCGCATCAGAGCGGCCCTGGGACGCGCCTGTCAAGACCACAGCAGCGTGGGGGGGGGGCGTGGGAACCTCCTGTGCTCAAGGCTCAATTTCGCTAAACTAAAACTACTCTTAAAGGTCACGGGCTGGGCGGGGGCTCAGGGGCAGAGCGCTTGCCTGGCATGTGGGGGGCACCGGGTTCGATCCGCAGCACCACGTATCAGTAAATAAAATAAAGGCCCATAACAAATTAAAAAATAGAATAAACAAAGTCCATCATCACACCGTGGGATGGGGGCCAGGATGCAGGTCAGCTGAGCACCCGACCCACCTGGGACTTTGGTTTGATTTCTGGTGCCTCGAAATAACGAGGAGGAGCTGAATGTGCGGGGAATTCCACGAGCCCACGGAGGCCAGCCGCCTGGTGTGCTCAGCGGTGCCCGGCGCTGGCCTCCCCGGCCCGGGCCTCTCACTTCCTTCCTCCTCCCAGGGCCTCGGCCCCACCCAAGAGAAGAGCAGCAGCCTGGGCTCCCTCTGCATGGCCCAGGTCCCTGCAGCCCGTCGAGCTGACCCTGGCCTCGGACCACCTGCCAGACTGGCTCCGTGTGACCCGAAGCCTCGTCTCCCAGGGCCTCACAGGGGAGCCCCCAGAAACTAGGCCCAGGCCCAAACCCGATCTCAAAGGGACCCGGGGGCCTTGGGCCAGGACATGGCAGTCACAGGCACTAGGCCCCTGCTCCAGCGGCTTCCCAGGCTCAACACGGCTCACGACCACGAGGAGCTAATGGGCTTCAGAGCTCAGAGCCGCCCCGAGCACAGGCTGGACGGAGCTGTGACCGTCCCCCTCCCCCCTTACAGGGGAGGAAACTGAGGCACAGAGAGGCCGCCAGCGGCCAGTTACTCTGTGATGGATGTGAGAGCGGGGCTGTGGACACAGGCAGGCCGCCTCCAGGCCCCCCGCGTACAGCGCTGCAGAGTTCAGAGGACGCCTCTAGGCCTGCAGTAGTATCTCAGTTAGGCCCACAGGTGCACGTGAGGCAGGTGGGTGTCGCTGGCCTTGAGGAACGGCAGGGAGTGGCACGGAGACAGCTGAGGCCAGGGAGGGCAGGTGGCTTTCCCACAGTCACCTGGCAAACAGCGTAGACTCTGCGGGTAGCTGACCTGGCTCAGACTCCAGCTCTGGGACGGAGCAGCTGCCTGATCCTGGACCAGTTAGTATCTGTCTCAGGGCTCCCACCTTGGAGTTCTGGTGAGAATCAGGCAAGTCAACACGGAAGGCACTTTAAAGTCCACTCAAAATGTTGGGCCAGGCACGGTTCAGGAGGCTGAGGCAGGAGCATTGTGGGTTTGAGGCCAGCCTCAGCAACATAGACAGACCTGTCTCAGAATAAAAACCAAGAAGGGCTGGAGACATAGTTCTTTGGTAGCGTCCCCCTGGGCTCCATCCCCAGAACCCCACATAGAGTTGGTATTTTATTCATTATAGATTTTTTTGCATTAATTTTGATCCTTACAGCTACTGTGGTATAAAGATTGTACCTTGGAGGTTTCTGGTGTCCTCTTGAATTTTGCCTGGCTGGCCTCACCCTGGCCCTAGCCCTGGTTTGCACAGAGAGCACTCAGTACCTGCTGTCATGGCCACTGTCTGTCCAGTGCTGTGCGCCAGGAATTGTCAAGAGTCTTACAAAGGGATGGGGCTGGGGCTCAGTGGTGAGCGCTTGCCTCGCACGTGTAGGGCACCGGATTCAATCATCAGCACCACATAAAAATAAAGAAATAAATAAGGGTCCATCAACAACCAATATATATATTTTAAAAAGGAGTCTTTCAAGTAGACCTGGAGATGAGGCTCAGTGGTGGAGTGCTGTGTCCCCCCAAAACAGCTTTCTAAACTCATATCCCCTGGACAAGAAGAAGAGAACCCAGAAAGCACATTGAAGACTAAGTGATTAGATAAACAAAAGACTAGTGCTCCAAATACCTGAAGAACCCCTGCTATTATTCTAAGGTACCAGGGGTTGAACCCAGGGACCCCTGGAATTATTCTAAGGTACCAGGGATTGATCCCAGGGGTGCTTTAGCAACGAGCCACATACCCAGCCAGTTTTTATTTTTTATTTTGAGATACGGTCTCACTAAGTTACTTAGGGCTAAGCTGCTGAGGCTGGCCTTTAACTTGCAATCCTCCTGCCTCAGCCTCCCAAGCCACAGGTCCCTCACCTGGGTGAAGCACACCTTTTGAAGTTTGATGTTACACTGTTGGCTGCGGCTGAGCAATTTCCCTCCCTGTCTGCCCCGGGAAATCCGCACAGGAGCGCAGGGTGCGCACTTTGCTCATGATGACTCCAAGCTGGAGGTACACAGAACAGCCCTCAGAAGGGATCTGAGAGCCAAGCTGGGAGTTGTTCTAAAGGTCCGTCTATGCTATTAACTTGGGTGGGGGTCAGAAGGCAGGTTATGGAGCTCGTGTACAGCGTGCTGCTACTTGTACAGGAAAAACCCCAGACACCAGGGAAAGGCAGTACTATGAAGTCCCCATCGGCTGACTCTCTTTGCTAAGGATTCCCAGGCGCCCTCTGGGCGGCACCTGCTGATACCAGGGAAGGAAATCAATTGGCTCTCAGCCACCACACAGTCTGAAGCAGCATCTCCCATCACCAGCCGCCCTGACACTGTCCCCCAGGTATCTCTTCTGGGTTTGACAAGTGCAGCGTCCTCTGGGCCCGTGGCAGAAGAGACCTGCTGGGGTGGGGGTTTTTGCTCCCCTGCTCCACGGTCTGCAGGGGCACCTCTGCCACGTCCATCATGGTCCCAGCCAGAGTTCCCCCAGGCCACCCTCCTAGGAGCCTGTGAGCACCCTGTCCTGGGGATTTGCCGGGTGTTGAGCCTTGCTTTCCTGGGGGATACCGTGCTTCCTCCCTGCACCCCACCCGTCCTGCACCCCAGGACCCCCTCCCCCCACACTCCCAGCTCCCTGTGCCCATCTAACTCCGCTCCTCCCTTGGCTCCTCCCTTGGCTCCTCCCTTGGCTCCTCCCTTGGCTCCTCCCTTGGCTCCCCTGAGCATCCTCAGCTGAGCTGCTGGGGTTTGGCCCTTACTGTCCCGTTTGTGCTTCTCTGTCTCCTGAAGGCTCTCAGCGTTGGAAGCCCCTGGCAAGGTGGGCTCACTGCAGCCTCGAGACCCCCAGCCCGGGGCTCCTAGCCTGACCCTCCCAGGCTGCAGGGGGGGAGCCTCCTCTCCTCTGCAAGGATCAGGTTCAGACAGCAGCCTGCAGGTTCAGGCCTCGGGGGCCTGGACGCCAGGGACGCAGGAGCACAGGACCCGAGAGGCCTCTCCCTGGGCTGCACCTGCCCTGGTTCACTGTTGACGAGCGGTGACTCCTGGCCACCAGCTCCTGCCCTGGCTGGCAGGGACAGGCAACTCCAAAGCCTAGGACCTCGAAGGTGAAGCGCCAGAGGTCCTGTCAATGGGAGCCAGGCCCCAGGGACTGGGGGACCTGAAGCACTGGGACCCTGCTACAGGCAGCAGCTGTTCCTCACCCACTGCACGTGGCCTGGCAGGAAGGTGGACCAGGTGACCAGGGCACCTACTGCCAAGAAAACACATCAGGGTTCAGGAGTGAAATCCACCAGCTGATAAATAAAGGTCCACACCACATCTGGGTGCCAGGCAGCGGGCGGGGACACTCCTACTCCAGGTCCTGCCAGGGCCCGCCAGGGGTCCTCTAGTCTCCTGTAAGAAGGCCCCTGGCCCTGGAAGCCCTCTGTCCTGCTGAGCACTGGAAGGGCACGTCTAAGAGGGAAGTGGGGCCCATCCCCCTAACCCCACCAAGCCCCAGCCGGCCCCAGGCTGCCCATCCAGCCCTTCTCTGCAGGCCCCAGGCAGTGTCCAGGCTGAAACCCGTCCTTCCTGTGGCAGCGTCTGCCCGAAGGAAGGCGCCGAGTCCTCCCCGCTGACCCCGACTCCAGCTGGGGGTGACAGTCGTCCCTGAGTTTCTCTGGGTCCAGAAACTGGCTCAGATAATTCTAAAGAATCGATCCATCACAACACCCCAGATCCCAAAGTCCCAAATGCTGTCACAGCATCGAGTCTTTTGGAACCTCAGTTGAAAGACACAAGGATACCCTGGAAGGGGCCGGATGGGGCCCTCGGGAATGGGCCCGGAGGGTCAGCCTGGACCCCGGCGGGAGCCCACCCCGCCCGCGCTGAGCTTCAGCTCCACTCCTGCTCGGATCCAGTGGCCCTGCAGGCTGGGGCGCAGGACGACCGGGTGCTGTCCCTCAGACCTTCCTAAGACTCTGGCACCTAAGGCGCCAGCAGGGGGCAGCCAGCTGCCGGGGAGATGGCAGTCACCATCTTCTACATCACGGAAACCCCAGGTCCGGTCCTAAACACAGGGAAAACCCACCCAAGACCCATCATGCACCGCTACCAGCGAGTCACAAGCCCCGTGGCATCTCAGACCATCCCCGCCGTGCCCGGCAAGGAAGCCACTCTGTCCCTGTGACCAGGAGAAACCTGAGGCACCGGGTGGAGGACCCGGCACAGAGCTCCCAACCATCCTGTGCGGCCATCAGAGGTCAGAGCCACCCCAGGCCACGTGCCACAGACCAGGCAGGCCGCAGCCGCCTCTTTTGTGTCATCAACTGGTTTTAATGGTACTAAAAGCCCATCGCGACTGTGAGGAGAGGAGCCCGGACATTCAAGAAAACCAGTGCCCAATGGCCGCCCCAGGGGCCCTTAGCTCCCTTAACAGGGCTGAGGCGCGCCCTGGGCTTTAACCTGCAGCAAGATGTGGCAACAAAGCCACCTCTGGTGGGCCTGTGCACGGTGACAAGAGGGGGTGGCCTCTGGGGACGGCGGGGACCAGGGTGCCCAGTAGCAGCCCACACCCACTCTCCCAGCCAGCCAGGGTGGCGAGAGTGACAAGACACCCCCCCCTCCCCGTGCTTCCCGCAGATGCCGACGCCAGGGACAGCCTGCTGAGGGTCCTCTGTGGGTCCCTCTGCCCACAAGGGCAGGTGGCTTCAGAGTCCCAGATGCCCTGCTCTGAGAAGTTAACATCAAAAAAATAAAGTCCACCCGAGGTGCCACGCAGTGTCCGGTGCAGGAGGCCCCTCGGTGGCCCCCGGCTCCCCGCCTCCCTCCGCAGCTCTGCCACCTCTCAAGCCTTTGCAGCCACCATCTAGAAAGTTCTAACCCCGAGTCAACGCTGGAGAAGCAGGGTGGGCAGCAGGCACCTGTGGAGACCGGGACACCCTGCCACCCCAACTCTAAAACAGAGGACACACTAGTGTTCTTAAAATTTTCAATAATTTAGTTTTTCTTTTTTAGTAGAACTGGGTAAAACTGCAATACTACCTCACATTGGTCCCTGTTAGACAATATGCCCTTCTTTGAAACATAAAATGTCAAATATATAATTATACAACCTTAGAAAAAATCTCAAAGACGGCAACGACCACAAAAAATAAAATAAAACACCAGAGACGTCACGCCATATAAATAAGTCCGAGTGCGTCTCGGCCCAGGGCTGGCGGCTCCAGTTCCGATGGCGGTGAGTGACGTCATTAGCTGGTGTGGCTCTTGCGTGTCCTCCGGTGGCAGGAGCTGCACCTGTCCCTCTCTCCTTCCTGGCTGAGGCTGGGTGCCCTGAGTCCACCGAGCCGGTTAGTAAGGTTAGGGGTGTGCAGGAAGCTCGGGCGGAGACGGCGCGGGCCCTGGGATGTGGCCTGGAGGGAGCCCGGGTTCAAAGTGCAGTGGCGCCATCCCGAGGGAGCTGTCCGCAGGCCTCCCGGGCCAGCACCTTGACACTGTCCCTAGGACTGGGATGGAGTCCGGAGCCTGGCTGCACCGTGAGCTCCACAAGCCCTGGAGCCCGGTGCCCAGGGTGGAGAATGTGCGGCCCAGGGTGGTGGGCAGTCATGGCCGAGTAGGCCCTGTCCTCGCAGCAGTGCAGGGAGCTGGCCAGGGACAGCTGGGCAGGAGCCTCGGGACATCTTTGCTGCCTGTGGCATGGCCTTCTGGGTCCCCTCACTCTGCGGCTCCGTGGGCGCAGCTGAGCGGTGACCCGTGGTGTTCAGAGGTCTCCGTCCACTGGAGGCTGGCAGAGGCGGTAGAGGCTGGTAGGGGCAGGAGAGAGAGGATGAGTGGGACCCCAGAGGCCCTTCAGCACTCCCCCGCCACTTTGTTGACCTTATAGGTGATGCACACCCAGAGGACACCACTTGGCAGGAATCAAGAGACAGAGCGTGAACACGTGGACATGCCACACCTTCCCCAGCTGCCCGGTCCCCTCCGGGGCCACATCTGTCCCCCAGAGGCCAGCAGGTGTTTACAGACACAGGCGTGTCTTTGTGAGCAGACCTGTGTGTTCAGACACGGGTGTGTGGGGCGTGGGGTGCCCTTCTGCACCTGTGGCCACTAGCGAGACCCGGTCTCTACCGGAGCTCCTCCCTCCGCAGACCCCGGGACCCAGATGCAGCAGGGTGCAGAGAGGGCTCCGAGCCGAGCCTCCACCTGAGGGGGGTGCGGCTGCTGGCTCTCCGACAGGACAGGAGGTCAGATGGGCCACGAGGAGTCCTGACCGCAGAGCGGGAGCAACGGGCAGCAGGCCACCACAGTACAGGAAAGCCAGGCCCCAGAGGCTCCGGGGACAGGGCTGGGCCTGGGTTCGGTGGCTCTGCCATCTCCTAGCTGAGTGACCTTGGACGAGATGCTTAACTTCCCTGGGCCTCAGCACCCCCACCTGCCAGCTGGGGACCACAGCAGGACCTTGCTCTCAGCATAGCTGTTTGGGTCAAATGGGTCCCCATGGGAAGATGGGCCGGGAACCTGGGGCGGGGAACCGCCCAAAGAGTATCAGGAAAAGA
Organism: Spermophilus citellus; assembly: GCF_964194105.1. Lineage (NCBI taxonomy): Eukaryota > Metazoa > Chordata > Mammalia > Rodentia > Sciuridae > Spermophilus > Spermophilus citellus. The sequence goes on along the minus strand of NC_138198.1, from coordinate 43,393,157 downwards.
GCTGAGGGTGACGAGCTGTATGGGACCCTGGAGCACCACCAAGGGCAGCGGCCTGGCCCGGCCACATGCTGGGGCCACGGAAGACAGCGTCACTGGGGGAGTGGCCCCAGGGCGTGCGAGGACACTGCACGACTTCAGCAGTATCCAAGCTGTTTCTAGATGGGAAGCTATTGAACACCGTGGGCAGACGCGGAGAAGGAACTGGGCAGGGTGGGCGGGGGACAGGGTCTGGCCCAGTGAGCCCAGGTCCCAGGGGCTGCACAGGGCTCAGTGCCACCGAGAGATGGTGGGGTGGAGGACGGGAGGGCAGACTGACCAGGTCCCCCCAGCAGCCACCCGCCGCTCACTTGGGACCTTTAGGGACCCTTTCCAGGGCTCCAGGAGAAGCAGATCCTCGTGAGGTTACAGACTGAGCCAGACTCGTCTCTCCCAAAGCAGGGTCCTCAAAAGCCAGATGGGGCCCTGGCAGAGCCCAGGGGTCTGCCAGGCTGAAGGCCCCCTGGAGGAGATAGGGCAGGGGCCACTCACCGCGGAGCGCCCTGGGGCATCTGATCCTTGACTAGGAGGTTTTTGGCCAGAATCTCTACTCTGGGGCCCTGGAAGGTAAGAGTGTCAGTCTGGGGCCTGGAGGAGTGGGGACAGGCAGGGGCACCTGGCTGTGGGTGGGGGGCTCCCAGGTGGGCTAGGTCTGGGCTGAGGGCGCGCAGGCCCAGGTGGCCTCCCACACACAGGGAGCAGGCAGCTCCCCTGGGCCACAGCCCGGAGCACCGCCGAGGCCCACCTGCTTCCGCATGAGGTCCGTCGCCTGCATGATGCACTTGGGCAGCAGCCCGTGGCTCCGCGCCAGGATAGCCGCCTGCTCCAGGGACACGCTCAGGGTGCTCCTGCGGGTGGGAGAGGGCGTGGCCAGCGGCTCCCACCGCCAGGCCCCACCTCCAGTGCCGTCACCCCGTGTGGCTGCGCGGCCCACCTCCGCCCTGCGTCCTCTCCGGGCTGACCTCCCCCACCTGCCCTCCTCCTCCTGGCAGCTGCCACCCCTCGGCAGGTCACTGCTGCCAGGCAGGGCCTGGGGGCTCTCAGTGAGCTGAGGGCTGACCGAGGGGACTCCTCCGGCCTGGCCTCTGCTCAGTGGCCCCCAGCACAGCCACGTGGCTCAGACCCTATCAGGTCAGAAGTGGCTCGGCACCGGGCCTGCGGCTGGAACCCCACCCTGCGCCCTTCACTCCGGGACCCGGGACAGACAGTCCATCTCTGCACACCCCAGTTTCCTGAGAATCAAGACGAATGTGTCATTGACGTGGGGACCAGAAAGAGGGCTGTCCCACGCACTGCAGGACACGGAGAGCACCTGGCCCCACCACTAGATGCCAGTCCCCAGACACTGCCAATGTCCCCTGGGGAGCAGAACTGCCCCTGGCTGAGAGCCCCTGAATGAGCCCTTCCACACCGGCTCAGCCGGGAGGAAATGAGCCCGTGGGCGCAGACACCTGGCAGTGCCCAGCTCGCAGGGCGCCCTCCTCCCTTGATGGGACACAACTGGACGCCTGTCCATCAGTGCCTATCAGTGCCGGACACGGGGCTAGGTGGTGGGCTACAGCAGAGAGTGACACGGCCCCTGACCTCACGGGACCCTGCCTGGGGGGGGGGGTGGGCAGCAAACAGAGGCCCTGGTGAGCGGGAGGCACCTGAGTGGGGGGACGAGGGGGCCTGGAAGGGCCCACTGGAGAGGGGCGGTCTTCCTCCCTGGGGCCAACACAAGGGTGGGGACAGAAGGCAGAAGTGTCCAGCAAGGCCAAGAGACCAGCGCATCCCTAGGAGGTGTGCGACACCGTTCCCTCACGGATGGCAGGCTCAGGAGCCCGGCACCCGCCTCCTGCTCCCGAGCCCGGCTCCAGGACACCCGCAGCCCTGCCACCCTCCACTGCTGCCACATCTCACAGCAACCTGCGGCCAGAGCGCCGAGGCCCTGCCCCAGACCGGCAAGCAGTGGAGGACCAGGCCTCGGGCCCAGCCGCCCTGACCCCGAGGCCCAGCCGTCTCTGGCCTACCTCTGCATGCCGGTGCCACACAGGGCCATCTGACAGGCCCCCAGGCGGTAGCAGAGCTCCGAGGAGATGGGGATGAGGCTGGCACCGAAGCTCCCGCCGGCCCCAGGTTTGGGGTGCACCAAGGACTTCATGAGGCGGCAGAGCTCGTCCAGGGCGTTGATGGGGCGGATCAGCTGCAAGGCGTGGGACAGATACAATGGGGACGCTCGGGGCACAGCCGAGGGCCTCTGGCCTGCCTCCCCATCTCCTCCTCATCCAGAGGTCCCTGCACCTGTCCCCCCAGCGCCCTCTCCAAGGTTTCCATGACCTCTGCTCAAGAGCAATCTGTGGCTCCCCGCTACCCTGCAGTTGGCATTCGGTGTTCGCCCCGTACTTCAGGTCTCACCCCCGGCCCGGCCTCTTCAGGCCCAGGGCGTCTCTGAGCACAAACAGTGCCTCGCTCGTGCCCTCCAGACCCCTCCTGAGGAGGAGCCCTCCCTGCTGTCCCAGACCCCCAGCCATCGCATGGAGGTAAAGGTGGCTCAGTCTTCCTGTGCCATGGCGAGATCCTGCCGGCCACACGTCCCACAGCGCGGTGCCCAGCATCTCCCAGGGCAGCTTCCAGCCCCAAGGCCAGAACGCCACGCCGGGGTGAGGCCTGCACAAGCCGGGAAGGCCGGCCACAGACACTGTCAGCAGGGGCCGACAGGCGGGTGGCCCTGGCTAGCCCCGCCCCGCACAGGCCAGCCTGTGGGGAGGAGCCCCCAGGAGGCCTCACACCTGTCCACTTCTCAAAACAGCTGGAAGCCTCCCTTGTTCTGAGGAGATCTCTTGATTTCTAAGTGCCCACATCAATGTGAAGGAAAAAGAGGACCCAGGCCCACCCGGCGTGGGTCCACCTCTCCAAGGGCGCCGGCCCCAGAGAGACCCGCAGTTACCACGAGAGCAGAGAGGAGCAGGCCACCAGTGAGCAGAAACCACCTGGGGACTCCCAGGTGGGCCAAGTGGTCCCTCAGGCCCCGCTGAGTCCTGACCCCGGGAGCCCCACCCGGCCCAGCTGCAGGGGGGACGCACCTGGTCTATCTTCACGGCGGTGGTGCTGGTGTCCGTGGGCAGGTTAGACCGCTCCAGGTAAAACGCCCTGAGGGAGAGAGAGGCTGAGAGGGGCCACCCCCAGCCACAGCTGCAGGGCTGTGGTCTCCCAGGAGGAGGCCACCCTCAGGGCTCCCTGACAGCCCCCCAAGTGCTGTCCTCAACGGCCCCCGCCCTCCCTGCTGCCGCCCAGACCTGCTCCTCCTCCCTGAGCCCGTCCCCGCCTGGCCCTGGGCGCCGCTCACTGGGCCACAGAGGTTCCTCTCAAGGGCCAACCCACAGGCACCTAAGCCTTGGGAACCAGGCGGTCTCCACTGGGCCGTGGAAGGGAGTAGAAGCCACAGGTGAAAGACGCGCTTGTGGAGCAGGTGGACGACAGCAAGTGGCCAACCAGGCCCCAGGGGAGGAGGCCCTGACACTGGACCTGCCATCTCCTAATTCTCAGCCACCCTTTGTCACCAAGGCAGGACTCGGAGGGCCACGGTTGAGGCTGCTAAGGACGTGGGAGCTGCTCCCCTGGACACGTGCTTGCTCCCAGCAAAATCTGTTCCCTCCACTTCTCCCTGCAGGTGTGACCAGGACAGAGGCTCAGGGGCCACGCCCCTCTCAAGGCCCTTGAATCTCAGCACCCATCTCAGCTCCGGTCCCCACGCAGAGTGGACAGGCAGCTCTGCTCAGCAGAAAGGACCTGCTTTGAAGCCAGACTGTTGGCTGTGTGACCTTGGGCACACTGTGTATGCCCCTGGGTCCCAGTTTCCTCATCTGGAAAATGAGTTAGCATGAACTACTGTGCGCACCGCCATTGGACTCTCATGCAAAGGCCCCGCACAGAGCAGGTGCCCCAGAAAGGGGCGTCTGGCCCACTCCTCCTGCAGAGGGTCTGCCCGGCACTGCTGTGTCCACGCCCTGTGGCAGCTCTCTGAACCCTGGCCCCAGCACAGCCCCAGGCACACACCTGAGCTTGCGGTAGTACTGCTGGACCTTCTCCAGGGACTGGGCATTGACTTCCTGCTGCAGGTCCTCTGCTGCCTGGCTGCCCGCAGGAGACGGCCCCTCCACGTTCTCCAGAGCTGAAGGGAGAGGAGGGAGGGAGGGGCTGGGTCCCCAGTGCTTGGTGGCCTTGGCTCGGCCCCTGCGGTCCCCCATAGCCGCAGCTCACCTTTCGTGAAAAGCACGGTGTGCAGGCGGAGGCTGGCCCCGCTCTCCAGGCGGGAGGGCAGCTTGGAGAAGTGGTAGCTGTCGAGGTAGAAGACCACCCTCAGGGCCTGCCGGCCGCCCTCGATGTAGTAAGAGACATTGGTGTCTGCGGAGGACAAGGCCAGACAGGCTCACCACAGGGCCCCGCCCCCTGCTACAGGAGCTTCACATCTCCCTTCCCCAGGTGCCAGAGTGACATCCCAGTGCCTCCCTGTCGGCCCACTCCAGGGGGATAACCCCAGACCCCCTTCTTCCCAGCCTCAGGTGGCACCCTGGGACTTCCATGTCCACTCACGCCAGAGTTGCATCCTGTGACCCCCGTTCCCCAGCCTAGAGAGCGCCTCAGACTCCCACCCCGCAGGGCGCTTCAGAGAGCCCCACCCCGCGGAGCCGCCTGTGACCTGCCTCTTGGACACCCTCGACAGCTGCTGGTTGCCACTGCTTTATTCTTGGCCCCGACACTGACTGCCCGGCAGGGGAACCAGCCGGGTGTCTTCAGAGCCCTAGGGTGCTCCTGTCACCCTTTGCTGGTCACTCAGGGCCCCACCTGGCAAAAGCTGCCCTCCAACAGGACCTGCATCTCATTCACCCCCATGAGGAAGAGCTGCGGGCAGGGGGGCAGAGTGCGGCCCTGGGGACCCCGGCTGCGCCTGCAGGTGTCACTGGTGGACCAGGGCTTCTCCCGGAGCCCAGCTCGGCCCACGACAGGCAGCACCACAGCCAACTCAAACTGGCCCCTAGGCAGCAGTCTGCATCCTCAGCAGGGACGGTACTGTCCCAAGGAGGTCAGAGCTGGTCCCTGAAGGGGAGGATGGATGTCCCCGAGAGCCCAGACACACAACCCAGACACACAGCCATTTCAAGGGGGTGGCACTTGGGAAAAAGCTGTCTCAGGGGGCTTTTTATGAAGTGAAGTGAAAGGGCCCATGAGCTCTGGAGTCCTGGGGAGAGCACGTGGCACATGGGCGCCCTGTTCCACCCCTGAGTTCCCGAGGTGGAGGTCTGGGCGGGGTCCCCAGGGCCCAGCAGAGCCGCGCAGGAAGCACCCACAGGGTTCTCGGCCTCAGCAGGAGGTCACCTGCGCTCCCCCGGGACCCCTACCCAGGCCCCAACTGACCCACAGCAGCCAGCGACTGGGATCGGCATCTCTGATGTCCCCAGGTGACCCAGGGTGAGACCACCACGGGGAGGGCAGAAGCTGTGGTCATGCTGCCCAGCACCGTGGCCCAGAGCCTGTCTCTGGCTGGCAAGTACCGAGTGCTCCCTGCTGCGGACGTGTCTGGGGTGGGTGGTGCGAGTGGGTGGGCAGGTGGGCAGGGGGATGGGCAGGGCAGAGGGAGGAAGACAGGACCAAGGAACCTCAGGTAATCACGGCCTTAGTCCCTAAGAATCTTAATTCTTCCCCACAAAGAGGGGCGATCTGAATGGGATCTGAGGGTGGGATCTGAATGAGAATCGCTCGTGGGTCTTTCACGGGTGGTGGGGCAGCTGGCTGATGTGGAAGAACCCCTTTTCCACATGTGCTGCAATTCAGATCTCAGACTCCAGCTGGGGAGTGAGGCTCGGGCAGCTGGCCTGCTCGCACGGGAGGCCAGGTGGCCCCACACGCTCCTGCCGCCTCAGCGTCCTGACACCCACAGTGGCGGGGAGTCACTCACTGGCCACGTAGTTCTCATCCAGCTGCTTGAAGGAGAAGCTGACGTTGTCCAGCTCCGACAGGGTCACCCAGATGTCCTCCAGCATGGTGCGTTCCTCCTTCTGCAAGAAGACACATGAGGGACCTCGGGTGCCACCCACCTCAAGCTTTCCCTGGACAAGCTGGGGTCCGAATCTAGGCCACGTGCTACACAGCGGGCTCCTCCCACCGGTCCTGCGTGTGCTCTGCCTACAGCTTGTCCTGCTCCCCCAGGGTCAGAACCCATCTGGCTCTGACTTGCTGAGTGGCCCTTCCCTGCACCAACGGTCATGAACAACCATTCCAAAGCTAACCCACCACCTCCTGCCCCTCCAGCAGGCCCCACCCACCCGATTCTCTCTCCCCTTGCCCCATACACAGCCATGACCAAGCCCTGGGACCCACCATCAAAACACGCTCCAGAGCCCCCCAACTTCCCAGCCACCACTCCAGGGGGGTCCACGTCCCAGGAGGACCCCACAGTTCCCCCTTACCCTCCCCCAAACAACCCCCCTCTCCCCGTGCTGTTACCTTTGTCTAACTTGAACCCACATCCTGTCTCTCACCTGCCTCCAACCCGCGAGCCTCCTGCCCAGAGCGAGGCCCAGCCCTGCAGACCCAGCCCACGCACCTCACCTCCCACCGCCTCCCTGCTCCTGGGGCCACAGCTGCTCCCTCTGCCCCAGGCTGTTCCTGTCTACTGGCTCAAAGTCACCGCTTCAACACGGCCAGCTCTGACCACAGATCCCCAAGGACGCCATGGCCTCCACTCCCTGCCTCTCCCCCCAGCCTTCCGTTGTGTCTTCTCATCTGCCTCCCCGGCTGGAAGGTGAGCTGTGGACCCCAGCAGTCTGGTGCCTCGCGACGTCAGAGACCAAACGGACAGGGACTAGCATGTGGCTCCAAGACATGAGGGCTGGTGCCCAGGCAGCCTTTCTGAGTCCGGTGAGAGCAGACTTCTGCCCAGCAGAGGGCGCTCCGAGGCCACACTTCCCACCAGCCAGCGGCTGGGCCTTGGCCACCAGAGCCACCCAGCACTGCAGGTATTTGTCCTGGGACTGTTGTAGGACACTGAGGAGCATCTCTGGCCTCCACACACCAAGTGCCAGAGACACTACTCCTGGATATTTCAACTGCTATAACTAAAAATGTCTCCAGATGTTGCCAGTGTCCCCTGGGGCAAAACCGCCTAGCTTGAGCACCATGGTCTACGCCATGTCTTTTACCTATGTGTGTCTCCCTCCCACCAGGACGTAAGGCCCCAGTTCCTAACAGCAGTACATGGTAGGTGCTCAATAAACACCTGCTGTGTGAACAGCGGGGCCCTGGGAGCCAACTGCAGGGGACACAGGCTGGGGGGCCTCCCTTCCTCCTCTGCCCACTCACCACTGCGGCTGGCGCCAGCAGGGACTGGCAGTGCAGCAGGACCCCGGTGGCGGCCACCTGCTCCAGCCACTTGCGGCTGGCGTCCCGGCTGCTCTCCTCGTACTCGCCGTTGTTGTTGTAGCGGTAGCTGAGGGCCGCCAGCAGCTGCTCGGAGAAGGTGCACACGGCGGCCACCAGGGCCTGGCAGAAGATGGTGTCCCTGCACAGCTGCAGCTCGGTGTCTGTGATGGACAGACAGGCCTCTGGGCAGGTGCTGGCAGCAGGCTGCACCACCCCTGGCCCCGAGCCCCCCACAGACCCTGCATGGGGCGAACTGGCCAAAAGTTTTCTTGGGGCCAAAAGCCAGGTCCACAGAACTCCCCCCTCCGTGAGCAAGCCACCTCACCCAAAAGCTGCTGCTCCCCCGACCAAGCAGGTGGGCCTGTGGGTTCCTGGCCACTATCCAGGCCCGTCCCTGGCCATCTCTCTGGGATGCAGTACTTCTCGGCCTGGCCGGCTGTGTGCCAGTGGTGCGGCTGTGCCACCGAGCTCCACCGGCGCTTTTGAGAACCGGGTTCTCCTGCTGCCCCGCCCCTCCACCACCCCGCCCCGCCTGAGGCAAAGAGGCTGCAGGTCTCAGCTGCTGAGAGGAATTACCCTCAACATCTGGCCAGCTGCGTGCAGCTGCCTATTTTGACCTGGATCCTCCCTTGACTACAAATTTCTGAGAAGAAGGGAGGGACAAAGGTGGACAAACGTGGCCCACCCCACCTGCAGCTCCGGCCTCCACCGTCTGCTGGGTCTGGAGCCTACTGACAAGCAGCCTCCCTCGCCCTCCGCCCTCTATCCTGTGTCCTCGTCATAATCACCCAGGAAGCAGGTGGCCCAAGACAGGGCTCCCAGCTCCAGGGACTGAGACTTGTCCCTTGGACACAAGGTGCAAGTCTTAGAGGGGCAGGAGGCCAAAGGGTCGCCTTCCCCAGTGCAGATCCTGATGGGCCAAGAAAAAATCACCCTGGCCACAGAAGAGGCCCCCCAGGCTGTCCTCATGGACGCCCACAGCCAGGCAGGCCTCGCCGCGTACCCCTGGGCCCATGCCCTCACGGCTGCCCCGCAGAGCCCTCACCTGTGCACCTCAGCAAGGCCAGGAGCAGCTGGTTCTTCCCATCTGAAGGAGGATGGAGAGGAGGAGGCGGCTAAGGGGGGCTGGCAGGCGACAGGAGAGCCGGCCCGGGGAGGCCACTCAGCTGACAGCGTGCAGCCACTCCTCTCCCCTTCCCTGAGCACACAGGGGAAGGGGCACAGAGGTGGGCCCCAACGGGACCCTGCTGCACTCCAGACCCAGCCCAAGGCCACAGGCCCCCCATGACCCTCCCTGCCCGCAGACCTTCCACGTATCTCTGGATGTTGTCCACCAGGGTCTTGATGGAGCTGGGCAGGTTCCAGGGGTCCTCCTGGATGCTGATCTGGATCAAGCTCCGGCCACAGACCATACACTCTTCTTTCTGTTTGAACTCTGGGGCAGGAAAGCAGCATGAGGGCCGGGAAGGGACGGAGGTGGCTTTGGAGAACAGTGGCACAAAAGCCCATGCCCTGTCACCAGATTCCAAAGCTTATAACCTAGATCCGGGGAGCAGCAGGCTCTAGGATGTAATCCAGGCCTTGGAGGACAAATGCATGGTCAGTGTGCTTCCACTTCACATGCCACTCCCATCGCAGACACCACGGATCCATCTCAGCACCCTTCCTGCCAGTCGGGGGCCAGGATCCACAGCCACAGACAATCCAGTGGAGACAGCACCAATCAATCACAGCACTCTTTGCTCCCAGATCTGGACCCGGTAGCCACAGAAGCCTTCTTCTCAGGCACAGGTCTTCATGCCACAACCAACTAAGCAGGCACATGAGTTGTGACCTCGTTCTAACCCTTCCCTAAACAGAGGGGGAAGCCCAGGCAAGTCACTTGCCTAAAGTCACACTGGGTAGTGGGAGAACTGGGACCTGAATGTGGCCCTAACAGGCCAAAGGCCAGGCAGACGCAGGCCCCTGTTCCCTTGGCCTCTTCCCGGGTCTCTGAGGTCTTTGTGGCTTGGGGCCCTCTCTGCTGTTTCTCCTTGAGGTTCACCCCTGGACAGGGGACTGACACAGCGGGAGGGACAGCTGAGCAGACCCAATGCTCCCCTGGAGGCAGAGGCTGTCCACATTCCCGTCTCCTGCACACAGCTGGGAGCCCGTGAGGTCAGCAGTGTCCCATCGGGCTCAGGGTCACCAGCACCCAGCACAAGGCCTGGCACAAGCTGGCTCTAGGGAACTATTTACCTGCTGCATAGCTGCACAGATGGACTGGCAGCTGGGGACGGACAGATGGTGGGGGGGTTAGTGGGATGAAAGGCAGGAGGACATAAGAAATGCCAATTCTTTTCATCTCAATCATTGCAGAGGAAAGCCTCGGTTTGGTGCTGGTGAGGCCTTAACTCTTCTCTCACACAGCCCTCTCCTGAAGAGCAGCAGAGGCCCCGGGCAGGGAGCAGTGCCCACCTGACGGCAGTGGGATGACACTGTGGCTTTCCCATTAAGTTGATCACTGTGGCTTATCATCAATATATGGCCTACTACACTGGCTCTTCCTATGGGGGCATTTTAATAAGATCCTTTTAAAATTCAATCTCCAAAAGGAAGATACCTTTTCAAAACCTATTTGTTCATTCACTTAGGTACTGGGGAATTGAACCACCAGCCCTTTACCACTGAGCTACATCCCCAGTCCTTTTTTTTTTTCTTTGAGACAGGGTTTTGCTAAATTACCAAGGCTGATCTCAAGCTTGAGGTCCTCCTGCCTCAGCCTCCTGAGTCACTAGGACCACAGGCCTGCACCACCATACTCTGCAGGAGATGCCATTAACAAAACAAAAGTCACATCAATAATAAACTCCGCAGCAAAGTCACAAGGCTGGAAAGTGTGATGAGGGGAGCAGATCTCCGTGGGTATGACAGACAGGAAGTGCACTCCAGGCTGTCCCTCGTGTCACAAATGGGCAGGCCCAGGGGACCCAGGGACCAACCCCAGGACACCAATTGTCCCTGTAGAGAGCCAGGTCAGGCTTTGCAGCTCCTACAGCTTCTACCACACAGACCTTGTTGTTTGGCTTTTACGAAACTTTAAAATATAAGGATGACAGTGGAGACAGATTCTGAGCGAAAGCAGGCTGTGGGCTGATGTGGCCCTCAGGCAGGAGTCTGCCAGCCTGGACCAGCCAGAGCCACGCAGCAGGGGTGTGTGCCCAGCATCCAGCCTGCTCCCACCGGGCGCCCCCACCTTGGAGACTGTGCTCCATGGGGAAATGCCTGGTCTCCTCGAAGGCCCTGCCCATCACCGGCCCCTTGAGCAGCGTGTTGATGGCGTCCACCTGGAGACAAGAAGCCCCCGGTGAGCATGGCGGCCAGGGGGCTTCGAGGACCCAGGGCCACACCAGGCTGGGACTAGGCCGACCTGGTTGAAGAGGTGCTCCAGGCAGCCATGGAGCTTGTCCTGCTTGTCCGATGGGATGCGCATGTCACAGGGCAGCTCGTCCCCTGGCAGAAGACAGAGCGTGGCTGTCAGTCATTGCTGCCCCACCCCGCTCCTCCCCAACCTCTTCTCAAGGAGGCCACACGGCTATAGAGCCCTAGACCCACAGGGGACATGTAGCCTGCCAGACTCAGGCCCCAGCTGAGTCACTGGGCAAATCCCTGGACCTCTCTGAGCTTCTGTTTCTTCATCTAAAAAATGGGCAAGAAGCACAAACACCCCCCAGATGGCAAGCTGTTGTCATTCCCACTCCACAAATGAGGGCACTGAGGACAAAGACCTGGATCCCAGCCCCACAGAGTCACAGCCCCTGTTCCAGTGAAGTCAGCTCCACTGAACCCCTCTGGGGACATATTTCAATGGCCTGATCTTCTATCATGAGACATTAGAGCCCAGCCACACAGTCCGCCTGCCTGGGCCTTCTTTTCTTCTGCCACATGATGGGGGCAAGTTTTTATGCAGAGACGTCCTCTGGCAGGACACAGCAGTAACGGGGTGCAGGGGGGCGGCCTGGGCAGCAGGAGGCCGTGGCTGAGAGTGGGAGGGATCCGCCACCTCAGCCTGTCTCTTGTCTTTCTAATAATGGCCCATGTGGACGTGTGACCTATTTATGCACAAAGTGTACTTTCTAAGTCTGAGAGAATGAGACTGAAATTAACACACAGCAACGTCAGGCTTCAGGAAGCGCTGCAGACACAGCACGACCTCCTCTGATCATCCACCTGTCCGTCCAGCCGCCCGCCAGCCACCGCATGTCCCTCTGCATACATGTGCCCTTGCCGACGGCATCCAAGTACCATCGGTGGGTACACTTGGGAGCACGACGGGTTTGGATTCGAGTTCACTGGCTTCTTTAAACCTTCCTGTGCTATCTGGACTTTGGGTTGGTGCATGGTCATCCCTATGGGCCCCCTTGGTTCCAGGGATCTGTGGGACCTCGGAGCACCCACCACCCACACATCCCATGCAACCATAGGCCATGGTGCACGACCGCACCGAGGTCTCTATCTGCTCTGTGTGGGGATCTTAGCTTTGCTAAGTTCCAGCACCTGGTGCATGAGAGGTGCTTGACTAAGTACCTGCCAAACCAGCAGACAGAAGGAGGCTCCATGCGATTCAAAGCAACGAACTCCAAACAACGGAACAGAGCAGGAGGACACCCGCTAACCAACCGGCCAGGACCCTCCCCGCTGGGCGGCCCACTCACCGGACCCCATCTCGTCGCTGCCCAGGTACGAGCTGTTGCTTCTCACGCTGGTGTAGGACAGGACCGAGTCCCGGTTGCTGTTGCACTCGCTGCGTTGGGGCGAGACGGCCGAGTCACCCTCGCTCGCACCCCTGGCCCCGCACCCAGACCCGCTCCAGAGCACGGTCAAGCCCCAGCCCAGGGGACAACCAGCCCGGGGTCTTTCAGGTCCGCCGGGGGGAAGCGCTTCATGGCCCAGCACAGAAACAGAGCGGAGAGTTGCTTCCACTCAGCTGTCACCACTGTCCAAGGTCCCCAGTGCTCCCGAGTGCCTGGCTCTTCTTAGGGACAACCCTGACTCTGGGCACAACCCACCACTCACCTGACCAAAAGGAACTCAAGGAATCAGGAGCAACTGTTCCAAAATTCCACCCCACACTCTTTGACAATTCAATGAAAAACCAGAGGAACAGGAACTTCAGAAGGAAAACCCAGAGACGCGAGGGACCTTGGCCTCGGAGCTCCGAGGACAGGCACACACGCAGCGAGAACGACCCGGTTACAGACTCCAGGAAACTGGGCACAAGGACTAGGCAGGTCCCGTGGGGACAAGAGGAGCATTCGCTGGCCGCATCCCTGCAGCCCTGGGCTTTGCCCACCAGAGGGGTCTGGCTGCCTAGGACTCCTTCTGGCTGCAGCTGAAGGTGACAAGGCCCTTCTCAGGGGGTCCAGGGCTCATTAGGCTGAGATAAGGAATTACCAGCAGCCAGGCAGAGTTAGCACAGGGAACTGAGTTCTAATCTACTTAACCGCTAATTAAGGCCTCACTGATGTCGTTACAATTAATCTAACCAGTGGCAAGACAGCTCACGGCCTCTCAGAAGAGAAAGAAACAGACTTATTCCTCAGATCAAGTAAAAATAAATAGCGTTTATTTTTGTAGTGCTGGGGACTGAACCCCGGGGTGCTCTACCATTAAGGTGCACCCCCAGCTCTAACTACCTACCTACCTACCTATCATCTACTTATTTTGAGACAGAGCCTCACTAAGTTGGCCAGGCTGGCCTTGAACTTGGGATCCTCCTGCTTCGGCCTCCCTAGCTCTGGCATTACAGGCGTGCATCCCTATGCCTGGCAGAAACCACAGGTCTTAAACCAAGTTTGAAGCACACCGTGTGGGCAGATCAGCCCTCTCCTCTGCACTGGGACACGTATGGCTGAAAGGGTGGCGTCTACCAGGCCAGATGGAAGCGCCAGCCTGGGCGGGGACCTGGGTGGGCTCTCTGGGATGCACCTTGGGCAGGTCTCAGGGCCAGACCACCGCATTCCACAAAACGTCCATGGTCCCAACTTCCATATGGTCAGAGGCTCACTGTCTTGCTGGCCGTCCCACCAAGCCCCGGGCCACCCATACCATGCCCACCTATAGGAGTCGCGGTAGCTCATGGTATCGTGGCCCGAGTCCTCCTGGTCTTCCTCGGACACTTTGAAGCACACTTTCTTGATGCTCCCATGGTCGGTCCTGTCCATCTCGCTCTCCTCGCTGACCAGTGAGGAGGAGGAGGCCTCCTCAGCCAGGGGCGGGTCACAGGCCCCGCCAGGGGTGGGCTCCGTGATGGTGGACAGCAGCCTGCAGGGCAAGGGCTCCAGGTAAAGGCCCAGGCCCCAGCTTCACCAGCTGTGACCTTTGATCCTGCACAGGTAGCTGTCCAGGGTTTTGTGTCACCCCTTGGAAAGGCAACCACAACTGCGCAGCCGCCCGCAGCCCTGCCGGGGTGAGAGTGCAGGTTCACGCCTTCTGGCGGCTCCTGGCCTGGCTCTGCGCACGGGCTGGGGCTCTGCACATGGCGCAGAGGGCATGGCTTCCAGACGGCAGGCCGCAGGGCCTCGGACACCCCTGGGCTCTGCCACCACGGACAAGAGCACCTGTGACAGATGGCAGGTAAACACGCGCACAAGGAAAAGTCATTCAAAAGGCAGTTCCTGCCCAGGCCGCAGCCCCTTCAAACCCTAACGCCACCACCTCCTGTCTGAGAGGCCCGAGGCAAACTGTTCATGAGACTCGACCTGCGCAGCAGGATGGTGTCACAGGCGTCTCAAGGCTGGGAGGTGGGGACTGACACGCCACATGTTAGACACAGTGCTGGGCCTCACAGGCGACCCACAAGCCCAGGCTAGCCACCATCCCACCTCTCAGGAGATCAGGGTCACAAATGGCCCCGCTCTGCAGGTGAGGAAACCGAGGGTCAGAGAGGCAGCCTGAGGTCACACGGCCAACAGGCCAGGAGTAAAGCCCAGGCCTCGGGCTCCTGAGCCTGCAGCCGCGGCCTCCACAGAGAAGTCCCCACCCATGAGGCAGAGAGCGCGACAGGACCTCAGGAGCCTGCAGCAGGGGCGCAGCACGAGGGGGTCCACCTGTCCCTGCAGCCCCCCCTCCCAGCCCTGAGGATTAAGAGAGCCTCGAGAGCAAGTCACCCTGTCCATCCCCGTTGTGACTCTAGCACAGGGCTCTTCAGCCTCCGATCTCCCCCAGGGGCAATGTGCCTTGCAGGGGATACTGGACGCCGTCTTGAGATGGTCTGGGTTGTCACCACAGGGGCAAGGGGTGCTAGGGCCTCTGGGGGATAGAGGTTGGTGACGCTGCCACCCACCCACAGTGCCCAGGGCGGCCCACAACACAGAATGACCCACCCAAAATGCCAACAGGCTCCAGGAAGACGCCCTGTCTTAAGGTGACCATGTGCCTCTCACTCTGCAGAACGGAATCAGCAGTTCCTTAGACCCCTTAGTACCTGGTCCCTGCTCAAGTGTTCCTGACACTCTCAAAATCGTCCCCTCCAGGCAGGTGATGTACTACTTCATCTCCTAGAGGGCCACATCCAGGAGGGCCCCAGCGCCATCCAGAGGCTGCTTCTGGTGACTGGTCTCCAGGGTCCTCATGGCTACGTCCTGTCTCCTCCCCCACATGTTTGCTGAAGAAAGGGGTCACTGTCATGCAGAATGGCCCACCTCTGGCCTGCCCATCCCAGAGGTGCCATCAACCCTGCTCTGCCCCACCCTGCTGCCCTGCAGACACTCAGTGCCCACCCTTGGCACAGGGGGTGCTGCATGCGCCCTGCTGTGTCACAGCAAGGGGGACCTCAGGCCCAGCTCTCTATCTTCCTGGGATGTTAAAAGAACAAAGATCCCAAGGCTTTCACCAAGTGCCTCGGCCTCCCTGAGGAGGCTGCAGCACTCACTGCTCTGCTGGAAGGGTACTATGGCCCCCAGGGGCATCTGGCAATGTCTGTAGACACTCTGGGTTGTCACCTTGGGGGTAGGAGTGCCCCTAGCATTTGATGAGCGCAGCCCATTGTGTATAGGACGGCACGCCTCAACAAGTTCACTCCCCTGCTGTGGAGTGAGGCCGAGGCCCCCGCTGCCCCCGCCGCCCCGCAGCCCCGCCTCGGCTCACCTGTTGATCTGGGTGACGTACTGCTTCATCTCCTTGAGGGCCACATCCAGCTTGGTAAAGAGCTGCAGGTAGGCGTCCTGCACCTCACGGTCCTCCTGCTTCAGCAGGAAGCTCAGGCCCCGGTCCTCCTGGCCCAGGGCCCCGCTGGGGGGCCCGAGGCTGTCGTTGAGAGCCTGGCCGTTGGGGTCCCCGTCCACAGCAGGCAGGCACTTCCAGGACGGGGCAGCCATGGTGGTGATGCAGTGCTGGGTGTAGGACATGGGGTTCAGGTGGCCTGCGGGGGAGGAGGGCAGGCGGGAGGTCAGCGAAAGCAGACCCACTCCCAGAACTCCGGGAGAGGGAACTTCCCTGCCAGAACTTTCTTTTTCTTTTCCTTTTTTTGGCGGTACCAGGGATGGAACTGAGTGCCTCGTGCAGGCCAGGCAAATGCTCTACCACTGAGTTCTACCTCAGCCTTTTTAATTTTTTTTTTTTTAATTTCGGGACAGGGTCTCACTAAGTTCCAATGCTGTACTCAAACTCTGTGATCCTTTGCCTCAGTTTCAGGTGCACACCACAGCGTCCGACTGCCCTTTTCAGAATCTTGATCCACTAAGTTACCTCAAGAAGACAGTTTCAGTTTGATGCTAATACACCTTTAACCATGGTTGGCTTTTCCTGTCTGGAAATGCAGACATGGTGGCTGGCACACCAGCAGCCATACTCCACCATGAGGCACCCTGAAAGTTAGAGACCCCTTCTAGAGATGGTGACGCAGAAAGATAGAAGGGCCTGGACTCCTAATGAACACGGAGCCACCATTCTAGCCTGGACTGTCGGCCCCCAGACACGGTTCTGTTGAGGTACCAGAGTGTGAGTCTAAGCACCACCTCTAACAGACACGAGCAGGTACCTTGCTCAGGGTCAAAGCCGATGAGGGAGGGCTTGCGTCCGAAGCGAATGCTGAAGGACCTGCCCACCGAGGGGGTGGTCTTGGGGTAGGACACCTCCATGAGGTTGACGTGGCAGTTGGTGGGGCAGAAGTCCAGGCTGCACAGGGGGTGGGGCTCTAGGGCTGCCTGCTTGAAGGCGGGGCTGACCCGGCTCCTCAGCTGAGCTGCAAACTGAGAACAGAGGGGGCACGGACCGTGAGCGGGGACCGGGGATTCTGGGCCACCCCTAGGAAGCAGGGCCTCCGAATGGGAAGCACTGCCCCCACACTGTCCCTCCTGGGCCAGGCAGAGGCCGGGGCGTGGAGGCCTCAGGACTTAGTTGCACCCACTTCTCCACGTCAGCTGCTGCACCTAAGCTGGCCTCAAGGAACCGTCTCTCCTGGCTCAGTTCTGAGGTTCAGGCAGGGCTGCCTTCCCCCCAACAGGGACTAGAACAGGGCCAGCAAGAGCTCCCTCTGATAGCGCTAAGGCCAGAGCTATGAGGGCCACCACCTCACGGCCCGAGTGTGAAGCCACGTGGGGAACAAAACCAAGGGACGGAGAGTGGCCGTACTCCTGCAATAGTGTCATATCCGATTGAGAGCCTGGATACAACCATGCCTGAAGTTCACCTCTGTACTCTTCAGTGACAGAAACCCATAAAATTTCCTGTTTAAGCAAAGTTGGACTGGAGTTTGACACTGACAAAAAAAATACCCCAGGTGAGGTCCCACACCTGGCAGCCAGCGGTGGAGACCTCTGGGGCGCAGCTACCTTCTGGTAGCAGGCGATCCTCCTGCCGATGCTCTCCAGCTTGGTGTCACAGATGTTGCGGAACTCGAAGTGGGGCATGGTCACGATGGCGCTGCTCCTGGCCATGAGCCGTCCGCAGTTCTGCACAAAGGCGCTGTCCTCTGCAGCAAAGGCCTCCAGGACCTGCAGAAGCAGCAGTGGCCGCTGAGCACCCACTGAGCCGGGAGGGTCCAGGCTCTACCAGCACCCCAGGTCAGGTCCGCTGCGGCCATGCTGCAGACTCAGGCTAAGGGACAAGTCGCCTCCTCGGCCCATGGCCGCCAGGTGCAGGGACAGGGACTGGACCTCGGGCTCCAGGAGGGCCCCTGCCCAGCACCTTGGCGGCGAGGCCAAAGCAGCCGCGGGGCTCCACGATCCTCTCCAGCACGTGGCACTTGACGCCGGCCGTGCTCACGTACTCGTACACCACGCCGTGCTCCAGGCTCACGTTGTCCACCATCAGGCTGACCACCGGCCCGTCCTCGCGCAGACTCAGCTGTGGGCCCAGGGACAGCAGGGGCCAGGCTGGAAGCCAGGGGGCAGGCGACACTGAGGAGGGCGCCGCGCCACGCAGCCAAGCCCTGGCACCGGCATGCAACGGGAGCCTCAACTCGAGGGCGGCCGGAGCCCGTTCCACGGCGCTGGCTGCCTCTGCTGCCTGCTGCCGTCCACCCCGCCCTGGAAGAGCCTGCCCACCTGCCCCGCACACCCAGTCCCACAGGTGGGCAAGACACTGGCACAGAACAGGACTCCGCCCTGTCCCTGTCGCAACCCTGCCTCCCCCTACCAGAGTCTGGCTGGTCGTCCTCCAGGGCCCCCAGGTCCTCTCCGGGGGTCTCCTGGCTGGCTCGCGCCTCCTGGCCGTCCTCATGGGTGTGGTAGATCCAGTGGTAGAGGCCCTGGGAGGAGCCGCTGTGAGAGGGACGGCCAGGGAGGAGGGGACGGGGCCAAGGGGCCACCCGCTCAGCTCTGGGCCGGTTAGGGACACTGCCCTAAAGGAGCCTCCAGATGTCCCTGGAGCTCCCAAGGCCCCCGGGAACGCCCTGCCCTCAGCCTGGATGGCGCCCGCCCCACCACTGCCAAGGGAGGGAGCCTTGAAAAGTGCCAGCACCCGAGTCCCCAGGCCAAGTCACAGTCTGGCCGTGGACACCCAGACAGACAGCAGAGGGGGTGGACGATGCCACCCTGCCCAGAGCCCCTGTCCGTATCCCAGAGCTGGGGACCCAGGTGGGGGGTGGGGCCAGTCCTCTGGTGCCCTGGGCAGAGCCCCCTGTGCTGCCCGCACGTCTCCCCAGGGGGGGCACCAGCCCCGGCCGCTCACCAGCGCCTCCTCTCCACGACTCCGGAACGCCTGGAAGTGCTCCAGGACCTCCTGGGCACCCTCGCTGGCCACGTTGTTGCCGTTGACCTTCAGGACACACTGGCCGGCACACAGTCCAGCAGCCATGGCCTCGGAGCCTGGGGGAGGAGCGCTTGAGGCAGGGCCAGGGCGGCGGGGTGCAGCAGGCAAGGCAGGCCACTGGAGGCACCTGGCCACACCTCCCCCTGGAGCCAGCAGTGGCCCCCGAGTGCACAGAGTGGGACCTGGCACCCCACTTCACAGAGGGGACAGACTCAGAGGGGACAGCTAACCAAGGCCACACACAGAGGAGCCGGGTCTGAATCCAGGCTCAGGTCACGCGAGAGCTTCGTCTCCCTCATTGCCCTGCACAACCCGTGGTCCTGCACCAGGGTCAGCCCGTGTGGCCAGGGGAGCAGAGGCTCAGGAGGATCGGCAGCCTCGAGGCCACCTGGCCAGAAGCCGGGCCTCGAGCTGGCGCTACCAGTTGCCAGGTGCACCTTCCTCCCGCATCCCCTGGGGCCTTGGGGACAATGTGACTTGCAGACAAAGACTGAGATTCTGCCTGTGTGGGCAGGTGACAAGGGCACACCCTGCTGTCCACGGAACCATCATTCAGGACTCCTCCACCTGCTGGGCTCAGGGTCCTCACTGCTAAGAGGGGACGAGGATCAAGCCACTCACAAGGTTCCTGAGACCAGGGAATTGGCACAGGAGGCATCCAGCACCGAGCCCGGCTCTGGGCAAGGGCTCGGGAACATGGCAGCCTTGCTGGGCTTGGCTGGTTCACCCACTGCTACGGTGTAGACCTGGAATGTCCCCAAAGGCCTGGACCCAGATGGGTGCTTTCTCAGAGGTGGAGGAAACACGAAGAGCCGGGCCAAGGGGGTAGCCCCAGGCCTGTTTTGAGACAAGGTCTCACCAAGTTGCTAGCCTTAAATTTGGGATCCTCCTGCCCCAGCCTCCTGAGTTGCTGGGATTATAGGCATGTGCCACCATGCCCAGCCAACCTTTCCTCCATGTAGGGTGACAGTCTTGAGTATTTTGTTATAGTAACGGAGAGCTGCTGACACACTGATCACTACACGCTGCGGCTGCTCCAGGGCAGGGCTTCTCCCCTGCACTCCCACCACCTGGGCCAGGGAGCTCGGCTCTGTAGGGCCACCCTGGGCACTACGGGGTGACAGCTGCATTCCGGTCTGCCCTAGAGGCTAATGGCACATCCTCCCCAGTTGTGACCACTGAAAACATCTCCAGTCCTGCCAGATGTCCTCTGGAGAAGGAGGCAAGTCACCCGCAGTCACAGATCACTGCTTCAAAGATAAATCAGAAGCTCACTCTAAAATGCTCTCCGTTTCTCGGGAGCCCTCTGTTCACTTTCTCAGTGAACAGATATTAGAGGTATAACTCTGACCTCAAAAGTGACCTTTAGAGTTTAGAAGGAAGCCCTGAGATACAATGCTGGGCCCAGTCCTGCAGACCTGCCCGTCTCCTCTCCAGGACAAGGCGCTGCAGAGAGCAGAGGCCTCCAGCTGGTGGCCCTGGGGCTGCGGCATGGCTCTGTGGGACCCTGACTTCTCCTGACACGCCCAGTCTGGCTCCAGGGCCAGTCCCTGCCCCGCAAGGCCGAGCCTGGAGAGCGCTGCCACTTCAGGGATGAACAGCGCCCGTCACCTTGCCGTGGTCCCCAGGGCTCCCTGGTGTCTCTCAGGCTGGTCCGCCCACGTGTGCTTAGTGTTCCCAAGTCTTAGCTTCAGGAAGGGAGAAAAATGCCAATGGCACCCGGGTCGGCAGAGCTGGGTGCACGGGTCCCCACGACTCTGAACTCCGGGGACACAGACAGCCCCAGCCCAGAGCTGCTGCTGGTCAGCCAGGCTCCTGCTCACCTCTCCCCACGGCGAAGACATAGGGCGGGGCGGCTCCTCGGATCTGGAAGCACAGGGCCTCTGGGTGGTCGGGGACTTTGATGGTCCTGCCGCAGGCACAGTGACAGGGTAAGGCCATAGGAAAGCAGCATCCTTCCCCATAACCTGGGGCCACCTGGGGGAGCCCCTGCCTCTAAGGCTTCTGGGAAACTCAGCCCAAAACAAGAGCAGCACCAGGCAGCCCAGTCCCACATGAGGGGACATGCCAGTTACCCAGAGTCCACGCCACCAATCCTCAGTGGCCAAGAGCCCCGAAGTTCCACAGGCCTGCCTGCACTGCCCCCACACCCAGGAGCCCTGGAGGCCAGGCCAGCACCCCCGTGGACATTGACTCAATTATCGTAGATGGCAGGGTGAGAAGTGGCCCAGCACACCTTGGTGTTGTCCCCCCAAAACACCCACCAGTCCCCTAGAGAGGGGTTGGAAAGCCCGAGTGTCAGACACGCTGGGGCCCGTTCTCGACCACAGCAGAGAGGGGCCACACCTGCTAGGGTGGGCAGCAGGCGTCCTTTGTCCTGGACACGCCCACCCAGGCTATGTCCCCAGGCCTGCCTTTATCCCTCCTGTTCTGGCACGTCCCCTCGTGTGCCAGATAAAGCCATCCCCTAAGCCTGTTCCAAACCCCAGGTGCTTCCGGAAGTCAAGCAGACGGCTGGCTCCCCTTTGGCCAGCTCCGCCACCTGCACGGGCCAAACCGTGCTCAGATCTCCCTGAACGAGCTGGCCTTTTACTGAAACTGTCACATCAGAACGCCCCCCTCCCGGCAACAGAGCGCTGGCCTCAAATAAAAGAGAGGCGTAGACACCCAGCATGACTTTTCCATGGACGACTCTCCCCTGTACCTCATCTGTCCCGCCGCCCCTCCCTCTCCCCCTGTAGCCCCCGCACCCGTCGGAACCTCCAGCCGCTCTCCATAGGGCTCACCGTGGCGCAGGGCCCCACAGGCCTGGCCGCCCTGTCCCGCTGGCCTCCCCCACCCATCCTCACCCCTCAGCCTCCCTGCTGGGCCTCACAGCTGCCAGAGACGGCCCCACCACAGGCCCAGGCACCGCTGCTTCCTCTGCCTGGAGCCCTGCTCCCCCAGAAGTCCCCATGAGGAGCCCTGGTGACCTCTCTGCCCACCTTATCACAGTCTAAGGCCAGCTCTGTGCGTCTCCATGGCTCACTCGCTGCCCCAGCTGGGGACGTATCTCACGCCCCGACCAGTGTACTTCTGTCCCCTGCTCTGTCCCCCACTTGACCAGGGGCCCATGAAGGGCAGGAGCTGCGTCCATGCTGACAGGGCCGCATGTCAGGCCCACGCCCCTCGGCCCAGCCGAGGCTACTGAAGAGCAGGGGCAGCGTGTCCCATGGTGGCTTCAGTGACGGCCACCCCCCAGGCCACAGAGCTCCCACCCCACCAGCCCCAGCACTGGTCCCTCCTCAGCATGCCATCAGGCTGGGCACCAGGCCCGGGGTCACTCACTCTTTGGCCTTGGTGGCCACCAGGAGGCGCAGGGGGTGGCGGGAGCAGAAGCACTGGTTGAGGAGGGACTCCACCTCTGAGAAGGGCCGCAGGAACACCAGGTCCTCGTTGATGGAGTAGATCCTCCTGTCCACCTGCAGGCCGGCCATCTTGGGGGCAGCAGAGGACAGGCGTGTGAGTGCAAACACTGCCATCCACAGTGAAGGGCCCTCCCTGTGTTCCTCAAGGACAGGGACAGCCCAGCGGGCCAAGGCGGCTCCCCCAGGGAAGCCCTGCAGGGCGCGGGGCCTGGGTCTGGACCCAGCTACAGGGGCCACAGGTGGCCTGCCCGGCTGGGTGGAGCAGGGGGTCTAACAGGGTGGCCACCTCGTGACTGCCCCTCACAAAGGGCTTTGGGAGCCTGGGCTGCCTGGCCTGGCAGCTGCAGCCCCACCTCCCCACCCAGGAGAAGCTGCGAGTCTGGGGCTCAGATCCCCTCCCATTCCTTCTCCTCCAGACCATGCCCAGGGGACAATGAGCTCCTCCTGCTCGAGCCACCAATAGTTAGGTTTTTTATCTTCGCAGCTCATTCCAAAACTGATTCAGAACTTGAGTGTGTCCTGGGCCTCCACACAGCGCCAGCAGGGGGCGCTGGTGGGCCGCACCAGGACAGCGCCGAGCGGCCAGGGCGTCCGGCTCCCTAGTACCTGCAGGGGTCCTGGGCCCAGTTTCCCCATATGGACAAGAGAGAGCACCAGCCCTCGTCCCCAGACCTGCTGAGCTGCCCTCCCACCTGCACAAGCCCCTGCCAGAGCAGCCCTGGGCCTCACCTCGGCCAGCGAGCCCCTCTGGACCGACTTCACCACCACGGCCTTGTTCTTCTCCTCGATGTCGAAGCCGTAGTCCTCCTCCTGGGGCAGGATCTGGGGGCCCGAAGCAGACCCGGTCAGGCAGGAGGTGCCCAGGGCACCCCACCCTGATGCCCACAGGACTGGGATCCTGCTGTCTCCTCATGCCCCAGGGCCACCAGGGTGGGGTGCAGATGAGGGGCCTGCAGCACAGCAGCCAGACCAGGCCAAATACAAGCCCCACCTGCACACAGTAGGCACCTGATGTGAGGGCACCACCTGGCTCCCGCCAGAGCCTGGTGTGTGTTCAATCTGTCACCCCTTCCTCCTGCAAACCCAGGGACAGTCCCCTCTCTACACGCTGTCTCCCCATCCACTGGCATACCATAGGTGCTCAATAAATGACTTAATGAATAAAGCAGACCCAAGACACCCAGCCCCATGACTGTGGGAGTGGAAAAGCAGCTCAAGGAGCAGCAGCCCTCTACTGCTGGAAGCAGGTGCTGGGGCTCCTGGGGACACAGGGAAATGGGCGCAGCCATGCAATAACATCCAGGGAGCCGCGCCGGTCAGACACGCCAAGCGCTCCGTGGGTACGGCAGACACGCTCCCCAGCAAGATGGACTGGACAGTCCCCCTCTGCAGCTGACCGCAGGGGAGGGCCAGCCCGGGATCAACCGCAGACCGCAGTGCAGGGCTGTGAGCAGCTTGAACTACAGGACAGCAGCTAAGGGCCGGGGCCTGCCCTGGGTGGCTGAGGGCCACACTGGAGCTGAGGGCTGGACATGGGAGTGGGGAAGGACCCCAGGCAGCAGCCAGCGGGCCACGGCCCTGAGGCACTGAAGGGGAAGGAAAGGGCTCAGGTGGCTGGGGCCGGGCGAGGACAGCACCGGAGGTGGAGGGGTTAGGCAGAGTCCCCTAGGCCACGCTGAGCACTTGCAGCCCACCCTGGGTGTGACAGGAGCCCCGGAGAGGAAGGAGAAATGGAACCCACAGAAGGCACTGAGTGTCTCCACACCAGGCCGACTCCGGCTCTGACCTGGGCAGGGTGAGCGACCCGCTCTGAGCCCCTGTCCACCACCCGCTGGGACCACGCATCTGGAGGGGCTGGTGCTCACTGGTGGACAGAGAAACAGGATTTGGGGGGCTAGGCGGGTCAACTTCCTGCAAAGCCTGCGACCTCCCTGAATTGCAGAGCTATCGACAGCCACCGAACACAGGTAGGCGCCAGTCTGAGACCCAGGCTCTGGGGGGCAGGGAAGTGGCTTTGGGAGGCCGTCCCTGGGCATAGCGCCAGGCTGCAGCAGCCGGGAAGACAAGTGGAGCTGGAACTCAGGGAGGGCGCCCAGCACCCCGGACCTGTGTGAGGAGGGCGCCTGGGCCATGCAGTGACCTGGCCTCCGGCCACCTCCAATCCCACAGGAGGCCTGGGAAGGACGGTGCCTGGGCCCAGCCTGCTCCTACCAGCAGCCGCTTGGCCAGGATGTTCTCCACCAGCTTGAAGTCATTGCGAAGCTGTCTGTTCTTGCTGTTGGTCCCCTCCATCTCCTCGTCAGCGTGGAAGCGGAAGTACTGGGACTCATCCTTGAACTCGCTCTTCTCCAGCACTGCAGACCCAGACACACAAGCCACGGTCAGACTCACAGCCACACGTCAGCCACACTTGCCACCTGGCAGCCAAGGGCTGGGCTAGCCCCACACAGGTTTGGTGTGTCCCAAACCCCCTGGCTGCTCACGGTGTGACGGGCGTAAAGGACTGCGGAGCCCTCTGCGGATGGGACGCTGACTCGGGAAAGAGTAAGCCAGACCCCTACCTCACACCACACACCAGGACTCCTGGGGGTGGAAGACCTGCTTGTGAACAGTAAAGCCACAGTCGGCCAAGCACACGCACGCTACCTCGGGGCTAAGGCAGGTACGGACACAAACCAAGGGGGTCGGCAAACTGAGGCTCCAGGACCCACGTCTGGCCCACTACCTGTTCCTACAAATAAAGTTTTACTGGAAAGAGCCCCAACACTGTCTGCAGCTGGCAGCTCTCCAGCCACAATGCCAAGGTTGGACAGGTGTGACAGGTCACAAGGCACACAGGGCCTAAATTCCCACTATCTGACTCTTTACAGAAAAAAGTGCTGACCCCTGTACCAGGATGAGCCAGGGAAATGCACACAAGAAACCAGATGCAGCCCGAGGCCATGGCTTAGGGTCACCAGGCACCTCCGGGCCAGGCCTCTGTGGCTGTGCTTAGCTCGTCTACCCCTTGGGCAGATGGAAAGGCTGTTGCAGCCCTTCCACAGGTGGAAAGACCAACGCCCAGGCCGATAGACAAATCCGTCCAGGTCAGGGTCAGCAGCCGCACTGGGGCCCCACGCAGGCCCCTCCTTTCCCTGTGCTGCCCCCCGGGCCTGTCAGCGAGGGCTGGGTGAAATAAGCCAGGGGAATCCGGCCTGTGAGGTTCAGGTAGCCAGCTGCCTAAGGTTAGCGGGTCCCTGCGGCCAGGAGAACCAGCTGCCTAGACGCACCCCTAAAGACGGGGGATCTGGTGGCGGAACAGAAGACAAAGGAAGTGTTTCCTCTTCCTAGTCCCCAGGACACTTCGCCAGGACCCTACCTGTCTGGCCACCATATCACCTCTTTGGAGAAAACAGACACACAAATTGCTACTTCCCCCAGAGTGGGGAGCCAGGAGGGCGGGCTGGCTTGGCCTCTACTGTAAACATGAAGCTAGAAAATTCCAGGAGTGGGAGGAGAACGCAGTGCTGTGTCCTGCTAGCGTGTCCCGAAAAGGCAGGGAATCCCCAGGTGAGGCCCAACTTACACCTCTCTGTGGAGGCCGCTGGCCAGGCTCTATGAGCCACACAGACCTGGAGTCAGGTCCCCTGCTTGGACCCTTGCTGACCCTGACCACATGCACGTCCAGCCTCATCCACAGGGAAAAGAGCAGACAGCCTGTATTGGCATGAGAGGGGTCCAGCCTGGGGGTACTTCTCTGGGACAGCTCAGCTCCACTGCAGGAGGTCCCGCCAGCCCCACTCTGTGCCTGCCCTGCACTTGGCCAAGGCCGCAATCCTGGGCTTGGGCTCTTTTTCCTATTTTAGCCTATTTTTGAGGTCATGGCAGGGACAGGAGAAAAGGGCCGCACCCTGCAATTTCCCACCCTCCAGAGCGTCCAAACTGCTGGGACCCCCCTGCGGAATGTCCTCTCCCAGCAGCCTTCCTGGAATAGCAGCGGGGGTGGACCCCTAATTACCCTCACCACAAACAAGTGGTCCGGCCCAGCTGGCTGGTGGGCGAGCAGAGCTGTTGGGAGGCCCCAGGGGCACAAGGGCAGCTTCTGGGCACACTGAGCCAGGGCAGATGGGTGACCTAGCCTCACGGGGGAAACGAACAGCAGGAAGCAGCCCGGACCCCATAAACCATGGCAGATGGCAAGGCCTCCCGGGAAAGCTGGGGAACTGAGGCCCAGCGGGGAGCCCCCCAGAGGCAGGTCCCGCCCCGCCCACCAGCCAGAAGGCAGGCCTTGGGGCTGGAACACGGTGGCCGCCCCTGGTTCCCTAAATAAAGTCTGACGGCACATGGCCATGCCCAGCTGGTTCAGTGCTGTGTGTAGCTGCTTCTGTGTTACAAGGGCAGAGAGTGGCTGTGACAGGGACCCTGTGGCCCGCAGAGCTGAGAGCACTTGCCACCTGGCCCTTCAAGAGAAAGTTCCAAGCTGAGTTCATCAGAAGAGCGGCAGCTGGGGAGGACCCAGCCGAGGGCCCGAGGCCTAGGGTCTCCTGACCCAACACTCTCCCACCTCTGTGCCACCGCCTGGCCCTAGCCACGTGGCCCTGGCCTGGACCTCCACCAGGCCCCTGCCCCGCCCCACAGACTGAAGCCAGAAGGGTCTAGAAGAAACCCAAGTCACCACGTCCCTCCTGCTCAGAACCTCTGGGGACTCCTGCCTTGCTCAGAGTGAGAGTCCAAGGCCTCCTCACTTGCACCACCTGGAACGATCCAGAAGATGTGATCTTTCTGATTGGGACACACACAGAAACGACTGGGACCTGTTCTGCTCGTTGCTGTCCCCAGGATCTAGCACCGAGCCTGGGACACAACAGGCACCGGCTGGAGAAGAGCAGAACCATGAGTCTGGAAGGCCACGTGGGCTCAGCCACAGGCAGGAAGGCCGCCTTGACATGGGCCCCCGGAACGGCGCAAGGGGCTGGCGGGCAGCAGGAGTCGCGCTCTGAGTGACGGGCGAGGGAGGGCTGGGCAGAGGCCGGGGAAGGGTTACGGTGGTGCATGAAGCCGTTGTTGCACAGGCCCACGCCGAGCGCCACGGCCTCCTCTCGCTTCTGGCAGTCTCCCTGGCATGGAACAGAGGGGCACAGTGGCCTTAGGTGAGCTGGCAACTCTGAGCCACATCCCGCCAGAGCCACCGCCCACACCTCCTCATCCACGCTGCTCCTCTAAGTCCCCTTCCACTTGAGGCTTTGTCCCTGCAACTGAAAACTTGCCAACTGACACCATCAGAACCAGGGGATGTGGTTCCTCTCAGGGCCACCTGGGCGACCCGTCTCCCCCCGGAAGCCTGGAGAGGACAGGCCAGTGCGCAGGGCACTGTAGGGTTCTGCCCCAGCCGACCCTCCCTGGCAGACGTCCTGAGCAGGACCGTGCTCAGGACACACCCCCACCTCAGGGCCAGACAAGGAGTCACCATCCTGCGGGGCCACAGGAACCTCCCTGCCCAGGTGCGGGACACCTGAGGGGTGGGGGCAGGACAGGAGGCAGGTGTGTGCTTCTTCCCAGCAGCGGCCCCTGAGGTGGTCCCCGGGGCTCCCCCTCCTCAGACTTCCCTGGCGCCTGGCTCCCAGGTCTGCCCCACCTCCTCCCAGGGAGCCCTGTCCCCTGCCACCACCACCCCCGCTAAATTATCCAACATCATTTCTGTTGCCTGCAACCCAGATAATCTCAATACAGTGGCGGAGAGAGAGTGGAAGGGCAGCGGGGGACTTGGGCAGAGGACAGCAGGACAAAGGCCCAGAGGTGGGAAGGAGAAACCAGGAGGAGCAGGGCAGCCAGGGGAGCAGCCAGGCGGGGGCAGGGGCCTGGAGCCTTGCTGTGTCCCCCTGGGGACAAGGCTGCAGTCCTGAAGTCTGTGGACTGAGAAAGGAGCTGGGGAGGGGGTCACTGGCAAGAGGCCCTCCAGCCGCCTCCCTCCCCAACAACTGGCCAAGGAGCGGCAGAGGGTTCTGCGGCCCTCCCTGCCAGCAGCCTGGGGTGAGGAGAGCATTTTCCCAGGTTCAAGGGACACCGCTGCTCTATCAGAGGTGGCTGCTGCTGAGCACAGGCCAGGCCCTGAGCAGGTGGGGGCAGCTCTGGCCTTGGGTTTACTGACCCAGCCAGACAGTGCTAGAGAGCCAGTGAGCTCAGGCCCAGCTGAGGGAGGGCCCCAAGGGGCTGCAGCCCAGGCAGCCACCCCCAGCTGCCAGGATGGCAGGAGGGACATCCAGGGTCCAGGTGGCGCAGGCCCAGCTCAACAGCCAGGCAGGCGGGGCAGCATCTGGCATCCACCTGACTTCTGGGCAGCCTGGGCTCCCCACCCTGAGGGACCTGGGGCAGGTGACCAGCGAGGTCCCTCACCACAGCAGGGCAGACACAGGTTAGAGTGTCTCACTGGGGTCCTCAGCCCCATCCTGCCCACTCACGGCTCACCCTCGGGCTCCTGCCCTGCTGCGCACGCCACTCCCCTGGGGCCTTTGCACCTGCTCTTTCCTCCACCTAGGGTGCCGCCCTGGGCTTTTCAGGCCTCAGCACTCGGTCACCTGCTCTGAGTCCTCCCCTAACTATCCCAAAAGTAGTCCCCAAGCCCTCCCCCACAAGTCCTCCCCAGAAACACCATCCGTCCCTCTCACTGCCCAGCACACTGGGGGCTACGGTAGGGTGGTTAGGGGAAGGACTCAGAGCAGGTGACCGGTGCTGAGGCCTGTTCTGCTTAAGGTCTGTCTCCCAGTAGAATTCGCACCGTGTGGGCAGGGCCCTGGCACTGGCCTGTGCACTCACACGGCCTCACAAGGAAGCCCAAGCCTAGCCCTGATGGGACATCAAACATGGAAGGAAGCGGGGAGGGGAGTGGAGGGCCGGGAAGCTGACCTTGAGGCCGCTCTGCAGGGTTCTGTGCCCCTGAAACAGGGGGATCATCCCGCCACACCCCAGAGCTCTGGGGGATGAAATGGGCTCCAGGGGTCCCGCTGGGTTGGAGGCAGCAGAGGTGATGCAAGGCCGTGGGGCAGTGGGAAAGGCCCTCTGCATGAGTCTGAAGGCCCGCGCAGGCCTCTCGTGCCGAGCATGTGCCAGTCTGGGCGGTCAAGCCAGAAGCAACCACCACACCTGAGCTGCCTGACAGGGGAAACTGAGGCATGGCAGGCTGGCTCTCCCCACCACCAGGTCATGGCTGGGGAAACTGAGGTTCAGGGTGGTCGGCGGCCCAGGACTCTGTCCCTGTTCAGCTGTCACCCTCACTCCTGGCCTCTGCCTCTCCCGCACTAGCCCTCGCTGCCCATGCTGAGCCCAGCTGCAGTTGGCGCCTGCCATCTGCCTGGGAAGGGAGTTGGCAGAGCAGGCAGGCAAGGTCCTGCCAAGCCACATGGACGTCGGCACACTCATGCCCTCTGAGCCTGGCTCCGTGGCCTGGTCCCACTCGCTCCAGCCCCAGCCCCAGCCCACCAACCCTGTCCCCTGGGCATCTAGGAGCCTGGGCAGCAGGGAGAGGGGAGAGCGTGAGCTCTGTGCTGCCCACTGTGACCGCGGCGGTCAGCTGACCTCTCTGAGCTGCAGTGCCTCACCCGTGTTTCTGCCCATCCTCGCCAAGGTCTGCACGCTGGAGTGGTCCACGCACACATGACCAGGGCCACCATCAATACAGGGCATCTTTACAACTGACCGCGAGGCACCACAGCCCCAGCCTCTACAGTGTCCTACGACTGGTGCCCAGAGGCAAGTTGGGGAACCCCAGCCTCAGTTCCTCATCAGTAAAACGGATCAGGGCTGTACCTTCCCCAGGCCATTCTGAGGGTTAAATGAACTAGGAGGAGAGCAGGTCAGAACTGACCCTTACCCTCAGAACTAAAAGACTCCCTGCCTGGGTAGTGAGTCCAGAGCCCCTCGTGAGCATCAAGGGAGGAATCCTGAGCAATCCCAGCTTCTCTCAGAAATTCCTGTCCATTTACCCACAAACCGGTTTAGGGGACCGTCTGGCCAATGAGAACTAAGCAGAAGACGGTGGGTCAAGGGACAACTGTGAGAAGTTTTCTCCCTAATATGAAAATTGAAAAAGCACTTTCAAACTGAACTGCTACTGGCTTTGGGCCATAGTTCATTATAAATGAGATACCTGGAGGTGTGGCAGCCATTTGTGATTGTGAGGCAACTAGCAAGAAGCTAAGAGAACCAAACAGAAAGGTGCATTTCTGGGTGCAAATAGCATTGCTGGGTTCTAGGACCGTGAACTCTGAACATTTAGTTATATAAGAGAAAATGTCTTTACTGTATTAAGTCCAGTTCCTACTATGAGAAGACAAAAGCATTTCTAACTGATTCAGTAGGCATTCAACTGACATTTTGTCCTAAGGAGCAGAATAACCTACAAGTTAGAAATAAGGAGATGTCCAGAGGAAGGGGAAGCCCCCTTGAGCCACTCTATTACATGTTCTCTGTTGCTCCTGCTGAGGTTCCAGGTGGGGATGGGCCTTTGATGTCATATCCTGTCTTGTTGGTTCCAAACACTCCTCAGACCTGCCCCACCCCCAGCCTTTGGGGAAACATCTACTTTTCCCTGTGACACCAGCAGGCTGTCCCCTGGCACAAGTGGAGTCTGGGAAACATGAGGCCACAGAGTCCATAGCAGCGAGGCCCGGGAAGCTCAGAGCCCCAAAGCCAGGGCTGTCTGGGCTGCAGCCAAAGCACCTGAACTACAAAGCAGGCACCCACGTGGCAGCTCACCTGCCCGAGGATCACCTGCCCGAGGCACAGCTGCCCGAGGCTCAACTGCCTGCTGCACACCTGTCCGTGGCTCACCTGCCCAAGGCTCACCCGCCTGCTGCACACCTGCCCGTGGCTCGCCTGCCCAAGGCTTACCTGCCTGCTGCACACCTGCCCAAGGCTCACCTGCCTGCCGCACACCTGCCTGCTGCACACCTGCCTGAGGCTCACCCGCCTGTTGCATACCTGCCTGTGGCTCACCTGCCCGTGGGCTCACCTGGCAGCCGCACACCTGCCTGAGGCTCACCTGCCTGCCGCACAGCTGTGAGGCCAACTCTGCAGACGTCCCCACTGCTGTCTCTTGGTCTCACTGTCCCATGCCCGCGAATCCCCCTGTGGTTTCTTTAGCCTTCTTCGCTGACAGAACTTGGGCCCGCCTTGGGTCCTCCGCAGGAGGCGAGGACTGCACTAAGAGCTACACTCGCCAAGCAGTGACTCCCACCAGGCTGCGTTTTTTACAGGTGGGCAACCTGAGACACAGATACGGTAACCAGCGGCCCGCCCGAGGTGACGCAGCCAGGAAGTAGCAGAGCCAGGATGTGAACCGGGTCTGCCTGGCATGCCTCTGGGCTGACTGCACAGAGTCCCCAGGGGGCAGTGCAGTGGGGGGTTAGAGGCCCTGCACTTCTAGACAGCAAGTCTGAGCCCAAGGCCAGGGTCTTGCAACCCCTCTGATTTCTCGGTCCCACTGTTACAGCAAACACTGAAACACCCACAGCTCACACTAAGGACATTCTGTTAGCCTGATTTTTTGTGAAGCACTTTTCTAAACCCACTTTTGAAGTTACTTGGTGCCGAGAAACATATAAATTGAGTCTCCACAGCAGTCATCAGTCATTTGCTCAGTGTGAGAAAATCCAGCCAGCAAAACTGTGGTTTTTGAATGGAAGGAACTTTTTATGAACACTAAATTTAACAATTACTCAGGCTGGCTTACAGCTCTGCTCTGCAGCTGGTTTCATGGTTTGGTTTGGCTTGGTTTTAGTACTGAGGATTGAACCCAGGGGCTCTCCACTGAGCCCCACGCCCAGTCCTTTTTTATTTTTTTATTTTGAGACAGGGTCTGACTAAGTTGCTGATGGTTTCACTGAATTGTTAAGACTGGCCTCAATCTGTGATCCCCGTGCCTCAGCCTCCTCAGTCACAGGTGTGATGGGTCTGCACCACCAGGCCCAGCTCTGGCAGTTTAACTGGACCTTCGTCCATTATCATGTTGCAGGGTCCCATCTTTTCTCAGACCATGAATGAACATTCTGTGAGCTCCCTGAAAAATTCCCAGAATCAGGCAGAGTTCTGGATGGGGTGAGATGGGCCCAGCCCTATCCTGTCTTTGCCGTGGTGAGGCTGTGCCTCCTGGAACCAGGCCCTGGCCTTTCTGGGCCCCATCCCTCCCCTCTGTAAATGGGTTGAAGGCCACGGTAGGATAGCGGACAAAGCCCAGCCAGGGCCTGGCCAGAGGAAACCCTGTTAAGTGACCATTAATAGGAGCCATAAAGAAGGAAGGACAGGCAGGCGGGCTTGACCGCTGGACCTCAATGGAGCAAACAACTCTGCAGGGTCAGCAAGACTGATGGAGGGATGTCTAAGCCTCTGCTGGCCTCGGGCTTTCTTGAAAGGAAGACCCTGGCAAGAGGCTCCAGTTTGGTGCCAGGGTGTGAGAACCACTTTCTGTTCTTTACAATTACCTGGTCTTGGGTATCTGGATACACAGCACAAGTGGTATAAGATGTGTATATATATTATTTATGGGACCTAAAAACCCAGGAAATTCTACAACTTGAGGACATGTGCTAAGTGACATGAGGTGGTCACAAAAGGTTGGTATGCTGGGATTTCATTCTCAGGTGGTCCCTAGAGTAGTCAACTCCAGAGACAGAGCCCAGGACGTGGCTGGAGGGTGGGGTGGGGCTGGAGGGTGGGGCGGGGCTGGAGGGTGGGGCGGGGCTGCAGGAGGGGGCGGGGCTGCAGGAGGGGGCGGGGCTGCAGCAAAGGGCTGGCTGCCCCTTCACAGGTAGAGCTTCAGCTCTGTGTGTGGGGGATGTCTGCAGGACATCAGGCCTGTACTTAATGCCACTGGAGCTGCACACTTAAAAGGTGTTAAGCAGGTAAACTTGCACTATGTGCCCTGGCCACCATTAAAAACACAAATTGGGGCTGGGGTTGTGGCTCAGCGGTACAGCAGTCGTCTAGCATTTGCGAAGCCCTGGGTTCAGTCCTCAGCACCACATAAAAATAAATAAATGTCCAACTACAACTAAATGTGTGTGTATATATATACACACACACAGACACACACACATATTTAAAAAAATAAAACAACACAAGGCTCCACATTCCAGGAAGCCCCCCTCCTCGGGCAAAGCCAGATGCTGGCCGCCCAGGTCAGGGGTCCTCACCTGGGCCAGCAGCCAGTCGACCAGCTTGCTCCCGGGCAGCACGGACTTGTAGGTCTTCAGGTGGTAGTCACGGTCTCTGTGAGGAGGAGGGGGTGACAGATGAGCAGGGGGCGCAGTGGGGCCTCCTGGGCTTGCCGAGATCTCGAGGCGCAGGGCAGGGGCCAGGCAGAGGCCCAGCCCCGACCCCACACCTGAGCCACAGTGTGACGTCCCCCCAGGCCTCCCCTCCCCCAGGGTGCAGGCACTAGGCTCTAGGGCTCTCTCACTCTCGCCCGAGGACCTCAGCCGGGGCACTGTGCCCTCCGAGAGACCCGTGGGCTATCAGGAGCCGGGGTGAGTGCTGCTGGCATCTTGTGGTGGAAGCCCGGGGCCGCGGAACATCCTCAAAGAGGACTCATCTGGCTGAGATGCCTCAGCGCACAGGCCCAGGAGCCCGGGACCCTCACATGAGAAAACTCAGCCTTTCCCTGTCCTTCCCTCTGTTCTGTGTGACGGTCCTAGGTTCAAAGATCCCGGCTATGGTGACACAGAAGCCCCTCTCTGGGGCCAGGGTGGCCAGCGAGGTCCCCGGGTCTCTCCTGTGAGTCCTGTGGCAGCGGCAGCCTGGGCCATCCCGCAGCCTTCCAGGTAGCCCCCGATTTCCGAGGCCAGCCTGAGAGGCCGAGGAAGGGTCTGGCTGAAGAACTGCTCCAGCTTCAGAACCGGGAGCCCAGCAGCCGCGGTGCACTAGTGAAGGCCCCGGGGCCACTTCCCCAGGCTGGCCCAGGGCAGCAGCAGAGCAGAGGAGCCGGGAGGCAGGACTGGGGACCAGGGTCGGGTACCAGGGACCCAGGAGAGCCGGCAAGAGCTAAGGATGGGGCAGAGGAACGTGCAGCCGGGGTAAGAGTCTGGTGGCCCTGGGACCCTGCATCCACCACTGAAGCTTCACATAGGGAATGATCGCTCGATGGCAATGGCGCCCACAGAGCCAGCACCACTCAAGGCACCTCCTATGAATTTAGCCCCACGGCACCCCAGAGCTGTGAGTGACTCTGTGCCCCTTTTACAGAGGCAGAGGCAGAGGCGAGCGCTGGATCCACCACTCACTCGGGATGGCCCCGGCTGCAGGCCTACGCTGCCCAGCGTCAGCCCTTTTAATTTCAATTCAATCCAAAAAAAAAATAAAACTTATAAAATAACATTAAGTCAAATTAAAGATCACGTTCCTCAATCTCCATGTTTGAAAATGCCATGTGACTAGTGCTCCCATATGGGACAACGGACACAGGGCACTTCCACCAGTGTAGGCAGCTCTACTGGACAGCAGGGCCCCAAATGAAGTGACAAGCACAGAGCACGGCGGAGACACCACGTCTGAAGGGTGAAGAGTATCCCATGCAGCGGGAAGAGCAAGTGCAAAGGCCCCGGGGCACATCCTGTAATCCCCACTCCAGAGAAAAAAGTCAAGGTACAGGGGGTGTCGAGTGACTGCCCGAGGTCACAGAGCTGGCAACTAGCAGGCACATTCAAACTCAGCCAGTCCCTGGTTCTAGGGTTGACACCCTCTGCCCTCACCGCAGTGCTTCCCAACAACCGCCCACTCCATCCTGTGACAAACCTCCAGGGTAGGTACCGCTATTAGCCCACTTGATAGAGAAGGAAAGTGAGGCTCAGAGAGGCGAAGGTGCCAGCCACAGGCCACACATCTGAGAAGAGGCAGAAGTGAAGTGGGGACTTACTTGATCACCGGGGTGTGGAGGCTGTGGAGACGGCAGTACAGCCTCACACCCTGAAAGAAGAGAGAGGGGAGATGGGATCAGGCCACACGGTTCGGGGCCCCGAGGCTGCTGGAGAGTGCAGAGATGGCCCTCAGAACAGAGCAGGGGCTGTCCCGTGGCGCACGCCTGTGATCCTAGGGGACTGGGAGGCTGAGGCACGAAGAGCTTGGGTTCAAAGCCGGCCTCAGCAACTTAGAGAGGCCCTGTCTCAAGACACAGGGGGTTGGGATGTGGCTCGGAGGTCAATGGTTACGGCCCCGGGGTTCAACACCCAGTGCCAGAAACACAACACAACAAGACATCAGGGTCGGGGTGGGGTTGGCAGGGGAAGTGGAGGGGAAGACAGGCCGCTGGACAGAGAGAGGCCTGCTGTGCATGACCTCTGCTGGGTCAGGGTCATGGCTCAGGTGTCAGCTCAGGGTGGAGGGTGGCGAGCACCTGCCTTGGACATGATATCCTCCAGCTCGCTCCGGGCCTTGTATGTGCCATCCTCATAGCGGAAACGGTACATCACCTGCTCGTTCTTGAACTGGTGCTTGTCAGAAACTGGAGGGAACCAGGGGCGGCCAGTGAGGCTGGGCACCCCCCCCCGGCTCCCCACCCGTGCCCAGTGGGCTGGCTGGCCCCACTTCCCCAGTGCGCAGACGAGGAACGCAGGTCCCCTGCAGTGCAGGGCCACCGGAGACCTCCGGCAGGCCAGGCACCTGCGGAGGAGGGGCCCAGACCACCTGTCTGGCTCAGCCTGTGGGGGGCCCAGGGGTCTCAGCCACACAGCCTCCAAGTCACCCTGGATGCTGTGATCCCTGCAAATCCTGCTAGGCCCAACCTCTGAACCCCAAGCTCTCGGGCCAGGCCCCCCAGCCCCACAGCTGCCCCCGCTGGACTCCTACTCCCACCTGGGACCCAGCACCTCTGCCCAGCAGCAGAGGAAGCGTGAGGTGCGGCCCTGAGCCGCCGGTTCTCTGCAGGACTCAGCAAGTGCCTCGCCCTCACGCATGCGAGAGCCACTGCCCTGTGGGCCAGGACGTCCTGGGCCTCGTCCCCCGACGGCCTGCTCAGAGGCAGCCTTGCTGCCTCCCTGCCTGCGCTGAACAAGCCACCCCGGCTCGGGCTGCCCCCACCGGGAACCGCAACGCCCCTCACCTTTGGGTACTGGCCTGGGCCCCCTTCCCAGAGACCCCCAGACCCCACTTGGAGATGAGCCACCGCGACAGGTCACCTCCTGCCCTGCTCTCGCTCCTTGGGCACCCACACCTCCTGGACACAGACCTTTACTTCTGGGTTTTATCCTCCCCCAGTGGCAAGGCCAGCTCCCCGGGGACAGGCGGCTGCACTGCCTGCCCACCCCGTGTGGCCAGCACGCCCAGCCTGGCGCTTGGTAACTGCTCGTGGAACACTGAAGCTTGGGCCGTGACCCTCCCCTCTGAATGGTGGGGGGACATCCCCTGCCACCACCTCTCCCAGGTGTCCCTGTCTGCTCCTGTCCCGGGGGAAGGCCGGGAAGCAGCCGTTTGAGGACATCCGCACCCGGGGGCAGGGCGGGCAGGGAAGCGGGCAGCTGCCCAGGAGGGCCCGGCTCGCGGCCGCGCAGTCTGCCTGGTCTGACGCCCGCCCACCACGGCCGGCCACGCACCGTGGTGGATGATGCCGTTCTCCAGCAGAGCCTGGCCCAGGTTGACCCCTTCCTCCGTCTTGCTGATCTCGCCGATCTCCAGGAGCCAGGCCACAAACTCACTGTGGGAACAGGAGAAAGGGCTGGGGGCCGGGGCTGGGGGGCTGGAGGGCTGGGGGCCTGGGGGGCTGGAGAGCTGGAGGGCTGGGGGGCTGGAGGGCTGGGGCTAGCAGGCCGGGATGGGGGGCCGGGGCTGGGGGCCAGGGCTGGAGGGCCAGAGCTGCGGGGCCGGGGCTGCAGGGCTGGGGGGCTGGGGCTGGGGCTGGGGGCTGCAGGGCCGGGCCCGGCCATGGGACCCTGAAGCCAGTCAGAACCTCCCACGGAAAGCGAGGCTGGGGAGCCCAGCCTGGCCACCAGTGAAGGCCTGCGCATCTCCCATTACCCATGGCAGAGGGACACATGGCCAGGTCCTGGGTCTGCCTCAGGCTCAAAGGATGGAGCAGTGGACGGATGGGTGGACCAATGAATGGACAGACAGACAAGTGATGGACAGGTGACTGGCAGGCAAGTAGATGGGCCGGTAAAGGAAAGGAAGGTGAGAGGGTCTACCCTTCCTGAAAGGTGCCAGACTCTTCCTGCCCCAGGGCCTTTGCACTGCCTGTTCCCTCTGCCTGGAAATGCCCTTCCCCAGCTCTTCATGTGGCCTTCTTTTCATCCTTCAGGTCTCAGCACAAACATCACCTCCTTGAAGGAGGCGCGTTGTCTGGCAACACAACCCACTCAGTGGCCCTGTTCTTCCTCCGTAGCGCTTATCACTGTCTGAATTTATCTCATTTGCAGATTTATCCCTTTCTCAGCCACCTCCTACAGCCAGAACGTAATCTCCCTGTGAACCGAGTGCTATCTACTGTGTCCCAGCCTGGGAGAGGCCTCACGCACAACAGGACGCACTAATCATCCACTAAACAAATAAAGGAAGCAACCATCAAGCAAGGAGGACTGTTCTGGGTCAGCAGGAAGGTCGGGGAGACAGTATGTCGGGGGGCAGAGGAGACGGGCGGCTCTCGAGCCCAGCACACCCGGTGGGGAGAGGCCAGCCAGGAGATCTCGCTCCCGGGAGATCTTCCTGAGCTCAGCACAGAATTTAGCCCTCATGAGAGAGCAGGAAGGGGGACCTGTTTTGTGCTCAATGACAGCAGGTGGCAGCCAGCCAGGGCCCCACGCTCTCCTGCTCACTGAAGCCTGCTGTCCCTCGGGGAAACTATTTTTAGCCTCCCGGGGTTTGGCAGGGGAAGCCCTTCGGTGTGTAGGCAGCGGTGTGCCAGGCAGTCAGAAAGCCCTGCTGGAGGCGGGAAGGAGACCAGCGCGGGGAAGGAGAGCGCTCACTCTCAGAGTCCCACAGCCCAGCACCCAGACCCGCCGCCAGCAGCTGCAGGAGGGAGCGGATGTCTGCGTGCCCACTCTCGGAAGCCGGGACCCAGCGTCCAGCTGCCCACCAGCTGTCCGGCTGGGGGGCCACCTCTAGCACTGGCCAGCAGCCCTGAGCCAGGAAGGAGGGACAGGAAGTGGCCCTCAGCAGCTGCGGGGGTGGGAGAAGACAGTCACAGGACAACAACGTGGACCCATGAGCTCCCAAGCTGGACCTTGCCACCTTCTGGGGATCAGGAAGGTTCACGGCGTTCTGGACAAATTTGGGCGACTTTCTATCCCTGTCTGGGCCTCGCAGGGTCCACCTGGCAAGGGGTTCACTCAGGAACCTTCTGGGTTTGGTGGGGGTACCTTGTGGTCATAAGGAACCTCGGCCTGGACCCAGCTGCACAACCAGCCGAGCTCTCCCTGCGGGGCCTGCGCTCTCCCGCCCACCGCCTCCAGCCAGCAGCCAGTGCCCAGGAGCGTGGCCCCAGGGAAGGCGTGGGCCTCCGTGGGACACCGTGAGCCAGCACAGGGCAGGACTCAGTGTGTGAGAAGCCAGTTGGGAGGGCAGACAGTGCAGCGCGAAGGGCAGCAAGCTCCAGGTTCCAGAAAGATGTGACCTAGAGCAGGCTGCTGTCCCTGGACGGGAAAAGCCCCCCTGGAGTGGCCAGAGCTGCTGCAGATCAGGGCTGGGGTCCGCTGACCAGGGCGAGTCAGCCCCCGGCCTCCTCCTGACCCACTGAACACTCACTTAGCCCACACCAGGCCAAGGCCCAGCGGAGCCAGGCCACCAAGCCAAGTCCCCTCGGGGGCCCTTTGTCTTGCCTGCTGCCTGCTAGGCCTGGGCTCTCACCATGGTGGAGGTGTCCACAGCACGCCTGACAAATGGATCCTCCTCCTCCTCACAACTCATCCCCACACCTGGGCACACAGGAGGCCCAGGCAGGGAGGCCCGGGCAGGGAGGCCGCCCCCTCCAGGTCAGTAAGGAGGTCCACCTCCAGCAGATGTCAGTAACTTAACTGCCTCTAACCACCACGGACTGTGGAACCAAGGCTCTCTCCTTCCAGGAAGCCTTCGCTGACCGCCCTGCTGACCACACCTTGTCCCATGTGGTCCCCTGAGCTCTGGCAGCCCCCAAGAGCACCCTCCTCTGGCCTCTGTGACGAGGCTCATCCTCACCCCAGGCCCTGCTGCGCCTCCGAAGTGCCTTCTCAGCACCTAGAATAAAATTAGAGCCCTGACCCAGGCGCTGCTGACCCAGCCCCTCTGGTTCCCGTGGCAACCCTGGTCTCCCACCCTGGGGCCACCTGCGGCCTCCTGCCTCCCTGCTGGCCTCCCTCCACCCTCAGGACTCCCACCTGCTGTTCCCTCGGCTGCTCCGGGTCTTCTGGCGGGTGTTGGTCACTCGGACCTTGTTGAAACAGCACCCCGAGAGGCCCGTGCACCCCCTGAACCAGCCCCACTCCCTCCCTGCCTTGCAGCTCCTGGCAGAGTCCAGAAAGACCCCTTCACTTCATCCGTCCTGCGTCCTGCGTCTGGCTACTCTCTAGACAGGTGTCTCCCTGAGGGCAGGCACTCCTAGGGTTCTGTCCCCAGCTGGCCCAGGGGAGGGGTTGGGTCAATAGGAGCAAAGGATGGTTGAATCTGATGGTTTCAACTAACCTGAGGGTGGCGGAAGGCGTGGGCCCCCTGGGGGCCTCCGCAGTGACACACAGGTTTTGCACCTAGGTCACTTTTATGTATAGCCACCTCACAGGTGTCACCTGCCTCCTCCAGCAACCCTGAGG
The DNA here is from genome assembly GCF_964194105.1 of Spermophilus citellus. Classification (NCBI taxonomy): domain Eukaryota; kingdom Metazoa; phylum Chordata; class Mammalia; order Rodentia; family Sciuridae; genus Spermophilus; species Spermophilus citellus. Next base: position 43,353,346 of record NC_138198.1, on the reverse strand, counting down.
GCCATTTTATTCTCTTGGATCACAGATTGAAATTCAGCAAGGTTAAGAGGCTTGTCCAATGTCACGCAGCGAGAGAGTGAGGGAAACGAGACCTGAGCCCAGCCCTTGAAGACCGAAAAGCCAAACCAGACACGTTTTGGATTCACAGATAAAAATGAGCAAACACGCAGAGCAGGAGATGGGCAGAGCACGCCAAGTCACCAGCCCACGTGCTGGGCCTTCTCCTCGCCCTTAAAGTGGGGACAGCAGCAGTGACCCGCCTCTGTCAGTGCCGGGCAGCAGAGGCAGGGCTGAACAAACCGTCTCTGAGGCCACTGACTCCGTCCACAGGAGGGGACCAGCTCATTCAGAGCTCGGGAGCTGGCCCCGTGGGAAAGAGGCCTCAGCCGGGCAGGTGCAGAGGGCGCTGCGCGGGAGGCAGGTTTCTTAGAAGGTCTCCCTCGGGGCTTGTGGCCTCCTGGGCCCCATGGCTAAAAAGCAGTCTGTGAACCTGGCCCTGGTTCCAAGGGGCAGGAGGAGCTCCTCTGACACTCTGGGCTGGGCAGGAGGTAGGAAGGTTCTCTGACCAGAGGCCGGAAGCAGCCCCTCCCAGAAAGGGGCCGGCCAGGATTAGAGATGAGCTGGTGGAGAGCAGCCAGGCCCCTTCGCTGCCTCCCAGGCCCCAACTCTCCTCTCCACAGACACCCCAGGGAGAGCAGAACCCCAGCTGCTGACCTGGACCCCAAGCTCGGCCCTGGGCCCCACCCCTCCAGGCTGGGCTCAAGTGGACACCGACTGTCTGCAGGCATTTTAACCTTAGCACAGCTAAAACCAGGCTCGCTCGGCCCGACTTTCTCCCACTTCCCATCTCCTCTTCCCCCGGCTGCGGTACCCACCGCCTTGCCCCTTCCTCCCACATGCAGGGTTCCTATGAGACTTCCCTCCTCATGTCCAGGTTCCTGTCCAGCCCAGGTCGACACCCACTTCTACCAGAAGCTTCAAAAAGTGAAGAGTGGGCTGAGCTCCACCCGCCTCCCACCCTCCTCCCCTTCTGCTCGGCCACCCCAGGCGCCAGCAGCGGGCAGCCACTCCACAGCATGCATGCGCTGCCAGCCATGGCGTGACAAGGACCTCACAGTGGGTTGAAAACCCGCCTGGGACCCCAGCCTCGTGACTCTGAGGTGGCTCCACAGGAACAGTGGTCCTGGGTGGCTCTGCCCAGGAGGGCGCGGGGAGGGGTGTGGGAGTCGGCCGGGGCGCACTCACTTGCCCAGGAAGCACTTGGGCACAGTGCTCAGCTTCCGGCGCCGGTCCTTGATGAGGTTCACCTTCTTGCTCATCATGAGGTGGTACAGCTTCTCCCCCTTCTCCGCGATCATGACGTAGGCGTCGCGCTCCATACCCAGCTTCAGGCCTGCTCGGGGACAGAGCGGAGCAGCCGCAGCTCCTGAAAACTGCCCCACCAGCCCCACCAGCCCCACCGCGACCACCCAGGCAGCCATGGGCAATTCCTGTCGGCCACTGGTGCTCCAGACACTGCCATGCAGTCCTCACAGGCACCGCCTCGCACGGCAGGGTCCGGCCCTCACCCTGGGAGCCAGCCCCACAGCCACGTTCCCCCAGCCCCGGGTGCGGTTCCAACCGCAGAGGCTGGCAGAGAGCCTGGAGCCCCCTGCACTCCAACCTGGGCTGCCAGCTGGCCGACCCTCCAAACTGACCTTCCTCTCTGCACACCGTCCAGTCTGGACAGCAGCAGGGGCAAGCAATAACGGCAGACACCTTCACAGTGGGACGACACGCAATGGGTCCCTCACAAGAACCTGGAACCATGACAGGATCCAGGACCGTCCCCAGGTCACACTGAGGCCCAAGGAAGTCAGGTTCTCAGTCCGACGGCCCAACAAGAAAGGGCGGAACCAGGATTTTGATCCAGGAAGTGGGCTCCAGACCTGGCTCCTGACCACAGCACCAGCCTGCGCACCAGCCCAATTCCAATGACCAGAGCCCCTTGGGCCCCACCTGACCCATGACCATGGTCACCCAGTGCCGGCCACAGCACCCCCCCAGGCCTGCCATAGCCACCCTGGTCAGTTTCAGAGGTCACATCCTTGCCCAACAAGGGCCAAGCCCCGTAGTTCACTGGGTCTTTAATGTTTTGATGCAAACTCAACGTTGGAAATACCTCCCGACGGTGCAGGAGTCTCCTGGAGAAGAGGCGCCCACAGCAGTGGCCGTGCTGCCCCCTCCCCAGAGGTGACAGTGACCAGTGCCTGGCTGTAGGTGGAGGGCGGTGGAGCCTGAACCTGGCGCCATGCGGAACGCAGACCCAATGGCCTTCCTTGCCCATCGACTAACACTGGGGAGTGGGACGCAGGAGTCAGGGTTGGGCCAGTCAGACTCTGAGCCGGGGCAAGTGGAGGGCCCCCGGCTGCTCCTGGGTCCCGGGGAAGACCAGCTAGGAAGAGAGTCAAGGGACAGCTGTCCACCATGCCACGGCAACAGCAGGAAACAGGAGGGGACAGAGGCCGGCCCCTGCTCTGCACACCTGGCAGTGGGGGGTCTGGGGCCACGCGTCGGACTCCCCAGGTCCTCAAGTGCCAGGTCTCATGCAGCAGGGTCACAACCCTGCCCAGGAACGTCTGCCTTCCACAGATGAGGACACGGGGGCCCTTCCCAGCCCGGGGGCCTCTGCCCACAGCCCAGTGCCCCCCAGTTCAGAGCACACACCCCACACCCCATCACTGCCAGCCCTGGGGTCCCTTTTGTGACCTGACCTGCCTCGGAGTCCCTGTGCCCAGGGGGTTCCCGACCATGCTCAAGGGGAAGCCCCGAAGGGCCTCTCCCAGACCCTAAGCCAGCGGACACCAACAAGAAGCACAGGCCCAGTGAGCGGCAGGGGAGGGGGCGTCCTGGGGGGACGGGGCAGCCCCATCACCTCCACCCCAGGCACCAAGTCCCTGCACAGTCCCATGGCTCCCGCCAGCTCCTCGTCTCGGAGCTCGGAGCTTTCTGGAGAGAACCCTCGGCCCCTCGTCGGCCACCCTGGCCTGCAGAGCCCTGCGCGGCCCAGGCACCCGGAGCCCAGAGCCGCCAGGAGGGCCCCGCACTCACTCTCGCTCTGCTCCTGCTCGCGGATGATGGCGTCCAGCCACTTCTGCTTCTCCTCGGCCGTCTTGGCCATGCACACGAACCACTTGTTCTTGGCGGTGTTGTGGATCTTCCAGCCATTGGTGACCATGTAGCCGTTGCTGTGGTAGTCGGCTGGCAGGGACAGGTGGCAGGGGTGGGTCATGTGACTCCGGACGTCCCACCAAGGCCAGGTGGGGACCGCCCTTCGCTCCAGCACGGAGGGGCAGGGCCAGCAGCAGGGGCAGGACCCAGAGCTGGACATTCACTGTTGGAACCACCCCTTCCTGGCTGCTCTCTGGGGGAAAGGAAGACCTTCCTCAAAGACCCCTCAGGTCCTCAATGACACGGGGCCTCGTGTAGGCACGCAGACGGAGTGGCAGGGGACACCTGTCAGGAGCCCAGGGGGCCTCCCAGCCTTTCCCTGTGCCACTCGGGCACTAGTACAGCCCCAAGGCCAAGGGCAGGGCCTTGAGGTGAACCAGGACACTCCTGCAGTGGACACCACCCAGCCACGGAGGGCAACGTGTGCCAAGACCCGCGGCAGGGGCAGCGGGGACCCACCACAGGCAGTGGCACAACCTGTGGCTAGACAGCTGTGGCACTGCACGTGACTGAGTGTGTCCAGAGCCTCTTCAACAGGCACATCCACTTAGTGAGCTCGAGAGCACAGGGATTTTACTTAAAATGCTCAGTAAGGAAGACGCAGTGGGGGAAATATGTTTAACAGCAAAGAAACGGTCATCACAGAGTCCAGCTGAGGCCCCTTCTGGGCCGGCAGCGCCCCACAGGAAGGACGAAGGACAGGGCGCTGCCTTCTCTCAGGTGGACGCCTCACGCCCCGGGGGCTCACTCGGGTACCTGCCCACCAGGCACTGTCTGTAGGCAGGTTACACATCACAGTAAAAGGAGTCGTCTGGGCAGGCGGGACGGGCCGGGCTGAGCAGCAGGCCTACCTGTCCCGTCTTCCACGTTCTCCACCTCCATGACCTCGGTGTTGATTCGGCCCCTGAAGATGTACAGGGAGCCATTCATGGATTTGGTCCTCTTGGTGGACTTCTTGCTCCCAGTGACCCTGAAAAAGTTGGAAAATCACCGTCCCCTGAGGGAGACAGCAACACAGAAGGACACGCAGGACAGAGCTGGGTCAGGCTAGGATGGTCAGCCGGTGGGCGGTGGCTTAAGCCAGCCGTCTCTCTCCATCACAGTTTTCTCATCAGAGAAGCAGGCCTAGAGCCTTGCTGACCTCTAAGGACCACTTCCCAGATAATAGGAGACGACATGAGAAGCCAGCAAGAAGCAACAGAAACCCAATCTCCTTGACCAGCAAGTGGGAAGAGGCCCACGGGGCTCCCAACAAGCACTTCCTGAAAAAAGGCCAGAATGGAGGAGAGCTTGGGGTAGGTGATCATCTACCCGCACGCCTGCCCGCCCACCCACCAACCATCCCCCATCCACCCACCATCCACCCATCCACTCTCCCACCCATCCACCCACCTATCAGTTCATCCGCCCACCCATCCATCCATCTACCAGTCCATCCATCCCCCATCCACCCTCCCACTCATCTAACCACCTATCAGTTCATCCATCCACCCATCCATCCACCCACCCTCCCATCTATCCACCCACCTACCTATCCATCCATCCACCCATCTTCCTACCCGCCAGTCCATCCATCCATCCATCCACCCACCCACCTACCTACCTGTTCGTCCGTCCATCCACCCACCCATCCGTCCATTGGCCCACCCATCTTACCCACCCACCATCTACCTAGCAGTCCGTCTGCCCACCCACAACTCATTCATTCACTTGGGTGAATTCCGCTGCTCAGGGGCTCAATCCTGATGCAACCTGACAGTTGGTGTCCCTCCAAACTCCTGTGCTGAGCCCTGACCACTGAAGCTTGGTGTTAGGAGGTGGGGCCGTTGGGTGGTCTCAGGATGGAGGCCGGGCTCTCATGACTGGGATCAGTGACTGCAAAAGAGGCCTCACTCCTTTGTAGGACAGCTGTCTCGGCCGTCCACCCTCCGAGGACACAAGAAGGCACCATGTGGGTGGCAGACAGCAAGTCCTGTGGGGCAGACCTGGTGCTCTGCACGAGCCTCCCCAGCCCTGACCTGTTTGTGTCTCTGCCTCCAGTATGCACTCACCACCCGCTGGCCACTCACACCCCCACCCAGCACTCGATCAGACAAGGTCGGAGCCAGAAGAGAAGGACGGCTGGTGAGCAGGTGTGGAGGGAGGGGGCTCAGAGCCAGGCTGGGGCTCCGGGGTGCTTCCTTCCCGCCCTCAGGCTCAGACAGACACACGGCTCCTGGGTCTGAGCCTGCTGCTCTCAGGGCAGGAAACCCCTAGGTCCTCAGGCCACGAGCTGCAGGCCTGGCCCTCAGGGGTTCCTGAGGATGGCTGGTATGTGTGAGATGGGTGTGTGTGGTGGGTGTGTGTGGTGGGTGTGTGAGATGGGTGTGTGTGGTGGGTGTGTGTGGCAGGTGTGTGTGAGATGGGTGTGTGTGGTGGGTGTGTGTGGTGGGTGTGTGTGGTGGGTGTGTGTAAACAGGTGTGTGTGGCAGGTGTGTGTGAGGTGTGTGTATGTGGTGGGTGTGTGAGGTGGGTGTGTGTGGTGGGTGTGTGTGGTGGGTGTGTGTGGTGGGTGTGTGAGATGGGTGTGTGTGACAGGTGTGTGTGAGGTGTGTGTGTGTGTGGTGGGTGTGTGAGGTGGGTGTGTGTGGTGGGTGTGTGAGATGGGTGTGTGTAAACAGGTGTGTGTGGCAGGTATGTGTGAGGTGTGTGTGTGTGGTGGGTGTGTGAGGTGGGTGTGTGTGGCGGTTGTGTGTGGTGGGTGTGTGTGGTGGGTGTGTGTGGTGGGTGTGTGAGGTGGGTGTGTGTGGCAGGTGTGTGAGGTGGGTGTGTGTGGCAGGTGTGTGTGAGGTGGGTGTGTGAGGTGGGTGTGTGCACACGCACCCAAATGGGACGCCCTCGGGGTCTACGTCTCTATAGAGAACCTGCTATAGGTCTCAGTGTCACCTACAGGGATGTGCACACCCAAGAGAGGACACACATTCCACTCCACGCCCCAGCCACGGGCCATGCACACCGTGTACACCTGCACTGTGCACTGTTGCTCACCAACCCTGTGAAACGAGGCCAGCGGCGGACAGTGACGGACTCTCCACGCTCCTGACTGCGACACACTAAGCAGGCAGCTGGCATGGAGCCGTGAGCCCTCTGGGCCGTAGTTCGCCCTGGGCAACTCGCAGGGTGGGCTTTTAAAAGCCTCCTGCTTTTTTGGGGTGCTGGGTGCTGGGGATTGAACCCAGGGGTACTGACCACTGAGCTCCAGCCCAGCCCTCCCGAGCTGCTCAGGGCCTCGCTGAGTTTCTGAGGACGGTCTGAACATGCCACCGTCCCCTCTGCCCCGCCCTCGGAGCACCCTGCTCTTCCTGGAGCCCAGCGGGAGGGGACACACAGCACAGTGTTTGTGAGGGGTGGTGTGCATGCTCGGGGCTGGGGTGAGCGGGTGGGTAGAGGGAGGGTAGCGGGTGCAGGGTGAGGTGTGCCAGGCCGGTGGAGGAGGGTGGGTGGCTGGAGGTCTGCGGGTGGCTGGATGGAGCGGGTGGGAAACGGCTGCTTCAGGCGCTTCCTGTGGCCACACCAGGGGGGCTGGGACTCCCCTCACCACTGCCCAATCCCCAGGCCCCCGGGCTCCACTCTCTACTCCCGATCAGAGGCGGCTCGCTGCCTGGTGCCAGGCTCTCAGCAGGCAGGTGTGCACAGCCCTCCAACCTGGAGAAGCAGCCAGGTGCCTGCTGACTTTGGTCCCTGCGGGGACTCGCGGGACGCTGCCTGTCTGGGACCTGGGTGGGGGAGGTCTCCGACACAGTGCTCTGAGCTCCTTCAGAATCAGAGGCTCAACCAGGCCCAGGGGGCACACCTGTAATCCCAGTGGCTCCGGAGGCTGAGGCAGGAGAATCACAAGTTTAAGGCCAGCCTCTGCAACTTAAGGCCCCAAGCAACTCAGCGAGACGCTGTCTCTAAATAAAATATAAAAACTGAGGGGTGCTGAGGGTGACCTGCACCCCAAGTTTTCAAACCGACTTACTGTTTTATGTATACGTATGTATATATGTGCACATGTATATGTACGTATATATATATATATATATATATATATAGTTACAACTAAATATCACATTATATTTGTGGCTACGTTAGGTTAAATAAAGGCACTATTTAAATTCATTTTATAATAGCGTATGTGGCGCTCACTATGGATTTAGAACAAACCCCTCAAGTCATGGAAGAAGTCCAAGACATCACCTCAGGGAAGCAGCAGGTTGGCCCTGCCCCGCCTCCTGGCCCACGGGGGCAGCCAAGGCACCAGCCTCCCCAGCAAGTCACCTGGACTTCCGCTTGCAGTAGACCAGGAGGTTGTCGAACAGGAAGAAGGCCCTTTCCTGGATGTTACCCGCAGAGATTTTCAACAAAGTCCCCTGCAGGAGGAGCTGGGTGCAGATGTCCGTGAGGTTGGAGCCCTGGGAGAGGAAGGGCAGGCAGAGGATGAGCAGGCCAATCCAGGAAAGCAGCGGGCACAGACTTCCCTTCCCACCTCCCTGAGCCCCAAAAGAGCCTACTGCATCCCACAGCAGATGGACACCAGCACACTGTGGTGGGAGCTTCCACCTCCGGGCGAGCAGCACAGCCGGGAGGGGCTGGGAGACTGAGGGAGCTCAGTGCTCAAGGGGGCCCACTGGGGCGCTGGGCTGGGCGCCTGCTCACCGACAGCTCGTCCTGTCTCCCCACAGGAGTGCCACCTGCATAAGCATATGCCACTGCATGCCCAGCACCCACAACTCCCCAGTACACAGTAGGTGCTCAGTAAGGGCTTGCAGAGCAGATGAACACGCCACGGACACCACCGGGCCCAGCGTGGTGTGGGCAGTCACTCTAGCCACAGCTGTGCGTGGGGACGGGCATGGACGCTGGACCCTGCCATCCCTCCCTGCTGAGTGACGGGAGCGTGAAGCTTCCTGCACATCAGGAGGCCCAGGTGGCGTGGCTGGGGACGGCGGGGGGAGCGAGCTGGCCTTGGACAGGCTGAGGGAGGGACGGGGGGGCGTAGCTGGGAGGATCCTAAGCGGGACCGCGGGGCTTGTAGAGCCCCGAGAAGAGCGGCCAGGGCAGAGAGCCGCGTGTGTGGGGGGCAGCTGGAAAGGCCCGTGGACACAGGAGGCCAGCTGAGGGCCCGGGTCCTGGCCCTCCTCCTGCCCCCTGGGGATGCCCACCGCAGCCTCCCTGTCACCAGGCATGGTCACGTGGTGGTGCCAGGGCAGGAGGGCGGTGGCAGTGGGGCTGGAGGGACCCGCCCACCAACCTCTGCAGCTCCCTGGAGCCAGCACCTGTCCTCCAGCTGCCACCAGGTGGACAGCAGGCCCGACGTCGAGGCTCGGGAATACGCTGCAAAGGTCCTGCGGCAGACCAGCAGGCTCCACCAAGGGAGGGACGAGAGACCTCACCATCCCTGCCTGGAGACGAGCCGGGGAGGGAGGACCACTCAGACTCCCTGGGCACGCGCTCAACCAGGAACCGACGGGAGCTGGCGTCAGGGAGACCTGCTGACCCGGGACTCTGAGACCCAGTCGGGGAACGGGCTCTACGTGGCCAGCCACAGGCTCCCCCCCACTGGGTGGTCAGGCTCCCCGTGCCCGGGGCCAGCCAGGTGCAGCAAACCCACTCACAGGGGTGCCGAGACCACTGTCCTGGGACACCACTGGCTCGTGGTCCAGGCTGTGGGTCCAGGACAGGGCTGGTGGGCTCCTACCCTTGGGGGGGTGGCACACGGCCCTGGACACAGGCACCCTGCAGGAGACCCGCAGGACACCCAGGTCCCAAGGGCACGGCTGGAGGGTGGGGGGACAGCAGTCCCCGTCCCCCCCGCAGGGTATGAAGCAATCAGAGCCCCGCCTGTCCGTGTGGCACTCACAGGGACGCTGCCCAGGCGCGTCTGGACACCCAGCAGGGCCACCTGCAAAGCTGTCCCAGGCCTGGGGTGCCCACTGCCACCCCGACTCCAGGAGCTGGGACCTGGGCCCTCGGCTGGCGCCGCCCCAGCAGCCTTGGCCACGTGGTCACACAAAGAGCAGCGGTGGCCTCCACCCTCCAGAGCTCAAGCAGCTGGGTCAGATCTCAGCCGAACCCCAAACCACACCCCAAACCCAAGCTGCAAGGGAGTCTGGGAAAGGGGCTCTGTCCTCCACCCTCCCCGGCAGAAGACCCGCAGGAGGGCAGGGCCATGCAGGTGCCAGGGTGGAACCCGCTGCCCCGAACACGGCCGACCCTCGCCATGCCGTAGCGCCCGGCTGCCCCAGCGCAGGAAGGAACACTAGGGCCCTCACACAGCAAGAGCCACCGGCCGGGGACCCCACGGCGTGCAGAGCCAGAAGGCCTCGCCCAGAGCCTGACCCGCGCCTGACCCCCACTCGACTGGGCTGACCAGCACCCCCAGTCCCCCACAGCCTCCGGGAACTTCCCATCACGCGAGGAAGGCCGGGTGGAGGTCCTGGGAACCGCGGGAGAGCACCACCGAGCACCGCCACATGGCAGCTGAAGACGAGGCTCTGGAGTCACCAGCAGGAAGTGGCCAGCCAGAGCTCTGTCCTGCAGTGGACCCTGGCTCCAGGCCCACAGGTAAGTGGGGAGCTGGGGGCTGCGAAGGATCAGAGGCTCAGCAGCTGCTGCCATGGGACACTCACACCCAGCGTCACCAGTTTTTCAAGAGAAACTTCTGATCTGAATTACTTGGATTTAATTGGGGAAAAGCTAAGCAGTTTTCTTATAAACATTATATAAGAGAAGCAGAACACGGGGCCCAGCCTGCCGGGGCTCCAGTTCACCCTGCAGCCGTGCCCACCCGGCCCCTCCAGGCAGGACCCCGCCACCGCACGCACCTCCCAGCCCTCGATGTGGGACTGCAGCTGCTCCAGGGCTTCCAGCTTCTCCATCTGCCGCTTGGTCTCGTTGATGTTGGAGCAAACGGTCTTCATGGCCTGCAGGGCGCTCTGCACCGCCGGGTGGTCGGGGTGCTTGCCTGGGGTCCTCTTGGCCAGCTCCTGGGCAGGGCAGAGGCAGGAGGGAGACATCAGTGGGGGCCTAGCGGGGCCGGTGTGACCTGGGCTGGGAACGTCATTCGTGTACTCCTATAAAGGCCACCCAAGCACCTCCTCGATGGCAGGCAGAGAGCTAGGGTCTGGAGATGAACCTCCTCGCCTGGTGGACAGCACGTCCTAGTGGAGCAGAGTCACGGACAGAACCAGCTCCAAGCAGGGACACACACAAGACCAAGAAGACCAGGGTTTGGGGCAGGTGACTTCAAACAGGGAGGTCGGGGAGACCCTCAAGGAGCTCACATCCGAGCAGCCACGGGCTGAAGTGAGGGGGCCTGTAATAATATGAGGGAGGAGTGTCAGGGCAGAGGGACCAGCACGTGCAAGGGACCTGGGGCAGGGGCACGAGTGGTATAAAACAAGCACAGCGAGGAGCCAGTGCCTCTGGAGGAGGAAAGACAGACGCAGAGACAGGAGAAAGGCAGGTCACGGAGGTGGCCACGGATCCTGCCCCAGCCCCAGTTTTCTTAGTGAAATGGGCATAAAACATGTCTTGGGGCTGGGGATGCAGCTCAGTGGCGCAGGGTTTGCCCAGCATGCACAAGGCCCTGGGTTCCATCCCCAGCACCGCAAGACACCCCTGGCCTAGGGGACTCAAGATGGGCATGTGAGGCTCACCCCAGCCACCCGCCCCTTCTGTCAGCTCAGCCCCCACCTCAGGCACAGGCTGGGACGCGCGGGACGCTAGGCCAGCCTTGATCACAGGCGGGCACTGCTGGGCATGGTGGGGGACTCAGGGGCAGGGACGTGCCAGGCCTCAGATACGGGGCAAGAGCTTCAGGCCCCTCCTCAGCCCATAGCCCGCTGCAGGTACGTCCACGATCAGGCACACCAGAAGGCCAGGACCTGGTGGTCATCACCTGTCACCTGTCCACGTCCCCAAAGCCACCCCGTCACACGTCTGCAGATGAGCAGCTCTGAGCATCTGGACCTGAGGCCCAAGAGGCCGGCCAGCTCCGGGTGAGTGGGGGTGGGCTGCAGGACGGTGGCAGCCACTGCCACCACACCCATCCCAGACCCCAGAAGGGGACGCTGCAGTGACCCTCCGCCGACGGGCCCCCTCAAGGGGCCAACACTGGCTGTTAGTAAAAATGAGAAAAACGCCACTTCCCCTTTTTGTCTGGCTGCCCCCGCCTCTGCTCCTGCCCCGGTCAGCACTGGGCTGGGGGAGAAACCAAGCAAGATGTGGCCAGGCCCGAGGCTGGCCAGAGCTGTGGGGGACGCCGGCTGTGTGGCCTCCATTCGCAGGGGAGCATATCCGTGCCTCGGCTTTGCACGTGCCACTTCCTCCCCCACAGTCCTCCCTTTTCAAGCTCGTAAGAGGCACACGGTGCCGTAGATGGACAGGCCTGGAGAACTGGGATCCAGAACAAGACCTCACAAGACCTTACGTGTGGAGTCGGTTAGAGAGAACCGTCTTCCAACAAACAGTGCCAGGACCACTAGACACCAGGGCCAGCAGGTCACCCAACAGCCTACTCAAATGCAGCCCAAGCCTCAGCACAAGAGCTGGAAGTAGAGTCTGTTAGGAAAACGCAGGAGTAGATGTTTGTGACCTCAGGTTAGGCAAAGTGTCCTCAGACAGGACGTCAAATACAACTAAAAAAGTGTCACCCTAGACTTCATCAAAATTAAAGACTTGAGTGTTTCCAAGGGTATTGTCAAGAAAGCGGGAAGACAACCTCTAGGGGGCAAGAGAATGATGCACATTACGAACCTGAGACGGACTGGTGTCTAGCATATGTAAAGAGCATTTGCTATTGAACAAAAAAACACAAATAATGCTACTTAAAAACGGGCAACAGGTTTGAACAAGCTTTTCTCCACAGTAGACGTGCAAACGGACACCAAGCAGATGAAAAGGAGCCCAGGGTCACTCATCCCTGGAGAAATGCAAAACGAAGCCACGTGAGATCCCCTTTCACACCCACTAGAACAGACACAACCAGGAGAAGAACAGTGACAGGGCAGGAAACAGGCCTCTGACCCTGCTGGGGGACCGAAAGGGCAGCGGCTTCCAAGTTCTTTTATTGATTATTTACGTGATTTGGGGGACAGCGGCTCACTGTGTTGCCCAGGCTGGTCTCAAACTCGTGGGCTTATGTCTCCCACCGCGTCAAGGCCACAGGGCCATCGGGACAGGGGCTCCAGCTCCAGGACAAACTGTCCTGGCGGACGGGCAGCCAACCCGGCCCTGGGAGCTCGGCCACCTGCTGAGCCAGGCCCAGGGGAAGGGGAACCAAAGGGCCCAGAGGAAGCGTGACCAGCCAGGGACTGGGGGGCGGTGTCCCTGCTGCTCCTGCCCAGGCCTCCTGCAGGCGGGGTCCTGGTGAGGCCGAAGCCGGCTCTTGTCCTGGGGACTCAGGAGGCCACCTGAAAAAGCCGTCCAAGGAAACAGCCCAGGGAGGCCGAAAGCTGGCCTGGCAGCCTCAAGAGCCTCGGGAGCAGCTGGCTGGCCGCAGGCTGCCCGGGTCTTCGCTCCCTGCCACTCTGTATGCTTCATTCTGTTTTTTTATTTTTTTCTCCATTTCACCCCCAGTGCTGAACCAGGGCGGCTCTATCACTGAACCACGTCCCCTTTGCTTTGAGACAGGGCCTCACTCAGCTGCTGAGGCTGGCCTCAAACTTGGGATCCTCCTGCCTCAGCCTCCAAGTCTCGGGGATCACAGGCCTGTACCACTGGGCCCAGCATTTCCTCTCCTGTTTGAATCAGCAAGTTGACATTTGGTTTTCAAAGTCTATATTTTTCAAGGTCATAAAACAATTAAGTTCTCAGCCGCTGTCAGCAGAAGCACAGGACAGACCCGTGAAAACGAAGCTGGGTTTGTCCCTGGAAGATGTGACAATGGCCACTATTCCCTGTGACTTGAGGCTGGCGGGGGCCCAAAAGGGGACTCAGGGGTGGGAAAGACACACTGTCCCCTCCACAGAGAGGGGTGTCACCCGGGGTCTGGACCATTTGGAGTAACACCTGGGGACGCCAAGGCCATCTCCGGGAGGCCCGGCTGCCTCTGGTCCCTAACCCCCTGCTCTGCCCAGGGTCCACCCTCCAAGCTCAGGAAGGCTGACACTCTCCAGGACTCACAGTCTGGGTCCCCTCCTGCCATCCCCAGGACAGCAGGGCACAGATGCTGAGGCGCTGGTACCCCTCCACACACCGCTTAAGAAAAATGAAAAACGGAAAAGAAGCAAGAGCCGTCGGGGCCAGGAAGACCCAGAACCGCAGCGGCCGGCCCCGAAGCTGACTGGCTCCTGGGCAGGGGACACGCACGTGTTTCTGATGTGACTCCTGTGGCCTGGGCCGCGGGTCCAAGACGCTGCAGCCTTGGGGGCTGGTGGCCAGGGGGACAGAGGAGAAGCCACCTGTGAGTCCTAAGGACACCTCCTCCCACCGGGAGAGCAGGAGGCAGGAGAGGCCCGGGCTGGAGCAGGCCCCTGCTGGGCAGTGTTACGTGCCACGGGCAGCAGCTCCAGGTGCCCCAGCTCTCCACCGAGCTCAGGCCCTGGTGGCCCTGGGCGGCCTCTACCTGCCCCTCAGCTGGTGGTGCCAAGGGGACACTGCCCTCGGGCGGCCACGGCCCTCGCCCTCCACACCTGATCACTGCCGGCAGGGGCAGGTGTGGCCCTGGCCTGAAGCTCCAGGGACCCCAGCTGCAGCGCTCAGGGCTCTGCTCCAGCTTCCCAGGGAGCCCCGGGACACTCCGTCACAGTCATGGCCTGCTCCCGTCCCCGCCGGTGGAGCCAGGTCTCAGGAGGAATCGGGGACACTGCACGGGGGACGGTGGCTGGGGTGACTGAGATCCGGTTCAGTGGGAGAAACAGGAACGAGCCACTCAGCCAGGACCAGACGGGGCCAAAGTGGGGGGCAAGGAAGAGGCCCTCAGGGCCACGAGGGTGGGGACGAGCCCCCGCACGGCACGCCAGCCGGGGCTCACTGTCGGAGCCTGCAAGGTCTGGACTCGCGGTGGTCAGAGCACAGACGGTCACGGCGGAAAACCCGAGTCCAGAGAAGCCACGCAGCTGCAGGGACCAGGCAGACGACCCTGGGACGGGGCCGTCACCCTCAGTACCTGGCAGTGAGTCACTTGCTCTCCGTGGCCGCCCACAGCTCAGGCACTGAGGACATCAGCACGTCGCAGAGGCAGCCCAGAGGCCGGGTGGAGGCCGGGCACTGGTCGGGAGGGCAGGAACCAGGGCACAAGGCCGCAGAAGAGACCTCCAGTCCTGCCCCCTCAGCTGGACACGACGACACGAGCCTGTAGGAGGCGGTGGGCTTCCCAGCATCAGTGTCAGAGGGAAAGTCCAGAGAGGACCTCGAGCCAGACCACAGCACGCACTCCACAAGGCAGTTCAGAGACACCCGGCAGGACAGGCAGGGCACAGGAAGTGACCTCCTCAGGTGCCGCAGCCTGTCCCCAGCACCCACCCTTCAGTCCCCCAGGCAGCCAGCTCAGGTCCCCAGGCAGGTCGCAACACCTCCCTAGGATTCCCACGCCCTGGGGGACAAAGACCCAGAGTGGCCCCAGGCCCTGTGCAACCGCCCATGACAGAGCCACTCCCTCCCTGTCCACCCGCCCCAGGAAGGTCCCTGCCCTACACCCAGGCGCATCCTGCCCAGGGCGGCACTCGGCTGGCCCTTCTGCCCAGAGGACGCTTCCCGGCCACTCGGAGCCCTGACCTGCAGGGTGCAGCCCAAGCACAGTGGCCACACTGCACGCCCAAGGTCACCCTGGCTCCGCCCGCTGCTGTCCACCCCTGGAGGGTCAGGCCCCACAGCAGGCTCGGGCTGTCCTGCACTTCCAGGACCCAGGACAGCGCCTGGAACGGAACAGCTGCTCCACAGACGGCAGGAGCCACTAAAGGACACCGGTGAGCTCCCAGGGCACCACCATCCCACGAGACCATGGCGTCCACGTGGCCGTCACAACCGGACGTCACCATTGTCCCGGAGGCTGGCTGCTGAGAGGCCCGGGTGCCGCAGCTCTCCCAGGAGCGGCCAGGGGGACTGAGATCAGCAAGCGCATCCTCCCTCGCGGCTCAGCCCGGCTGGCCCCCCTCCGCCTGTCCCTCCCCTGCACAAGGTCCCTCGTGTCCCCCGCAGTCCTGCAGAGCACCGTGACGTGTGCACACCGAGAACTGAGGCCGTCCCTTCCCACTGCACCCCAAGGGTGCCGACCCGGTCTAGGCCACATCCTGCAGCCGGGGGGACCGAGGACAGCCAACGTCAGCTCAGCACCAGGCACAGGAGATGCGGACACACCAGGGACTGGGCAGGGACCAGCCTCCCAGCACAAGCCCAGCACAAGCTGCCCCGCCCCCCGTGTGTCCTGCGCAGCCCTGCTGACGAGCGGCCACTCGGGCTGGCTGGCCTCAGGCGCGTCCACACGGCAGTCCAGTTCCTGACGTGGAAGCAGCCGGCAACCCTGGGTGGCATTTCCACACTCACTCCGTGAGCTGCCGGGCCTCTCCTGGGCGCCAAGCACCGTTCCAGGCGCTGGGGAGGGGGCTGCCCGACCTCCCTCAGGAACCGACACCCCAAGAGGGACAAGAACACCCACCCAGGCACCGAGGGTCCCAGGACAGAAGCCAAGTGGAGCAGGTGAGGTGCCGAGCACTCATCTGCAGCTCAGTGGACAAGGAAGGCGTCCCTGAGGTGGGGACATCTGAGCAGCAGAGGCCTGAGGAAGACTAGGGAGCTGGGAAACAGCAAGTGCAAAGGGCCTGGGGCAGACAGCTGCTGCTGTGCTCAGAGAACTTGCAGGAGGCAGGTGTGGGTAGGCAGAGCAAGGGAGGGAGGGGCAGACGCCACCAAGAGGAGCCCGGCCTTGCAGGTTGGACAGTGAGGAAACTCAAATTTAGCAGGAGAGGCCGTCAATCCCCTAAGGGGAGAAAGTGATGGGCAGGAGGAAGAGCCGGGGCACGGGGCACGGGCAGAGGCGTGGGCTGCAGTCAGCAGCACTGAGACTGAGGCACCCACATTGCGCGTGCGACGTCCCCGCTCCTACAGCCAGGAAGCACAAGGACTCTGGCGGCGACTCAGCCGTGGGTGGACAGGGTGTGCACCCACGTCATGGCACGACGGGCCTGGACCGTGCCGTACAGGTTGAGGCAGCCAGCCGCGGGGGACAGACAGTGCGGTGCCACCCAGAGCACCCAGAGCAGCTCCCTTCACAGCGGAGCAGGAGGAGGTCACTGTCCACCAAGAAGGGGGAACGGGGAGCGGCCGCCCACAGGCCTGGGGTTTTCTGGGTGATGGGAATGTTCTAAGCTCCTTCTGGGGACAGTGACACACCCTGAGTGGGAAGACAAGGCCACCTAGGAGAGGTCGGGGAGGCGAGGGGCACAGCACGGGGGGAACAGCACGGGGGTGGGGCACGGCACGGGGGGGGGGGGGCACAGCAGGGCAGAGGCAGCAGCGCCCCCTCACAGGCTGAGCCCGTGGCCACCCACTCGCTCCTGCTACATCAGGCCCAGCACTGGAGGCTGCGAGCAGGGCGCCCTGTCCTGTCTGTGATGGTGACTCCGGGGCTGTGCCTACCACCCCTGCACAGTAGGAGCCCAGCAAGAGCCAGTGCCTTTGGGGAACAAGGGGCTTGGTGCCGGCCAGTACCCAGGGCCATCTGTGCGCCAGAGGTGTCACCAGGCCTGAGTCACTTCCTAGAAACGCTGATGGGAACCCTCGGGGCCTGGGAATGCCGGCGCCTCCTGGGCTGGCCGAGGGGCCTCTGTAGAAGGTTCCGGCTGTTCTTGGGCGACGCTCAGGCACTGCAGGGCTGCTCCCGAGGAGGCCGCCTCGCTCCTCTCCCTCCCCACCGGCTCCTCGGCCCTGCGTCCACACCACCCAGGCTCCAGGGCCCACAGGACAGCTGCGGTGTGGTGTCCGGGAGGGGACAGGCGGTCCAGCTCAGCTGCTCAGGCTCATGGGATGTGTGACAGGGAGGAGAGGCGGTCTGCTGATGCACACCTCCTGCTGTGGGTGCCAGGGACCAGGACACTGCGCAGTTCTGAGAGGCGGGGGGTGTGGCGTGTCGCCACAGGGGACTGTCCTGCTGCCCTGCTGGACAGGCATGCCCAGCACGCCTGTCCCCACCCCATAAACAGCTGGAGGCAGAGGGCCAGCAGGAACCAAACAGTGAACACCCCTCGGTGGACCTGGGTGGCAGCTGGTGGCCACAGGTGATCCGTTCCAGGATTTGATGCCAGGAAAGCAGCAGACGAGCCACAGGGCCACCTGTCCCCCAGGCCCTGATAGGGAACTGAGCTCTGCACCCCAACACCCAGGACCCTGGCCACCAATGGCCCCAACAGGCCTGTGCCTGAGGTGGGCGGGGTCTAAAGGAGCCCGTCCATGGCCTCCCCGGCTCCCGCCATGAGGCCGCGACAGCGGCTCGCTCCCACCCACCTCATCCCCAAAACGGGGCTCGCCGCAGGGTCCACCTCGCGGGCTGCTCCCACCTGGACCATCACAACAACCTGGAAGCCCTGTTGACGGAACCCTGGGTGACCACGAGACACTGAGGCACAGGCCACGGTGTGGCCTCTCCAGGTCACAGGGTCACGGCAGGGCTGGAACCACACCCAGAGGCCTCTGCCTGCGAAGCCCGGCTCTGGCCCAAGGGCAGCCCAGTGTCTCTGTGAGGACCGGGTGTCGACCCTCAGGCTCCGCTGGCCACAGATGGCTTCTGTTCTTTATCCTGTTTATGACCCTTTAAAACTGTGACGCCACGCTTCGCTCATGGCCAGCGACCCAGGCCCAGCGGCTGGCTCTGGGGGCTGCAGGCTGCCCATCGCGCCCCGCAGCATAGCCACCAAGTGTGTCTGGAGAAGCAGCGCTGCGGGCCGTGCTGGTCCCCGCGCCACCAATACCCAGGTGCCACCGGAGCTTCTGAGCCGCGGCAGGTCACTGCCTGCAAGACCCAGGCTGGACCAGTTGCTGGGTAGGGCAGGACATGCAGGCCGTGGACGGTGGTTGGCTGCCAACCCAGCCCCTGTGCCTCCTCATTCCCTGCTTCCCAGGAACAGAGCGTGGTGAAGGGCCCTTGTGCCCAGTCCTGGGCTGGGCGCCACCTCTCCTCCCTCTGGGAAGCCGTGGCTGGAAGGGCGCGGCTCACCTTGAGCAGCAGCGGGTACTTGCAGATCCGCTGGATGGGAGACAGCAGGTAGCCCTCCAGGGGGATGTCCGTGGTCTTCCGGCCTCCCAGCAGCATACAGCTCTGCAAAGGAACAGAGACCCTCGTTAACTCACCAAGGGCAGCACAGGACCGGGTGCCCTCACGTCCCCAAGGAATCGCAAAGCAGCGCCGAGAAAGAAAATTCATGACCCCAGGAGAGGTGAGGCCACACGGGGGTGGTGGACCGTGGGCCCCGTCCTGCTGCCCCTGGCTGGAAGTCTCGTAGACACATCCACTGACGCCCTCCTCTGGCCGCTTCCAAACGTGGAGGCAGAGGCCAGCGGCTGCAGAAGAGACCAAACCATTGGGAGACCCGAGACATCACTACTGGCCCTCTGCAGAGAAGCCAGCTGAGTCCTGGTGAAGGGAGACTTCACCACACACGTAGCAGGGGACAGTGGACAGGGGACAGGGGCCCAGACCGGCCAAATGGCCTCGTTCCAAAGAGCAAGAACTGAGAGGCGCCCTGGCTGGCCCCCAGCTGGAAGGTAGGGACACTTGCCTCTCTGTGGACGTCGGGCCACCAGGGATTCACACGGTCCAGAAGCACACCCCACACAGCCACGTGGTGACCCCAGAAGCGCACCCCACAGGGCCACGTGGTGACCCCAGGAGTGCACCCCACAGGCCCACGCGGGGAGCCCCAGAAGCACACCCTGGGCAGCAGAGGAAGAGCAGAGGCTGCGTGCGCCAGGATCCCCTCCCCACAGCTAGGGACGTGGGCACTGCTGGCCAGGGCAGGGCCTCCCGGGAGCCCAGGGCTCCGGCCCTGCCCACTGAGCCCCTGCACACTGAGACTTGCTCTTCCCGGGTCGCAGCTCGGAGCTCTGGAGTTTGGGAGGTTCAGCCTGTCATACAGGTCACCCATCAGTCACCCCAGAACCAGCGGGCCACAGAGGTGGCACGGAGCAGGCAGCCGACGAGGGCCCTGGGCTTGGAACCTCGATGCTGCTTCCCAGCCCCCACCTGGACTCCCAGGCCAGGACCCTCTCCTCCTGGGTCCCCCTGTAGGCCACCATTCCACCCGGCCATCATCACCCTCTAGGGACTGTCCTCTCCTGGTGGGGAGGGGGCTCCAACCTCAGGCCATTTTTTGGGTGGTGGGAGCCTGAGTTATTAATGTCTACAGTGGACGGTCTCGGGTCCCCAAGGCTCACGCCATGCACAGTGGACACACGCGGACAGGCTGCCAGCACTCCTCCCCGAGCGGCTCAGCCCTCCTCTTCCGCACCTCCCCACAGACTGGCAGAGGACAGATCCTGGGATGGGGTCCCCCATCATCCTGGGGAAGCCTGGCACAGACACGGGGCCCAGGCACCCGCGCTGCCCCACCTCCCTGCAGCACCCACGGTGTCTCCTCCTTGGAGGGGCGGCTCTGCCACCCAGGTCCCTGGTGGCTGAGCCGCTCTGCTCCCGCCACCGTGTCTGCCCCAGCACAGACGGGGACCCGGGCTGCGGTGGGGAGGTGCCAGGCCCACGCTGCCCACACTCAGGCCTTTGTCCTCTGAGCCAGCGCTGGCCACCAGCTGCCCTGGTGACGTCAGTTCCAGGCAGGGGGCAGGGAGCCCGGGCAGGGGCTCTTTCCAACAGACCAGGGCTGGCTGCAGAAGGCCGGTCTCCGTCCAGGACCAAGGCGTCCTCACAGGACCATCCGGCCACAGCTGCATGCCCTCCTTCATTTAAAAGGGAGAGGAGCCTGGCACACACAGTGCCACCCCCACTCTCCAGAATGACCTGGCTCCCCTGAGGTCCCAGAGAGGTCCAGGTGAGGGGGCTACTTCGAGGCCACCCCGGCCCCTCCCTCCCCTCCACACACCACCCGACCCGGCCTCGAATGCCACTGCACACCGCACACTCGGACTGGCTTCCACTCCACCTCTGGCTCTGGCCGCCGGCCCGACGCCCTGCCTGGACAGCCACGGGACAGCCACAGGACAGCCACAGCCCTTTTCTTTTCCTTTTTTTGGCACTGGCACTGGACCCAGGGGCGCTTTGTCACTGGGCTACCCCCCGGCCCCCTTTTGCACTTTGAGACAGGGTCTCGCTAAGTTGCTGAGGCTGGCCTCAAACTCTCCCTCCTGCCTCCGCCTAAGTTGCTGGGGTCAGAGGCATGGCCGCCTCACCTGGCCTGTCACAGCACCTGAACCTGACCCACCCACAGTGGAGTGTGCACCCCCTGGGCAGGGCCGGCCCCGCCCCGCAGCCCACCTAGCCGCCTCCTCCAGGCCCCAGAGCCAGCACAGGCCTTCACACTGTGGGGACCCAACTGCTGTCCCCACGGCCCTGTTCTCAGCCACTGCCTCCGGCTCCAGCAGCCCTCAGTGGTTTTGAGTGGTGATCCCCAAAATGCCATGTCCCCCCAGAACCTTAGGATGGGGCCTGATTTGGTAAATAGGATCTTGACAGATGTGATTACTATCACAGGGACTGAGGGGACCCTGAATCCATGACTCTGTCCTTACAGGGAGGAGGAGAGCACAGAGAAAAAGCCCCGAGAAGGCCCCATGCTATCCCGCGGCCGCAGCTCACGGGCGGGAGTTGACGAAACAGCCAGAGCCCAAGCCGATTCGGGAGAGTCCTCAGGGAAAAACCGACCTTGGCTGAGAGGGACAGCCAGGTCACCCTGGGGCCCAGAGGGCAGACTGAGAGGAGCCTGAGGAACCTCTGCTGAAGGAATGTCCCGACCGTGGGCTCCGTGGTGGCCCGTGGTGGCAGACAGGTGTGGTGTCCACCCCTGCAAGGACACTCACGTGCTGGAAGCAGCTCAGTAAAAAGGTTTCTCGGGGCTGGGCTGGGGCTAGGGACAGGGCACTGTCTAACATGTGAGGCCCTGGGTTCGACTCTCAACCCAGAATATAGATAAGTGAATAAAATAAAGGCCCATCAGCATCTACACACACACACACACACACACACACACACAGAGAAGACGAAGTTTTCAAAACTCTCAGGCTCTCCAAGGACCACGTGGCTGCCGTTGCTGGTTTTCCCTCTCTGTCTCCTCTGGCTCTTGGCTCCACTGCCCGGGCCTTGCTGCTGTTCCT
The DNA here is from genome assembly GCF_964194105.1 of Spermophilus citellus. Lineage (NCBI taxonomy): Eukaryota > Metazoa > Chordata > Mammalia > Rodentia > Sciuridae > Spermophilus > Spermophilus citellus. Next base: position 43,331,860 of record NC_138198.1, on the reverse strand, counting down.
CGAGCACACGCCCACCTCAGGTCCTTGGCACCTGCAGCTGGTCCACCTGGAACGCCCGCCTCCAGGTCACCCTGCCCGCCTCCTTAACCCACATCTCTGCTTAAACATGAGCTGAGACAGTTTCTCCAAAGAACGACCTAGACAGCAGCATGTCCCAACTCCCTCAAGACACCCCGCCACCCCCGCCTGCTTCACGCCCTCCTGAGAACTTTGTACCCCGTGACCTATCACCTGCACCCCCCGGTAGGTGGCCCTTGCCTGGCCCTGTTCACTGTGGCAGTCACAGGACTTAGAATGACCCCTGGCATATCACAGGTGCCCAGTAAGAAGCTGATGAATGAACAAACTGTCACCAGTTAATGGACAAGAAAACTAATGCAGAGGACACTGACGTCCCTGCCTGCCACTCAGTGGGTGCCCGCACATCCTGAGCAGAGAGCCAGATTCTGTCGTCCCTGAGGCTTTGACACCTGACGACAGGCGCATGAAAGCTCTTCTGCAGGTGGCCAAGAGCTGGAGACGGGCGAGGAAGAGACAGATGGCACGGCGCTGGCACCACGCATCCTCCCCTGCCTGCAGGCCTGGCCCAGCTGCCGTTGGAAAGAGCATCTGGCCCACCAGGGACCGAGAGAGAGCAGGGACCAAGGGACAGCAGGGACCGAGGGGGGCTCCTTCCTCAGCCTGGCCTCCTGGCACCCTCCTGCCTCGCAGGCCCCAAGTGGCCGGGGGAGTGCTCGGGGGCAGGAGGCTGAGCCGGGAGCTCCTGGCCTGGGCAGTGGGGCGGGGCAAGGCGGTGCTGCCCCAAGTGGACAGGTGGGGCAGAAAGGTGGCCCCTGCGTCCTGTGCTGCAGGGAGGGCCCAGCTCTGCAGTCAGCACCGAGTGTTTTATGAACACAAGTGCACACATGGGCTGTGGCGGGCACAGGGCAGGAGGGGGACACGTCAGCTCACGCAGGCCACGTGCCTGGGACAGAAGGAAACAGCCACCACCTGTCCCCCAGACACTGTCCGGGCCCAGGCCAGGCCAGACCTCTCGCCCCAGGGGCGAATGTTCTGAACCAGAATCCTGGAGATGCTCTAGGGAGGCTGCACCCGGGGACTCTGTGATGACGCGGCCCGCTGCCTGGGGGCCCGGTGCACAGTCCCCACAACGCTCCAGGTCTGAACTCGCTGCAGCTGATCAAAACCAGCTCGGGGGCTGGGTGGGGCTCAGGGGCAGAGCGCTTGCCTGGCAGGTGTGAGGCCCTGGGTTCGATTCTCAGCACCAAAAAATATGAATAAAATAAAGGTCCATTGACAACTGAAAAATAAAATGAAATAAACAGCACAGGAGGGCATCACTGAAGGGAGAGAGGACTTAGAGGCGAAAGACCTGGACTGGACCTCTGATGAGCTAAGTCACCTTTCAAGTATGAACTTTAGAAAGTCCCTTAGTATTGTGGGGTCACAGAAGTCCCCATGAAGACAACGCAGAGAAGAGTGGAGTCTGTGTCTTGAGCACATCCTGGCGATGAGATCTGAGCACCTGGGCTCAGCTGTACCTGAAGCCCCTCAGGTCTTGACCTTCTTAGAAAACCGCACAGGTGAACTCGTTATTTTTCTTGTCACTTTGCTTAGCCAATTTTATTTAAATTTTCTTTCAATTATAAGCAATTAACCCTAATGATACCAAGGATACTAGTAATATTATTCTACGACATCATTACCATTATTAACTATGACTGCCGCCGTTTTTATTGGGAACTAGCAGAGCTGACCGCCTGCGGCCTGATTTTGCAAATGAAGTTTTACTGGAACGTGGTCAGGCTCTCCCCTTCCATGCTGTTTACGGCACCTCAGTATTCACGGCCACTGGGCATGAGCCAGGTCTCGATGCAACCTCTGGGATGGACAAGGCCTCCCACTGGCCATGAGAAGAGCCTCCCATGCCCGCCCCACCCAGGAGCCCCGCCGGGGACCGGGGACGGCGCCGGGGACAGCACGGGGCACACTCACCAGGAGGAAGGCGCGGGCGGCGGGGGCCTTGTTGAGCTCCACCAGCGGCCGCAGGGCCTTCTCTCGTGGTTGCTGCAGTACTCCTCGTAGACGCAGAACTTGTCCTTCTGCAAGGCAAGGACACGGCCTGAGGGCACAGGCCAGGAGGGAGGCGCCCGGGTGTGCCTCGCTGGCCAGGAGCCTACAGGTCAGCACTGCGGGGACGAGAGCCACGCGGGACCCCAGGGGATGCGGCTCCCGCCAGCCCCAGTCCTGCACCCAGCAGTCCCTCCGGAAGGCTCAGCCCCGGGGTCGGGAACAGACAGAGCGCGGGCCTGGCCCCGGGGGTGAACTCGGGCTGGCCACCTGGCCCTGCGCCTCAGTCTCCCCAACAGGAAGGGGCACTGACCAGGGCAGGGAGGCATCACTCTGGGGGAGCTTGGTGATCTCCAGACGCCCCTGGGCCCCCCTGGATTCTGTCCAGCACAGAGGGCCCCTGGTCACCAGGTCTGTGCCCCTGCGTCTGGTTTCCAGAACTGGGAGGGGAAGAGGCCTCTGTAAGCAGGAAGCCCTCCACTGAACTCTCCAGTCCCCAAGGCTCTGGGACCTGCCAGGCCCCAAAGCAGGATGTCCTGAGGCAGAGCCCGGGGCTGGGGTGGGTGAGAGACCTCAAGACGCTCAGGGAGGAGGAGGCATCTACAGCCCGTCCAGGTTCCAGACAGGCCCCAGGCATCCTCCCCGGGGAGGACCGGGCACCAGGACACCAAACAGGAGGGTGGGCTTCAAAACCCACACGCAGAGCCCCGCACAGCACCCGCACAGAGGCATCCTGGGTGACATGGCCACGGGCACCCCCAGGCTCTCAGGTCGACCATGCTGCTCTCCCTCCCTCCACGACAGCCTCACGTGGACCCGGGGACACACGGGAAAGCCAAGGGCAGGCCTCTGGCCCTGGGGTCTCCAAGCTCCAGACACAGCAGAACCAGGACGCAGCTGCCCTGACCCCCATGCCAGCTCCAGCTCCAGTCCCCAGCATGAGGTAGGGACGGGAGCCGAGGCCAACACCCAGGGGACGTGGGCAGGCCACAAACCCAGACTGGGCACTGCGGCAGGGCACTGTGAACCCCCCGCACACCCCCTAGGAAAAGCAGCTCCCCCTCCATGGCACGGTGTCCCATAAGAGGACAAAGCAGAGCCCGGCCCTCGGCCGCTGCAGGACTGCACAACACACGTAAAATGAGCAGGGGGTCCCCGGCCACAGGGAGCGCCCGTGACCCCCTGAACACTCCACAAGCACAGCCATAAATGGACAAACAGGTCGTCAGTGAGACACCACACAGACAACACCACCATCATGCACAGGCACAGACACGGGCACGCAGCGCACACCCAGGGACCGTCGATGACCTGAGGCCAAAGGCTCTGTCACACCCTCACAGCGGTGCAGAGACCCACCGAGCCACAGAGCCACAGAGCCACCACCTCGCCTGGCCTCCACTGCCTCGCCCGGTCTGCACAGCCCCCAAGCCCTGCAATAACACGGGCAGGAAGAGGGCCAGCACCCGCAGTGCCCAAGCTGACCATCCCTGTGTCCTTCCATTGGCCTCAAATGAGCCTCAAGGCAGGAGAATCCCGAGTTGGAGGTCAGCCTTGGCAACTCAGCAAGACTCAAAAAAGCAAAAAATGGGCCGGGGGCAGTGGCCTGCGCCTGTCATCCCAGCAGCTCAGGAGGCTGGGGCAGGAGGATCACGAGTTCAAAGCCAGCCTCAGCAATTTAGCGAGGCCCTGAGCAACTCAGTGAGACCCTGTCTCTAATAAAACACAAAACAGGGCTGGGGACGTGGCTCAGTGGCCGAGTGCCACCAATTTCAATCCCTGGTACCAAAAAAAAAAAAAAAGCAAAAAGGGCTGGGGTGCGTCATCCTGCGTGTCAGCACCACCAGTGTTACTTCAGGAAATTCATCATCTCCCAGTGAACCGATGCGGGGCAGGGCGGGGCAGTGGGCAGGGCAGTGGGCGGGCAGATTCTGATGGCTAACTTGGCAATTTCTGAGAGGCAGAGTCCGGAGGAAGTGGCTGGGCAGACGCGAGGCCTGGGGAGGCCGGGGAAGAAGCGGGCAGATGGAGGCTGCGGGCCTGGACCACAGGCTGATATCTCAGCCGTGCACCGTCCATCTCCCCCAGGCCTGGAGGCCGCAAGCCCCCCAGGGGCAGGCCTACACCTGCTGTGGCCCCTGCTGAGCAGCAGTGGAGACCCATGAGCCGGGCAGAGGGCAGGCATCACGGTGTTTGATGAGTGAAAACAGGAAAGAAGGAGGAACTGAGAGAGGCCTGTGGCTCCCAAACCAGCTCCACCTTCTGCCCAGACTGGCCCACCTCCTCCAGGCATGAGAGGTGAGCATGTGACCAGGCCTAGCCGGTCAGAGCTGCCTGTCCTGGCAACAGCGGCCATGTGGCTAGGCTGGGCCAGTGGACACCCTGGCCAGAACCAGGGCCCCTGGTGCAACTACTGGAAAGAGAAGCTCTGACTGAACTGTTGCCGCTAAGGTGACAAGCGGCAGCCCAGAGCCACCAAGGACCACCTTGGACACCACGGGAGGCATGCACCTGCCCATCACCACTGCCCTCCTCCAAGAACGGAACCAACACATGGATGGAGAGAAAGCAGGTCCTGAAAATGTCATGTGGGCTTCTGGATGCAGCTATGCCTGAAGCCAGAACACCTCCTTGAACACTCTATTGATGTTTGCCAAAAGAAGTTCCTGTCTAGAGCTATCCGAGTTGGTGTACTTGGTTTAAATGAAGACAGTCCTGATTTGGGTACATCTTCAAAGAGAGGAGAAGTGAAACACACAGACCCGAGATCCAAGTTCAGTAAAGTGACAGTCTGCCCGTCTACCTCCACTGACCACAATGGGGCCAGGCCAGCAAGCAGGGACAAGTCTGTTTATTCTCACATGTCCCCCAGTGGGCAGTGCTGGCTGGAACGTTGCTGGTGGACTCTGGAGCCCAGGGAGCCGAGGGACCGTGTGCAGCACCCGATCGTGACGGCTGCCACAGCTGCTCCGAGAGCCGCGAATGCCTGGCACCATCCCTCAGCCCGCGGAGAGGGCAGGGCAGGCCCGAGCTGGAAAGCTGGCTGCAGCTGACCACGACAGCCCCTTGAAAGCCTGCCGGTCCAGCACCCCGTGTCCTTCCACGGAGCCTGACCAGGTGCCCCCTGGCCCGGGCCCCTGCAGATCTGGAAGTGCTGCTTGGGACTCTGTTCCGCTCTCTCCCAGGGCCCCAGTGGGCACCAGGTGACACACAGTTCCGTGCCCAGGTGTGGTGGTGGGTCTGGGGTGTAAAGGCGACATGGACCACCTCCAGTTGGGGACAGCCAGGGGAGGGGAGCTGTCCCCCAGGGAGGGCACGAGGATGGCAGCTGTGGTTGCTGCTGCCCACAGTGTTCAGGGGGTGACCATCTGCTCCAAGCCACTCAAGTCTGAGGCTCGAGGAGGGAGGAGCAGGCTGTGGACCCCCACAGGAGGAGAGGCAGGGTCATGGGGCAGGGTCACGGGGGCGGGGTCACTCTGCAGGTCTCCTTGGCCTGCCACGCCCCATCCAGGGGGAGGCCGCTTCCTCCTGAGCTGGAGACGCCCAGTGGAGTCCTGCCATGGGGACAAGACCCGGGCTCCCTGCCTCGGCCACAAAGCCCTGGGGACCTGACCGCAGGACGCCCCACTCCAGCCCTCAGGCTCCCAGCTGCAGGCCCTCCCTCCCCGCCCCCACTCAGGCCTCTGCCCTCCCTCGCTCCTCTCAGTCTGGAACAAGCCCCCCTCAGGAAGGCCCTCCCTCCAGCCAGAGCGCAGGACGTGCAGCCGCACCTGACTGCAGGGGCTCACTGACTGAGGTGCACCACGCACTGACCAGCCAACGCGTGGACGCGTGGAGGCGTGTTCTGTGGTGCCCTGAATGTCTCCGTGGCCTCGGGGAACTGCGTTTGTGTTTGCAAAGTCTAGCAAGCCCGACCCCAGCCTCCGGATTCAAGGTGGGGTCAGCCTCTCCTGGCCACATCTGCATGGCCACCTGAATGACCTGGTAATGTGCCCTCAGCTCTCGGCCCGTGAGCCTCCTGCAGCCAAGAACAAGTCCGTCTCATCCAGGTCAGACACCCAGAGTGGGCACGGTGCCCGGTGGCCGGCAGGTGCCTTCTGTGCGTCTCAGGAGATGTGGAAAACCGACTGCAGAGCCAGGATGCCTCAGCCCTAACCCAGCCCTGAGGCTCCGCAGCTCTGGAACCTGGCCTGTGCCCTCTCCCCCTGGGCCTCGGTTTCTTCACCTAGAAACAGGTCGTTACAGCACCTGCCCTTAAGGGCTGTTGGGAAGTTTTAATGAGCTAATGTACCAACTACTCAGCACAGCACCCAGCACAAAGAAAGGGCTGCTCAGTGCTCATCGGTGATGGACTCAGGAGTTAGTGGCCAGGCTGGCGGGTAAGGAGGTGAGGGCATCTCCCCACCCCCTGGCCAGGGCTGGCACCGGGCGGGTCTGGGAGCCGGCCCCCTCTTCTCTGGACAGCCCGTCTGGAACTCTGTTCCAGCCCGAGCCGTGCCATCCCCACCCCGAGGCTGGCCTTGCAGAGGGGGCAGGGGGCCTGGGGCACAGCCCCCCTGTGGAGGCTGCTGTGCTGTTCCAGGCAGCCCTCACCCTTGAGGGCAGAGGCACGTCCCCCCCAGAGTGGGGTGGTGGCAGCCAAGTCCCCTCCAGGCCACAGACAGCCATGGGCATGAGGCTGACGCCTGTCCCTCGCCCGGTCACGTGGGGAGCCCACAACCTTGATGCACCTGGGCACAACCTGAGGCCTCGTCCCAGGGCCTCCGGATCCACTGAGGCCGTGGGAGCCAGAGCAGCCTCACCCCGGGCCACTGTCCGGGCCACCTGCACGTGACTCTCCAGCTTCCAGAACAGCCCACAAGCTGCTTTCAAAACCCTGAGACGGTGACTCAACCCAGCCGCCCCGGCACGGGAAGAGGGGGCGAGGGCTCCTCGTTTTAAATTGAAAATGATTTAGAACTGAAAACACTGACTCAGGCCGAGAAGGCCGGCTCCCTCCCAGGATCCAATTAGTCAAGGAGGCCCTGGGTGGGCACGGGCAGGTTCCCACCGTCCCCAGGGCCTCCACCTGAGGACGCAGGGCGCAGGCCTCCGGCTGAGGGCGTGGGCAGGCCCCGCAGATGTGGTGCTGGGCTCCGATCCCGCAGGTGTCACAGCAAGAGCCACCCACTTCCCGTTCCCAGGGACGGTGCTCACCTCCCCTTTAAGTCTTACCTGCCTCATCCCCAAAGAACACCCCGGGGCTCGGGGAGGGCAGACGCGGCCACGTCACTGGGACCTGTGGCTCCTGCTTCCTCGGGTGGGAGTCCCACCGTAAGGGCAGCGGGAAGGGCTGGCAGAGAAGGGGCCCGAGGGCACTCACACCCTGAGACCCGTGGGAAGGGGCTGGAGTGTTCCAGAACAGCGAGGAGGAGCCAGTGTGGCCGGTCAGGGAGGGCCCTGAGCGGTGAGGGGACTCCATCTAGGAGAGGGGCAAGGAGGCCGGGGGCGCCGAGGGACCCTGTCTTGGCCCTGAGCGTCCGTCCTAGCGCGGGGCATCCGTCCTATCTCAGGGTGTCTGTCCCAGCCCCGGGCACCTGTCCTCCTGTCTGGGGCTCACAGCAGCTTTGTCAGGCGGAAGGACGGGCCACTGAGGTTGGGGACTCCTGTGAAATCCCCGAGCGCCCGGGTGTGGCCCAGCAGCCCGCGGCCTGGGGACTCTGCAGCTGCGCCCAGAGAAGCTCAGGAGAGGCTCCAGGGAGCAGAGAGCCCAGGATCACAGGGACACGGTGACGCCCAGAGCCTGACATGGGTGAGGACACACTGCCTGGGCCACCTCTCTCGACCACCTGCACGGCGGTGTCACCGTCCCGGGGGACAGAGGGGGACACAGGCAGTGAGAGGGGAAGTCTCGAGGGCCACAGAGCAGGGAGCAGCAGGGCCGGGCTGCGGCCAGGCGGCAGGACTCAGCTGGACGCCACAGCCCCGCGCACTGCGTGCTGGGTGCCGGGAGGGTGCGCACACCACCACGGCTGGCGAGCAGGCCCTGGCAGCACCGGTCTCACATGTCTCCACAGGGGTCTGGGCAGGGCGGGCAGGGTGCCACGTGCACCCCCTCCTCCCTCCCCAGGAATCCCAGGGAGTGACGGGGAGGACAGCTGAGCGCCCCAGCAGGGACCTGAGGGTCCCTGTGAGCCCTCAGTGTGGGCAGGAGACGAGCCCCGCACGCACCTGCGGAGCCGCCCCCATTCCTGCTAAAGTCAGCTACTCCGCTCTCAGCCGGGCCACCATGTCACGGCCAAGCCCAATGCCACCTCCTCCAATGCCCTCCCCCAGCTGCCACTCACGGGACACGGGCTCAGGGCTGGCCAGCTCCCAGGGCTTCACCTCAAGTGACTCCTCCCTGCCCCCCCAGCCTGGGCAGCAGGACCCTCACTCCCTGTGCTGGACAGTGGGAGACAAAGGCCTCAGGGTGCGGTGACACCACGGTCCCTGGCTGGTCAGAGCCTCGGCTGCTGGCCCCAGAGGGACGAACCCTCATGCTTTCCCCAGAAGGTGACCCAGCCCTGCACGCCATGCCCCACAGCACACAGAACAGGAGGTATGGAGAGCTGAGCCTGCGGCTGCCCAGCCCCACAGTGCCCAGGAGGACAGCCCAGCCTCTCTGACCTGCGGCCCAAGCAGCACTAGGCACCTGGTGCCCTTGTGGCCAGTGGGTGGCCAAGCCTGGTTCAAACCCAGTGTGTCTGGGCCAATCTGTGCTCTCGGCCGCTGGCTGCCTCTGTTGGCCACTCTGTGGCAGAGGGGCTCTCAGCCAGCTGGCTATGGGACCTCAGGGCACAGCCACTCAGCAAGAGGCCACATCCCTCAGGAAGTGGAGAGGGGCCACCCGCTGCCCACTGTGCCTGGGAGGAGCAGCCCACCAGGGCCCGCCTCCCAGATGGGCCTGCAGGGGCACCGGCCAGGGTGCTGGGCAGGGTCCGCACTGGGCAGGTACTCACGAATCTGAGGAACACGTTGCCCAGCTCATGCTGAGACTGCGGCTCCGGGTGCAGGCAGCACTCCAGGGCGGCCAGGAAGTCCTTGTGCACCTCCAGGATGTCCTCGATGTTGGAGAAGAGGATCTGCGAGCAAGCAGAGGCCCCCGCGTCAGCAGGGCCCAGGGAAAGCCACGCGCCCAAGGAGACAGCGCTCCGGGCACCAGAGCCTGCAGGGAGACGGGAGCTCTCCCGCTGGCCCGGCCACCCCGAGAAGGTGGGCGCGAGCAGGCAGCCTGTGTGCATGGGCAGAGACCGGCCCAGAGCTAAGGTCGTCATGGTCATCACGGTCACGTCACGGTCACGTCATGTCAGCCAGCTCACCCCCAGCCTGCGGGTGAGGGACCAGCACCCCAGTGCCATGGGCCAGCAAGCCCCAGGGGCAAGGGTGCCACGCTGGCCCGTCACACCCACATGCCAGTGCGCGCCAGCCCCAGGACTGAGCGGCACGCGTCCACACCAACACAGGGAGGAAACGCGGTCTGGGGGTCTGGAACCTGCCATGCAGACACCCCACATGGGGCCACCTGCTCCCTCACCTCCACCCAGAGGGTGAAATGCAACCTGACCCAGTAATTCCACACTGTAAAATGTGGCCTCTCAGTCATTTCCAGCTAGAGGACTTTTGCCCCCCGGAGACAGACATCTGGCACGTCTGGGGACGTTTTGGGCTGTCACAAACTGTGGGACAAAGAGGAGAGTGCTACTGGTGTTTGCAGTCACAGACCAGGCATGCCACTGTGGGGCACAGAACAGAGACGTTCAGGCACCAGTGTCCACAGTGCCCAGATGGGAGTCTGGGGGCTCAGCCAAATGACTGTGCTGCAGCCTCACTGGCATTAACAAAAAAATTGGGAACAAATGTCCACCTATAGGAACCAGTTAATCACATTATAGTAAGATACATTCCACAGGCAGGAATACTATGCACCTGAAAAAAGAACCTGTGGATACATATACACACAGAATCCCATCGTATCCTCATATAGATTTTAAGTGTGTGGCAGGGAGGGGAATCTAGGTGCCGAACAGGTTCCATTAGGGGCCTGTTTGTGTAAAACAGCACCAAAAATGGCCCCTCCTATCTATGCTGGTGGGAACAGAGACTTTTTAGGTGGTGATATAAACTGGCAACTGTAGAGGTCTCCGGAAAGGACCAGGAAAGATCTTTCTGATCTAAACTTCACAAATTCCATTTTCCTTCTGTTTATTGCACAAGTGTCTTTGTCAGTCTAAGTGCTGAGCAAGCAAGGTGCTCCCTCCGCTCAAACCCCAGCGTGGAAATGAGCACAGGCAGCAGTCTTGTTCCCTCTGGCATTTTCTGAGCACCTACTGTGTGCCGGGCTCAGAGACCCAGAGGATACTGCAGGGAGCAGAGGAGTCCCACCCCCATGGTGGGGGTGCCCAGGGCGCCCGTCATGGGAAGTGGCTGTGGCAGCCCCAGCCCGCAGTGCCGGGTCCCTCCAGCACGTCCGCTCACGGGCTGACCCCACTCCTAAGGCCCTCGGTGACTGTAAGGAAGGGCTGGAGTGTGAACCCAAAGGAAATGAGAAACGTCCACCCGAAAGCCGCCTGCACAGTCACGACAGCCAGCAACTGCAACAGTGCGCACACCCAACCTGGAGGAGGGCTGTGTGAAGTATTACAGAGCCATGAAAAATCACGGGCCCCACACAGACCAAGGGCAGCTCCCAGGCGACGTGAAGGCAAGACCCGGACCCGAAAGGACAGGCAATGCCAACCGATGGCATCAGGAGCCAGTGTGCACTCTGAGAGGGAGGACTGTGTAGAGGGACAAGGATGCTCCTGCCTTCGCCTGGGCCGGTGGCACATGTCCCTGGGCCTTCACTGCAGGGCGGTTCGCCCTCACGGAGAGCAGGGTCTTAACACTCGGAGACGGGACGTGAAGTTACCACAGCATGCCACAGACAGACCCAACCCCCGCCGTGCTCAGCAGTGTGCCGAGGGAGCAGGCTAAGGAGGGGACCTGGAGAGGGACCCCAACACTCCCCCCAGCCGTCCCCGGGCCACCGTGAGCCTCAGCTCTCCTAGGCACAATGTGATCTCAGAGCCATCGAGGTCCCCGTCCAGTCGAGCAGGGACACCTGGAGGGGGCGGGCATCTTCCTTGGCCACGTGGCTGGGACCTCAGATGCCCACGGTCCCCTCAGACCAGGGCCTTACAGTCCCAGGGACTGCTTAGCGGCTTCCCAGAGAGCAAGGTCACATCAGAGCCAGGCCCGCGGGAGGCCCCGTGCCACACAGAAGGCCATTGATCTCCTCCTCGGCCTCCTGAGCCTCTGCCAAGACAGAGCTGCCTGACCACTCCCCGGCCCCTGACCCCGCTGCCCAGCCCGGGCGGGAGGCAGCTGCAGGAGCCGGGCTCCCAGGGCCCTTGGGAAAGGACTTTCTGCTGGTCGGAGCCGGCGCCAGACCCAGGCAGCTGGGAGACAGGGGCCGCGGGGCCAGGGAGGGTCCCGCACTGGAGCAGGACCGAGCCAGCCGCTCACAGCCCCGGGAGTCCTCCAGGGACATGGGAGAAGGGTGGGGAGCACCAAGCCAGGGCCAGCAGGTGACCTGCCCTCCCAGCATGGCCAGCAGCAGACCCTCCATGGGGGGGGGGGCAGCTCTGCGTCCCACCTTGACGTTCTCGTCCGTGAGCCCCTTCTCCACGGAGTCCGCCGCGTTCTGCCGGATGCGGTGCAGGAAGGCCTGTGGAGACAACGACAGTCAGCGCCCGGGAGGGACAGGCTGACCCCCCAGGGCCCACGAGGCAATGGTCCAGGGACAGGGAAACTGACTCTGCTGACACCCGAGCCAGGGACGCCCCCCCACCCTGCACCAGCTGCACCCTCCGTGGGGGCCTGAAGAGACCCAAGAGAATGACACGGGCCAGCTTCCCCCTCACTGCCACCCACAGTCAGTCCCTGGCGGGCGACAATTCACCTCTCCTAATGTCTCATCCTTTTTTTCCTAAGCAACTTAACCCTCAAACTTTAACACATTCGCTCAGAAGTCAGGAGTACAAACCCAAAAACAGGAAAAGGCTCTTTCCCAGCCGGCCCACCCCATGTCCCCACCGCCACCCAAGCGTCCTCCGCCACCGCCCCTGCGTCCCCACCACCACCGCCGCCACCTGCCTGCTGCCCCCACGTCCCACTCCCGCATCCTGCTCCTGCCACCCCCATGCGAATCTCGGCCAGGGTCTTCTCAGGGCCTCCAGAGTCTGCGAACCCCACGTATACAGGTGCATATAGGGTGGGCCGGGTGCACATGGGGGGTGGGCTGGGTGCATGTGGGGATGTGCCAGGTACACACGGGGCGGGCCAGGTGCATGCAGGATGGGCCTGGTGCACAGGGTGTACACACAGCAACTCTCGCATCTGCTCCTTCTACCCCCAGGAGAGAGAGCAGGGTGCACAGGACGGCGACGGGCAGGCACACCCACCCCTTGCCTGGAGCACCACCCCTCGCTGGAGCACCCTCCGTCCTCAGACAGGGCCCCTTGTCCTCCCGTGTGGGTGGACCACGGTCCTTCTGCAGCACTGTTCTGGGGCTCAGCACAGAGAAATCGCCTCCCTCCTCCGTGAGGCGCAATGTCTGATGATTAAAAGGAGGGACGGGGGACAAGCAGGCACAAGCCCACCTGAGGGAGCTGCCACCTGTCCGCTCCTAGAGGGAGCAGTCGGGAGGCAGAGGCTCAGGGCCACTGGTGTTCTGGTTGCTCTATTCTGTTTTGCTTTTCCTGGGGAGCAAGCCCACCCCCCGAGCCCTTTCTGGTTTTCGCTTTGAGACAGGGTATCACGGGGTTGCTGAGGGGTCTCACTGCGTTGCCGAGGCTGGCCTCAAACCTGCGATCCTCCTGCCTCGGGCTCCTGAGTCTCTGGGACCCCAGGTGTGCGCCACAGCACCCGGCTGCCATCTGGATACCTTATAGCTGAGCCTCCAGCTCGGGGTGTGGGGGAGAGCAGTCCCATTCCTGGGGGAACGGGATCTCAGGGGTGATGCAGAGCAGGGAACCAGGCAGAGGGGTGCCGTGTGCCATTGAGAGGTGACCGTGGCCTGGCCCTGGGGGGGTGTGGGACAGAGCCAGCGGGGAGGGGCTGAAGGTGGGGAGGGAGGGGGCGAGGTGGCCCCAAAGGAGAAAAGGGCTGTCACCAGCGACCTGCGCCTGCTCGCCCCAGCTCAGCCCTGGGCCTGGGCCGGGTCAATCAGGCAACAGTCCCATGGAGACCCGGGGAGAGGGAGCCCAAGGACTTGTGCCACCCTAGGCCACCGTGAGCTGAGCGGGCCTGGCAGCTGGTCACAGCCCATGGGGCCCAGAGGGAACCACCCCTGCGAACAGGGGGCCTCCTGTCACCGAGCCCAGCGGCAGGTTCACCGTGAGCGGGCCCATCCCACCACGCCGTGGACAGGGGCCCTGCGGGTGCTGGGAAAGACGGCGGGGACCGGCTGCCACAGAGCTGGGTCGGGGAGGCAGCTGCAAGATGCAAAAGGGAGGGGGCCTCCACATTCAGCGGTCGGATCCTTTCCCATCATGCAGGTGATGACCACGGGGCCACCGCAAGCCCAGCCACCACCCAGACTCAGGCTTGAGAGGACGAGCTGCGGGGTCCCACTCGCGGTCTCTGCGTCTACGTCCAGGCGCAACGCAGAGCGACCACACCCACCACACCCGTCTCAGGGCTGAAGTCCACCTTGGGCTGACACCCCGGGGTGTATGTCCCCAGCCTGGGCCCCCTCCAGTGGCTCTCCTCGGGTACCCCTCTGCCTCCGGGGTCCAGCCACACCCCGCTGTCCTCACCCCCTTCTTTAAGGTCCATTTCCAGTCCATGTGCAAACACCACCAGCCTCTCCCGACCTCACAACCAGCCCCCCGCCCAGGCCACCACATCCCCACCTGGACTAACACAATCACCTCTGCCCTGGTCCCCCTCACCTTCCCGAGAGTCTAGTCCACACACAGAGCCAGAGAGATCCTTCTAAATGCATAAACCAGATCTTGTCACCCACAGCTCAAAACTTCCATGACTTCCACAGGAGGACATCCAAACCTTCCAGGGCCCTAAGGCCCCCAAGCCCTCTGACCCCGCCTTCCAGCACTGCATCCTCCCATACTTCAGGAATCTTCAGCCAAACCTATTATTCCTGCCTTAGGACCTTTGCACATGTCTTACCTGCTAGCAGGCTGCTCTCAGCAATCCACCCTGAGCAGGCTCCTTCTTACCCATCAGGCCCTGCTCAAATGTCTCCTCCTCCAAGGGGCCCTCCTGCCTTCATGCTCTCATCACCTTCCCATTTAACAGCTGAGAAAACTGAGGGGAAGTATCTACACTCGCTCAGGGGCAGGCCAAGCTTAAGAAGGGAACATGGCTCCAACGGAAGAGGTCAGGTTGGAAACCCGCGGGTCTTCCTCCTCCTGTGTGTGACCTCAGGAACGTGTATGGCTCCTCTGAATCTTAGACTCCTCTTCCCAAGTGTGAGAGCCTGGTGACACCGCGGGGACTTTCACAGGTAACAGAACAGAGCTCCGGGGAGCGGGGGCCAGGGCCAGGAGGGGGCCGGGCACCAGCAGGCTGGGAGACCACAGGAAGCGGGATGTGCCTGGTGGGACAGGCCCCGACGCCTGCTGGCTGGCCTTTGAAAGGACAGCAAGGGAGGGGATGGACAGAGCTCCTAGAGGGTGTCTGGACAGGGCTGGACGCCCACAGGAAGCCAGGCCCCAGGCCCAGGGACAAAGCACCTGCCCAGTGTGCAGACGCAGACATCCTGCAGGGCCAGGGAGTGGCTGGCCTAGATGGGCTTCCTGTCCCCAATTCTTCACAGGAGCTCAGCCACCACATTGTGCTGGGACAATGGGAGCTCAGGCCACCCACTGAGAAGCTTCAAAGAAGCTGCTGGTGGCACAAGGAGCAGCTCTGACCTGAAAGAATGGCAGGCCCCGCTGGCCAGCCCAGCCCGCGGCCAAGGCACAGGGACCTTCCAGGCGGCACAAACGTCCTCTGAGCACTGGCGGGAGATGAAGTGGGGCCCTCACCCAGGGGTCTCCAGGGAGGCTCTGCCTGGACCCCTGCCCCTCTTCCCAGCGTCCTCTCCCGACATCGACGAGACAGAAGGAATAGAAACCCCGCGCCCACCGCCCGTCACTGCCCAGCGCTGGCAAACCCTAACTGGGCGGGGGGTGAAGTGAGTTTACGGTGGCCTTGGCGGGTCCTGTTGGACGTGGGCTGCGTGAACGGCTGACACTGTGGCGCTCTCCAAGGGTGCTGCTGGAAGCCTCCCACTGCCGGCTGGACAGGGCCATTTGGCACTAACTAGTCGAGATGATGGTGTCCGTAATCATTAGCCAGAGTGTCACACCTCGAGAAGCTGGCACCCTGACCCAGAAGGCCCCGCGTCCCTGAGGGGAGGCCACTGTGCGTCCAGAATGCTGGGAGCAGCTGCCCTGCACCAGGAGGGGGGACTCTAGCACCTGCGCCCGGGGGACCCGTCCATCAAGCCCTGTGACAGCGAGGACATAAGAAACAGCCTCAGCGTGTGAGAGTGGTGGCATCACCGTTTTAAGTACCACGCGGTGAGCCCGAGGTCGGTTGTGTGTGGCTCCCCCAGGGACCACTTCCTGGGCTGATGTGGGGACGGTGGTTTGCCGGGAGGGCCCCAGGAAGGAGCAGCCAGGTGGAAGGTGCTGCCCAGCAGTTTCCGGGGCCACCGGAGCGCCACCCTGCTGGGCCTGGACAGACAGCAGCCTGGGTTCTTCCCAAAGATGGGGAAGGCGGGAGACCTGCCACCCTCCCAGGGGAGCCAGCCCTGAGGTCCCTTTGTCTCGGGGTCCTGCACCCCACTGCCCACACAGGGGCCCACCAGTGTGGTGGCAGGGCCTGCCCGCCCCACCCCTTCCTACTCAGGGCTTTAACTATATTTTATACATAACATTTATGCTTATACAAAGAACTCAAAAAATTAGACAATAAGATAATGAATAACCCAATCAACAAATGGGCCAAGGACCTGAACAGACACTTCTCAGAGGAGGACATACAATCAATCAACAAGTACATGAAAAAATGCTCACCATCGCTAGCAGTCAGAGAAATGCAAATCAAAACCACCCTAAGATACCATCTCACTCCAGTAAGATTGGCAGCCATTATGAAGTCAAACAACAACAAGTGCTGGCGAGGATGTGGGGAAAAGGGTACACTTATACACTGCAGGTGGGACTGCAAATTGGTGCGGCCAATTTGGAAAGCAGTATGGAGATTTCTTGGAAAGCTGGGAATGGAACCACCATTTGACCCAGCTATTCCCCTTCTCGGTCTATTCCCTAAAGACCTAAAAAGAGCATGCTACAGGGACACTGCTACATCGATGTTCATAGCAGCACAATTCACAATAGCAAGACTGTGGAACCAACCTAGATGCCCTTCAATAGACGAATGGATAAAAAAAAATGTGGCATTTATACACAATGGAGTATTACTCTGCATTAAAAAATGACAAAATCATAGAATTTGGAGGGAAATGGATGGCATTAGAGCAGATTATGCTAAGTGAAGCTAGCCAATCCCTAAAAAACAAATACCAAATGTCTTCTTTGATATAAGGAAAGTAACTAAGAACAGAGTTGGGAGGAAGAGCATGAGAAGAAGATTAACATTAAACAGGGATGAGAGGTGGGAGGGAAAGGGAGAGAGAAGGGAAATTGCATGGAAATGGAAGGAGACCCTCAGGGTTATACAAAATTACATACAAGAGGAAGTGAGGGGAAAGGGAAAAATAATACAAGGGGGAGAAATGAATTACAGTAGAGGGGGTAGAGAGAGAAGAGGGGAGGGGAGGGGAGGGGAGGGGGGATAGTAGAGAATAGGATAGACAGCAGAATACAACAGACACTAGTATGGCAATATGTAAATCAATGGAAGTGTAACTGATGTGATTCTGCAATCTGTATATGGGGTAAAAATGGGAGTTCATAACCCACTTGAATCAAAGTGTGAAATATGATATGTCAAGAACTATGTAATGGTTTGAACAACCAACAATAAAAAAAAGAAAAAAAACAACAAAAAAAAACATTTATGCTAAGAAAATGAAATTCAAATCAAATGTAAGGTTACCATTATTAAATATGGGTGACAACCTTACCAGATTTTTATATTCTTTTTTTTAAGAGAGAGAGAGAAAGAGAGAGAGAGAGAGAGAGAGAGAGAGAGAGAGAGAGAGAGAGAGAGAGAGAGAGGGAGAGAATTTTTTTTAATATTTATATTTTAGTTCTTGGCGGACACAACATCTTTGTTGGTATGTGGTGCTGAGGATCGAACCTGGGCCGCACGCATGCCAGGCGAGCATGCTACCACTTGAGTCACATCTCCAGCCCCCAGATTTTTATATTCTTAACTATAATTTTCTCCATGTGTGAAATGTTCTTTAATTTGAGGAATAAAGCAGACTAGTAGCCACAATACATTAAGAATTCCCAAAAACACTAATATGAAGAAAACAAACCAACCAGTTTCCAAATGAACAAAAGACTTGAACCAGATGCTACACTAAAGAAAATATACAGATGGCAATCTGAAATCTCAAAGTCAGTAGTTATTACATAAATGGAAATTAGAATTACAATGAGATACCCACACATAGGAATGTCAAATCTGTGGAGACCATTCAAGTATTGGCAAAGATGTGGATCACCTGAAATTCCTGTACCTCAATTGTGGAAATGTACAATGGTACAATCTTTTTGGATGCATTTTGATAGCTTATTAAAATTCAAACATGTATCTTATCCAAACACATCAACCATATAGTCTAGCCATTCCACAACGAGGAATTCACTCAAGACAAAAGAACACACACATCCATATAAAAACTTTTACACAAATGGCCTTAGTAGCTTTATTTGTTATTGCTCCAAATTGAAAGCAACCCAGATATCCATCAATAGATAAATGGACAAGCTCTAAAATATCCATATAATAGAAGGTTAACAACAATCAAAGGAGTGAATTATAGACTATAATTATAATTGATTTTTAAATTTTTGTTTATAATTGACTCATCATAATTGCACATGTTTGGGGGTACACTGTGATGTCTCAAGGTACATATACAATGTAATGATCAAACTTGGGTAATTAGCAAATTCATCACTTTGAACCTTTATTATTTCTTTGTGGTGGGAACATTCAAGATCCTGTTTTATAGCCATCTTGAAATATATAATACATTATTAATAGCTACAATAGAATACCAGAACTTATTCCTCTTAGCTCACTACACCTGCTGTACCTGTTGACCAGGTCTCCTTATCCCTCCTTACCTCTCATCCCTCACCCTCCCCAGCCTCTGATGACCACTATTCTATTCTCTCTTTCTTCCAGGTAATTTTTGTTTGCAATCTTTCTGTGCCTAGCTTATTTCACTTAACATAATGTTCTCCAGTTTCATTCATGTGTCCATATAAAGCAAATTTTTGAGCTGGACATGGTGGTGCACAACTGTAATCCCATCAGCTCAGGAGGCTGAGGCAGGAAGATTGCAAGTTCAAAGCCAGCCTCAGCAACTTAGCAAGGCCCTAAACAACTTGGTGAGACCCTGTCTCAAAACAAAACCAAACAAAATAAAAATAGGGCCTGGGATGTGGCTTAGTGGTTAAGCACCCCTGGGTTCAATCCCCGGTGCAAGAAAAAAATAATAATAGTCTATGGTGTATCTGTACCACATTTTCTTTATCCACTGATTCAATGATGAACACTTAGACCAATTCTCTGCTTTGGTCATTATGAATAGTGCTGTGATAAACATGGGCATGTACATACGTATCTCTTTGACCTACTGATGTCATTTCTCTTGAATACATATCCAGAAATGGAATTGCTAAATCATAAGGTAGTCCTATTTGGAATTTTTAAAATATCTATTTTTTAGTTGTAGTTGGACACAATACCTTCATTTAATTTATTTATTTATATGTGGTGCTGAGGATCGAACCCAGGGCCTCGCATGTAATAGGTGAAAGCTCTACCACTGAGCCACAATCCCAGTCCCTATTTGGAATTTTTTTTTACAACTTCCATTCTGTTCTCCATAATAACTGTACTAATTTTCATTCCCAACAAAAAGATCTTTAAAAAATAATTGAGTAAAAGAAAAAAAAAACAGACCAAAAAAGTATGCACTGTATGGTTCAATTTGTTTTAGGAAATGTGAATAAATATATAGCAACAAAAATTAAATCAACAATGGCCAGGAGATACAGAGAAGCATGAGAATTTGGGGATGACCTAGAAGTTCATAATTTTAATGGTGGCGATGGCTTTAGGAGTGCCTCTATGTCAAAACTTATTAAATCGTACCTTTTGAAAATAGGCATTATTGTGTAACAATTATATCTCAATAAAGCTGCTAAAAATAAAGTGAATGGAAAAGAAGTCACAAAGTAGATGAAGTCACAAGCCTTAAACTGACAAAAGTGGGCTAAATGTTCCAAAATGCCAGGGATGCACCTGGGGGTGTAGAAGACGTCCAAAGAGGGCTCTAGATTAGTGTTAGACCAAGCGCAGGTCCCATTCCCCACTTCCTGACGATACTGACCCTTCCCCTCCCTGCCCAGCCCTTCCTGTGGCCCCTGCACACCCCTCCCCATCACTGCATAGTGACAGCAGAGCTCAGCCAGGGGTAGTGACTGCCATGCATGTTCATCACTGGGGGTAAGACATCTCAGTTCCTACCTGTGCACTCCTGCAAAAAATCAGCCTGCCCCTCTCTCAGCACAGCCCCCAAGTGGCACAGACACCCCTTTTGTTAAGAACAGTTGTAAAAAGCTCAGCTATTTGTTTTCTCTGTTGTGAACACAGATTTCGTACACATTTAAGGAAATCCTCCAACAGGATGGAGGGAGGGAGGAAGGGAGGGAAGGTTTTAAAAATTCAGTGGGATAAAATATTGAGTGGTAACACAGTAGGGTGGATTAAGTGTTTGGAGCAAGGAATGACAATTAGCTCCTGGGTGGTCCCAAAGATGTGCAAGCTGGTTGCTAACAAGACCAAAGGTGGTGCGGTGGCACCTAGTGGTGGCAGAGACCCTTCTGAGCCAACAGGGACAGTGGCGGGAATTCTGGAAGTCTACTGATTGGTTTGTGCTCACTTTGTCACACTCCTTGGGGACTCTCCATCTCACCCCTTTCTTGGGTAGGAGCTGCCTGCAATTTCCCACCATGACAAATGGAATCTTGCAATGGAGCTCCATGGCCTCTCCTATCCCTCTATGACAATGTGACTTTGATATTTCTTGATATATTCAAGAGGTGGACTCTATGCTCCCTTACCTTGCACCTGGCTAGTGGCTCAGGTGGGACTTCTGAGGCTAGTCACAAGGGCCCATGTCATCTTCCTGGCTCTGCAGGTACTAGCTGATTTCCTTGAGGCCATCATGTTGCAGAGAAGCCCAAGCAAGTCCACGTGTGCAGTATAAGATGGACAAGGGAATGGGTACCTGAGGGGACTTTGGGGGCAATGTGTGTGTGTGTGTGTGTGTGTGTGTGTGCGCACAGCAATTTGCATCCTCTCCCAGGAAAGTCCTCTGGGAAGGGACCTTTTTACCATTCACACACAGGTGCTCTGTGGACCAGCAAAGGTAGCCATTTTCCCTGCAAGGAGAGCTTCCTGCAAGGTAGAATCCCCCACCACGATGAGGCGCAGACCATACGAGAGGGCCCCTCAGTGGGACCCAGGCCAGACCTACGACACGTGCTACACATGCAACAGCGTTTGTCCCACGGAGGAAGCCACAGATACTTGACACCTGGCAGAACTTCCCATCAGATAATGGGGCATTTTGCTCCTGCAGGGCCAGTCCTCAGACTTGACTTCACTCACATCCTTCTCCAAGGCTCCTCTCCAGTTTTCCTCTCCCAGTAGAGCCCTTCTCTGGGCAATGGCAGCCTAAGAATCCTTGTCACCCTTTGCACTCATCTCCCACACCAGGACACTGGGGGGCAGTCATCCAACACCGCACACAGAGCTCTGGCTCCCGCTGAACCCAGGAGAGCTCCCTTACTTGATGGGTCCAGAGCACCAGCTCATAACACAGAGTGTGACTCAGACACGACCAGTAGGCTGTGCGTGCAGCTTTGCACACGGGCTTGGCTCTGGACAGCCACTACCCCTCAGCACAGCCAGCTGCACGCTTGCCCAGACAGGAGGAGAGAACGGGGGTTGCAGACTCGCCCCTCAGAGCCCTTGCTCAGGCTTGGAGCTGCAAGAGAGAACAGAGTCAGAGGCAGGTGGTGCTAAGTGGACTTTAATGCAAGTTTATTTCCTTGTCATTTTTCCTCTCTCAGCAAAGGAAGTGTCTGGTTTCCATGTCAGGGGAGGATGGGCCATTACATAACAAGAAAGAGGGGCCTGCCCCCTCTGGGTTTCTTTGTCCTTTGTCATTCCCCTCTGCAGCAGGTTCCCCAGGGCCTTTTAATTACCTGGAAACAATACCCCAGGCAGGATTGCCAATACCTTGAGACCCAAACACTAATAAACAGAGACGATTTGCTTACAAAATGACAAGTTAGAAGAAAGGGAGGCCAGCTAATAAATGAGCTAAAGTTCAAAGGCAGCAGAGTGATGTGGATGCCGTGACTCAGACATGCCAGCCTCACAGCCAGGACTCTCTGAGAGGGGGAGGGACTGTCAGCAGGAAAGGCCAGCCAGCCATTACAGTCCACTTGGCCAAGAGAGGGCACTGCCTCGAAACGTGGGAGGCTGCAATCCATCTCCCACTGCAGGCCACCTGCAGTTCTAGAACGCCAGACCTCAACAGGGCGTCTCTGTGACAGTCATTTTTCAGCACCCGGCTTGGGTCCCCACTTCGGAAGGCAAAACCTGTTTCATGCACGGGAAACTGCCCATGATTGATGTAGGTATCTTCATCGTGTAACAAAAATGTTTTCTGATCCTTGCCCAAGTGAAAGCACAGAAAGGACTGTGTGTGCAGGTGTGTGATGCATGAGTGTGCTAATGTGTGTGTTATGTGTGCATGTGTGGTAAGTGTGATAGTGTGGGGGTCTGTACAAGTAGGTGTGATGTGTGTGCATGTGTGTGTGGGATTGAGTCAGTGTGTGGGATTATGTGTATGCATGTGGGATTGTGTGTATTTGTATGTATGTGGGGATGGATTGCGTACATGTGGTGTGTGTGTATGTGTGTGTGTGTGTACATGCGTGCATGTGCACAAGTCTGCACATGGAGACACACAATCTTGTGCAAGGCTCACAAAGCATAGCTCTGAGATTCAGCCAGGCTTCAGTCCTGTGTGTCATTGAAAAGGAGGTGCTGGACATCATGTTACCTTCATAATCAAACATCAGCCTTTGAAGAGATCAATTTTGGGGATTCCTGGTTTGCCTCTCAGGCTGAGCCCACGCTGAGTCACCCTAATCAGACTTTCCACTGGTTTCTCACCTGGAGACATGTTTGAAGTTCCTCTCTCCCAAGGCAAAGCTTTCCCTGGACTCCCCTGTCTGCACCCCGCCAGTGGCCCCCAGCCAGACTCCCTGGCATTAAGGGGTATCCAGCCCTCACAGGTATCTGTAGGCACACACTTTGCCTTCGGTGGCACCTTCTCAGACCCAAGGATCTGCTCATAATCTCCTGGCTGTTCCACATGGCCTCCTGCCCACAAGGTCCAAGGTCCAAGGTCCAATTTTTTTTTTTAAATTTTGAGGTAGCTGTAGACTCCCAGAAAGCTTGTAAAAATGGGGTTGAGATTTCCCACACAGCACTTTTTAGCTACAGTTTCATTTTCTGTAGTTCCCTGGGAGGGCTGGGGGGTCAGTTACCTGGGGTCAACCAGGTGTTTTCTGGAAAATTCCAGAAATAAGAAATTCTTTAAGTATTAAATAACTTTTATGACAGCATGTCATTATAAATTTTATATTTCATCATTATTTATCATAAAGCCCGTCATGCCCTTGACTCTGGAAGAGAACTGGGCAGGTATCTTGGAGCTTATCCCCTGGTTTGCATTCATCTAATATTTTTCCTAACTGCATTAGACTGTGGGGCAGACAGGATCTATTTGACTGATTTTTTTGCCTTTTGCTCCAGGCATGGCCCTGCTGCTGATTCTGCTTTTATTGACCATCATGGATTATTTTATGTTAATTTTGATTTTTTAATAATATTGTATTCAAACACTATGGATGTCAACGACTGAGATTCCTGGCCCCCATTCCCCTGGCTCCTAGTAGTTTCTTGCTCTCACCCAAATCCTGGGACTGCACATGGAGTCAGTCTGTATTCAAGGGGCTCCACCTGTTGAGCTACAGACACTGGAGGAGTTGACAGTCCCTTCCTCTCATCACATTGGGGGACTTTGCAGTTGGGTCTCTCTCCTACTTCCCTCTTTTGATTCTCTCCTACTTCCCCCTTTCTTCAAATGCAAAACCTCTGGCAGTGAGTACAAATGAGGCCTGTCCCGGTGCAGAGCAAACCAGCCCTGAGGCTGCAGCTCAGGCTGTGGGATCCCCAGGATGAAAGCCAAGGGATTCCTCAGGAGGCCACAGACACACTGGTTGGTGGGGTGAAAGGAAGAGGGCTCGGACCAGGAGCCGTGCAGACGGCTGGGACATGCTCTTCTTCCGTGTTTCTGCAAAAATGTTCTGTTTTAAGTCCTTCTCCCCCAGGGTCCCACCATGCTGGCAACAATAAAAGAGGAAAAATCTGGAAGCCAAGTGTGCCTGCCTGTCAAGGGGGCCCCGAGTGGGAAAGGGGTGGTGTGTGGTCACAACGTCCATCGCCCTCCTGGAGGCTGCCTTCCGACTGGGGAACTGGAGAAAGGGATCACACAGCCGCACGCCTGCCTGCCTGGGGGAAGTGCAGGGGTGATTTCCAGAGACTTACAGAAGATGCAAGAAGCTGGTGACCTGCAGACCACAAGACACAACTCTCCAGCCTGCTGTACCCCAGGACCCAGACGGCCTCCCCTTCTCCAGCTCCTCCCCCAGCAGCCCCTGTAGCTGGGTCTTCATATGTATGTCCCTACTAGCTTATTGGCACATTGTTCTGTTTCTACTTTTTACTTTGAAAAATGTCACTCATCAAAGTTGAAATAGCACCATGAGCCCCTGAGTTCCCTTCAAAGGATCCCAGAGTTGTTAGTGTTCTGCACAGTCTCTCTTTCTCTCCCCTTTTTTCCCTTCTATTCTCTCTATATCTGTTTCTCTCTTTTTCTCTCTGTCTCTATTCTGTCTCTCCCCATCTCTTTTCTCTCCTCTTTCTCTCTTCTTTATCTGTTTGTTTCTGTTTTCTGTCTTCCCCCTTATCTCTGTCTCTCTGAGTCTCTCTTTTTCCATGTCCCCCTGTCTCTCTGTCTCTCTTTTTCCCTTCCCCTCTCTCCTTCCCTTCCTCCCTCAAATTCAACAATATCCCTTCATTCACAGGAACAGGAGGTAGGATTTGAACTCTTCTCTCTTGGAATCCCGTGTTCTCTCATTTTCCCACATGCCTTTCTGCGTTATTCGGGTCAGTGAGCTACTGTAAGTGTTGTATAAGTGATAGAACATTCTTGAGTTGGTTCAGCCTTTCTGGAAAGAGAAGACAGTTGTCCAAGAGCCCATGCCACCTCAGGTAGCCTGTATCAAGGAGGAGATGCCCACAGCATGGTCCATGCCTCAGGCAGTCCTAGGCCTCCTGCTCCCAGAGGTGTCCTGGGCCCAGAGTCACTCCCCAGGGAGCTGCGTGAAGTGGAGAGTCCCAGGGTCAGCCCAGACCTACTGGACCAGCAGCAGCACTGTAGAAAGACCCCCAGGGGATTCATGAGAAATCTGCATCTGAAAGTCTGCATGTGCAGAACTGAAGCCCTGGGTGAGACATTCCCCCTGCCAGGGAGGGTACTGGTGGGGTTGGGGTGCTGAAGTGGTGAGAACCTACCCCACTCATGGCACCCCAGGAAACATCTGGAATCCTCAGCCCAGCTGCTCAGCCAGCTCTGGTCACGGGCATGGGCCGTCACCATAGCCATGGGCAGGCACCACGGCCAGCACACACCACATGACCAGACTCCTGGACAAGCCTGACCAGCTGGCAGTGCATGGAGAACTGGGGACAGGGTGAGAAGTCAAAATGAGCCCAGACCTGCGACCCTCAGGAAACAGCTGCCAAATGGGCATATACACTGTGGACTATCATGGCGCCATCTCGGTGGAGGGAGGACTGGCAGGCGGATTAGGAGGGATTTACATATTTTGCTTATTTCCACCTTCAACCAATCTGCAAGGAGCTTCTGCTTGTGATTTTTGTTAAATTTAAGTGGAGATTTTACACTGAAATTTTGTTTCCCTCAAAAAGTAAAAGAAGAGCAAATAGAAGATCAAGATGACAAGATTAGCATGTATTTTCTTCTTCCTGAAAACAAGGCTCATCCCCTGGGGGAGTGTCATGCTTTAGAAATGGCATCCGGGTGGCTGGGCTCTAGAGAGCCATTGCTACAAAGACTCTCAGTTCCAAGGGCTTCCAAGGGGTGGCTGGGGCTGGGGATAGTCCCAGCCGAGCCCTGAGGGACTCCTGACATTTTCTATGGGTTTGTTTCTCTGCAAACAGCTTCCTCTTCAGACTCACAGCTTCTCTGCTCCCTAACTTGCCTAAACTCCCATTCACTATCCAACACCCTGTGGAGGCCCCTCCATTCAAACACCCACCAGCACCAACTGACTGTCCCTGCTCTTACTTCTATTGCAAATTCCTGTGGAGAGGATCTGAGGGTCCCTG
Organism: Spermophilus citellus; assembly: GCF_964194105.1. NCBI lineage: Eukaryota > Metazoa > Chordata > Mammalia > Rodentia > Sciuridae > Spermophilus > Spermophilus citellus. The sequence goes on along the minus strand of NC_138198.1, from coordinate 43,306,012 downwards.
CTTGAGTCAGCATCCATCCCTGGTACAACTCGAGGCTGGCCAGGGGCAGGTCATAGGTAAGAGGAGGGACGTAAAGATGGGCAAAAGGAAGGGGCACGTCTGCTTCTGGTTTGGACGGACGCCAAAGCACATTCTCCTTCTCACAAGTGCCTTTGGAACCAGCTTTCTGGCCGTCAGGATCTTGCATTATAAAATTAATCACAAATAGATGATGCAATATGAGGAGCCTGCAAATGAGTTTCTAGCACTTTAGCACAGTGCCTAGAACATTCTGGAAGTAGATGTTCAATTTAAAATAAATAAATAACTGTGAGAAATTGGAGAAATCCCAAGATTGCTGTTTCCGATCGCCCCCAAGCGTCTCCATTCTCAAGGAACTCTTTTTGGTGCATCCTTATTAAGTACTCATCCAGGTATTATCACAGGTTATAGAATATTATTAAGTATCTGACCTACCCACAGTGTGAACAATAATAAAGTTGGAGTTTAAATCAACCAGGGTCCTCTAGCTGGGAATAAAATTATAATGGCTATATGTATAATGATATTATATTTTTAAACTGTTCTGAACACTTTACATGTTTTTCTCATCTTCTTATTACAATTACCCTAAGAGGGTTTTTATCTTCTAGGACAGATGAGACCCCTGAGACACAAGTTAAGTAACATGGCTGCTATTGTCTGGGTCCCCAAAGACCCATGTGTTAGAGACTTGGTCCCCAGAATGGCACTACTGGGAGATGGTGGAACCTCTAAGGGGCAGAGCCTAGTGGGAGGTTTTGGGTCTTGGGGGCAGGGCCTGCCCTTGAAGGGGACTGTGGGACCCTGGTCTCCTCTTCTTCCTCTCTTGCACTTAGTAATGAGATAAATGGGCCTCCTGCACCATACGCCTCCTCCACGATGTGGTGCCACAAGCTCAAAGCAATAGTACTGTCTGTCATGGGGTGAAACCCCCAAAACGGTGAGCCAAAATAGAACTTTCTCCTTTTAAATTGACTTCTCTTGGGTATTTTTCACAGTAATGGAAAACGGACAGCACAGTGCCCAGGGTCACTCAGCAAGTGGGTGGTAGACCTTGAAGCCCACACTGCATGGCCCAGAGTTTGGCTTCAAACCACTGTACCACGGGCTCCCCCTTCAGACTGGGTTTTCACTTTCTACACCATGAAGATCTCATACGGATAAGAGAGGTTTAAGAAGAAAGAAACCAAATTGGTTTCCTTTATTTTAAAGTTCAAATCTAATTCATCAAAGGAAGGAAATGATTTTCAGGTTTTCTTTTTCTTTTTCTTTCTTTCTTTTTTTTTAAGCCCAGTGCCATATTTAAATTCTAGTGCAGGCTATCTAAAAACTTCACAAAAATCCCCCATGCGTGATCAGTCACTTCTAACTGTCTAACTGTGTGGAATGAGTAGACACGTTGCCAAAGAACATCAGCAAGTCATCACAAATCAAACCCACAGATTCCAAAATCTTGTGCGTTTCTACACTTGAGTCATCAGAAAAGCAGAGGATGATGGCAGATTTCTCTCAGGGCCTGAGGTCTGCCTTGCAGCACAAGTTGGGTTTTGTTGTGTGTCTTTTTTTCCCACGTCAATAGAAGAGGCAAGTGTGAGTCGCCCCCATCATACTCCTGGTCTTTACTGGGTAAAAGGTTATCCAAAGGAGTTTCCGGTGCAAGTGCAAATATCAAAGATTTCTTCTGAGTTCTTAAGCTTCATGTTAGTAATGGATAGCTGCTCGTGGCTTCTTACTCTTTCCTAGGTATCAGGGCTCCAGGTTCATGAACATCTAAGTCATTACCCTGACACCCCTTCCTGGACTCATGTGTAAGCCATTTATTCAACCTCTTCAAGCCTCAGATTTCTGATGTGTGTTCATTACTGTAACAAAATACCTGAGATAATTTGCTTATAGAGAGTAAAGATTTATTCTGACTCACAATTTTGGAAGTTCCAGTCCATGATCAATTGGACCTGTGGCTTTGGGCCCATCACAGCCAAAGTATGTGGCAGAGCAAAACCACTCACTTTTTATGTCCAGAAAGCATAGAGATAAAGAGGAAGGGGCACAAAATTCAACTGGAAGGTATTTCCCCAATGACCTAAAAACCTCCAACTAGACCATAGCTCTTAAAAGTTTTATCACTCCCCACTGGCACGACCCTAGGGAACAGGTTGTTAACATGACGGGGCACTCTAGATCCAAACTAGGCACCACTTTTACATTGGGGACAGTAATAACTACAACTACTTCAGGATGTCAAGGGCACTCATCCAGTTTCTCAGTCAAGCTCTCACCGCGGTGACCATGGGACAGTGACTTGTTGGTTAGAGAGAGTCTGGCTGTGCTTGATGATGCACAGAAGTAAGTTCACCCAGCAGAACTAATGCAGGATTGGGACAAGATCAGGACAGGTATTGGGGTTCAGAGCTCAGAAGGAACCATCTACAAACTAGAGTAGACTGAAGTGGAATGAATTCTCACCAGAGTTGTGGGCTACATCTTCCAGCAAGTATTAAGGTCAAAGCCAGATGAGCACACACTCGTAGGGGGATATGGGAAGGAAGTTCTTAGATTAGATAAAGGATTCAGCTGAACAAATTTCTTTGAATGGTACCTACCAGGATATAATCCTCTTTCCCCAAGATGATCTCCTCATAAAACCTATCAAAATCCATGGTCATCTTATTTATGTAAATACTGACTTACTCTACTGCCTGTGCCTGTGATCAACTCCACCAAGGCAGGACTTTCTCCCAGGTGTACCTCCAGCACCTAGCCCAAGGTGAGCCCTGAGTAAATATTTGACAGACAAAGGAATGAGTGACTGAAGGGTTCCTGAGACTCCTTTCCCTGCAGAGTCAATGAGACATCAGGCTACCTTTGAAGATGCTTCTTTTAAAAACACAAAGAAGTTCTTTTGATATAATTGGGCAAGACAAAGAATAAAAGGAAAAGAAGATACAAATGACACGATCTTGTGTATAGAAGCCCCTAAGTGATCCACAAAACAATCTATTAGAACTATTAAACTGAAGCTCTGACACTAAAGGGAATTCTTCAAGTTGAAACTAACGGATGCTAAATAGCAACAGAAGAAAAGAGTAAAGTCACTGGTGAAAGTAAGTAGGTAACAAGTGCAGCATTATGTAAGACTGTAAGAGGATGTGTAAATCACTTTTAACTCTAGTATAAAAATTAAAAGACAAAAGTAGTAAGACTAGCTATAGCTACAAAACTTAGTGGATAAACAATATGAAAGGCATGAGTTTTAATGACAATAGTATAATTGGAAGGTAGAAAAGAATACGTTGCTTTTGGTATGTGGTTGAAGTTAAGTTGTTAATAGCTTAACATAGACTCCTATACTGATAAGATGAGCTTCATGGTAACCACAAAGAAGACACCTATGGTAGATACTCAAAAGAGAAAAGAGTCAAAACACATCACCATAAAAAAATTATCACAAATAAAGACAGCAAGGGAAGAGGAGAGAGAGAAAACAACAAAATGGTAGCAATAAATCCTTGTCTATCAATAATTTATGTAAAATTAATTTAACTGCCAAGTCAAATGACATAGAAAAGATGAGTGTATTAAAAACAAAACATAAGATCCAACTATGCGCTGTCTAAAAGAAACTAACTTCAGACTTGAGGACCCATGCAGACTGAACATGAAGGGATGGAGAAAGCTATTCCATGCAAATAAAACCAAAAGAGAATAGAATGGCTGTACTTATGTCAGACAAGATAGACTTTACGTCAAAAACTGTCAAAGAGGCAAATAAAATCATTAGACCATAAAAGGGTCAATCCAACAGGAAAATATAATAAATACATACATACACACCATCAGAGCACTTTAAATACTTGAAGCAAACATTAATCAATCTAAAGAAACAGGCAGCAACGCAATATTAGTAGGAGTCTTCAATACCCCTCTTTCAAAAACAGATAGAATATCCATGCAGAAAGTCAATAAGGAGACAACAGACTTCAGCCAAATGGACCAAATAGGCATGTTCAGGACTTTCCACCCAGCAACAGCAGAGTACACATTCTTCTTAAGTGTAAAAGGAACATTTTCCAAGACAGATCATGTGTTAAGTGACCAAAACCAGCCCCCCAAGATTTAAGAAAACTTATACCAAGTATCTTTTCAAGTATCTTTTCAGATCATAATAAACAGAAACACAAAAGCCAGTAGAGAAGGAAAACAGAGAAATTCACAAGTAGGTGTTAATTAAACAACACATTCTTCAATAACTATTGGGCCAAAGAGGAAAAATCTAAAGGCAAAATTAGAAAGTATTGCAAGACAAATGAAAATGAAAATACAGCGTAAGAAATCTTCTGGGATGTAGCAAAAAATGGTTCCAAAAGGGAAGCTCATAGCAATAAATGCCTAAGTTAAAGAGGAAGGAAGATCTTAAATCAACAACTTAACTTTAGTTCCCAGGGGACTAGATAAAGAAGAAGAACTAAGCCCATCCAAACCAAGCAGAAAGAAGGACATAACAAAAATTAAAGTAGAAATAAATAAAACTAAAAATAGAAAAAATGATAGAAAAAAGTCAATGAAACTGAGTTGTTTATTAAAAAAGTAAACAAAATTAACAGACCTTTAGCTATCCTAAGAAGAGAGAAAATTCAAATAAATATAGTCAGAAAAAAATGCTACATTACAACTGATGTCACAGAAATAAAACGCATCTTAAGAGATTATTATGAATATGTCAACAAAGTGAATAACAGAATAAATAGATTAATTCCTAGAAACATAACCCCCAAGAATGAGTAATTAATAAAGAGAACTATAAGGAAACCAAATAAGGAAACTAAATCAGTAATCAAAAACCTCTCAAAAAGAAAAGCCCAGAACTGGCCCAGATGACTTCATTGGTAAATTCTATCAAATATTTAAAGAAGAATAAGCACTCATCTTTAAGATGAGTAAGAATAAGTACTCATCCCCAAATATTCAAATATACTTCCAAACTCATTTTGAGGCCAGCACTACCCCCCAATATCTAAGTCAGAATAAGACACTGCAAGAAAAGAAAAGCACTGTAATTTTAGGTTTATCCCTGGTGAGGTAGATGCAAAAATCCATAATAGAATACTAGCAGATCCCATCTTATTTTGAACATTACACAATTGGACCTATGTAAAATATCATATACCTACATAAATATGTACCATTTATTTATTGATTAAATGTTAACTTAAAAATAAATCCAGTAAACTGAATTAAACATCACATTAGAAGGATCATTCTTCATGATCAATTAGAATTTATCCCTGGAGTTCAATGATGAATCAACATGGGCAGATCAGTAAATGCAATACACCACACTAACAGAACAAAGTAAACACCATATGATCATCTCATCAGATGTACAAAATCTATCTGAAAATGTTCAGCACTCTTTGTGATCAATTCTCTCAGCGAACTAATTCTAGAAGGACTTCACCGTAACATAATAAAGGACACACATGTAAAACCCACAACTAGCATCATACTCAAGGGTGAAAAATTGGAAGCTTCTCCTCCAAGATCAGAAGTAAGATGAGGATGCCCACTTTCACCACTTCTCTTCAACCTAGTAGTTAGAGTCCCAGCCACAGCCATTAGGCAAGAAAAAAAAAATAAGTGGAATGCAAATTAGGGAAAGAAAGAAAATTATCTCTTTTTTCAGATGACATGATCTCTTATGTAGAAAACCGTAAAGACTACCCCCCCCAACACACACAGAGTCACATACACACAGTGGTTAGAACTAATAAATGAATTCCATAAATGCAGAGGATACAAAATCAATATACACAAATCAGTTGCATTTCTCTGCACTAACAATGAACTATCTAAAAAGGAAACTGGCTGAAAAAAAATCCCACTTACAATATCATCAAAAAGAATAAAATACTCAGGAATAAATTTAATCAGGAAGGGAAAGACTTGCACACTGAAAACTATAAAACACTGTGGAAAAAATTAAAGAAGATACAAATAAATGAAAAGATATCCTGTGTTCATGGATAAGAAGATTTAATATTGTCAAAATGTCCATGATATCCCCCAAAGTCATCTATAGAGTCCATCTCTATCAAAATCTCAATGACTTTTTCTTACAAAAGTAAAATAATAATAATAATAATAATAATAATAATAATAATAATAATAATTCCTATGGGAAACAAAGACCATGAAAGACCAAAGCAATCTTGAAAAAGAACAAAACCACAGCCTCATACTTCCGATGCCAAAACATATAACAAAGCTGTAGTATTAAAATAGTAAGATATTCACATTCAAAACAGATATACAGACCAGTGGAACAGAATAGGGAACCCACAAATAAGTTCACACAAATACAGTCAATTGATTTTTGGTAAGGGTACCAAGAATGCTCAATGAGAAAGGAATGGTCCCTTTAACAAATGGTGTGGGGAAAACTGGATATACATGCAAATGAATATATATATGCTAATATATATGCAAATGAATGAAATTGGACCTTTATCTTACATCATATAAAAATCAACTAAAAATTCATTACACAGATTTAAGCATGATACCTGAAACTATAATAATCCTTGAAGAAAATGTAAGGAAAAAACTTGAGGACATGGATCTTGGAATGATTACTTGGACACGATACGAAATGCACACACACAAAAATAAACAAGGAGCACCACTATGGGGGAGCCATGAGGTGTTCCCCAAAAGCTCAAGTGTGTGAAAATGCGAGAATGTTAGAGGTGATGTTATTGGACTTCTAAAGCCTTAACCTGAGCCGTGCATTAATCCACTTGAATGGATTAGCTGGCTGGTGACTGTAGGCAGGTAGGGTGGACTAGAGGAAGTAACTCACTGGAGGCACGCCTTGGGGTATGTATTTTATCCCTGTGAGCAGAGTTCTTTCTCTGTTTCCTGGAGCCACGTCCTGAGCTGCTTTCTTCCGCCATGCTCTCCCGCCATCATGCTCTGCCCCACCTCATGTCCACAGCAAATGAGTCAACCATATGCATACTAAGACCTCTGGCATCATGAGCCCTAATAAGCATGTCCTCCTCTAAGATGGTTCTTGTTGGGTCTTTTGGTCAAAATGATGAAAAGCTGACTAAAGCAGAGACTACTACAGGACACTTGGCACAGCAAAGGGAACAATCCACAGGGTGAAGGGGCAATATGGGGGAAGAATATTTACAAAGCATGTGTCTGATAAAGGGCTAATATCCAAAATCCACAAGGAACTCCTTCACAATAGCCAAAGACAAAACACCACACCTAGTACGGGGTGTGTTGGCACATGCCTATAATCCCAGCTACTTGGGAGACTGAGACCGGAGGATGGTGAGTTCCAGGCCAGCCTCAGCAATGGCGAGGCACTAAGCAACTCAGTGAGACCCTGTCTCTAAATCAAACACAAAATAGGGCTGGGGATGTGGCTCATTGGTTGAGTGACCCTCAGTTCATCCCAGGTACCCCACACACACACCAAAAAAAAATACACCATGCCTATAATTAACAATAAAAGGAAGGGGAAAGAATAACAAAACTCACAGATAATCTAACTTTGTAATATCTCAAGATTTTATATTTGCTTCAGGCAGATCTTTTATTACATCAGAAATAAAGTTTTACATTGGAGTTGAAGACCCCTGTGTACTCCTCTTCAATCCTACTCCACTCCGCACTCCCCAGAATAACCACCATCCTAATGAGGGAGTTCATAAATCCCACAGGCATTTCCATATTTCCATTGCATTTCATTACATATCCAAAACAACATACAGTATTGCCTTATCAACCGATTCATGCTACCATACTGTGAATATCTTTCTTTATACTATTTTAGTCCACTTTAGGCCTTTTGAGGGTTATCGAATCTCAACATCAATATTAATCATCCACATCTCTACTCCATTCATTATGCTGAATAGGAAATAGCCCCTATGATATGGACTTCACCCGGTATGGACCCATTCTACACAGACATACACTGAAATTGTGTTTCTGTTACTAGGTCCTGCCTGGCTAAGAACATTCCAGTGCTTGGCCCTTGACATTTCTACCAGTTTCTCTAGAGCACTGTCTTGCACGGAGCTGCCAGGTCCTGGGGAAGACAAGACTGAAACCAGACATGGCCAGATTGCCTTTCCGAGGTATAATTCACTCCCTGCCATCCAGGTCAGAGGGTTCCCAACTCCCCACACCCCCACCCACACAAAACACTGCCAGCTTTGACTTTGCTCCAGTATGCTTGTGATTTCAACGTCCACCTCCCTGATTACTAGTGACATTGAGCATATTTTCATGTTTGCTGGTCTCTGACGATGCGTCTGGTAGGAAATGCATTGCCATTCATTCTTTTGTCTTATTCTATTAGGTTATTCTCCTTTCCTTAAAAGCTGAAGGAATTCTTTCTATGCTCTAGGTCCTAATCCTCGGTCGGTTATGTGTTTGCAAATAATATCTCCCAGAATCTGACTTACCTGTTTTACTTTTTAATATTGTCTTTTATGCTTGTTTGTGCTGGTCTCTAAAAATGAGTTCTTGTTGGTACAGCGAGAGCAAGACCAGTCCCTCGCCGTCTCTGGCTTCCTGTGTCACCCCGTGAGCTCTACCTCCAACATGCTACCCCAGTATGATGTCACCCACCACAAAAGCCACCAGAACCTAGCAGAAGCCAGCGCATGTTCTTGAACTTCCAGAGCTGAGCCAAATAAACCTTTTTTCTTCATAAAGCTCTCAGCCTTGGATATTTGATACAGCCACAGAAAATAGACGTTCCACCTGTCCCTGCACAGATGGGACTAGCAAGATCTACCCCACACTGGGCACTTAGGAGGGTCACCCTGAAACCTGTCCAACAGGTGAAGAAACAGAGCTCTGTGGGGGGAAGTGACGTCACGTGACTGGTGGCAGAGCTGGAAAGGCAGCCTTAATAGGAAGGGAACAGGAACACTCTGCCACGTGTTGGCATGATTGTTATGTGACCCACAGGTGGGGGCTCTTGGCCACCTCTTGTGTCCTGCTGGGATTTTCTGGGTCAAGCCTGTCTAACGTGTTCTGTTTGAGCCTCCCTCGCCCACCCATTTCTCCAGGAGGGGCAGAGCAGGGGGCTCAAGGCCTGCGGGACATGCTGGGAGCCGTTATCCATTGTCTGTCCCCAGAGACAGACTCCTCTGGGCTCTGTCTCAAACCCCAGAAATACCACTGGAGCGAGTCCTTTGAACAGGTGAGAAGGGGACTGGGGTCGTGGCTCTGGGTAGGGCGCCCACCTAGCACCTGCGAGGCCCTGGGTTCCATCCTCAGCACCACGTGAAAATAAATAAATAAAATAAAGGTACTGTGTCCATCTACAACTAAAAAATACTAAAAGAAAAGATACCAAAGGTGGGGAGGAGAGAGGAGCAGGGTGCTGGGGATGGAACCCAGGGTGTCCCACCACTGAGCCGCCCCCAGCCCTTTTTATTTTTTATTCTGAGATAGGGTCTCATTAAGTTGCCCGGGCTGGCCTTGAACTTGAGACGCTCTTGTCTCTGCCTCAGAGCGGCTGGGATCGTAGACATACCCCTCGGAGCCCCTGAGGCCGGGTAATTTATAACGAACCCTAATCTACAGGCCAAGCCTAAGTTCAGGCACCGGGTCCTCCTAGCTTCTTCCTCCTGGGACAGACGGGCAGAAAGGGGACCCCACGCCCTCGTCCAGCCCTGGTACAGGGCACCTAATGGTGTCCACGGGGGAGGAGCCCTCGCTGCCCAGCTACCTCCTGGAGACCCCACCTGTGGGTACTGCCCGAGGACAGGGCCTGGGTTTTGGAGGGGCGCCTTCATACCACAGCAGCTCCCACGGGGAGGGAGGGAGGAAGGCGGGTCCCTGGGGTGCTCAGGACTTGGGCTGCAAACTGACCCACTGACCTTCAGCTTCGTGCAAGGGTCAGGTACCTGGTGACCCTTCTCCCTGGGGTGCACCTCTGCTCCTCTGCTCCATCGGGTCAGGACTCTGAAGCCCTCGGAGGTTTGGCCAGAGCCTGGAGCTGGGCATGCATAGGTGGGGATCCAGGGGGTCCGGCCTGTCCACCAGGTGTGGGGACAGGGCAGCAGCTTGCATTGCCACTGTAGTGTGCGCTTGCTTTCAGTGGCAGGGGGTTTGGGCAGACGAGATTGGCCTTGTGTGGCTCTGAGTGACATTACTGGTATCACACTTCTGCCAACTGCTGTGCGGTGCTCCTGTCCACGTTTTTCAGCCGGGGCCTGAAATGCCAGGGGGAAGAGCGGTTAAGAAAGGTGTGGTTTAACAGCAGCTTCCAGCAGAGCGTCACCCCACCAGGATTCTTGTTGGTGTTCTTCTTGGTGACACTAGGACTGATCTCCTCCTCCTTCTCAGGCTTCTCCTTGTCCTGCTTCTCCACCTTCTCCTTCTTCTCCTTCTTCGGGGGTGGTGGAGTGGCATACTGCTGAGCCACCTGTTGTGCCACCAGCTGAGAGTTGATACGAGGTTTCCTGAAACATTCAAGGAAAGGTGGCGTTCAGTGGTTTTAAGTATTTTAAACGTTCACTTTTGCTTTGCTGCCTTGTTACGTATTTCATTACAGACATCTGGCGACTCAAAGCCAGATTCTGTGGTGCTGCTTGAACGTTCATTTCCATACAGATAGACGAGGCACAGAATTTCTCCTTGTTCAAAGGAGGTGACACACTCACTGCTGTGTGGCCAATGAAAGAGGACAGTATTCTCAGAGTGCCGAGAACACTACTTCTTTTGAGCTGTCAAGATTATACTGACTGACATCTTTCAAACACTCCTGCAGCACAAGGTTAATCTCGTTTTATTAAATGGACATCAGTAATCCCTTGAAAAGAATGAAATTAGAAGTGTGACATCCACTCCTCCGTCTAACTGCTCCGGCGCTCCCTGCAGCTATGAGTGACAGGGATGACCCACAGGAGCGAGGGGATGCCGCAACTGCAGCTCACACCAGCTCCCAGGGGTGCAGACTGGAAGTCACTATGGGAAAGTCAGACAGTGGCATATTCATCGTGCCATCAGCCGTCACGTCTGTGCCAATCTCCAGCTGACACTGGTGCGCAGGACTATGCTCATAGAATGCGCGTGGTGCGGAGCGCTTTCCAACGAGTGACCACTGGGACCCGAGGGAGAGAGGAGCGGACACCTGTGCAGTTCCTCCTTGGGCGGCCCTCCTCACCTGCCACAAGACATCCCAAGGCTCCCCACGGGTGCCAGAGCCACTCGCTGTGTGGAGACAGACCCGATACCCCCACAACTGCCAACTGATCTCAGGCCAAACAGCTCACACAGTGTGGAGATGCTGGACAAAGGGACAACTCGTGTCCAGGTCAGGACAACATGCTATGGTGCAAGTTCTTTGCAAGACTTGGGAAAGTGTGCAACTAAAAATCCATAAAAAGTTTATTTCTGGAATTTTCCACTTGAGTTTTTTTTTTTTTAAACTGTGGTTGACCACGGGTAACTGAAACTGGAAAGTGAAACCTGGGGTAAGAGGACTATGTAATACTAATTTCCAAAGACCCCCTCATCGACACAGACATGCCCTGCAGAGAACACGCTCCCCAGGTGCAAGCCAACTGGGCCATCCACAAGCTGAGGGGCTGGGGGCCTCAGACAAGGACCACCCTCCATCTCGAGCTCCCCTCCATTCCCCAGCACAGACAAGCATGGCTGGCCCAAGAAAGGGGGTGCCTGGACCAGCGTCAGAGTTGGTCTGCGAGGAAAAGAAGAGGCTGGGAAAACCCAGGCGACTCTGCTGTTCTCCCTGGGGTGCAGCGGGGAGGACAGCCACCCAGGCAGCAGCAGGGGAGCCTGGGTGCTGCTTGTGACGGGGCTCAGTGGTGAGCACACAGCTGCAACCTCTCTGCTGGCGCCACCCAGCCTCCAGGTGTGCTGGCTGGAGAGCAGGCCACAGGGCACCCAGGCTGCGGGGCACTACGGCCAGACGCGCGCACTCATGGACCTAGAGGCCCCCAGAGGAGGGGAGCCAAGGCCCTGCAGACACTAGCACGTCCTCTAGGCCTCTCCCGTCTCTTCGTACAGTCTAACAACTGAAGTGGCAGCTACTCTGACCCATGCCACCATCTTTAGAGGAGGATGGCCTGTTAAGGCTCACAGATGACAGTGACACTGTATGACTCTTCACAGCCTGCACGGGAATGCGACCTATCACAAGCCTCAGGGAGCACCCCGAGTCCCAGCAGGGTCACAACCGCCATGCTTAAACCAACCCTCAGGTGCTCAAACAAAGTGCCTCAGTCCATTCAGTGAAAAAGCGGCTTGAACTTTATGCGAAAGAACCCCTCGAGGGAGATTTTCAATTAAAGCCACCATGGATAGTTTCCTCCAGAGAAAGGCCACTCAAAGATCAGAGGGTGGCCGACCCTGATGCACGGGCTCCCACAAAAGAGAATCAGAGGCCCAGGGCCTGGCCACAGAGAGTCCCCCAGCAGTCACCAGCCTCCCCAGCCCGAGTCTGAGGGGCTGCTTGAGTCGGGCCATCGGGCCATCACAAGCTACGCCTTAACTGCCAAGCCACCATGCACCCTGATGGCAAGGAGTGCACGTGTTCAGCACAGTGCTAGGCCAACAGAGGAGGTAAGTGAGCACGGGACAGAAAGGCAATGTGGGGTACAGCTCTGGACTGGGAGGAGACCCAGGCACGTGGGGTCACCAGAAGCCAGGGACAGGACAGCAGAAAGAGCACAGAGCTGTCACTGAGCTCTTCCTGAGAAGAGTGGGGCCGGGGCTGAGGTGGTCTGCTGCTGAGCGGCAGGCACTGCACAGGCCAGCTCCTGGGTCATGAGTTCCAGAGAGGGACAAGGCCAGGTGAGAGGGGTGTGTAAGGCAAAGGACAGTCCATCTTGGGGAAAGGCTTGGTCCCTTCCTATGAGTCAAGAGGGCTCTGAGGGAAAGCCAGTGGACACTTCTGCCGTCAAGAGGATGGTCCGAAGAGCCTCTCGGCTAGCTGTTCCCACCCATGAAGTGGTGACAGGAGGAACTGGGTGGGGTGGCGGGCAGCATTTGGGAAAGTTGGAGAAGAGACCTGGAAACCATGGAGATGGGAAGCGGCACCAGGCTTTGCCAGGTTGTACGTGGGAGGAGCTGGACATGGAGCAGCAGGAGGCAGCTACCTAGCCCACAAGGCCACAGGGCACTCTCAGCTCCCCAGGGCTCAGGGCTTGCGCAGCAGCAGCAGCAGCAGCAGCAGCGCCCTGGTGAGCGCTCTGCCTCTGGAGGTGCTGCGCACTGCAGCCAGGAGACTCCCAGAGTCAGCTCCAGCCGCGCCCAGGTAAACAGTGGCCACAGCCCTGGTCGCGGAGGAGCACAGGGCTGCCAGCCTCGCCCTGCCTGCCCCTGAGACTTCCGACCAGAGCAGTGACAAACTGTGTGTTCCTTCCTCTGCACACACACCAAAGTTTCCCAAAAAGAAAAGGACCCAAGGCTGTGTGGGATCCTCTGCGACCCTCGTGTTGTCTGGAGACCATCTTGCTCGGATGTTGTATAAACGTGGCATCCTGTGGGCCCTCTGATGCCCTGACAGCAAAGCACATAGGCACTCATTACTTCTGACCAATTAACTGTCTTCAATCCAGGTATCTCAGCAAGAGCGACAGTACTTCTAGGATCAGGGGCACTTTCCTAAGAGGAAACCCACCTTTGGGAAGGGGGAGGAAAGCCATCAGTGGGTATGCACTCTCCGAGGAAAGGTGCTCCTGCAAGCACTGCCACCCGCCCCTCCCTTCTTTCCAGGCCAAGACTCTCCCGGCTGCCAGGAGAGCAGGATGAGCAGCCCTGACGGAGGGAGCCTCAGTCCTTACCTGGTCCTTCAGTCCTGGGGGCCATCCTCCAGACAAGGCATGCCAACTGTGCCCGAGCAGGAGAGGCCATCACAGGGCAGGCACACAATGAACAAGACTGAGCACAGCATGCTCCAGAGAAGGACTGTCCACTTCCTTTTATGAATTCAGAATGCAGGAGGACAATGTTAAACTTGGCCATGGTTCAGTAATGAGGCGTTCAAACCCAGTTCTGCCTGGACTCTCCAGCAACTGCTCTCAAAAAGGTGTCCACAAACTGGCCTGGCACCTGAGACATCCCAGCAGACTGTGTGTGTGTGTGTCTTGGGTGAGGAGGTGACTTGGACACAAGGTACTAGGGATGAAAGGCTCTGGTGAAAGGCACAATTTAGGCGGACACCTCCCTGAAACCCCGGGCCCTCATTAGTTTCCCCTCACCATACTCGGGCAAGAGGGGGCTGCTCGGTTGTCCCTGAAGAAGAGAAAGGGCGTGGTAAGCTGGCCAGGGTGCATTCCTTGCTTCCTACTGCACTTGGAACATTCCCTTAAGAAATGAATCCCATCCCGACAGTGAACCCTGCTGATCAGTGAGAAATAACTTCTGACCAACCCAGGTTGCTTCATGGAGTCCCCACAAGCGACAAGCTAAGCCGCTGTGTTGACAGGCAGAGCTTCCTCACATCTGCAGCCGACTGCTTCAGAGCCCAGGGCTCCCAGCACACAGCCAAGCCAGCCGTGTGCAGCCGTCGGCATGGCTGCAGCTCCCAGCATCTCTGCCTCAAACTGAAACCAAACACAGCAACCACAACCACCACCGGCCAAAACCAAAACCACGCGTTTCCCGCATTAAGTGTGGTACAGGCAAGTTTCCGGAATCTTCTTCAAGATGACAACTTCTTATGAAAAAATACCACCTTCTTGAAATTAAAATGTGCTATGAAATTTCAATAACAGGCATCATGAGGAAAACACGTCTATTTGTTTGCATTTAAACAACAAATTTTATTTCACAAGAGTCCATTCCATAAAAACTAAAGCAAATCCTTACTTGGGGACACCCATGATTTCTGAAGCAGCAGCATCCCAGAGAGTGCCCGTGAGCACAGGAAGCCTTTCTGAAAGGCCTGGATCTGTGTTTACTCCTGGGTGCACTCAAGTGCCTCTCACAGTTCAGCCACAGGAAGTGACAAGCACAAGGCCACCTTCTGGTGTCAGCAACACAAAGCCAGAATTTTTTCAATGAACTGTCTTCTGTGCATCCTTTACTGAATGCACCTTTCAATGAATGAATGCCACCTTTCAATGAAACTACCTTAAAGGCTCTGGACCCATACTATCAGCTCAACTGCGGGGCGGGCGGGTGGGGGGTGTGTGTGCAGGGGGTGCTTTACCATCCTGAAAACTCACATCTTCACCATCAACCTTGAGTTCTGTGTCCTCCCTGGCACTGGACATTTGTAGTGAAGAATGGTCAGCTAGGAGAGGGCCCTTCCAGAACAGGCACTCTCTTAGCAAGAATAGGTGGTATCCCCCCCGGGGGAGGGGCACTGCACTGCAAAGGAGCCCCCTCTGGGGACTCTCTTCCCTGTGTTCAAGTGCTCAGGTCAAACCCACACACAGGGTTTGACTAAGATGCATCTGACCATCAACACTAACTGGGTCTTTGTATTACTGACACCCCCAAATCTGTTATGTCCCAGCAAGAAACATCCCAAAGCATTCCGTGTACAGCTATTATTTGGTGGCACCTGCTAATGAAAGTATCTTGGGTGGGGGGACAGTAAATCGTGACTTCAGGGAACTGGTAGGCCAAGCAGGAGAACATGCTATTATAAACTGCAAAAGTGTCTTGTTAAAGCCACTCTGGAGCTAAATAAATCCGATCACTGTTGGACTGGCCTATATAATGTTTCCCAAGTTCTAAGTGACCAAATTACAAATACATTCTGGACTACAAACCATTCTTTAAAATGGGCAATTCTTACATGGACCTCTAAGGCAATCAGGTGTTAACCTAAATGTGCCCGTTCACAACAGCAGCATCCACTAAACACCAATGGCCCCCAGCTCCCGTGACCACAACTCGTCCTGTCAGTTGAGCCCACCAGGCTCCTGTGCCACTGCACTTTTAAGTATCAAGGAGGTCTGTAGCCTGGTGATTTCATGTCAGCCCAGTCATCATTACCACATGGACAATCTGAAACCTCAACGGCCACTGAACTTGACTAAGACCACACTCTGTGGGATAGCATTAATGTCTTGGGCTCCCAAACGGTGCCTCTTTTACAGGGCTCTTTCTTTCCTACGCCTTTCCTCTTGCAAGGAAATACTGTCTTCCATGCCTCTACTCCCTGGGCTCATCTTTAAGAAGCCTCCACTGGGTGACCCTGAGAGAACTCAGTCCACGTTAGGCTACTCTTTCCCACAAGTACACATGGCCGAGTGTGCTCTGTATTAGAAATTAAACGTGGACCGGGTACTGCTCACTTGGTAGAGTGCAAAATGCACAAGGCCCTGGGTTCAACCCCCAGCACCAAAAGAAGGAAGGAGGAAGGGAGGGAGGGAGGGAAGGGGAAGATGTGGGGAGGAGAGGGGATGGGAGGGGGAATGGAAAGGGGAGGAGGAGGGGGAGGGGAGGGAGAGGAGAGGGGAGGGAGAGGAGAGGGGAGGGAAGGGGGGATCGACCAAATGTCTCCCACAAACCTGACTCCTACTTATCAAATTTAAAAGCCCAGGCCACACCCTTTTTTATCCCATATCCTTCCTTCTGTTGCAGGGAAAAGGCAGCAGAAAGGGAGAGTGGAGACTGGAGGAGACTGCCCTCTGGACCACCAGGCCCTGGACTGAGTGCACACAAGTCCCCTGGCATGGGAATGGGGCTGCACCTCATCTCCCAGGGCTGGAGTTGAGATGAAACAGGTGACCGGCAGGGCCCCACACCACACCGCACTCCTGTCAGAGCACATGGAGACATCTGACAAGAGGACTCCTGGTGAGACTAGTACAAGCACTTGAAAGCACTACGTTTCCAGCTGTAGATGTCTACCGCCCTTGCTCAGATCCTGGGAGGCAAATGGAGACACAAATCCTTTGCGCATGGCAGGGTCCTGAAGTTAATTAATTATGCCACTGCAAGGGCAGCGCTGAGGAAGCCGCCTCAGCCCAGCTGCCAACCTCCCTGCGTGTTCACAGAGAATCCTGGTTTGTGGTTCTCCCTTAAACGAGAGTGCCTTCAGGGAAGGCCACCTCAACAACTCATGTCTATTACAGCCTCATTGGAGGTAGCTGGTCAGAACCAACAGGCATCCTAGCAGCAGATCAGTGTTCAACTCTGGATTCAAAACTGTCCCTGTGAATACTGACACCTCTCCTGTGCCCTGAGAACACACTCACTATTTGAGTGCCAGGAAGGGAAGGCGCTGTAACTTTCCTGCAACTCAGAAACACACAGTCACACAGCAAGCATGACGAGTGGATTGGATTATTGGAAACAAAACACCTAGTTCATAAAGCAGTCTGGTAGCCACTCACAAATATCTTAAGTGTGGTAGCTCTCCAAAAAGGAAAAAAAAAAAAAATCAGCCTGGTATCTCCTGAGGTCCCCAAGACTTTTCAGAAGGATCTACAAGGTACAAACTACTTTCACAATAATTCTAAAATCATGTCTTCTCCCTTTCATTATCTCACAAGTTTACAAGAAGCTTCCCGAAGACTCGGCGACATGGGACAACACCCTGGACAGAGCTCAGCGGGATCTCGGTGCCCATACCTGAGGTGAGAGGCCCCAGCTCTCCCCTCTGCTGTCTGTACTCACTCTGGTGCCCTCACTCACTTTGAATAACTCACAGACTCTTCAAACCTGACTCCTCACTGACCAATGGAAGTGAGCTCTAGGATTCTTTTAAGTCAGACACTTGCATTCAATATTCAAGAAAGACAACTTAATATTCATAAAGTTATGTTTATTTTTGTTTTGTACTTGAAATTGAACCCAGGGGCACATTCCCAGACCTTTGTATCTTTGGCGGGGTGGAGGGTACCAGGGATTGAACTTGGCTGGGTCACAACCCCAGCCCTATTAAACTATTATTAGAGACAGGGCCTCACTGAGTTGCTTAGTACCTTGCTTATGAAGAGGCTGGCTCTGAACTTGAGATCCTCCTGTCTCGGCCCCCCACTCCTCTTCAAAGATGGAGAATTACAGGCATGCCCCCAGCTGTACTTTTTGAGATAGTGTCTCCTTAAGTTGCTTGGGGACTTGCTAGCTGCTGAGACTGCCTTTGAACTTGAGGTTCTTCTGCCTCAACCTCCCAAGCTTCTAGGATTACATGCTTGGCCAATATACCCAGCTATGAAGTATTTATTCTTGAGAGTTTGCTGTTCAAGCTAGTAACTTGGTTTGCCTATTTTCAAGTCAAACAAAAATATCGGATGTTACAAACATGCTTCAAACTACGTGCTGTTACAATTATTTGGACATGACCTCTCCTCCTTCCTCCAAATGATACACAAAATTACCTTATGAACCAGGTCAGTGACCAAAATGAATCCTAGAAACTACAAATCTCTAAGCTAACTATAGTTTCAGATGTAGGAGAGTAAAATCAATTCTTTCTCCATGAAATACTCCATTCAAAGCAATTCAATATGGTCTGCAAATTACCTCACAGTTGTCAGTGTTCCCATGTAAAATGTATTCGACCATTTTCAAAGTACAGCTCATGCTACAAATGCATTTGTAAACCACAGAAGAATCAATCAGTAATTCTTAAAAAAAAAAAAAAAACTATGATAAAGAAATTCAAGCTCTAAGGAATACTTAATTAGCTGACCTCCTCAAGTATGCTTCCCCACCCACCTATTAAGTCAAGGGTTGTACGCCTAAGGTAACATCAGGTCTCCTTCAAATCTAGACTTTAAAAGAAAGCAAAAGCTTCGGTACTAGAAAATAACAGTTGTAAGAAACAAGTTAATTCCTGTCCAAATAAATGCTCAGGTTGGGATGGTTTTCCCACTGCCACCCAGGAAGGACCAGCAGCTCACCCGCACAGCGACTCAATGGCAACAGGTGACACTCCGGGGCCTGTGTGCTCTGTGGCCTTATCACATGTTCAGCAGCTCTGCAGATGCCAGCAGCAGCACCACCCCAGGTTAGAGACAAATGGAGGGGGTGGTAATTGCAGACACAAAACCACACCCAGGTGAGAATCACCTTTCTCATCTTACCCAGGTGAGAATCTACCCCTACCACAGAAGTGGCATAAGGGACAGGACTCTGTCCCCCGACCAGACTCCCTGGGTTTCACAGGAAGACACCACAGGGGCTGACGCGGATCAAACTGGGCCACACTCTGCTCAGCCCAGGCCCTGGAGGGCAGGCTACGTCACGTCTCCCCAATCACCACCAGCTGCACTTCAGACACTCCTGGTCAGCCACAATCTTCACTTCTAGTGAAGGAGGAGACTCTGAGGGCATCTTTACTTCAAATGGTTCAAGAACCAGAGGTGAATGGAGGCCAACACTGCAAAACCCTTCAGACAGACACTAGCACCAAGTTGGGGGTGGGGGCATGTGGCCAGGTAGACAATGGGAACTCACACTTCAATTCAAACAGTGTGATCTTTGTTAACAAGGTCAATCACATTTATTACACATGGGCAAGTTACTCCTCAGAATGATGAAAATAATTACTTGCCTAAAGTACAGAAACCCAAGTCAAGATGGAAACATCAATACGCTCACCGTGCATATATTCCAACATGCCCAAGCACACACTAGGCCTCAGCGCCTTAAGAAAGCCACAAGTATGAAGTCCGCTGCAGCTAAAGAAGGCACTTCAGAGAATCTTGTAACCAGCTCCTTCTAGGCTGCACTGACCCTGAGGGACAACAGGAAGCAACATTTAACATTAACAAGTATTTCTATAGGGGGCTAGGGCAGGAAGATGCCAAGCAAGGCCTGTCTGGGCAACTGCATGGGACTCTCTCTCAAAATAAAAGGGCTAGGATGTAACTCCATGGTAGAGCACTTGCCTGGCACGTCAGGCCCTGAGTTCAATTCCCAGTGGTTTAAAAATAATAATAATAATAATAAATCTATACAAAACGTGAATTCTCTGTACCCCCCTGCCTTCAAGTACTTTTCTTGCCTAAGCAAAGTTCTCAAAGCAACTTGCCTGCAGTAAGTGTAGGAAGCTGATGCCAAATGCCCCTTTCTAGGGTGCCGGCCCGAGTTTTCACACCGGGCACCTGCGCTCCTGTGCGCCTATTCTGGCGCACCAACTCTTGCCCTCCTCCTCATTCTGAGCACACAAAGGGGACCACAGAAAAGGCTCTCCAAGGGCAGAGGCTCTAATTCAGTGGTAGAGCGCTCACCTAGCATGTGTGAGGCACTGGGTTCGATCCTCAGCACCACATGAAAATGAAGATACTGTGTCCACCTATAACTAAAAAATAAATACATATAAAAAAATAATTACCTTAAACAAAAAAGACTCTTTCCAATGCACCACACCCTCGTGGTTCTCCTCCATCCTAGAAAGGACCTAGCGGCTTCTTCCACAAGGTCCCTTTTGATCTTCCATCTGTCTTTCATGCTACCAGATCACGGATCCTAAAAAGAAAAGGTGATCTGATTGCCGAGACCACTGAGAAACACCTCTGTGGCCACTGAGGCTGCATACAGAAGGCCATCTCCATCCCCAGCGTGACATGCTTGGGCTCCTGGGTTTTGCTCCACCACCAGTCTACACTGGCTAAAAGTCACACTGGACTTCTCCATACCTCTCTCACAAGACACTTCTCGCCACTCGCCGTGTTGCTTGTCTGCTACTCCTTCCTTTTTGTTTGTTTTTTTTTTTGTTAAGTGTCTCCCTGCATTGCCCAGGCTGGCCTCACACTGCGGTCCTCCTGCCCCTGCCTCCCAAGGCACTGCTACCCTTAGCTTCTTCAACACCCTTCTCCATACTTCACCGGCAACGCCTTGATGAATGCCACATCCTTCCCAAACTCTCCTGGGCAAGGAGCAGACTATGGCCAAGTTTTCAGAGTTTCCAAACATCCTGACATCTGTCTACCACTTAACACTTCTCATTATCATTCACCACTTATGTGTCTATGTCTCCCCTCTAGACTCTGAACATCTCCAAGGCGGCACTGACCCTTCCAATGTTATGCTATATTCCATAAACCTGCTTCAAAATGATAGTTTCCTGACAATAGTAGCTCAGTTAATGCTGGCTGCAAGTATGTATATCCTCTGTATAATGTGGCTGCTGTCTAGCAGATGCCATGTCAGCATGTGGCATAACATCGCAATATAATGCTGTACTTAACTGTTTGGCTGAGCCTCAGAACAGAGCCCTTCAGGGATTTTATACAGCTGCTTCATCTTCTATACTGCCATTCCCTAGCAAAAAGCCTGGGACACAGTAGGTTCTCAACTCCACAGATGAGAAAGGTCAAGGGAGGAGGCACCATGCCGAGTGTCTACACACAGCCTCTTCCTGGAGTTATTAGAGGAAACAAAGGCTGGAGCTCCAATAGGAAATCCAGCACCAGACTGGTCAAAGTTACCTTGAGTTGAACCAAGTTTCTACTCCTTCCATTAAACCACTCTGCCCACCCAGAAAACTGTACCTTGAGAAGGGAAATAAACAGAAGCCCATGAAAGGAAGCGAAGGAGAATGGAGCACCACTTCAGAAAGGAGGGAAGAATGGGAGTGCTCAGAGTGAAACACGGAGGACAGCAGGCCTCGGGTCTGACCTCAAGGCGGGGACTTCTAAACCCTGGCTTTCCTGACCGCTGCACTAGATGAGGAACATGCCCCTTTAGTCCTATCTCCACACCCCAACCTAACGTCCTCCACTTATACCACAGTAAAATGTGAAGAAAGTGACGTCCCTAATCTGCTTTGTATGTCTGCAACTGTGAACACATAGGGCCAAGGAGCCAGGAGAAGACTCTTAGAATGTGATCTTCTGGGAATTCTCTTCACTCCTTTCTATTTCTCATGCAAGTAAGAAAGATCTATGGGGATAGTAAACACAGAGCCTAGCACATGAATAAACCTGCTCACACTGTCACCAGTGCAACAACTCTGGCATCAGCTGGGGTTCCCATTATAGACTTCTCCAAATCCCTGGCTTATAAAAAGCAACATAGGGATCAACTGGGCTGATCCCAGACTGCGTTCACCACAGCACCTGATGGGCAGACTCACCCCGACGCGAGAGACCTTCCAGCCAGGCAGGGTGGCACTCCCTGTAATTTGGAAACTTGGGAGGTGAGGGAGGATGATTGCAAGTTCAAGGCCAGCCTGGGTAATACAGCAAGACCCTGTCTCAAAATGAAAACTAAAAAGAGCTGGGGTGTAGCTCTGCTGTAGAGCACACCTGGGTTCTATTCCCAGTTCCCCAAGAACAGACAAACAAGACTTTGTCAACCTGGCCTCCACTTCAAATTAAGCATCTGCCTTTGGCATCAGAGCAATTCCACTTCCATTCCTTGCGAAGCTCCTGGCCATTCCAGGAGTCTGTATTCCTTAATGACTCAAGGCCTGAGAAGGACTCTTCCCCTTCTTAAATTTCTACAAGTACACTTTCTGCAAAGATTTGCCAAAATTTTAATTTACAAATTTGAGGACAAAATAGATCTTTTCCAAATGCATTTTTTAAAGAATTATCGTTATTATTTTTTAGTTGTCAATGGACCTTTAAAATATTTATTTATATGCGGTGCTGACGAGCGAACCCAGTGCCTCACACACGCCCAGCAGGCGCTCCACCACTGAGCCCCAGCCCCAGCCCTGGGAGTTGAAATTTTAAATGTTTCATAAACAGCAGAGTTCCCACAACCTCACCCCAGTTCCCATAGTGTTAGGGGTTACAGAAACACAGCACCACAACCCACACCAGAATACCTGTCCCATACTGTCACCTAAACTGCAGGCCCTTTTAGGATGTCCCCAGTTTTCTCTCTGAAGTCCTGTCTGTTGCAGGGTCTGGCCTAGGCTGTCACACCACAGGCTACTGCTTTCGTTCTTTCAGTGTCCTCCTATCTGACAGCCTCTCAGTCCTCCCTGGGCTGGTGCCTCTGAAGCCTGCTGTTCAGTCTGTCTGTGTACAAGCCCCTCCCCGGGGGCCTGGTGTTCTCTTGGGATGGGATAGGGCCACATTTCTAGGGTTCGGTGCTGCTAAGTCTTACTTCTCCACCTTGAAGTTTCTTTCAAATAAACATCTTGGTGGAGATGCGTTTAACTGTACAAAGCACTTTCTCCTTAAACTCTCAGCCACCAATTCTAGCATCCAAATGTGGGCTCCACACAGTGACTACTATTTTTAAGTCAGTGGGTTTCCTTCCTTATTTCCTTCCGTGGTTTACTAGTGATCTTCCAGTTCCCTCTTTCCTTTCACATTCACTGACTGCAATTTTTCTTAAGATCCATTTCTTCTTTCCCATGTACTTATTTTATTCTATGGGTCAAAACCCAAAACTATCATTATGTGTTTTCCCCCTCAAACTGTTCGGCTTTGGCTCTGAGGCTTTGGCTCTCCTTTCTCAGGCTGACCCCTGTGGTCTTCCTTTAGAGAAAACCCCCATCATTGAGGGCTTAGAAGGCCATTAAGATTTTTTGGATCAAATGATCCTTGCGCTGTGATCCATTCATGAGCAGTGTATTTGAAAACTAATGCAGACCATATAGACAGAAATAAAACATTTTTTAAGCTCGTCAATTCGGCAAGGTGGTAAATCATCACTCCATGCAGCCCAGTCCTGACAACAGCACTGTTATCAAAAGCAGGCAGGTGTCTACGTACCTCACTCAGTCCTGGGATATCACAGCCACATCTTCTGAGTTTTTTTTTAATATTTATTTTTTTGTAGTTGTAATTGGACACAATAACTTTATTTTATTTATTTTTATGTGGTGCTGAGGATTGAACCCAGGGCCTTGCAGGTGCAAGGCAAGTGCTCTACCGCTGAACCATAACCCCAGCCCATCTTCTGAGTTTTAATCTAAGTTACACCACTAATGTAATGCCTCTACTAATGAAAAACTACTGTGTTCGAAAGACACTTGATCATCAAACAATACGTGGCCAGAAGTAGAGTGCTGAGAGAATCAAGGACAGATTCCAATTACATGAAGTGTTCTCTAAGACATAAAATACAGTTGAGAAACTCGGGAGGAAAAAGAGAAGATCTCAAACTTCAAGAAACTGAACGTGGTCTGGAGAGAGCCAGCAGCCTGCTGTGTGGGAAGCAGAGGAGAGAGAAAGGGCGTGCTCTTCATTCATGCGCAGCCCCTGGGCATCCCTAACAGAACTGAGGGTCAAGGGGGCTCCAAATACCCTTCTCTCCCCCCTCAGAGGTGCCTCCAAACATGGCCATTCAAACAGAAGCTGAGGGCAAGACCAGCAGGTGCTGCAGTTTTCTAACCTGCTTGACTTGGCCCATTTTTATCTAGGATAATTTTTTTTTATTTTTTATTTGTTTTACTTAGCTGTACATGACAGCAGAATGCATTTCAATTCTTCATATACAAACGGAGTGCAACATTCCAATTCTCTAGTTGTACATGGCGCAGAGACGCACCACTTGTGCCTAGGACAAATTATAACAGGGTCCAATTTACATGTGCAGGGGATTTTTGGTGTGTTGTTTTGTTTGTGGCAGAAAGGATACAGGGACTTGCCATGTTGCCCTTGAACTCCTAGGCTCAAGCAATCCTCCCGACTCTGACTTCTGAGCAGCTGAAACTATGGACCATGCATATACACTGTATGTATACTTTCTGACAGCTGAAACTATGGACCATGCATGTACACTGTATGTATACACGTTAAGAAGTTGTTACAACAAATGTATACAGCAGCTGAACCGCCACCCCAGTCCTCCTTTGTGCCCGATCCCAGACAATCCCACTCCAGCTCCAGGAGGACAGTGATCCACTCTCTGTCACTATGAATTAGATTTGTTTCCTCCAACTTCACATGTGAATCGTATACTATATGCGCTCCTTGTGATGGCTACATTCTCAGAGCACTATGTTCCTGAGATTCATTCATGTTGCCTGTGTTGTTTATCCAGTCTCCTACTGATAGACTGGTTAGGCTTTTTCCGATTTTAAGCAATCATGAAGAAAGCTGAGATGAGGATTCAAGTATAAATCTTTGTGTGGACATATGTTTTCATTTCTCTTGGCTAAAAGATCTACGGCAAGTCTATATTCAACTTCTAAGAAACTGCCAAGCTCTTTCAGAGTGATTATGCCATTCTCGTCCCTCCAGCGAAGCCTGAGCATTCTGAAGGCTGCGCTTCCTCAACAGCACTGGGTACTGTCAGTCTTTTCAATCGGAGCCTTGTGAGTGGGCGTGCAGCAGCGTCTCGGTGTGCTCTAACTGGCGATTCTCTGGTGACTGGCGATGAGGTGCCACCTCTTGCCTCCATGCAAACAGCACAAGCCTGGCCTCCAGAGCACAGGGCCTGTACGCCATTCATGAACACCAACAAGACCACCTGGACAACGGTCAGGCCAGCCATAAACAGGAGGCTGATACTGTCCAAGTTTCACTTAGATCCATTCTTAAAAGTCAAAAATAAACAGGCCACAAGAAGCCTGCTGGACTACAGGCCTAGAGAAATTAATGTCTTACTTCAGAGCTCTAAACAGTTTAAATGACACCTGTCCAAGGGAGGGAAAGAGTAAAAGAATTTAGCATTTCTTGACTTGGGATGAACAGCTTTACAAGAATCTAAGATCGGGCTGGAATGTGGCTCGGTTACAGAGCGCTTGCTTGGCCTACGTAAGGAGGCCCTGAGTTCGATCTTTAGCGCCACAAAAACCACCACCACCACCCTACAATCAACAATGTCTTCAAAATTAACCCACAGAGCAGGGTAAATCACAAGCTCAAGGCCAACCATAGCAATTACCAAGGCCCTGCCTCAGAATTTAAAAAAAAAAAAAAAACAAGGCAGGGGAAGGGGGAGACGGACGACGGGGACGGGACTGGGTGTAGCTCAGAGTAGAGTATTTCTGGGTTCCAACCCCAGTACCAGCACCGCCACCCCACTGAGTAAGAACATGTACTTATACGAAGGTTTGCAAAATCAGTGAGTTAGATGTAGACTCAGTGGACAAGTGACAAGGCTGCAGAAGGATGGCTGGAGGGACACTTAGATAACAGAATCACACCTGAAGGGCTCGGTGAGCTGGAATAATGGATTTGCGATCAGACAATAAGATTTCCAGGACAGCAATATTTATGGAGATAATCTGCTTGCTGTAATTCCCATTCTGAATGTAAATGGTCTACTGGAAAGAGTAATAGGATGTTAAGAAAATGGAGGTTCAGCCCTGGCCTTTCAGCAATCTGCACATGAATTACAACAGGAACCACAGCTTCAGTCTTGGTTTTCCTAGCTGTTAAAAAGAAGAAAACAGCAGTCCTACATTACTCTCACATAGGGTTGAAGATGAAATGTTGGAACTCACGAAATAAATCCTTGAGGGAATACAGAAGGACAATTTTGTTTCCCCCATTTTTGGATATATAGTCATGAAACAAATTCAAGATGAAAAAAATCTTTGCTTTTGCTGGTCCTCATGGCACATACCAGTTATCCCAGCAACTAGGGAGGCTGAGACAAGAGGATTTCAAGTTCCAGGCCAGAACCTCTTGGGGGTGGGGGGTTGCTGGTGGTGGAACTCAGTGACAGAGTACCCCTGGGTTCTGCCCACAGTACCACCTAACTACCCCCAACACCCATACACCCCACGACCCCTCTTGGTTTTAGTGAAACCAAATGAACATTTTCTGCCACACTCAGACAAATAGCTTAAAGGGTTGGTATGCATAATCAATTCCGTAGCAGGAAAGGGAGGTGGGGAGACAAGCCTAACAGCTAGGCCAGACTTACTAAGCGCTATCAGCCACCGCAGTTAATCCACTGCTACTCCAGTACCACAGGGAGTGCCACCGGCCCCTTCCCGACGGCCTAGGCTGCTATCCAGCGAGCACAGTTGTACCACTGCTTTCACAGGGTCCAGCAGAGTGCACGGCACAGCTGTGCCACCTCTGTTACACCAGCAGCTGTCCATGGTCCCTGCTGCTATTTTAAAAGTCTTCCACACTGGCACCCAGCCGTCATTCTGGGAGGCTGGAATGCATTTAAAACAACATGCTGCTCCTTCAGAAGCAGACCACAGTTTTGTTCCATTTTTTGACCACTAACTCAGCATTTTCTCAAGTGTCTTTTTAAGAGTCTCATTCTCTTCAATGCTAGATTACTGCATTCAATCTATTGCTCATAGAACTCTAGTCAAAACTTTCTTATACTTAAATATTATTAATAAACTAGCCACGGCCATGTTATCTGCGCATGTATCCACATCCCAAACTGAATCTGTTAAGAAACTCAAGAAGAGGCACACACATGAGAGGTCCTATTCATCTGTAAATGTGAAGCACTATCTCATGAAACCCGCAGGTCACAGCCAACAGGCCCAAACCCTAGAAACTAGAAATGCAAATTCTCAGACCCTACACCAGTAAATTCCAAGGTGACATTCAGCAATGTCTGTTCAACAAGACTCTGAAAAGACAGCAAATGATACTGGCAAAACTGGATGTTCATATGCAGAAGAATGAACTAGATCCCTCACATTCTGCACAAAAGTCAACTCAAAATGGTCAAAGACCTAAGAATTAGACTAGAAACTTTGCAACTTTGCAACTGCTAGAAGAAACCAGAGGGTCAACTCTGACATAGGCACAGGTATCAACTTCCTCAACAGAACTCCTAAAATTCAGGAATTAATACAATAATTGATAAATGGGATGGCATCAAATTAAAAAGCTTCTGACAGCAAAGAAAATGAGCGAAACAAGGGAGAAAATATTTGCCAGCTCCTCTTCCAACAGAGAATACTCAGAATATATAAAGAATTCTAAAACTTACCACACCAAGGGAACAAAAACCCAATCAATAAATGGCCAAATGAATTAAACAGACCTCTCATAAGAAGAAAATACAAATTGCCAACAAAAATATGAAAAAATGTTCAAAGCAATCAGAGAAATGCATATCAAAACACTGAGATTTCATCTCAGTCTAGTTAGAATGGAGAACACAGAGAATAATACTGGAGAGGATGTGGGCAAAAAGAATACTCAACTGTTGGCGGGACCATAAATTAGTACAACCACTATGAAAATCAGTATAGAGGTTCCTCAAAAGACTATGAATGGAACCACCATATGACCCAGCTACACCACTCCTCCATATTTAATCCTTAAGAATTAAAGCCATCATACTATTATAGCAATACACGAATATCCATGTTTATAGCAGCACAATTTACAACAACAACCGAATATAGAACCAGTCTAGGTGTCTGTCAATGGAGGAATGGGTAAAGAAAATTCGGTATTCAGAATGGAGTTTTATTTAGCCATACAGAATGAAATTATGTCATTCACGAGGAAATGGATGGAAAACTAAAAACATTATGTTATGAGAAATAAGCCAAACTCAGAAGGTCAAGCTGTGGATGTTTTCTCTCCAATGTGGAAGAGAGCGAGGAAAAAAAGGTGGGGGGGGGTCCTCCTGAAAACAGAAGGAGGACCAATAGAAGAAAGGAGCGGGGAAGAAGGAGGAAGAGAACAGAGAGGTGTAGAGAAGGAAACTGCCCAACTGCACATGTACAAACACATAACAACGAAGCCCAAAGCTTTCAGGTGATTGTGGTGCACATGAAGGTCCCAGAACTAGCACTCTAAACACATCTAGAATGAAAACATTAAATCCGCATACCCAAAATTGTTCTTTAGTGAAGGGTTTGGACAAAATTATTATGCCTTTGAATTAAGAATTTACTATTCAGTTTTTCCCCCAAAATGAAACAATCTTGAAAAAAAATTAATTCCTGCTTTGCTCTCTACAAATAAAGAAATCCTAAAATTGTAAAATGTTCACAAACTTCTTCTTCCTTAAAGAATCCAGACTGAACCAGATCAGAAGTCTTCAAATCAGACTTAATTTGTTTCACATCACACATAGCCTGACACGTCCATTCCCACATGGAATACCTACTGCTTTAGAAACTCAACTGCCGTCACTCAGATATTTGTAGTCGCGTGAATAAATAAATTACTCAATAAACAAAAATATTTATCAATGGCAGGATTATGAGTGATGTTTATTTTTTTTTGTTTTGTCCCTATACTTCCTAAAATAAATGTGTTACCTTCATAACCAAAACAAATGACAAGGAATCATTTACCAAATGTAACTACAAAATAAAATGACCTATGGAACATTACCTTCTTTGGGTTCTAACCAGCCTTCACTGATATTTCTTCTTCCTTTACCCATACAATAAAAATATACAAATAGTTCACAAAGATGCCGGGCTGATACAAGATAAATGGAATCCAGCTCCCACCCTGGAGGACCTGCGCTCAGCTGTGGTGGGAATGTCCATCCACCTAGCAAGTGTCCCAGCTCCCTCACCCTGAAGACAAGTAAGGTGGTTTGGTCACAGAATCCCCACCTCTAGGCAACAAAGAGTGACCCAGGGACTAGGTGAGTGACAGCAGACCTGATTCTTGTAGTTCTTCCTTTGATAGTCCCTGAGTCCAAATGGATATGGACCTCCTCATTACTGGCCATGTGCACCATAAACTGCCTTGTCTTTTGGCTGAAAGAAGTTGGATTCCTACTTCTTATGACTTTGACCACTCTTGCAGCATTTATGATATTAAATCAGGTTTAGTTTTGTAAAAGCATGAAAAGGGTAGCTATAAACCCTCATGTGACATCTCATCTGTTCTTAGAAGAAAGCAGTCACCAGGTTCACTGTAGCCCATGACTAACCACCATGCCTGGTGGAAGACCCAATATGCTGCTGAAACTGGAGGATGCCACTCTTCATTTCTTGCCCCCTCTAAAATCTGCCAAAGTGTCTCTTCGTCTGTATTGCTAGTGCTCTTAAATTGTAGAGAGAAATATTTTGGAAAGTTTTAAGACACTTTTTTTTTAAAACATATCCCTTCTGCTAGTTTCTCTTCCCAACCACAGGATAATTTAAACAGAGGGAGGAAAGCAGAGGAGATAGTAGCATCAAACTCTCATGATTTCTGAGTAGTACAGTGGTACATCTGCATTACCTTTACTCAGAATTCATTTTGGCAACATTTGACTGTTTTTGTCAATTAACTATAAGGAAATGAAAATACAGCTAAATAAATGAATGAATTGCACAAGTCAAGACTTCAACTTAACAGAAATAATCCAAATTACCTGACAGATGTCCACAGTGTCCAAGGTCCAACTATCAAGCACAAAGGGTCCAGCATCAAGTGAAGTTATTAGGGCAGAACAAGAGCATAACATTTCCAACACTACTTAGTATGTTTTGTAAACATTATTAAGTCCCCTTAAGGTGACAGTTTACAAACATACAACTTCAGGGCTGGGGATGTGGCTCAAGTGGTAGCGCGCTCGCCTGGCATGCGTGCGGCCCGGGTTCGATCCTCAGCACCACATACAAACAAAGATGTTGTGTCCGTTGAAAACTAAAAAAAGAATAAATATTAAAATTCTCTCTCTCTCTCTTAAAAAAAAAAATTTAAAACAGAAGTTCTTTTAAAAAAAAAACAAACAAACAAACATACAACTTCAGTTCCTTAGTACCCGCCAAAATAGGTTTTGTACCACACGATCAATCCCTTGCTTCATTATTACCAACCAGACTTTCCAACGTGATTTCTGGCTACTGACACCACGAACTGGACAACCAGAAATAAGGCTTTTCACAATTAATGTTACTTAGGTAAACACACCAATGATCTGAAGTTCAAAAACCCCACTCCAGGAAGTGAGTTAAATGCACAGTCTACAGCCCCCACATCTGTAATCCTGTTTTAATTTCAAGAACTTGTTTAGAAAACAAAATCAGAAAAACAGGAATACTACCCAGACTTCATAAAGACCACCTGTGCCTAACCCAGTCACATTAAACAAACACACAAGATGACAGCCCTAATATATGATATATAAGAACGTTTAATAGAACTTTTGGGGGGATGGGGGGTGAGAGACACAGGGTCTCACTATATTGCCCAAGCAGGGCTCCAATTTGTGAGCTCAATGTGTCCTCCTACCCCAGCCTCCCCAAAAGTTGGGATCGGCGGTACATCCCCCCACAGCATTAGATTTCTTTCTGGAACTCTTTTCTTCCAGTCCTCATTTATTCTGTACAGTATGTATTTACTGAACCCCTACCAAGTGCCAGGCATTGTAATAAACATAGGAAAATAAAGACACAAAAGAAAAGTCCTGCCCTCAAGATGAGACAACACAACAGAAGCACACTGAAGATCCCATAAATATAGTTCAAGTGTTATGACAGAGGTATGCATGACTGCAGGGGAAAGAAAGGCTTCCTGAGGCCTGAGAGAGGACAGAGAGACATCTAGTCAGAACACAAGAAGAAAGGAAAAGGCCAGGCGTGGAGGCGCATGCCTGAAATCCCAGGAGCTAGGGAGGCTGAAGCAGGAGGATCTCAAGTTGAAAGCCAGCCTCGGCAAAGGCAAGGCCCTAAGCAACTCAGTGATACCCCGTCTCTAAATAAAATACAGAATAGGGCTTGGGATGTGGCTCAGTGATTGAGTGCCCCTGAGTTCAATCCAGGAAGGAAGGAAGGGAGGGAGTGCATGCATTCATTTCAAAAGAAACCACAGAAGAGCATGAAGGCATGCAAGTGAGACCCCACAGTCCACACTCAGAACACACCATAATAGGTATGTGGAGGGCAAATGAGGTAGTGGTGGGCTGCTCACAGAAATTCTAAACAAAGACAGAGGAAAGGAACCCAATCCCAAGGCTCTTCATGATACTCAGGATTTGAATTCTATCCTAAAAACAATGAGAACCAGGTCATAATTTTAACCAGGAACTGGAATGTTCTGGTTGGCATTTGAGAAAACACTTTTACATTAATTCAGCTTTTCAACCTGTGGGGTAAGAACTGTCTTTAAGTGGCCCAAGTAAGAAACCCAAGACGCAGTGGCTTTTCTAACCCTATGTACACAGGCGGAGGTAGTGATGGGTGGATGGTAAGTAGTACCTGGGCAGACACGAGAGAAGTAAAAAGTGTGGATGATGTCATCTGAATAGAGTGATGAAGGTACAGGAGAGGAGTGGGCAAAGAACTATGTAACTGGGCTGGGGATGTGGCTCAAGTGGTAGCACGCTTGCCTGGCATGCGTGCGGCCCTGGTTCGATCCTCAGCACCACATACAAACAAAGATGTTGTGTCCGCCGAAAACTAAAAAATAAATATTAGGGGCTGGAGATGTGGCTCAAGCGGTAGCACGCTCGCCTGGCATGCGTGCAGCCCGGGTTCGATCCTCAGCACCACATACAAACAAAGATGTTGTGTCCGCCGAAAACTAAAAAATAAATATTAGGGGCTGGAGATGTGGCTCAAGCGGTAGCACGCTCGCCTGGCATGCGTGCGGCCCGGGTTCGATCCTCAGCACCACATACAAACAAAGATGTTGTGTCCGCCAAAAACTAAAAAAAAAATAAATAAATATTAAAATTCTCTCTCTCTCTCTCTCTCCCTCTCTCTCTCTCACTCTATCTTAAAAAAAAATATTAAAATTAAAAAAAAAAAAAGAACTATGTAACTTGTATCTGCCTACGGAACAAATCTGACATGCAAGAATCAGGGAGGCCCAAAGTTTCTCTCTGCCCTCTTTCAAAAAGCACTTACTTTAAAAAAAAAAAAAAAAAAAAAAAAAAAAAAAAAAAAGCACTCTCTGTCTCTACATTGGACTCAACTCGCTCCACTCTCATCCAGGGTGCTATCCACCACTGGCCATCTTCTTACACACTAACTTTCCAACAAGTTTGTTAAGTTCCCTGAAAGCAGGAGTTTCCTACTTATTTAACCAATGCCTTAAAACTGAAGTGACTGATGAACATACTACTGATGAGAGGCCATGATTGACTCCCTTTATGACCACTGCAAAGTCTTACACACCAGGCCCCGCTCCTCTCACACTGGGTGCTGTGCTGCCAGGAGGTAGGTTAGAGAAGAGGGCGGGAGGGGTCCTCCCTCTACAATGTGTAAACAAGGGTCTGCATGCCAAGAGTGAGCTTTAAGAGATTCTTAGGGATAAAACTGGGAAAATCAGAACTGCACACAACAGATAGGAGTCTTGCAAACACCACTATGACTGAAAGAAGCCAGAACCACACTGTGTATACTCTTAAGATTCCATTCAAAGAGAATTCAAAAACAAGCAAAGCCTTATCTCCTGTGCTACAAGTCAAGAGAGCAGGGGCAGGTGGCAGAGTACAAGGGCTTCTGGGAATGTTCTCTTTAAGAATCTGATGCAGGGGCTGGGGATGTGGCTCAAGCGGTAGCACACTCGCCTGGCATGCGTGCGGCCCGGGTTCGATCCTCAGCATCACATACCAACAAAGATGTTGTGTCCGCTGAGAACTAAAAAATAAAAAAAAAAAAAAAAAAAAAAAAAAAAAAAAAAAAAAAAAAAAAAGAATCTGATGCAGGGCTGGGGATGTGGCTCAAGCGGTAGCGCGCTCGCCTGGCATGCGTGCGGCCCGGGTTCGATCCTCAGCACCACATACCAACAAAGATGTTGTGTCCGCCGAGAACTAGAAAATAAATGTTGGAAAATTCTCTCTCTCTCTCTCTCTCTCTCTCTCTCTCTCCTCTCTCACTCTCTCTTTAAAAAAAAAAAAAAAGAATCTGATGCAGAATCTGGTCCCAGTTATAAACACACAATCACCTTGTGAAAGAGCAGCAAATCTTTAATCTCATGATACATGCACCTTCAATTCAAACAACTCTTTAAAAAAATAAAAAATAAACTACGGGGCAGGGGTTGTAGCTCTATGGTAGAGCACTTGCCTCACACATGTGAGGCCCTGGATTCGATCTCGGCACCACATAAAAATAAACAAATAAAAACAAAGATATTGTGTCCATCTACAACTTAAAAAAAAATAACTTCGGTTGCTTGACAATTTTCTAAATCTTAGAGTTTCTTCACACCTACTGAAGTACACAACCAATGTATGCCATGTAAATAATACATAAATGAATCCGTTCACACCCTCCCAACTCAATGACTAATAGAAACTGGTTAGTCTGAGCCTAGTCTACAGCATGCAACTCACTTTAGTAGCTTCTGCACCAATACTGCAGCTCTACGAAATGAGCTAACCTGCACAGGTAAAACTACACCTTAATTATCCTCAAGCATCAAAATAAAAGTAGCCCATTTCCTAACAGTGAAAATGCATACCTCAACACTGGTCCAAAGGAGGTCTCTGCCTGATCTTCCTCACTCCACAGTTCCTAATCCTACCAATTTCTTCACGGCACTTGTGGCCAGCTGAAGTTATCTCATTTTTCTGTCCACTTGCTTTTCTTCTCTTCCTCTCCACAGTATTTCAAATCCCATGAGGATAGAGACCTTGTCTTGTCTTTACACCACTGTATACCCAGAGCCCAGATGGCGGTATGCTCAATAAAAACATGTCAAATGACCACAACTACCCAGGTAATTTACTTTAAGGTCATCAAGTACACACAGGATCAAGTCAGTACCAATAAATCAGTTAAGTCCAATGCAACAGCAAACACAAAATAAATTATCACTCCACTCCTGGGTAAGGTAATCTTTGAAACTGTACCAGCTTTTGTACCAGCTCTGAGGTTGAAAGGTTTGATAAGGTTTGATGATTTGGAAGACAGAGGCAATTTTTCCATGTATTTTATGGAGTATTTCTGTAAAAGACAAACACAACAAAACCAAGTACCTAAAGTGTAAAGCCATGGTTTGGATCCTCAGGAAGCACTGTTAGCCTGGCCTTCCTCTGTCCCAGTGCAGGTACCTCCTCCTCTTTCGGGGGTTTTCCTTTCTAAAAAGCATCACCAGGTGACACCCTTACAAAGCTTCCAGCAAAAGTCATAACTAAGTTGTGTTTTCCCACAAAAAGTCTGCAACAGTTCATAATCACCTAAGGTGTTTTGAGTTGGCAAGGTATCTGCATTTAAGGAGGGAAGATTCCAAAGGTACAAATGCAAAGAATCAGGGAGTCTAGAACAAGAAAAACCACACACAACACTGCTGCTGCCTCTCCCTGCACTCCAATATCCTGAGTACCAGCTTTTTCTAAAGCAAATTATTTATTCCCACACCACAGCACTAGCCAAAGTCATTTCCTCGCTTCTACTTGTCTATAAAGGCTCCCAAAACAGTGAACTTTTCAGAGGTGCAGTAGTCAAATGATCAG
Organism: Spermophilus citellus; assembly: GCF_964194105.1. Taxonomy (NCBI): domain Eukaryota; kingdom Metazoa; phylum Chordata; class Mammalia; order Rodentia; family Sciuridae; genus Spermophilus; species Spermophilus citellus. Next base: position 43,270,825 of record NC_138198.1, on the reverse strand, counting down.
GAATTAAATAAAGCGTGATTTCAATTCAACATTATAAGAGCAAAGTTCTAAATCTGTGGCAATTAGCCAAAACAAAACTTTTCTAATTTTTCAAGTGAATGCAACGTAAACAGCAGTTGAAAACAAAAATTACAGCCCTACTAGCAAAGAAACATTCATTAATAAGAGCATGGAGCAATGTTTTGGTAATTTTTATTTTAAAGACAACACTGCACTCACAGTCCTAAGACCACAAAAGCAAAATGCTTCTTCACCAGTCTAGGAAGTGCCTACCAGACACCTGCAAGTGCAACTTAAGAGAACAGTTAGGCAGTTCCCAACATTCAGCTTTGCTTCCCTTCCTCTCTTAAGGCAGCATCTTCTTTTTGTGTGTCTGTCAAAGCAGGAAGAGAAGCACTACTACAGCGATCACTTAGGAAGGGATAGGATTCTCTTCCTACCCACCTGCCACCTCTCTTAACACTGAACCCCCCTCTTTATTTTCCATCCAGCAGCACCGCGAAGCAACTCTCTGGCAGCCCCTGACTCCTCCATGCTCCAGGGTCAGAGACTTTCTATCAGAGAACAGGCATAAGGTAACCAGCTTAGGTGATGAAAGGTTCTAAACTACACTGTGGTGATGACATCACAGCTCTTTAAAATGACAAAAAAAAATTAATTGCAGCATTAGCAATGGACGAATGCTATATGTAAATTACACCTTAACAAAAGTTTATGGGTTCGCTGCTGTTGTTCTACATTGGGGATTGAACTCAAGGGTGCTTTACCACTGAACCACATTCTCAGTCCTTTTATCATGAGGCAGCATCCAGCAAAGTTGTTGAAGTTAGCCTCCAACTTGGTCCCTTCTGCCTCAGCCTACAGAGTTACTGATGACGGGTGTGCATCACCAAGCAGAACCTCAAAAAAGATTTTAAAACAAATAATGGCCCAGGGCTAGAGAGTGGGATAGCGTGCTTGGGAAAGAATTGCATAAAAGAACCAGAGACCCAACACGTAATTAATAATACATCTAAACCATGTATCTCCATTGCCCCTGAGCCTTCCAAGGGGACTATTACAAATTCCTTAGGACCTTAACACATTCCTTATGACCTTTTTATCTCCCTTTCATTCTGCTCCCCAGAAAAAAGAAAAGAAGCCCTCACTCTGAATCACCTTCATGATTATACCTGCAGAATTAAAAACATCTGATGCACATGGCAATAGCAGTGTAAAGCTGGCAGGTGATTCTAGAGAAATCAATTCTAGTTGTCCAAAAGAAGTGGGGGGAAGGGAACCATGTGATTGATTCCCCAAGCCAGACTGCTTCACTCCCATTTTTTACTGCCTCTCAGAGTCTTTACAACTTGAATTACAGTCATCTGGATACATGTCTTGCCATCCTTTACACATGTCCCTCTCCTACCCAATGCCTTCAAGAGTATCTTCCACAGCCTAGTGAGTGGCAGTATTTTCCTAATCATATTTAGGAACATCAACTCTGTCTTCATAGGGCAAATAGAGTTCTGTTCCCTGCTGGGCTGCCACTAATTCAAAGCTGTTCTCCCGGACTGACTGGTAGATGACAGTGACAATAAAGAAAAGAATGACCAAAAACTTCAAAATAACCATGTAAACTTTTGAGTTTGGCTTAAGTTTCTATTCACCAGTGAGATTCTCAAGTTCTTAGGAGTTTCCTAGTCATTTACTTGACTAGGCTGTTAAAATACAGCTAAAACAATTTCTTTGTCAGTCAACAAACTGTTCTAAAATCCCTGATTTTTGCCTATTACCCAGTTCCAAACCGAACAACAGGGCTGGGTTGTAGCTTAGGGGTAGGGCACTTGTCTAGTATGTGCAAGGTCCTGGCTTCAATCCCCCCCAGACTGGAAAAGAAAAAAAAAGTTTTGTACGGCCCTCAATACCAAGTCTGATTAATACCAAACAAGACAGAAAATGTCAAGTTCATATCAAACCTGTGAGGTACCAAAAAAAAAAGACCCAAGAAAAAACAGCACAGTGGCAAGTATCACAGAGAAATTGACCAAGCTAATGTACAGAAGGACAAGACGAAACCTGTCAAAAACTCACTGTCCACATGACGCCCATCCGTAATTGAGGAAAGCCAAGGTGTTAACTGAATTCTGATTAATGCCTTCTGCAAAGATCTAAAACACTAAAATAGTGATAATAACCAAAGTCAAAGAAATCTCAAATAAGAGTATCACAACTTGGTGAGAGTTCAAGTTCTCAGACTTGTGAAATGTTATGTTCAAATACTACTCAATGACAGACATCAAAAAAACTGCCTGAGGATCCATAAAGGTACTACACAAGCCACTTTTCCTGAACTTACTCTGAAATATTTCACAGTATTTGTTAAAAAATGAATTTCACTGTTATCATCTGTGGTCCTAAAAAAACCTTATTCTTTAAAGTCAAAACCTTCCACGTGCTTCCAAAAACTTGATGAGTCAGGTTTTTAAAAAACTTTTCTGTAGAAACTGAAATGCATTTCATTATGAGATAATTATTCCCAGCAATAAATCAGATGTAAACTTTTGAGTTTGGCTTAAGTTTCTATTCACCAGTGAGATTCTCAAGTTCTTAGGAGTTTCCTAGTCATTTACTTGAACACCATCTACAGTAACACTCAAAGCAAAACCACAATAAAGAGGTTTGGCCTCTGAGGGATTCTACATGTAAAAAACATTACTCATAAATAATACACAATCACTATTGCTTTAAGTAACAAATATGTTTCTAAAGTTTCATGCCATCTGATGGAATCCCCTATTTTAGATAGCAAAACAAAATCCATGAAACCAGGAATAAAGGTTTTGTTTTTTAATTTTAAGTAAGCCTATGATGAATTTTAAGTAAATCTATGATGATACAAAAAGGTGACATGAACTTACTTTTAGGAAAGCTACTTATGGGGAAATATCTTCCTCAAGTTCTATACTATTTTTATTGAGTGGTTTCATTACTTAAGAGTTAGCGGAAATCACAGAATAGTTCTACCGGTGATTGGACCAAATAACCCCACTTGCATGCTTTTAGGTTGTCCAGTATCCTATTTAATCCCAGGTATAAACACAGCAAGGAACCCTCAACAGGACACATTCAAACAAGTACATCCAGTTAGAGCACTACTACACAGACACATTGGAACACCACCAATCAAAAACAGGTAGCTAGTGCAATGAGACTCCTGGCCACCGACTTTAAGTTCTAAAGCATACACCAAAAACTCAATGTCTTCCTTTGACACACACCCCAACGCCTGTCCATTAAATGATACCAAGAACAGTTTCACTTCAAACACGACTGAAATTCCAGATAAAAGTTTAAGGATGACCAGAAGACCACAAAATCAGTCTTGACATTTCCTCCCAGGGGATCTAAAGTAGTTCAACTCCGTTACGTTCATTTACATGAAAAGGAATTCTTTCAACCAACATTATTTTCATCACAATGAAGCTTAAAACACAAACTTCAAAATAGTCATCCCATTCACTTCACATTTTGAAAAACCCCATCACCACTCTGCATAAGCTAATCATGCAGGGGAAAGAGAAAAAAAAAAAAAAAAACCTGACAACTCGGCCTTCCAAAACATGCACTTTCTTTATCATACCCCCCAACGTCTATTTTCAAGTGCAAGAAAATAACAGACATTTGCAGCTCCAACAAGAAAAGCACAACCAGCCTTTCTGTACTACCACCATTAAATTTCCCAAAGAGGAGGAAAATAACTCAGGACAGGCAAATTAAAACCATTCTGCACATGGCAGAAATTTTTAAAAAAAATTAATTTTTTTTTTTAAAAAAAGGTCTCGTGTCCTACAATCCATAGCAAGAGCACTGCTTCCTCTCTTTCCGAGCCAACACCAATAAGCCAAAAGGATACAAGTGTCAAACCCGGCGTCTGTATGAAATAAGACGAAAACCTGGGAAAATTCCTTCCCATAAATCATCCCGCGAACACGAGGCACTGCACCCAACGCCGAAGACACACGACCCCAAACCCGTCGCCCACCCCCAGGGCGCAGGAAAAGCCGCGATCAACAAGTTGGAGCCGGGGCAGAAAAGTACAGCTCGCCGCCCTCCCCCCACCACCCCCCCAAAAAAAATTTTTTAAAGCCCAGTGCCCGACCAAGGGGGCCGGGCCCCGCGTACCTGGTGGAGGTGCCTTTCCGCATTTGAAGGCTTCGGCGCTATTCCTGAAGGTGCACACGCTGCAGTCCCAGAAGCCCTCGTCCGCGGCGGGCTTGGCTTGCCTCTTAGGCCTGCGCGAGCGGGGACAGGGCACAGCAAAACACAGGCGCGCGTGAGCGGCGCGGTGCCGCAGGAATCCGGCGCGGCAAACTTCGCGGCGCCCCACGCCCACCCCGCGCGGCCGCCGGCCCGGCCGGGGGCCTCGCGCACCCGCGACCGACCGGAGGCCGCGGCGGGCGGGTGGCGCGTCCGGGGGGCGCGGGGCGGCGCGGCGAGGCGCGGGCCTCCGCCGCCCGCCCGCCCGCCCGCGCCGTCTCCTCCCCACCTGGGCAAATCTCCTTTGGGAGGGGCGGCGGCGGCGGCGGGCGGCTAAGGAGGAGCCGCCATGGCTGCGGCGCGCACGGCCCCGGCCCGCGCGGAGCGCCGCCGCCGCCCGCCGGTCTCCATCTTAGCCGCGCCTCCCTGCGCGCGCCGCTCGGGCCTAGTCGCCGCCGGCCCCCGCCGCCCCGGCCTCCCTTCCGCCCGCGGCGCCGAGCAGGTACCTGGTCGGGCTCTTCTTGTCGCCCATGGTCATGGACGGGCTGCGCCCAGCCCCGCCGCCGCCGCCGCCGCCGGAGTTCGAGCGCCGCCGCCGCCGCCGCCGCCGCCGCCGCCGCCGCCGGAGTTCGAGCGCCGCCGCCGCCGCCGCCGCCGCCGCCGCCGCCGGAGTTCGAGCGCCGCCGCCGCCGCCGCCGCCGCCGCCGGAGTTCGAGCGCCGCCGGAGTTCGAGCGCCGCCGGAGTTCGAGCGCCGCCGCCGCCGCCGCCGCCGCGTGACTGACGAGGGGCGGGGCCGGCGCCGCGCGTCACTCGCCGGCCGGCCAATGGGAGCGCGGCGGCGGGGGAGGCGGGGCGGGGCGGGGCGGGGCGGGGCGGACGTGGGCCGGCCGGCGGCGTGCGTGCCCGGGAGCGTGTGCGCGCGGGGGGGCACGCGGGGGGCGCGCGTGCCTGCCGGGGGCCTTAGCGGCCCGGCGCGGCGGAGCGTGCGAGCCCGGCGGAGCGTGCGAGCCCGGCGGAGCGTGCGAGCCCGGCGGAGCGTGCGAGCCCGGCGGAGCGTGCGAGCCCGGCGGAGCGTGCGAGCCCGGCGGAGCGTGCGAGCCCGGCGGAGCGTGCGAGCCCGGCGGAGCGTGCGAGCCCGGCGGAGCGTGCGAGCCCGGCGGAGCGTGCGAGCCCGGCGGAGCGTGCGAGCCCGGCGGAGCGTGCGAGCCCGGCGGAGCGTGCGAGCCCGGCGGAGCGTGCGAGCCCGGCGGAGCGTGCGAGCCCGGCGGAGCGTGCGAGCCCGGCGGAGCGTGCGAGCCCGGCGGAGCGTGCGAGCCCGGCGGAGCGTGCGAGCCCGGCGGAGCGTGCGAGCCCGGCGGAGCGTGCGAGCCCGGCGGAGCGTGCGAGCCCGGCGGAGCGTGCGAGCCCGGCGGCGCGCACGTGGCCGCGCCCGGGGGCGGGCAACCGGCGGCGGGGCTCTGGCACTGCCGCCCCGCGGGGCAGCCGCCCAGCCCCCGACCCCCCGAGCGGCGCGGGAGAAGTAGTTGTGCGCAGTTTGCGCGGGCCGCGGGGGCTGGCAACAGCCGCGCCGTTCGCAGCGCCTCGAGGCTTGCAGCTCCCCGGCGGCGGGCAGGGCCTCCTCTGGCCCGCGTGCCCAGACGCACTTGTGCTCCTCTGCCGCGCGGAGCTCCGGAGCCGCCTCCTCCAAAGTCCCGGCTTCGGGTGGAGACGGCAGCCCGGAGCCCTCCCGGCCGGGTCGCGGGAGGGAACTCTGCCCGAGGCCAGACCCCGGGCTGCGGGCGGTCGGCTCCCCTTCCGACTCCCCCGGAGCCTCAATAGGGCGTTTCCCCCGAGAAGTTGCCGTTCAGATCCCGGCGACCACATGCCTGCCTTCCAACCTGGTGCTGCAGCTCCTCGCCTCCAAAATGAGGCTCGTAACCCTCCTCCTACGGAGGTTTCGAAAATTCAGAGACACAATGGGTGGGAAGCGCGCAGAAACGCGCCTCGGCCCTGCCCATGCACCTCGGGGGGTGGGAACGGGCGCGCCCCTCACTTTGCCGGGCTCCGGATCGCGCCAGCCTGGCCGATGTGACTTGGGAAGGGACGTCTGCCTGCCCAGGGGCGCTGGGGAGAGGCTGGGGCCAGACCCCAGAGGCAGAGGCCGCGCAGGCCGGGCCCAAGCCCCAGGTGGGGGAGACACAGGACCACAGGACGTGCAGGAGGTGGCGGCTGGGTGCGGTGTGGGGGGCAGATAAGACGGGCCTAGGCCCCGTGGACACACAGAGTGGGTCGTTATCAAGACTGGCCCGCGGAGGGTACACCGCGAGAGGCCGAGAACCCGGGGAGCAGGAAGTCCTAGGATCAGTCCAGGGATCAGAAGAAAGAGAATAAAAGAGGGAGGCAGTGTGACCACGATAAGCTTGATCAGCACGCGATGTCCTCTCCAGGCAGGCACACCCAGGAGGGCCAGGAGGAGCAGCCTGTTTAACAAGGGTCAGCAACCTCCCGGGCCGCCTGCTCAGCGGCCTCCTCAGGAGGAGAGGAGGAAGAGGGAGGCTGGATCCCTTGGGGCAGAGGGGCCACAGAAGCCAAGGAACAGAGCCATGGCCCAGTGCCTGCCGCCCTGGCCTCTGGCGTCTGCCTGGCATGCTCCCAGGACTGTGCCCCTGGTGGGAAGGTACTGGGCATGAGGAAATGCCCCTGGAGGAGGAGGAGGCACTTAAGTGGTAGAGGCTGCCTAGGAGTCATGAGGGCCTGGGTTCCATCCCCTGAGCCTCAAAAAAAAAAGAAAGAAACCACTGGAGGAATGGCCTTGGGGAGAAAACCCGGTTGCTGGGAGTCAATCCTTCCTGGAAAGGAGAATGACTTTGTTATTATTATTTGTAAAGTAAAATACACAAGCCGGATGCGGCAGGGCAGGCCAGCGATCCCAGCAAGTTGGGAGGCTGAGCCTGGAAGATGGCAGGTTCCAGGAGACTCAGCAACTTAGCAAGACCCTGCCTCAAAAATAAGAAGGACTGGGGTGGAGTGTCAGTACCAAAAAAAAAAAAGTAAAATACACAAATCATTCTGTGGCTTGGTGCGTATTGTGACACGCGTGAATCCACCATCCAGGGGAAGGTAGAAGCCGTTTTCATCCTCCCCCTGAGCTGCCCACTGTTCCAGCCTCGGCTCCAGAGTGCCGTACCCACGGCCACAGGGAACTGCCCTTGTATCTGGCTGGCACCTCAACGTGATATCCATCTTGGCTGTCGCCTACATCCGCCATGCGTTCTTCTTTGTTTGCTTAATTAAGTGTATGGAGTCCCGTTTCAGTTACACCACGATTTATCTGTCCATAGGACGTTGACTTTTTTCAGTCTCCCCTCCTTTGTCTCTGTTAACTTTCCAGAAAATAAATCATCTTTTAAAATATAGATACTAAGGGAAAGAGAGGTTCCAGAATACAGAGCTAGTCACCAGGAACTTATCAGGTCCACAGATCACCCTGCGGCTGGAACTGTAGAGGCCCTGATTGGGTTCAGAGGTTGGAGGTGAATGTCGATGGTCTCCTCCTAGTTTACCTACTTAGGGGCCGGCCGATGGGACGCTTCTGAGTGTGTGTGCCACCGGGGATAGCAGAGGACACCTACGGCTGCACAGACGGGAATGTCAAGATGAGCCTGGTGGCAAGTTCAGAGACCAACCAGATTCCCCAGGTTGTCCCAAGGTGTTGCCATGCACCAGTTGGGAGGGGGAGACAAGTAAGAAGTAACAGCTCCTCTGGGCTCCAATCTTGCCTCTCCCTGTCACCTTTCATTTGCTTTTGATGGGCTATTTGGTGGAGGGGGCATTCTGGGAATGCAGCCCAGGTGCACTGAACCACACTGAGCCAGATTCCAGCCCTTTTTTATTTTATTTTATTTTATTTTATTATTTTAGGACAGAAGTCTCCCTAAGTTGCTCAGGGCCTCGCTCATTTTAGGCTGGCCTCAAACCTGCGACCCTCCTGCCTCAGCCTCCCAAGTTGCTACAGAGGCCAACCAGATGCCAGATGAGGGGATGCAGAGGAAGGGAGGGTAGGGCTGTGTTCGTTCCCTGGAAAAGCGAAGGCTGCCCAGGAGAAGACCAGGCCAGAGCTCTGGGCAGCTAAGGCTCATGGTTGTGGCTGAGGCTCGGGAGGAGGGGCGAGGCTGGAGGGGCAGCCCCGGCTAGGCCCTGTGGCAAGAGAATGAGCCTGAGTTAGGTGAGAGAGCTGTCCCCTGAGTGCCTGGGAACCACTCAGGGCTCACCAAGAGGCACCTCCACCTGGGGCTGTCTGCAGAGCTGGGAGAGGCAGACCCCGGGGGAACACCTGTCCCTGGGGACAGCTAGGGGAGGGTCCTTTGAAATGGCTGGGGAGCTGGGCCAGGAGGGGCAGTGTGGGTGGGCCTCCTTCCTTCCTTTGGCTCAGGAGGGAGCCCTGTGCATGCCAGAGGAAGGGTTTGCAGAGTGTCCAGCTCAGTGGCCTCCTGCCTTCAAATGAACATTGCCACCCCCAGGCAGGAGCCCTGCTCACCCACCACGCCTGAGACTCTGTCCTTAGGACAGAGAAACTAGCCTTTCTTCAAGTATTTCAGGGCTCACCCTGCTGCACCCCTGCTTCTCCAGAGGGTCTGAGCCCTGCACCGTGCACTAGCCTCTCACTAATTTGCAGCAAAAGGAGGAAAATCAGGAGTGAATAAAGGAATACTTTGACCCAGTAAATCACCAACAGCTGATTCTTGGGGAACAGTATTTTTCATTCTGAGGTTATCTCCTTCCAGTTCACAACATCCTGTCTTTAATGGAGCGGGGCATTAATCACCGCTGTGGTCTGAATGTGTCCCCCACAATCCATGTGCCTCTCTTAAAATGTCCTCAATCAGCCAAATGGACAGTTGACAGCTGTGCCTTGGTCCTCTCCCCTCACCGACGTCATCCTTGATGTTTCCAGGGGACCAAGATGTCAATGACTTTGAGGGAACTTTCAGAGCCAGTGTGAATGAGGAGAAAACCAGATCACAGGATGACCAGAGAGGTCACCCACGGAGGGCAGGAGCTGGGGAAGCCAGGCTTTGTACCCTATTTGGTGAGAATTAACGCGCTGCTTTGCGTGAACGCTGCTTCAGTGGTTTAAGAGAGAAAATTGCTTCTTGGAGCATCTAACTTCTAAGTTAGTTGTCCTCCCTAAGGACATACATGGGCTGCCGTGGGTGGACTCTGAAGAGGGATGCTGCAGATAGGAGGGATTCCTAGGGAAGCAAGGAGGCCAGCTTCTGTGACCAGCATGTCAGGGAACCAGTTACAGTGTCACCTGTGCACGTGCTCATCCGGAACGTGCAGTTTTATGGACCTGCCTCTTCCGCAGCAGGAAATATCAATCCAAATTGTCCTGGGCCCCATCGCCCACCATTTGCAAAACTTAAACGATATCATAGACCTAAGGGCCCAGGAGCCACCGGTGAGGGCAGGTCCTGCCGCTGGTCCTGAACACAGCACGGTCCTCCCAGTTTTCCAGTGGGCTTTGCAAACCCAAGGCTGAAGTACCTTTAGGGACCTGAACACAGGGAGTGCCTGGCTAAGTCACATGCACTGTGATTAATTGTGATGGCCACAAGCCACAGTCAGGACGTGGGACCTGCCATCATGCCACCATTCCACTCTGCCCTCAAGCCCCCAGCCTCTCCCTGGCCCAGCTGCACCCTGGCCATCAGGCTGTCAGGGAGGGACTTTTTGGGGGGAAGTGACACTGAGCTCTCTGTTGACCAGGCCCTCCAGGGTGAGACCGGTGGGCCTGCTCCTCCAGAAGCTTCCCTGGTGGCCTGGCAGGTCCCAGGCACATGGCAGGTACTGCTCTCTCAGCCCAGCCATTAGCAAAGTCAAACATCGTGGGACCCTCCCTGGTCCTTCTGCCCAGCAGCCCCTCCCCTCCAGAGAAGGGTCCCCAACAAGACAAGTGCCAGGGAGTCCCAGGCTCTCACACCAGCAGCTCCAGTTCTGAAGCTCCTCAGAGACTGTCCTTGACTGTCCATGTGGCATTTGGGCCAGTTGTGGTCACTGTTGTGTCCAGTGCAGAGCCAGTCAAGGCAAGAGCAGTTTTGAGACGTGTGCTGGCCACTGCCACCAGCCCAGCTTCCAGGCAGGCAGAGGACGCCAGGGCTGGGGGGAGGCCCCCTGCCCCCTCCCCTCCCACCCTGGCCTCTCCTTCCTGGCAGAGCAGGTCATGCCCCTGTGGCTCTGTCCATGGCCCTACCTACGGTGGTGGCACATTGTGGGTCTACTCTGTCCAGTCTGGCGACCACTAGCCACAGTGGCTGCCAAACACTGGAAACATGTCTGTGGCCTGAGGATCTGAATTTTTACTTTCACTGACTCTTAGTTTATTTGAATTGAAATAGCCACATGTGGCTGCTGTATCGGAGAGCACCACTCTGTTGGGCCCCTGCTCCCCTTTTCCAGCTGGGTGATCCAGGCGGGTTTCCTGCCTGCTCTGTGCCTTACCTGCTCCATCTGCAACGGGAACCTCGGGGGAGCAGACGGATGGGCTGGCCCCGTGATGAGTGCAGGGGACTGCAGGTCTCCTGTTCTCTGGTGCCACACGCCTGGTGCCTCTGTGGCCACTCCCAGCCCCAGACAGGACATGACCTGGAAGGAGGCCATGACTTTGGGCATTGGAAAGCCCAGTGACCTTCACATCCTCATTGGAAGCAAGCCCCTGGCAGAGAGGAATGCTAGATCCCCTGTGAAGCTCTCGCTTGAGCTATAGGCCTCAGGGCCCCTGCCAAGGCCTGGGTTTGGAGTGTTACTTTTTTCTGCAATGGAACCTGCTTTAAAGGCCATTCTCACCAGATCTCAGATAGGTGTCTGAGGGCCCTCCTCAGCTTGTTTGAGCTTTTGTCTAATATCAAGAGCCGATTGAGTAATGAAATGGGTTGCTAACACTGTAGCCTTGGTGGGAGACTCAGGATCCAGCTTAGTATATTTGGTGAGTGCCTCTGTAAGGTGGTAGAGAAATAAGGCTGGATTTTCATCTGGATTCTGGGTGATTTATCTCAGCTTATTAAAGTTAACCACCTTATTGGAAACTGCCTGCATGCCTGCTATAAGGTATTGGACCATGCAAGCACAGTGACGGCAACCTTGTTGGCCATCTTGATAGTCCCTGTTGGGTTGGGTTAAGAGAATGGCTGCTTCACCCTTGTGGAGAGTCATATCTATTAAATAAATTTGATCAGCATGATCTCCTGCAGCCTGCTGGATGCAGGCTCACTCATTGAGGGGTAAGGGTGGAGGACAGAATGACATAGAGGTCATGCCAGGTAAGATCCTAAGTGGGGGGGGGGGAATTATCAGAATTCCTTAATATAAGTAGAAGAGTCAGCAGAGAAGAACCCAAGGTACTTTTTAATTTGGGGAAGATCTTGAAGTGAAAATGGGATGTGCATTCAAATGATCCCTTCAGCACCAGTCATTTCCCTGAGAGGACAAGGAGTTGGGTTAGCTGGTGGGATCACCTGGTGGGATCTGGTGTGGGAACTGATAGGAGAGAGGAGTGAGTGGGGGGGAGGGGGGAAGTTTCTCAGTAAAAGAGGGGAGGGGAGGGGAGGAGCTGTGTCAGCAGGAGAAGGGGGAGGAGGCCTGGAGGGATCCCGAGATATTCCTGGCAGGACTGCCCTGACTCTTCCCCACCCACTCCCAGAAATGCAGGACTCCTTCTGCCTAACTGATGAAACCTGGGTGGCAGACCTGAAGCATGCAGAGAGGGCTGCCACAGTGGCGGGGGTGGCTATGGAGGCTGCGGCTGTGGAAGCAGCAGCAGAGGCGGCAGGGGACGGGGACGCCAAGCCATACCTCTGGCAGGGGGAACAGAGGAAGGTGAGGCTGAGAGAAGCTTGGGTATCTGAGAATGAGGAAGAAAAAGTGGAACAATGGGAAAGTGGCTCCAAAGAAAGGAAAATTTTAGCAGTAGAACAGAACAGAGAGGAGGAGCGGAGAGCAGAGGGAAGGACGGGAGCCAATCTGAAAGCCTGAACGTTTTTGCCCACTTCCCTGTCTGGCAACAGAAATTGTCCAATTCAGTGAGGGCTTAAATCAAAAGGTCCTTCTGGGGGCCATGGTGACCCATTGTACTTTTGGGGTCTAAGGAGAGGACTCTGTTTCCCATGACCTTCCTGCACCCTCAGGGGTGAGTGGGAACAGAAAAAGGCGTCCCAAAGTTTGCTTGCACTCACCTGAGGAATGGATAAGGGCCCGTCAGGGGTTAAGGCATCCCAGCAACCCACTTGGGGGCTTGCAGGAGGACTGGGGTGTCTTCACAGTTCCCGGAGACTTGAACGGGACATGCAGGGTCTATGGCATGCATGTGACTTAAGGATAGACCCCAGAATCAGAAAGGGGTTGTAAAGTCGGGAGAGACAAGGGAACTTACCCCATTCCTTTTAGCCTGAGAGAAGGAAAGAGCAGCTCAGGAATTTTCCAGGTTCATTTGAAAGGGGAAGGGATAGACTTCAATCCCCTTTGGGAGAAGCTCAAAAATCTCTCCCAGGTTTAGGCACCAGGTGGGAGGTCAGGCAATGGGCGGTGACCAAAGGAGACAGACTTAAAAGGCTGCTGAAGGAGGCTTTATTGAGACAGAGTGGACAGGAGAAGGGTATGAGGAGAAACTGCATGGGGCTCTATGGGACTGGAATTTTATAAAGCTTATGGAAGGAGGGGAAGGGCTTGGGACAGGAAAAGGTGTTTTTAGAGTCCCTTGCCCCACTAGAGATGGTCTGGGGAACTGGCTGAGACCAGGATTGGTCAGGAGATCCTGCTGATTGACAGGCATTAGCCAGGAGATCCTGCTGATTGACAGGTGTTTCCATTGGTGCCTCATTGGTGTTTCTTTGTGGTGCTCAGGCTTCTTGGTTCTTTGTTCCTAAGTCACCGCCACTGACCTGACACTAACCTCAAGTGTCAGATCAAAAGTCTCAAAACTTAGGCTTTAAGACCAGCGGATGCACACTCACTCAGACCATGGTGATCAGATCAGGAACCAAGGCAGGCTTCTCCTGGGGTGGAGCTGGCAGCCAGTTTAGGAGAGAGTCCTAGGGAGAAGTTTCAGCTCTCACCAGGGTCAAGATGTGGCTGTAGAGTTTGAGAGTGTGAGGAAGAGGCAGAAGATCAGGCAATCCATGAAAAGAGTTGGGATGTCAGTCCAGGTTCTCATCAGGCTCTCTATTGTGAGGGCATCAGTGCGGGCTGGCTGAATGTCTGTTCATTTGCTCCACCATTTATACTAAATTTGGGGGCTTCTGACCACCCTTTCAATCCCTATCAGCTGCCACCAAATTTCTCAGTAATGTCATTTGCCCTTGGGTTAAAGCATCTGGTTTGTGGTCCCCATCCTGATTTTTCTTGCCTCTCCCCCTTATTGGGATGAGGAAAACATGACAGAGACTTCACTCTGAGCTTCTCAGGGTAGGGAGAAATGACTCGTTTGGGCCCACGGGCCATACTCGAAGGCTCTGTAGGTGTGCCTGGTAAGACTTCAGGTTTCAAACTGGAATTTTAAAATGGAGTTGCTTAGGCTAAGGCCTAAGGCCATCCTTGCACTAGTATAATAGAATAAGTAGATAATGTTACAAGTGCTTAGAAAAGGATAAGCAATTGGGATCCCAGGACTCCAGAGAAGAAATGGCTCAGACCTGGGGATATAATGCAGTAGGTAGAGTGCTTGCCTCAGATGCACAATGCCCTGGGTTCAATCCCCAGCACACCCCCCTCCCATACACACGGCTAACTGTTTGGAGCAGAGAAAGGGAAGCAGAGATAATGCTGGAAAGCCTCATTGAGAAGGTAATATTTAAGCTGGCATTTAGGAAAGGAAGAGTAAGGAGCCGATTACATTGGCAGTGAAGTTCATCCTGATTTAGGAAAGAGAAAATAACTTGGTGTGGGTGGAAATTTATTCAACAAATATTTATTCAGCACCTACTGAGGGCTGAGCATGCAAATGTGATTAAGACAGGCAAAGCTACTGGCTTGGAGCACGTGTTCTGGTCGGGAGATAAATGTGCAAACAGTTAAGTGGCAAATTGTGGCACATGCTGTCAAATGATGAACTAGGTTATGATTGAGAATAGCAATGAAGTCGTCTCTTTCCGTGGGGTTATGTGAAGGTACCTTTGAAGAGGGAACCTTTGAGCTGAGGCCAATTAAGAAGGGAGACATGACAAGAGTGGAGAGACACCTGACTTGGGCTTAAGGAACAATGTGTGCGAAGGCATAGCGGGTGGAAGGAAGAATGTCCTATTTGTGGCTGGAGTCTAGAGAGCACTGCAGGGAATATGGCAGGATATGAGGCTGGTGAGAGGTGGGGTCTCAGAAGCCCTGAGGAGGGCCCCAGATTCCATTCCTAACTGCAGCACAAGGCAGACCAAGTCAAGTTTGTACTGATGCTGTGAGGCTGAGAAGGAGGATGCCTACAATTAGGCACATATCCCAGGCTGACTATGAAGCATACTGGTATCTTAGAGCCTCTCTGGAAAGGATCCAGAAGCAGATGACAGATTCAGTCACAAGGGATGTATGAGTCCTTCCTTTCCCTGAAAAGTTCTGAGCAGACCCTTCCTGGCTCTGATCCTCAGCAACCCCACCCTGCTTCAGGAAACAGGTGAGGTCAAGATCTGAAAGGAAAGGGCAGTTCCTCACTAGAAAGCCTGCTAGAGCTTTGGGTTGGGCTCCTTTTCAGGTAGGGTGGAATGGGTGTATGGGTGGGCCTCTAGGAAAGTTTATTGTAAGACAGGAGTGTGGAATAACATAAGAAAGCAAACACAGGTCTGGCTTGGGCCTGTGTGAATGATGGCTAGTGAGTGCCCCAATCCTGAGGGTGTGTTTAGCATGAGTTAGAATATAAACTTTTAGAAGTACTCTGGAACATCAAAATATTAAAGAGTTCTGTTTAATCCCCAGCACTATTACAATCCAAGGCTTGTGGATTCAGTGGAGGAGGAGGATTAGATGAATAATACATAGATTAATGTGGAAATACTTACTAAGATGTTTGTAAAGGAGAGAGAAGACCTTTTCCTGAGATAACTGGCTTTGTAGTCTTTGCTCTTGACCTTTACCAGGAGGGGGAGGAACACAAGTTGGGAACTCTGCAGGCCCAGCCTTCCTACCCTTTGGCCACTGGGTGTCAGCACAACAGTTTGGATTAAATCTCTCAATTGCTAAGGGGCATGTAGTTTTTAATAGATTAGCCAGCAAACAAAATATTGGTGATCAAGGCCTTTTTGAGACGGTATTTAGAGAAGTGATGGTAAAATGAATGGGGAAAATGGAGAGCCATTTCTAGAAAGGAATGGAAAAGGGAGAGATGGGGAGTTAAAGGAGAAATGGCCAAAATATACTCAAGAAGCAATTAAAAAAAAGTTTCTTGTCGTTGTAGATGGACAGAATGCCTTTATTTTATTTATTTTTATATGGTGCTGAGGTTCAAATCCAGTGCCTCTCACATGCTAGGCAAACACTCTGCCACTGAGCTACTGACCCAGCCCAAGAAGCAATTCTTGAAGTTGTTGAAAGACAGAAATGGCAAAAATAGCTGTCCCTACTAGTGACATGATTATTTTGTGGTGCCTTGGTCCTAGATTTAAAACAATGACAGAATAGCACCCAATACTGAATTGTTGCCTCAAACCTGTATCTGTATAGTGCTGTGAAATAAGGACTCCTTTTAAAATATTTTAAACTCTTATTTTTAGTTACACATGACAGTAGACTATGTTTTGGCAGAATATACATACATGAAGTATAACTTATTCTATTTAGGATCCAACTCTTGTGTGGAGTTTTCCTGGTCGTGTGTAAAAATACAAGGCTAGGAAAGTTATGGCCAAGTTTCTTCTGTCTTTCCTATTTCCCCCCTTCCCTTCCTTCCCCTTTGTTGAATCCAATGGATTTCTATTGTTCCCCTCCTCAACCTCCCTGTGGGTTAGCAATCAGAGCCAATTCCAAGAAACAAAAGGCCACATGTTCTCTCTGAAATAAGGGCCCTTAATCCATGTATGTTTCAACATGTCTTTTGGTCACCTTATTAGTCAATAATATAATTTATCTTCTAAATTCTTCTATGGGGCTGCTCTGGGGTTGCCTGCCAGGGCTGCTAATTGCTGGTAAGAAACCGTTTCTCCAAATTTCACAACCTTCAGCAGCTTCCACAACACCTGTCTGGTGAAAGAGTCTGAAAGGAAGAATACAGATGACGTTATTTGTACAAATGGTGCCAGCAGCTCTGATATAAATAGCTGCAGTCCGGGATCAGAAAATGCAACGACACAAACAGAAGTGTTACAGTCAATGAAAAGCTGGCCTCCGCACTGCGCGCGTCATCCTGGCCAGGCTGGCACAAAGCAGGGCGCGGCCCCTCTGAGCTCATGCAGGATGGTGCGCCATGCTCCTCCCGCAGGTGGCACGTGTGTGTCGAGCGTGGTTCAACTAGGGATCGCCAGTGTCCCTGCCAGCTCACCGACCGCAGACCTTTTGGATGGCTGGTTAATTTCCAACTCTAGCTGGGACACAGAGGAAAGAGCAGCCAGGGACGGGCTCTGTGTGACATCACGCAAGCCGTCCTTCCAGCAGTCAGCCGGCTGGAGCCACTGCTCCCAACGCCAAGCACCATGGCAGCAGGTTGGGTGGCGACCTTGGCCAATAGGGCTGCAAAATTAAAACAACTATCCCCCTTTTAATTGACTCCTCACACGACATCAGACGCATGGGTGATGACCTGCTGCTGGAAGGACCAGCAGAAGAACCCTCGGCCACCTCTGGCCCTCCACCTCTGGGCTTTAGAACTGTTTCCAAGCCTGGAGCGCCTAGGGCAGAAACCTGGCAGAGGAGCCCATTCTGAGTCATTATGTAGGGCCTTTCCAGAAGGGACCGGAGGCGGCTCAGGAACACTGCAGACAGAGCTACGTCCTCCATCCCAGGGCTTGCAGCGCTCGGGGGCAGGCGCGTGTGAACCGCGACCACCAAGGGGAGGCCTCCTCGGGCAGGAGCACTCCGGAGTGCCTCCACAGAGCCCCACGACTCCCGTGCCAGGCTGGCAAAGTGCGATGTGGTTCTTAGAGGAAACACACCCTTACATGCATGTTAAATAATAAAAATCACTTCTTAACTGAAGGGAACGATAATCACTTCACTGGGAAAAAAAATCTGTTTAGTCTTTATTATAACATTAAGCAAATTAAACATCAGCATAATCCAGGTGATGCTAGAAAAGGGTCATCAAAGAAATTAACTTTGTTGTCCATTAATTTACAGGGATTAGTAGAGGGCACAAAGATAGCAAATGTGCTCTAGTTTTTTATGATATATTTTCAAACTGTACACCATTTGTGGCAGGAGGGTGACTTTGGGGTTAATCAGACTGATTTGTCCTTTTAATTGCTTTCTATTCAAAGAAGATTCATTAGATAATGTTCTCTTCAAAATTCATGAATCAATTTAACTGAAGAAACCGCATTAGCAGCTCTGGGTTCATTAGCACGGGTTGTGGGAGTGCCGAGCGCTGGGAGGCTTCCCTGGGCAAACAGACTGTTTACCGTCGCCCCTTCAGAAGGGGTCTGAAGTCACACTGCTAATGGTGATTGTTACTGTTGTTGTTACGCTTCACTTAAAGAAAAGGGAACAGGAGAAGAGGCAAGGTGGCGGGAGGCCGAGGCAGCCCAGTGTCACTTGGGGAAAGGGATCTCCAGCGGGCCCTCCTGGTAAAGCAGCAGGACACAGCAAAACTTAGGGGCCACGCCCCGCCCTCCTTGGAAGGCGCAGGGTCGGTGGACTGTCTTCTGTGCTCTGACCTGGGCAAGGATGTGGCGGATGTTTCTGGGAGAACAGACTGGAGGTCTTCCCTCAACCTGTCCAAATAAAGCGTGAGGTAGGGAACCCAACCGGAGCAGAGCCGTGCCAAGAAAGAGAGGGGCCATTGAGCTCTCCTCTGACACAGGATGCCAGATTCCATAGCACCTTTCTAGGTGGAAATGCATCACATAAGGAAACCATGGTACATCCACATAGGAGCAGATGTATCCAACATGCTCAGCTCATTGTTGGCTCATCATGGGAATAACCATCTCTGAACAGGTACACACAGTGTGACTTATGAGGCAGCATAGCTCAAAGGATGCAATACATCACAACTGAGCATATCTTATCACAAATGTATCTTAAAATTCACCCTGAAGGGAGCCAGGGTGCTAATTAGTTTGTGCACCTCTCAAAGGCAAAGCCTCTAGCCCCAGCCTAGGCACAGTCAGACGCTGTACTGCATCAGCATACAAGCAGGGGCTGATGCTTCCTGGCACATCATCCGACAGTGTAGGAAAATTTGCTCATAAAAATCAGCACACATCAGTGTGGAAAATAGAATTTGGTCTTGAAGGACTCCATGTCCTCAGTGGCCCAGTCATTTTGGGTGGCTCAAAGGACAACCACTGAAATACCATCCTTCTCCAGTATGGCTCTCTGGGGAGTGGGCCCCAGTGCAGTGAAAGGCGTTCTCTGCATGCCACCTTCTGGTGTTCCTTTCCTTTGCTCGCCACCCGCTTCTCCAGCCTGTTCCAGGCTCCAGGAACCAGGCTGTGTTGATGTGGCTGGGTCTAGGCGGCCTCTGCTGCAGGCCGAGTTGGGTCTCAGAGCTCCCTCTCCTCTCATTTGGCTTGGGTGGCTATTTAGACACACACTCTAACCAAATCCACCTGGACTGTGCCTCACCAGCTGGGAGGCGGGAGGTCGTTCTTTAACCCCAGGTTTAGGGGAACAGTGCACGGTGGCTGGTTTTCCACATGTCCGGGAGTTCACGGTGGCCTGCGGGTGGGCCGCCAGCCAGAGTGGCTCTGATAGGGCCGATGGCACGATGTGCCAGGCATGCAGGAGGAGGAAGCAGTCAGGGATCAGCCTAGCCTGGCTCTGCTCTGCTGATCTCCGGTGAGTCCTTTCTTTGTCCTGGGCATTTGTCCTCCCCTGTGGTGGCATCATGGCAAGAGCCACCTCATCAAACAGGTGCCGCAGAGGGGCCCTCTGTCAGCTGCCCTGTCCCTGATGCTCTTCCCTGACCAGGCTGCAGTGAAGGAGACAGCTAAGGGGCACATGCCACGTGCCAATGCAGGCCCTGCTCAGGAATCATCCCAGTAGCTGGGCTGTGTCCACGCACTTGGCTGGCCACAGAGATCAGCACCCAGTTGCTGCAGAATTCCCCACACAGTCTCAGCCAGCTGGGATCAGGACTCCTTTGGAGCAGGCAAGAGTCCTGGCTATTCGGCCTGATGACACCTGGCCATCAAGAGCAGCCAGAATAAGCCTCTGGAAATGAAGTGGAGCAGAGCGATGGAGGCTCTGGTCCAGGTGAGATGAGGCGGCACACTGCTCCCGTCCCTTCCTGGAACCTGAGCACAGAGATCAGCAGAGTCTAGAGAAGGGGACCTGCCCCACGCTGTCACCTCTGAACAACTGTGCCTCAGCCCTCCCCAGCAATCCTATGGTGGTGTAGTGGAATCTGGTGCCCAAGAGCCTAAACCCCTGAGAAGGAGACGTCCTTTCTGATAGGAAAGTGTGGCCCTGGGAGGTGGCAAAACCCTTTGCTTTTTCCTCTCTGCTGCTCCACCCTGATCCGGGCTCAGTCACTGAAAGTATGTAGCAGAGCTGGGTTCATTAAGCCACACTTTTGTGTCAGGGGACTGAAAAGGAAGCCCTGAGAACTGGAAGCTATGAGGGAGATTGGAAGAAAGAGGAGTCTTTCAACCAAAAGGTTGTTTATACTTTCCTGTGTCCAGGTGAGTTGTCCACATGCTGAGCTGTGCACAGGTGGTTCTGACAGTAAACCAAACTCTGAGAACTGGTATAGGGTTAGGCACTACCAAGTTCAAACTGGGCGTTGAATGGTATACAAGTGGACAGATTGGAAAGGGACCATAAATGAGATGGACACGGAAATCACAATCCACAGAAGGCCAGGTGGGACCTATGAACTAACTCTAACCAGGCTGATTATCTCCTAAAATCCAAGTACCAACATTACTTACAGGATTTATGCAAGATCCAGAGTCTTATTCGAGATGATCAGGTTTTAATACAAAATTCCTAAGTGTGCAAACAATTTGAAAAATCCCAACTTGCTGGGGAAAAGATAAATTGTCACGTGCCAAGGCTGAGCTGATACAGAAGTTGAAATCGTTGACACAGAAGTTGAAATCGTTGATAAACACATTAAAGGATGTGTTATAGAAATGCTGCAAGAAGAGAAAACACACTTGAAACAAATGAAGACCCAAAGCCTCAGCAAAGAAACAGAAGCAAAGGACCATGAAGTAGAAAGTTTAGTGCTGAAAAATAAATAATCCACATTATAAACCACTCTTCATGGGATCAGTCCTCACAAAACACATGAGGACTCCACAAAGAAAAGAGAACAGATAAATGGCTGCAGCCAAGCCCAGAGAAACCACCCAAGCTGGAGAGAGAGAACATGTACTTAAAAGACCAAGAAGAGTCTTGGGGATACGTGCGACAGAGTTAAAAGACCTAGTGTCCATGTGACTGGATTTCCAGCAGGAGAAGATAGAGTGTGGTGTAGGAAAAAAGCAAGCAAGCTGGATGTCCCCAGTTTGGCAGAAGACATCAACTACAGATTCAAGAAGCACTACAAACCGCCAGCAGGGCAAGAAGTCCACTTGCAGACACATGATGATCAAAGGCGGAAAGCTGAGGACCCAGAGGGAGATCTTCAAGGCCACTGGGAGAAGCAGCTCATCCCAGGTGGGGGCAGCCATCCGCGTGGCAGTCAGAACCCCAGCTGGAGGCGGCAGACGGCACTTCCAGTGTCTTGAGAGACAAGAACCGGCAACTCAGAATTCTACATGCAACTCAAGAGATCCTCGAGGAAGGAAGCTGACACGGAGACACTCAGATACAACAGAAAAGCAGAGGTAATTTGCTGTCAGTAGCCCTGATCTTCAGAAGGGCTAAAAGCAGTTCTTTGGAAAGAAAGGAAATGGCGCCAGAGGGCAGCCTGGAACTTCAAACAGGCAGAATGAAGAGCCGCGCGGGCAGAGAGCATGCAGCCTCCATGCTTTTCAAGTTCTTCAAAACATGCAGCGCAAGTAAAACGGTCCCAGCCAGGGCTCGAGCACACAGGAGGCCCTGCAGACGGTGCTGTCACAGTGGGCGAGGCGCCGGGCCACGCTGGGTGGGTGAAACACACAACCTGGCCAGAGCAAGGGTTTAGGGTGGACTGAACACAATACTGCCTCCCCCAGAGCAATCCATGGGGAAACTATGAGAAAAAGTCTACAAAAAACAGAAAAATGAAATACTAAAACAAGGTACAACAGTCAAAAAGGAGGAAGAGAGGGGCAGAGAAACAAGACAGGGAGCAAAACAGACCCAAATCCAAACACGTGAATCACTGGGTTAAGTGCAAAAGAACAGGCCACGAAGAGACCAGAAGAGGACACACGTTAGCTTCTGGTCCTTTAGCTTCTTTCGTCTGCTGTCCAGAAGCAGTCCACTTTAAATACTAGCCCCAGATAGGCCAAGGGGACGGAGGGGAACAATGCCCCAGCAAACGGCACCAAGATGCAGGGGACTTGGGGGCAGACGAAGTCCACAGGCTGGCGGGCCACTCAGAAGCATATGCTCCTTTCCAAGGAAAACCGGAGCATGAGACAAATCCGCAGCCAGGCTTGGATGCTGGACACTTCTCTCCCAGGAGCCAGCGGACCAGCAGACAGAAAATGGCAGGGATAAACCGCGAAAGGCCACTGACTGAAGGGCACTGATGTGTGGGTCGTGGACCGTCCTGCTCCTACAGCTGGACACGTGCTTTCAAGTGTACCTGGAACCTCAGACCAAGATGTGGCACAGGCCAGGAGCCCGAGTCACAAAGCAAACCTCAGCCACCCAGAGCAGACGGGAGGAGCTGTGTCCTGGGATCCTGATGCAGTGAGACCGGAAATGACGCGAGAAAGATGACAGGAAAGCCTGCAGACCTCTGGACGGTGAGTAGGCCACTTACAGGGCAAAGAGAAAGCTTGAGGGAAATTTCAAAACCCCTGGACAGAATGAAAATGAAAAAGTATTAAGCTTCATGAAAAAATTAAATTTATGGGACAGAGCTAAAGCAATACTTAGAGGGAAATTTATAGTATTAAATGTTTATATTGGAAAAGAAAGATCTCAAATTAATAATCTGAGTTCCCAATTTGAGAAATTAGAAAAAGGAAAGCTTTCAAATTAGTACAACAACCAACCAAACAAACCCAAAATGAACTGCAAAATAATCTTAAAGAAGGAAATAATAAAGGGTAAAAAAAACCAATGAATCAATGAATCCCTAGCAAGACTGGTGTGCTTGACAGATACGGACAGACAGAAGCGACAGTTGAACCCCACGGTATCTAAGAGGTGATCTGGTATTCCTCTGAATGACTTCATGTACAGAAATCCAACTTGTGTCCGAGCCTGTGCTGCCAGGATGGGGCCATCTGCCCTGGTGTTGCTCTTTGCCTAGTTAGATCCATTCACAGCTGGGCCACGCAGGTAACCCAGTCCCATCCTCAAGATGCACAGTTTGATGGAGAGAAGACATGACCATCTCACGCAGGTCACTACAGACCAACTGGTGGACAGGGAAAGTCCTGGGAGCAGAGCAAGCACCCGCCAGAGGACCCCCGCCCAGTCTGGAAGTTCTCCTGGGGAAGTGGTGGGAATGAAGAGATGAGGAACCCAGAGGGAATGTCCAGACTGAAACGCAGCCAGTCTGAGCAACCACACGGCAAGGAAGGAAGTCGAGTCTGTAGTTTAAAACACCCTGAAAAAAACATTTTAGGACTCAGATCATTTCACCAGTAAATTCTACAAGAGTTAGAGAAAAGATTTTCCAAGGCCCTTCCTTTGTGAGACTAGCAGGACCCATCATCAAAACCAGGAAGAGGAGGCAGAAAAGAGGACACGATGGCCTGCACCAGATCTCCTGTGAACTCGGACATGAAACCCTTAAAGTGCTGGAGAATTAATCTAGCAACATGCAACCAGAACAAGGCACCACAGTTACGCAGGGCGGTCACAGAAAGCAAGGCTGATGTGAGATCTGAATGGCATAGAAAGCTACGGCAATGACGGCAGGTGGCCCGGGGGGGCACAGACGCACGGGTGGAGGGGCCAACCATACAACACTGACTAAGGGCGGGCTGGTCTTCTTCTCAACAGCTGGTCCCATGGCAACCAAGCCCCCTGGCAAGAGAGAATCCAGACACAGAAGCTACCTTTTACATAGAGCTTCAGAAGAGGCCACAGACCTGACCCTAAAAGGCCACATCGAGACACTTTCGGAAGGCAACGGAGCAGGAGATGAAAGTGGCCATGGATCTGGAGAAGAGTCTTTGGAAACACCATGAAAGAAAACATTAAAATGAAACACTCCTACATTACAGAACACGTGAGGACTCCACAAAGAAAAGCCACAGTCCGAGAGAAGATATTTGTGTGTTTAGGACACAAGTTTACTGTCAGATACGTGTTTTGCAAAGAAATCTTAAAAATCCAACATGAAATCAAATAATTCAACTTAAAAATGGTAAGTCCAGGGCTGGGTGCAGTGGTGCACACCTGGAATCCCAGCAGCTCGAGAGGCTGAGGCAGGAGGATCGTGAGTTCAAAGCCAGCCTCAGCAAAGGTGAGGAGCTGAGCAACTCAGTGAGACCCTGTC
Source organism: Spermophilus citellus (assembly GCF_964194105.1). Classification (NCBI taxonomy): domain Eukaryota; kingdom Metazoa; phylum Chordata; class Mammalia; order Rodentia; family Sciuridae; genus Spermophilus; species Spermophilus citellus. The sequence continues at coordinate 43,246,862 of NC_138198.1, read as the reverse complement.
TCTAAATAAAATACAAAATAGGGCTGGGGTGTGACTCAGTGGTTGAGTGCCCCTGAGTTCAAGCCCCAGTACCAAAAAAAAAAAAAAAGTAAGTCCAGACATACTTCACCAAAGGAGAAATACAAATGACAAGTAAGCACAGGGAAATATGTTGTGATTGTACATTAGAACAATGGTGTGTGACTACACACCTCCCTGTAAGATCAACTTAGATCCTAACACTGACCTACCACCTGCGGGCAAGGATGTGGGACATCAGGGATGCTGCCAGGAATAAGAAATGGCGGTGCTAAACAGAGTCTTAGTGCATGATGCAGAAATCACACCCGCAAGTATTTGCTCAACTGGTTTGAAACCTCATGTCCTCAAAAAACCTTGCCCATGGATGTTTACAGAAGCTTTATTTGTTTGCCAAAATTTTAAGCAACCAAGTTTCCATTCAATAGGTGAACAGGCAAACAATCGAACGATAGGTCCATGTAATGAAATATTATTAAAATGAGTCATCAGGCTACAAAAGACATGGGGAAGGTTAAATGTGTACTATTAAGTGGAAGGAGCCATTTTTAAAGGGTGCACAGTACATAAGCCCAACTGTGCGACAGTCTGAAGAGACCGACCCGCAAAGAGCAAGATCAGTCATTGCCAAGAGCACAGGAAGTGTGTGTGGGGTGGAGAGGATGGGAAAGGCAGAGCACAGGGGAGCATTTAGGGGGGTTAAAATATTCTGTATGATACTGCAAGGATGGAAAGATGACATCACACCTTTGCCCAAACCATAGAAATTGACCATGCATAGAGTGAGCCTAGTTAACACGCGCAGTTAAACTGTGATACGGCATGTAGCAGACGGGGGACCCTGGGAAGGACAGACTACGTCACAAGAATCTAACTGCATTTTAAACATTAAACACCTTCACTGTGGTGAGCAGGGTGTGTGTTACACAGAGTGTGTGTAAATCTGGAAACAACTAAAGGAAGAGGCAGTGGACATAAGCACTTACTGCAGCTGATGAAGTTGTTTTCCATGAACATGTGTGTTAAAAATCATGATAGCTATATGTGCGACCTGGAATTGAAAAGCTGATTCAATGGATGGAGGGATGAGAAAGCCAATTTTCTCAATGTGAGAGGTCACAGGTAAGCAAGCAGAAGGGGCAAGAATGATCCTTGTAGTTAATGGGCTAGATGTCAGCATGAACTACTCTTCGGCTCCTTACCAACACAGGTGGTAGCATATGAAGTTTTCATGATGCACACAGCACATGGGCTAGTGCACACACCCACTCTGTGGTCTGTCAGCTGAGAAGACTTGGAAGCAACAACGTCCCATCAGCAACGAGTACACCTCGTGCCCAGACCTTGGCTTCTAACACCAAAGTGAAAATGAACAAACCTAAAACCACACAGCCACAACAAGGGGTGTATGTCAGAGGAGTAAACTGAAAGAACTCCCGATGGCCAAAGTTGAAACAATCCAAGCAGCAAAATGTGGTGTTGAAGGAACAGACTGATATAAAAATGACTGACTAAATAAACGAGGGAGGAGAAGAGCAGCGTGACTTCCTGTGAAAGAGCACCGGAGAGAGGAGTGGACATAACTTCACAGTGAAGAAACCTCACACACACTGCGTGGCCACATGATCAAGGTCAACATCAACAGTGGTGAGTTGTGTGAACGTGATCTGATGGAAAGGGCACTTTACCTCTAGTCCTCTGACCTAAAACCAGTAACTACAACCTAGCGATGGGAATAACAGATAAACCCAGAAGAGGGACATTCTACAAAATATTGGTCCATACCCCTAAAAACTCTTTAGTCATTTAAAACAAGGAAACCTTGAAAACTTGTCACAGCCAAGAAGCACCTAAGGCCACCTAATGACTAAATATTTTGTAGTATCCTAGATGGAATATAGATTAGAAAAAGAGTTTAAGAAACTAACAAAATCTGAGAAAAGTATAGACTTTAGTTAATAATAAGGTACTGACTTTGGCTCACTTATTATAACAAATTATCATATTAATGTAAGATGCCAATTATAAATATCATCCCAATAAATATAAATGGCATACTGTATAAATAGGTAAAATGGGTGTAGGATATCAGGGAACTCTCTACTAACTTCAATTTTTTTCTGTAAATCTGAAACTGTTCTAAAAACAGTCCATTAAAAATAAATTGATATTCTATACCATATTAAAATCCTAATAAAGAATACATAATCATACAATTGAAGCAGGAAAAAAAATTCAACAAAATTCAACATTATTCATGATAAAAACTCTCAGCAAAATAGGAATAGAATGCACTTCCTCAACCTGATAAAGATCTCTACAAAAAGCCGATAGCTAAGAGCATACCTGATTATGAAATCTTAGTGCCACCTCTCAAGACTGAGTATAAGGCAAGAATGTCCATTATTTTTTTTGGGGGGGGGGGAAGGGAGTACCAGGGATTGAACTCATGATACAGCTGTACATATGTCCTGGAATTGAAAAACTAATTAAATGGATGGAGGGATGAGAAAGCCAATTTTCTCAATGTGAGAGGTCACAGGTAAGCAAGCAGAAGGGGCAAGAATGATCCATGTAGTTAATGGGCTAGATGTCAGTATGAACTACTCTTCGGAGTATTCAAAATGAACATGGAGCATCTTGTAGGGATTGAACTTGGGGGCATTCAACCATTGTGCCATATATCCAGCCCTATTTTGTATTTTATTTAGAGACAGGGTCTCACTGAATTGCTTAGTGCCTCACTTTTGCTGAGGCTGGCTTTGAATTCTCGATCTTCCTGTCTCAGCCTCCCAAGCTGCTGGGATTATAGGCATACATCACTGTGCCCAGTTGGGGACCACTTCTTAAAGATTCCATCACCTTTCAATACTGGCACACTGAGATCTAAGTCTTTTAATAGCTGGACTTTGGGGGTCTAAACTATAGCACTTGGGGAACAATAATGTAGGAAATATGCAAATGAGAGGATGCTGCATTCTGAATGCAACCAACCCATTCTTCTGGTTCTCCCTGAGATTTGGTAATGGCCAACCTATTGGATCAACAGTTGTACAACTGTTAAGATGATTTCTTTATCCTCTCTTCCCTATGTTTCTTAAGCATGACCTATATCACGTTAACAAGTGTGAAAATGTTTTATGTTTTTAAACTAAAAGACCTTTATAATACATGCATTCCTCAGTACTTTTCATGCCTGCTGAGCAAGGATTAAAGAGGAAGAAGGGATATGAAAGGGGCATAGAAAGGATGGATATAGCTACATGAACTGAAATCATAAAATGACAGCTTTAGGCAACTGTGTTTCCCTTCAGGCATGCCAGAGGATGGACTGTTCCAGTCTCTCAGATTCACGTCAACTTCCTAAAGTATCCATGCCTCCTGTCACTCTTGGAATAGCCCATCTATTCCAAAAGATGTTTGAACATGGGCATTTCTCCAATCAGTGATTCCTATATAATCATAGAGGGGTATAAGAGAACTTTAGTTAATAGAATTCTCTACTATGAGACAATCTGCATTTGGAGGGCTTTAATCTGAAGTCACCACACATTGCTATCAGAAAATGAGGAACTTGGCCATTAAAGTTGGCTGTATGCATATAATGACATTCTTAGTAATAAATTAGGTGGTGATTACAAATCTGCTACAATTGGAGTATTAGCTGTATCATTCAACATACTTAGGTTTTTGTGTTATTTCAAATCACATGAATACCAAAAAAGTTAGTAATTATGTAGATTTACTGATAGGAAGACTATATTTATCTTTCTGATAAATATTAAATTTTAAAATTTGTGCATGTCCAGTTTTCTTTCCTTTTTTCTTCTTTTTGTGAACCAAATATCTGTAGATGTATGTACAATGGCTAATCAATGGCTTTATGAAATTATTTAATACAAAATCAAACTTAGAATGCCTATGCTTACTGCTACTTCTTTGTCAGTGCTTATTCCTGACTTCATTCCAATTTTCATCAATATAATTCCACAAGTCATCAATTTGTTGTCATTTTTCAATGTTGTACATAATGGGAAATTGTAGATGCTTTTGGTTCATGCTTTAGTTTGGGGAAAATTAATGATTGCTTTATGTAAGCAAGATAAGGGAAGAAGAAGGGCATGAAAACAAGGAATTTAAAATGTATAAAAGGGGCAGGACACCCCTGCTTCCTCCTCCCAGCTCTGGGGCCCCTACACAGTTAAACAGCAGGCAATGCTCTAGGGTGGTCTCGTTGGTAGCCGCGCCTCAGGCTCCGGAGTCACTGGCCCTCACTCTCAGGTGCCCACTTGTCACCTGTGCTGAAAAGATTTATAAAATGAAAACAAATTACTGGCTTGGAGAAAAAAAGACTAGAATATAAATCCAAGAGGTAGGAAAATTAAAATAAAAATGTGCGCGTAATGAGACAAGTGAAATATTAGCTAATCTCCATAAGCCAAAAAAGGTGTGTGTGTGTGGCGGGGGGGAGTACAAACATACAAAGAAAAGAATCTAATAGTAATGGACTGTTATATCTACTTGTGATGAAGCAGTTTGGGAAAGTTTTTTGTTTGTTTTTGCTTTCTACATTATTTTTTTTTTAACTAAGGGGCATACATATGTTTGATTTTTGAATGAAAATTAACAATGCAGGTTACTGAATTAAATCTTGTGCCAAATTGCTGGGGATGTAGCCTCAGTGGCAGAGCACATACCTAGCATTACTAAAGGCCTGGGTTCAGTTCACATCACCAAAAACTGAGTGAATGAATGAATGAATGAATGTGCATAGGGACTTTCTAAGTTCTTTTGTTTTGCTTTTTGGAGCAGGAACCAGGGATTGAACCCAGGGGCATTTAACCATTTAGCCACATCCCTAGCCATTTTTTTTTAAAAAAATATTTTATTTAAGTTGCTGAGACTCGCTTTGATCCTCCTGCTTCAGCCTCCTGAGCTGCTGGGATTATAGACATGTACCAGCATGCCCAGAGGAACTCTCAATTCTTACATATGTAACAAAGAAAAACAGCAGCAGACTTGGCACTACAACTTGTTTTACTCTGGGGCACAGAAGTGCACACCCATAGTCCTAATTACTTGAGAAATTGAGGCAAGAGGATTAGTCTATAAATTTGAGGCCAAACTGAGGAACAGAGCAAACTACTGTCTCAAAAAAAAAATTGCATGAATTCATGAGCTAGAAAAAAAACCCCATCAATCTCATTAAGAGATGTACTTCTAGTACAATATAATTTTAATTTCCATGTTAAATAGTGTCAAAACATGGAATGTAATTTTTCTATTTTAATCTTACAATAATCACATCAATCACTACAGCCAAAATAACTTTTGAATTTGGACTCTATATTTACTTGAAAATTTCTTAGATCTTATATTTCAGCATAAATATTTTAGTTGTAGGAAAATATATACAAGAAATCAATCTTTTATAGAAAAAATCTATCAAATTATTATAAAATTTGGCAAGGATGTAAGAAAGAAACATTAATTAAAGAAGCAAAAAAACAATAAGAAATCATTTGAAAGGGAAAAAATATAGGAGAAAAGCTGTTTGTTCCATCCATCTATCTACTACAGTTAGTATGAAAGCAAATTCACAATTTTCAAGGCCAGGATTTTAAAGAATTTGGAAGTTAGTGGTTCAGGGTGGCTGTGGGAGGGGTGGAAGGAAGCCCATGCCAAGTGCTGTGGGAGGGGTGGAAGGACGCCCATGCCAAGTGTTACCCATCAGTTCCTACTGGGTGTGCATTATGCAAAAAAATACAACAGATGCCAGATACAGGAGAATCACCCTATAGGGCACATTGACTCAAGTCAGTCTCCTGGAGGAAATTTTCATTAAAAACACGCGCACGCCCCGCGCACGTCCCCCCCCCCGCGCACGTCCCCCCCCCCCGCACGTCCCCCCCCCGCGCACGTCCCCCCCCCGCGCACGTCCCCCCCCCGCGCACGTCCCCCCCCCGCGCACGTCCCCCCCCCGCGCACGTCCCCCCCCCGCGCACGTCCCCCCCCCCGCGCACGTCCCCCCCCCGCGCACGTCCCCCCCCCGCGCACGTCCCCCCCCCGCGCACGTCCCCCCCCCGCACGTCCCCCCACACGCGCACGTCCCCCCCCCCGCACACGTCCCCCCACACGCGCACGCCCCCCGCGCACGCCCCCCACGCGCACGCCCCCCCCACGCACACGCCCCCCCACGCGCAAGCCCCCCCCCGCGCACGCCCCCAGAACGCCTCCCCGTCGTGCGTCGTGCGTCGTGCGTCAACGGTCGGTATTAAAGAGGATGCGCTGTGGAACCTGTGGTCAGTGGCTGAGGTGCCAGACCTGGGACGGCGACGGGGGAAGGAGGGCCTGGGCGACGTGGAACCAGGAGCACGCGACGCTCCGAGGTCCTGTTCCGGCCCTGGGCCCGCAGCCAGACGACAGGCCGGGAGGAGCCACGGTAGGTGGTGGCCGGGAGGCAGTGGGGGCCCCAGACGCTGGGGCGCCCTCCCGCCGCTGGTCTTGGGCTCCCGCGGGACAGAAGCGAAGACCCTGGGGGCGTCCCTCGCGCAGGCGGTGCTGGGCGAGGCTCCTCGCTGGGAAGCGGGCGCCTCAGGTTGAGCTGGGCCGCCCCGAGCGGGTAGCGCGTGGCGGCTGCTGCGGCTTCCCCTGCCGCCTGGGCACCAGCTCTGTCCCCGCGTGGTGTTGGGTTCCCAGGGGCAGCGTCGTTCTGGGCGTGTGCCGCGGCCGGAGTTCCGGGCCTCGCTCGGCGGGGCAGGGTCGGGGCCTCACTCTGCGCGAGGGGGCCGGGGCTGGGACCTCGCTCGGTGCCTCAGGGTCGGGCCGGGACCTGGCTCGGCTCGGCTGGGCGGCGTCGGGGCTGAGGACGGGGGACCTCGCTCGGCGCTTTAGGGTCAGGGTCGACCTGGGCCTGGCTCGGCTCGGCTCGGGCGGAGTCGGGGCCTCGCTCTACGCCTCAGGGTCGGGGCCAGGGCCTCGCTCGGGATGCGTTGGGGCCGGGACTGGGGCCTGGCTCGGCTCGGCGGCGTCGGGGCTGAGGCCGGGGCCTCTCTGTGGCGGGTCAGGATCAGGGTCAGGGCCAGGGCCTTGCTTGGTGGCGCTTCAGAGTCGGGTCCGGGGCTGGGGCCTGGCTCCACTCGGCGGCGTCGGGGCTGAGGCCGGGGCCTCTCTCGGCGCGTCAGGGTCAGGGTCAGGGTTAGGGCCGGGGCCAGGGCCTGGCTTGGCGCCTCAGAGTCGGGGCTGGGGCTGGGGCTGGGGCCTGGGCCTCGCTCTGGCGCGTCAGGGTCAAGGTCAGGGCCGGGGCCTGGCTTGGCGCCTCAGAGTCGGGGCCGGGGCCGGGGCCGGGGCCTCGGCCTCGCTCTTGCTCTGGCGCGTCAGGGTCAGGGTCAGGGTCAAGGTCAGGGCCGGGGCCTGCCTTGGCGCCTCAGACTGGGGCCTGGGGCCTGGGCCTCGCTCGGCGCGTTGGGTCCGGTCCGGGGCTGAGGCCAGGGCCTCTCTCGGGTCAGGGTTAGGGCAGGGGCCTGGCTTGGCTGGGTCGGGTTCCGGGCCGGGGCCTGGCTGGGCGGGTCAGGGCGGGGGCTAGGGCCGGGGCCCAGGCCTGGCTTGGCGTGGGGGGCCGGGCTCATTTGCCGAGCCTGGCTTTGAACCCAGGATTCTCCTCCGTGTTCCACGCCGCTGGGGTACAGGCATGGGCCGGGGCCAGGCTCTTGTTTTCTGGTTTTGGGGTCCCTGTGTCTGGGGTCCCTTTGTAATTGACTTTTCTTGTCCCTTGCCATCGAGGCGGGGGTGCTGGACCACTGTGCAGCGGTCCCTGCTGCTTGGATGAATGAAAGGATTCGTTGGTCTGGGGGCCATCCCACCATCCCACCGTTTCCTGTGTACCCATCATCCTGTTTCAAAACTTTTCTCCAGAGTACTGTGCATGGAAGGGTAATTCTTGAGCAGGACACCATGTGTTTACAATATAGATTAAAAGGTCTTTTATTTTTAAAAAATGCACAGAAACTTTTGAAGTTTCCTGAAAATGAGCCTTTTTTAGTGTGTACTTTATTATAGATAGAAGAGGTACAAAGAAAATGACAAGAACGGCTCACGGAAAACATGAGAGCTGTTAGCAGATCCTGGATGGGAAGCCCAAGGTAAATACAGATGACATTTAATCTCAATTCAGTAAGAATTACAAACTTCCTGCTTCATGTAAGCAGGGTTGCATTCCCAGGAGGCTGGACTGTGGTACCTGGACTCTTCTATACCGTCCTGGATGATGTCACCTGCCAGCCCAACCCCAGCAGCAGGTAGGGGAGGCTCCAGGGGACCAGCACAGTCTTGCTGAGGAAGGTTGGGGTGAGAAGGAGACAGGGGAGGGGAGACCATTGGACCCTGGTACAGGGGTTCTCTGCCGAGCAGAGGAACTGAAGTCTGGGTGTGTGTTGAGGGCAGCAGCCTTGCAGAGGTGATAGCATGCCAATCTTCGGAATAGGGAGGGGTTGGGTGTCTTGGGGCTTTAGGATCTGGGGCTTGGAGTGGGCAGGGGAAGCATACTTGGAGTGGAACAGAGGAGAGATTTCTTTCATTAATAAGTGTCCTGAAGCGATGTCATTTGAAGTCAAGTTTCAGAATGTGAGCTGCTAGTGGTAGTGTTTCCTCTGAAGAAGAACCTGCAGGTTTCCAGTGCAGGTCTGTAGAACAGGTGAGCTGGTCTCAGGAGTGGGTATTTTCTTCTTCACTGGTCATTCATCCCAGTTCAATGAATGGTAGGTATCCACTCTTTTGTATGCTAAAGATTCCCACGTCCATGCACAACTTAATGTTACCAGAAACATTTTGTGTACTTATTCTTGACTTTTCTTTTAGGTCTTTCCCAATAAGCAGAGTAGCTGTCCAGTGGTGTTCGTCAACACGGTCCCCAGTGTCTATATAGACACTGGGAAAGACCACAGGAGATTCTTTTTGAAGTGCATGATGAGATGACTTTGAGTCCAAATAGAATTCACAGGTGTACAGTTAAGTGCTCAAAAGTATTTTGAGGATTTATCCTGGCACCACTATTCTGAGCCTGAGGGGGACCATGACATTCTCAAGTATGAAGGACAAAGGATTCTGCAGTATGATCCTTCAAAGTATCTCTGAACAGAAAAGTGTTATGTGGTGAGAAAAATTTAGCCATATATTGAGATTTGTGTGTATCTTTCCTAGATCGAAGAATCTGGAATTGTTTTAGGTTAGCCTTGATCTGTTAGTACTGTCATAATGGTGAGGACATTGCCGTGCCTTTCCTTATCTGTCTTGCTTCCAGTTTCCTTCTGTATGTAAACTTAAAAAAAAAAAGTCATGTGGGAGTGAAGTTCTTATTTTCTCTCACATTCTGTTGTAAATGATGTTTATATTTTGACCAGTAGAAACTTAGATGTGTCAGAGTTGTACACATCCGTGGTAGTTAAATATTAACATGGGTTATCTTAGCTCATTCTGTTCGTGCTCAATGTTGATAAATGTATCCCTGTTATCTGAATGCTTAGTAAAACACTGTGGTTGGTATTAGAAGTGTATGGAAAGAGTAGCACCGTTGCCTATGATCCATGGCCTGGTAGTTTTCAGGTCTTGATTGCTGAGTTGAAGGTTTCCGAGCCTCAGGTCAGTTTCTGATGAAGAGCATTTCCTGATAACTTTGCACTCTCATTTCTTTTCTTTGTATGACAGGTTGTGTTGATGAGATGGGACGCCAAGTAGAATAGGAAGGATGATGCTCCAATGCCAAGGGAATGACCCCTAGAAACATCAGGTCTCACACTCAAACCAAGTGTGATCTTGCAGGTGCTGGAGAGAGATTCTGAGGCTGGCCGTGAGTCAGTGGATGGAGAGCCTTGGAGGCCCTGCTGCAAGGTAGGAGGCACTGGTTTGCATTTGGGCAGCAAGGCAGTGTGGGCTCTGGTTCAACATCCACTTGGCAGATACCACCAATGCTTGAGGATGGAAGAGAGCCCCCCAGACCTGGGTAGTGCTTGACTCCAGGGGAATGGCACAAACTGGGGGTTAGTTGGGGCCTACATGTGGGGGTTAGAATGTGTGGGGAGGGGAAGTGGTGGGAGGCAGTTCAGGGGCTACTGGCTGAGGAGTAGCAGTTTGAGTCTGGGCATTGGCTGAGTGATTCTTGCAGAGGTTAGAGAATGCCAAGCTTGGGGACACACACCCACTAGGGATATGTGTCCTTGAGGATGTAGGGCCTGCACCTGGGGGTGAGGTAGGGTGGCTGCAGGGTAGGGGAGGTGTTTCATGGTAAATGTATGGGAGTGTTATTTAGAGGGGACCTTCCTTTGCTTATTAAGCATATTGAAACAGTGAGTGTGAAATCCAGGTTCTGAACACCCATCTGGCACTGGTTTTTTTCTCCTTATAAGGAGTCTTGTGCAAATGCTCAGTGCAGGGCTTTGCCACACTTGATTCATCTTACTTGTGACTTTTCCCCTGTAGTTGATGGGTTCTTGGTTTCATTTCAAAATTCCCTACACTCCCTGTGTGTACTTCCCTGTGTGCTCTTCTAGTTACCACCCTCCCTGTCTCCACCATAGCCAGGCTCCCAAATAGTAGTGCACAGCGTCTTCCTGTCTTACCATCATTAGTCAGCCAGCTCTTAATTGAACTCTTAATTGGTCACACTTTGACCTGCCTGCATCTCTCTAATAATTAGTCCTGGCAAAAAAAAGTTTACCTCATCTCAAACCCAGAAGGGTGGCTTTGGTCCTCCTGTTACTTGATTCCTCTTAAATGGTGTGATCAGCTACCCACTTCTTGAAACTTTGGATTTCCTTGGTTTCTGTGACATCTGTTTCCTTTGTTTTACCTTATTCAGTAAACTTCCCTGCTTGGTATTGTGCTAGGTGTCTGGGTTGCAAAGATGTTATAGCCATAGATCGTTCAGGACTAAGAGGTTTAGGCAGATTTCTGAAATTTTCCTACCCTTTTCAGGTTGTTTTGCTGCCTTTTTGATTCTCGGCACTGTGTGGAAATGCTTTAAAGACACTGCTCAGAAAGGTGGAGGTTCAGTAAGACTAGCCTTGGAGGGGCTGGGGATGTGGCTCAAGCGGTAGCGCGCTCGCCTGGCATGCGTGCCGCCCGGGTTTGATCCTCAGCACCACATACCAACAAAGATGTTGTGTCTGCCGAGAACTAAAAAATAAGTATTAAAAATTCTCTCTCTCTCTCCCTCCCTCCCTCTCTCTCCTCTCTCACTCTCTCTTAAAAAAAAAAAAAAAAAAAAAAAAAAAAAGACTAGCCTTGGAGACAACAGGGACTGCGCAGAAAGGAGCTCCCAGGGAGAACAGAGCTGAGAGACTGAGTGGACAGTTGACAGATGGAGGTGGCAGGAAAGACAGACCCTTGCATCAGAGCAGCCTCAGGGCCATAACTTGGAAAAATCTGTGTGCATTCCTTGACCTCAAGAACTGTCTCTAGTTTGCGCACTGGGCAGGGCATACCTCTGAGCTACACTCCTGGTCTGAGACTGTTTATGCTTTCAAAGATTGTGTTTTCCCTGAACAGAGAAAGCCTGCAGGTTAAGAAGGTTGAGTGAGATTGGCTTGGATTTTAAGGGATCTGTGTGACCTTCTTGGGTGCTGGAGATTGAAGACGCTCCCTAAAGTGTGCTGGGCAGGGTGGGCCTCGGCAGTGCTCACTTTCCTGGGCTGTCCCTTAGAAAGAATCTGAGCTGACGTGATCCAGAGAACAAGGCACACTTCGTTAACTAGGTCATTGATCGCTGTCCTGTGTCAGCTTCCTGTGTCCTCCTTGTGCTTAGTGGACTTTTTAAAAGTTGCTGTTTATCTGACCTGTGCTGAGGAAAGGGGTTTGGGTAACTTTTGAGGCCCATGGAGCTGTGTGCAGAGGCCAGCGTTGGGTTGGTAAGAGGGAGGTTGCTCTGAAAGTGTCTTAAGTGCTAGAAGGACATCTGAACTTCCAGCTCTGCAGAATGTGGGAACAAGGTGTGCGAGTGGGAGGAATGAAAGAGTCAGATCCCAGGTCTCAGTGCGAACAAGGTGAGGGAGTGCGTTTGAGAGGAGACTTCAGGCCGCTTTCCAGATGACTGGCCTTGCACCAGCTGTGGGGGTGGGGTGTACTTGATGCCTACAGGGAGTGAGGGCTGGGCAGGGCGGAAGACTGGCCTCCAGAGCTGGCCAGCTATGCCAGTGCATCAGCACCTCAGCTTTAGGTCTGCGGCCACAGCTGTCAGTAGGGGTCTCTGAGCCTCTATGCAGGCCCTGTCCCAACCTGACTCTAATGCTTCTCTGTTGGAGCTCATATTTTATCATGGGGGTAGGTGGGGGTGTGAACAGGACAGACAAGATCAAGACAAAGACCAGGTAGTGTTGTCAAACAGGGGGCAGGCGGGAGCACCCTGGGCCTGGGTGCTGAAGTTAAGGTGGGCAAGTGCTCCACCACTGGGCTGTGTCCCCAGCCCTGTGTTTTCTGAATGTGTTCGGCCCTGTGCATTTCAAACCCAGGGAGAGCAGGTTGTGATTCATAGATGTGACTGGACCAGTCTGATCCAAGTGACCTTGGAGGAAAGCTGGCCAGGCTTTTGGCTCCATGGCAGGTTCTAGAAAGAGTCTCATGTTGGCTGCTTGTGTGCCCTAGGAAGACCTGGAAGCCCTGATAGCCCATTTCCAGACACTGGATGCCAGGAAGACCCAGGTCACCGAGACACCGTGTTCCCCGCCCTCTCCACGGTAAGCGGGCAGGCTTCCCTGCCTTCTAGTTCTGTTTCCCTCTCTTCCCTAAGTTGAAAAGTGACTTGACATGGATACATGTTCTCAGGAATGATTGAACACTCTGAACATTTCCCATGAGCACTTGCTGTGGGTCACTTGCCTCTGCAAAGCTGGGGACAGGCTGTGAGCTCTGCTGTCCTGTAGGGGCCTGGGGGTATGGCTCAACACGGCTGTTCCTCTTAGAGTGGGTTTGAAGGCACTATAGTTGGTGGCACCCATGGGTGAGTATCACCCCCCCCCAAGCTATTGTTTGGCTCTGAAGGTTTTTAAAAGTGTTTTAAAACATCACAGGTGTTTGTTCTGCTGCCTTTAAGTTCTCACATGAAGCTTATTAGATATACATTGCCATTTTAAGTGAGCGTATTAATGGTGAAGGAAATCTCAGGTCTCTTGCAGGACTTCAGACGCCCATGGATAGAGTTGGTGTGGGCTGAAATGAGCAGGCATTGGTTTCCCTCTGGCTGCTTCCTCCTAATTTCTGAGTGCTGATTATTTTCTGCTTCTGTCTAGGACCCTCTGCTTCTCTGTTGGTTACTCACAGAGCAGAGGCAGGACATTGAGTGCATCAAGCTCTTTAGTTCCTAACCTAGGGAGGCCCAGCATCCTCATGAGAAGATGATGCAGCCTTCAGAGTAGGGAAACATGTAATTGCCAAACATGTAACCTAGGCTTGTTTTGTTCACTTGAGAAATGTTTGCTTCAGTCCTCAGAATGAGATGCAGCTTGTAGGTCCCACCTGGTGGCGTGTCAGCCTGGGCCAGCCTTCAGGAAGTTGGCTCTGCTGTGCGGTCTTTGCCTCAGCAAAGTCAGGACTGGCTCTGTGCCTGCATCCCTGGGCCCTTGGGCTGGTGGCAGGGTGCAGTGAGCCCCTGAGCAGAGTGCTGGTGGTGGAGCAGCCCCAGGCACACGTCCTGTTATTGTTTAGTTCATTCTGCTGGGGACTGGGTTTTATTTTTCCTTTAGTTGGTATGTTTTCTTTGGTAGATGGACATTTTCATTTGAGTGGTTGAAGCAGATTGGATATTTTTAAGGCTTCTTTGTGGGTACTGGTGCTCCTGAGGAAAGCTACTTGGAACATGGGTTGTTATTATTATTAGTTTTGATGATGTATTAGAACTTTTTCTAAAGAAAAAGCTTGTCCCAAAAGTCAGATTGAATGCCAAGTATATAAAGTGCTGGCTGTCCCTGTGCCAGCTGGGCTTGCCTGCCAGGCAGAGGGAGCTGGTGTTGGATCATATGGTGAGATGAAGACCTTGTTTGGTAGCCTTCATAACTTCTGACCTCCCTCCTCTCAGCTGTGTATCATTAGGAACCCTTGACAGTTACGGGTTCCTAAGAAGCATGGCCCTGAGTGTGGCCCAGGTGTGGCCTAGGGCCAAGGACGCTGCACTCACTGGTGTCTGTGCCTCTTGCTGCCTGTGCCTAGGTGGTGCCTGGGTACAGTGGGGCCTTGTTGCTACTTTCTGCTTTAGGCCTCATACAGATTCTTATGTTAGATACTTTGCCACAGAGAACTAAGACATGTTAAAAGAGAAAACTAAACAAAACAAAACTGGGCGTGGGTGGGAAGCATTGTTCTTTTCTAAAAACGTGTCATTGTGGTTGTGTGTGTGACACAGTTTGCCGTTTTAACCTTTTCTTCAGTTCTGTGGCGTAACTCGCATTCACAGTGCTGTGCAGCCATCTGCATGGCCGAGTATCACATCCTGCCCTGTACAATATGGCTCCCTGTCCTGCTGCCCTGCTTGCGTCGTCTCCTGGGATGTGGAGGCTGTTCAGATGCTGGCACCACACCATGTTGGCATTGGGGCTTGGCCTTATCTACCTTGTGTTGGTGGATGCTTGTGAGCAGTGCTGTGGTGGACATGGCTGCAGCTGTCCCCTGGAGTTTCCACCTGGGGGGCTGCCGATTCATGACGTAGCTCTGGATTTAGCTTCTGAGGGATGCCAGACTGTTCCCTTGCAGCTGCACTGTTTTAATGCTGGTCTCTTTACTGGGAAATTTCCCAGACTGTGAAATCTTTCTGTGCATAATAAATCTCCAAGAGAAAAATAGAGGTTTCAGATTTCCCCAGTTGCTTGACTTTGAAATGGCTTTCCCTTTGAGAAGCAGCTTCTGGAATGAGTAGTGTGGACCCACCTGGGGACTCCACTGTCAAGGATGCTGAGAGCAGGGCATTCTGCCACAGCCGTGGCCTCTTGTCCTGCTTTCTACTGAAGTAGTCAGAATGTGTGTGCAGCTTCCCCAATGGCTATTATTTTGTCCTGTGTATGCAGGAAATAGAGAGTTATTGACATTTTCTTGGCAGAAGGCCCCTGGGACATACTGGGCTTTAGGAGCAGCTTCGATTATGATTTAAGGGGCTAGACCCCCAACAGGGCAGGTCTGGCAGAGGCAGCGTGGTCAGAGGTCTGAGCTTCGGCCTGCCTGCTCATGTTTTCAGCCAGTTCTGAGTGAGGTGGCCCAGACCAGGGCTCTTCAGGTGCATGAACTTGGTATCTGGCTGATGGCCTCAGGATGGCCCCAGGGCCTGCTGTCTCTGGTAAAGCATGCTCATGGAAAGGAGCCTGGCCTAGCATGGCGTTGTGTGCTCATCTCTGCTTCATGTCTATTGCAGGTTAAATGCCTCCCTGTCCGCTCACCCTGAGAAAGATGAGTTAATCCTTTTTGGAGGTGAATATTTCAATGGCCAAAAAGTAAAGTATACCTTTTTTCTTTTCCTCTCAACTTTTCTTGGGTGTCATTTGAAGCATAGTTAACTGAAAGCAGTGATATGAGCGTCACCTTCACGATCCTCTCTTACATCCTACTTCCTGGGTGTCAGGCCTGGTGCATCCTTGACAGTCACCAGGGCCAGTCGGGGACTGAGTGACTGCAGGCAGAGTTCTGCAGGGTGTTTGTCCCCAGCACTGCCTGCAGAGGTGGGCCTGCTTGGTTCTCTGGTGGTTGCCGGGACTGCTCTTCCTTGTGGTGGCTTTTCACGTTCCTACCCTTCAACTTTGGTTTCCGGTGCTGGGAATGGATCCCACGGGGCTGCGCACGCCAGGCAAGCTCTCTTCCACTGAGCTGTACATTTCCAGCCTTCAAGGTGGTTCCGAATGAAAAATAATGCTAATAAATTGTGGGGCTTTTATTTTTGAGTAGTCTAGAAAGCCCTGTGCATGAAGCAGAAAGCTGTGTTCACTTACCTCTGGCCTGCGAGGAGTTCTGTCAGTTCTTAGCCTTCTCTGCCTTTTCATGCATTCAAAAACTAGATCTGAGCTGGATGCAGTGGCATATGCCTGTAATCCCAGTGACTGGGGAGCTGAGGCAGGAGGATTGTAAGTTCAAGGCCAGCATCAGCAACTTAGACCCTGTCTCAAAATAAAAAATAAAAAGGATTGGGAATGAAGCTTAGTGGTAGAGCCCTGGATTCAATCCCCAGTGCACCAAATCAGTCAATCTGTCCCCAAAAAGTTAGGCTTGGGTTTGGAGAGTGAGGGTCTGGCTGATCAGCCAAGGCGACTGGTGCCTCAGAGCAGTAAACTGTGAGCATTTGGCTTCTGTCTGCAGGACCTCTGACTTTGTGGGAAAGAGCACCTAAAACAGCCCTTCTGTTTTCTACTTTCAGAGCAGTGTTTAACAGTGGCATGAGATGTCGGTACTCTATTATGAGATGGGCTGTGCTTTAGATGGTTTGCTCAGCTGCGGGCAGATGTCAATATTCTGGGCACGCTTACGGCAGGCTGGCTCAGCTGTGATATGTGGTCGGTTGGGTGTGTCAAATGCCTTTTCACTCAGAGTGGCAAGCAAATTAACCTACAGAAAGTTGTGGGGTGGCTGTCCTGTTGTCCCTGTAGATCTCAGGACCAGCGCCCTACCTGCCTGTGTTGGTTTATAGTCCTTTGTTGGAAGGGACAAGCTTTCTGGGGATTTGTCATAGTGTCCTCCCCACATGCTGTCACTTTCTTGGAGCATGTCATTCATGATACTGAGGTTCCTCTTCCTTCCCACAGACTCTTCTGTATAATGAGCTCTATGTCTACAACATCAAGAAGGACACTTGGACCAAAGTTGACATCCCTGGTCCACCTCCAAGGCGCTGTGCTCACCAGGTAACCGGTACTGACCATCCTCCTTCCTCCCTCTTCCCAGGCTAGAGCCAAGGGTAGACACTTGCAGAGTCTGTGGAGGGCAGGTAACCTTGTGCTGATCTTCTTGGGCTCCGCTGTTTTCTAACCTGAACTCTTTACTAAGGTTCTTTGTGCTTGTAGTTCTTTACATGTGAGAAGGGGAGGTGGGGTGAAGATCATGTGAAATACCCACGTGTGAACAGCTCATGTCTGGCCTGGCACATGATAGGCTAGTAAAAGGCTTGCTTCTCTTGTAAGTAAGAGAACCCCATAGGCCCAAGATCTGAACTAGGTGTTGCACAGGAGGAGATGGGATATCCAGGAAAAGGGCACTGGAGGAAGGAAAATAATTATTTTAGAATGAAGTGAGTCATGACAAAGAAGTAGTGTGGAGTTAGCATGTAGTTAGCCTGTTTCTGCTCTTTGCCTCTCTAGGAATGAGTTCCTGGGCTCCATGGGTATGTGGGTCTGTCCATGGTCCTCGCTGCAGCTTTGCCCTGAGAGCAGTGGGGCTCGCTCACTATCTAGGAGGAAGGCAGGGAGTGGGTGTGAGGCACAGCTCTTCTGCCTGGACTGTGTCGGCAGATAGCTGGCTGTAGTGGAGTCCTAGGAGTGAGAGAGAGTTGGTCTCCTGAGTCACTTGATGGTTGGTTCCCCCAAAGAAAACTGACCACAACACACTGAAATGAAATTTATTTTCCATAAAGAAAGAATTTAAAAATTCCAGATGGGCCTGGCATACGAACGAACATGGTAACTTATGGGGAAGAGTCAACGTGTACACACTTTTATGAAATAAGTACAATTTCACTGTGTCCATTGAGCCACAGAAACTGTTGGCCTCCTGCTAAGCGACAGCTCCTGCCACTCATCTGTGCAGGCCTTGTAGGAGTCCACTGTGTCCTTGCTAAAGAGAGTTACTGAATGGCTTTTATCTGCCAGGCCCTACTGTGGGTGCTGGGTTGTGGCCACAAGCCTTAGCTGTGTTCCTGTTTCTTGCCTCATCTGGTCCTGAGGGTGTGGGGCATGGATGGACTTGGCTGTCCCTCAGCAGAATCCCAGGCTGGTGGTAGAACCCATTCACAGCATGCTATTTTATGTTGGAGTCTATTGGTTGCTGCTTCTGGCCTTTGGGAAGAGGGTTGTGAACTTCAGGTTTTCCATTTATTCCAGTTAAAACCACAAGGAGGTCCAAATGCCTGGGACACAGACTCATGGGATGAGGAGGAAGTGGGTGCTGAAGGGAAGGCCTTGCTCTGTGCTCTGAGTTGTTGAGGCATGTCCCAGGCGCTTGGTTCCGAGGCTGTGTTTGGCCTCCACTGGACCTGGAGAGTGGTGGTGGTTAGTCAGCTTGAGCAGAGCTTCAGGAGAGCTTCAGGACACCTATGTGCTGCGTATACATCCGGAAGGTGGTGTTTAAAAAAGCTGTTTGTTTACTTCTGACCAAGTACATAAATGGTCACACAGATGATAGCTGGGGGAGTAGACTCTTATCAGTAAGCTGGACAATGCCGAGAACAGATAGTGGTCAGGGAGCCAACTGTGGTCAGTTCCAGCCCAGGACACCTGGGTCTCTCCAGAAGGGCCAGGTTTGTCCTGAGGACTGCGTGATAGTTCCAACCAGACCTTCAAGTTATGTCCTCTAAAAGAAAAACACTGATCCTTATTTGGGAGGGATATCAGAGGAAGCAGTTTTAGTGTGCTTTTAAGTCTTTTAATCCTCAGACTTCCTTCTTGACCCTGAACCTCTTATGTTTTAAGATAAATTTCTTCCTCTGGGTATCTCTTAGCAAATGATTGGTTTTTCTCCTACCTCAGCATGATTCAGAGTACTGTGTGCTGGTGGTTAGGTCAGTTTTAACTGGCAGTGAGCTTATTAAGAGGGTCCTTCTGCCAGACAGTGGTCCATTCTGTTTGTTTAATAATTTCAAAATGGAAAGAACATTGAACTTGTCCTCAGTTGGAATTTTGAGGCTGCTTTGTTGTGCTGGTGATCCCAGGGCCTCACACATACTAGGCATGCGTTCTACCATGGAGCCACGTCCCCAGCCTTGAAACCTTTGGGTTTGAATTATAAGCTCCTATTGTTAGTGCCATAGTTAGCCATTTCGTTCTTCTGTTTTTTTCTTAATCAAAAAGTTTTCCTCCATGTTTTTCCTGTTTAATGACTGACAGGTCTATATAATGGTCTTTACCCTGAGAGAGTTGGTTCAAGATATTTGAACGGGCCAGATTATTTGAAATAACTAGAATTTCAGTGTGTGTCTTGCTGAACTAGAATTAACCGTGTCCACCATGTGGCCTGTGTAATGGTTTTACTAATGAGGTTTTAGGCATAAAGTTAGCTAGATGACATCGAAATAAAACACACAGACTTAGTTACCTTATTTATATTGTCAGGTCTGAGACGGCTCCCCTCTCTGGTTTTTTCTTCTAACAGCCCAGCAGGGCAGCAAGGATTACTCAGGGCTAGCAGGAGAGAGAGAGATTGAACACGCCTGGGAGTAGCCTTTTATTGGGGAACAAGAGATTTAGGGGAGAATTTCATCCAATGAAGGTTGAGGGGGGACCGCACTCCAAGGTCAGGGTCAGTGATTGGGCCCCCGGGGTCAGTGGTCAGGCACACCCCCACACGGATGGGCTCTCTCATCAGGAAAGGGCCGGGAAAGCTCCGACACAGCCAGAGCGCCTCAGACCCTTAACGGGAGCCACCCAATCACGTGTCAGAAATGGCTTCCCACAACCGTGTGTTTTGAAAGCAGCATGGGTTCTCTGGTGTCTTTGACACGCACGCAGACTGATTTCTGTGGGAAATCTGGGCAGGTGCTTGGCTCAGGCGTCCTTGGTGCTTTTGGAAGACTCCCCTGGGTGTATGTTTCTTTTGTGGGGGGGCGGAGCTCTGTATTCCTCAATTCTTTTGGGATGACAAGTAGAGATTTTGTTTTATCATGCATTTCCTTAGTAAGTAAAAAAGTAGTTTGGCAGAAGTACAGATTTAGTTTGTCATGGTTTATTTTTACTGTGCTCGTGGTAAGGGTCTTTCTGCAGGTGTGAGTGGAGAGTGGTCCCTGGGCTTTGCTCTTTACTGGCCACTTGACAGCAAGCTTGGCTTCTTCAGCTCGACCGTTCTGCTTGTGTGGGTGGCCGTAGGTGACCACAGTCCTTTCTGAACCTTTAGGAGATGGTGCTGAAGTTGTGAAGTTTTGGGGACATAATGACTCTATTGCCTTTTATCTAGCAACTCTGAAAGCATTCTTTTTTTATTTTTTTATTAGTTGTTGATGGACTTTTTATTTATTTATTTATTTATTTATTTATTTATTTATTTATATGTGGTGCTAAGAATAGAACCCAGTGCCTCACACATGTGAAGCAAGCGCTCTACCACTGATCCACAACCCCAGCCCTGAAAGCATTCTTGAAAGAAAGTAGAAAGGTTCCAGGATACTTAAAAATCTCAGCATTACATCCAAACAGAAACAGTGTTTTCTTTAAGAATTTCTTCTTTTTTTTTTAAATTCTGATTTGTTTTATATGACAAAGGAATGCATTATAATTCATATTACACATATAGAGCATAATTTTTCATATCTGGTTGTATACAAAGTATATTCAAAGTATATTCACACCATTTGTGTCTTCATACATGTACTTTGGATAATAATGTCCATCTCATTCCACCGTCTTTCCTATCCCCGTGCCCTCTCTCTTCCCCTCCCACCCCTTTGCCCTATCTAGAGTTTTATTTATTTTTATGTGGTGCTGAGGCTCAAACCCAGGGCCTCGCACGTGCTAGAC
The DNA here is from genome assembly GCF_964194105.1 of Spermophilus citellus. Lineage (NCBI taxonomy): Eukaryota > Metazoa > Chordata > Mammalia > Rodentia > Sciuridae > Spermophilus > Spermophilus citellus. The sequence goes on along the minus strand of NC_138198.1, from coordinate 43,226,166 downwards.
AATTGCTCTACCACTGAACACAACCCCAGCCCCTGATGTTGGTTGTTTTAATCAATCATAGTAATAACCGTTATTTATCAGGTGGCTAGTATGTGCCCAATACTGTTAAAACACTTCATGAACTAGATTTCTTTTTATAGTCATGTTTGTTGAGATATAATTTATATTTGGTACAATTTGTCCTATTTAGTTTTATAGTTATATGAATTTTGACAACACAAATATTAAAAAATGACAACATATATAATGGATATATAGTACTACAGTCAAGATACAGAATATGTTACCTTGTTCTCCTTTCTTTCTTTCTTTTAAATAAATAAATAATAATAAATTATTTAATATTTATTTAAATATATTTAAATAAATAAATAATAAATAAATTAACCCAATGGATTATCAATATAATTTGCAAAGAAAATAATTGTTAGATATGTCATGTTCATTTTGTTTGTCCTAATAATTCTTTGGAATGTAATGTCTATTTAACACATAGCACACCTCAATTCAGATGAGACATTTCAAATACTCAGTGGCCTCATGTAACCAGTGGGTGCCATATTCCCTCTTTTCTCCATCTTTCACTTTTGGTGAGACATATGCTATAGGCTGCATGATAAGTCCCCTGTTATGTGGTGTCTTGTTGAGTTCCTTCAGAAAGGGACACCAAAGAGATGAACTTAGAATATTCAAAAGTGGAATGAGGTGATTTATTCTTCCCTATAAGACTATTAGACTGTTAAGTTGGTTTCTTCATGCTTCAGTTAGGTCACCTCTACAAGGTTTTCATAATGGCTCTCTCTTCTTTCACCTCCTACCTCTCCAAGTCTACAGAAGGAAAGGTGCTTCACAAAATTTGTTGGTTTCCCTCAACCTTGCCCTTATCTTTATAAATCCCTTATTAAACAATTTTTACCCTGATTGATCTCTTTCATCCTTGACTCTTGAATAATGGTTTTTTAATTATAAGAAAGTAAGATATACCTCATCTCATATCACAGGCAATATATATACACATACCAGATTAATTATATGTTAAAATATCATGCATAGAATGCTAAAACTTTTAAAAGAAAATATTTGGTGACTTTTCGAAGAGAAGTGGAAAATTAAAAAATACAAAATAAACAAAAACCTGAAAAATCAGATGACATTGTAGTTAAAATTTTTATGTGTAAAAATTTATCAAAAAGAGTTGAGAGACACGAATTGTGTTACCGGTCATTTTTGTTTGTTATTCAGCTTGACTTGGTTTCTGCTTTGGTGGCTTTTCCTTTACTGTAGTTCTTCCCTTTGCGGATTTTCATTGTTCTCTTCATCTCCTCCTTGTGGAATATTTTGCCAAAAATGTTCTGTACTGCAGGCTTTCTTGCTGTAAATTCTTTTAGCCTTTGTTTATCATGGAAGGTTTTTATTTCATCAAATTTGAAGCTTAATTTTGCTGGATGTAAGATTCTTGGTTGGCATTCATTATCTTTTAGAGCTTGGTGTATGTTGTTCCCGGATCTCCTGGATTTCAGGGTCTGCGTTGAAAATTCTGCTGAGATCCGAACTGGTCTTCACTTATAAATAATCTGATTTTTCTCTCTTGTGGCCTTTAAAATTCTATCCTTAATCTGTATACTGGGCATTTTCATGTGTCTTGGTGTACATCTGTTGTAATTTTGTACACTTGGTGTCCCATAGGCCTCTTGTATTTGATTTTCTAGTTCATTCCTCATGCTTGGGAAATTTTCTGATATATTTCATTGAAGAGATTGTGCATTTCTTTGGTTTGAATCTCTGAGCCTTCCTCTATCCCAATGAATTTAAATCTGGTCTTTTGATGGTATCCCATAATTCTTGGATGTTCTGTTTGTGGTTTCTTACCATCTTCACTGTGAGGTCAACTTTATTTTCAAGATTGTATATTTTATCCTCATTGTCTGAGGTCCTGTCTTCCAGGTGGTCTAGTCTGTTGGTAATACTATCTGTTGAGTTTTTAATTGGCTTATTGTTTCTTTCATTTCAAGGATTTCTGTTTGTTTGTTTTTCCCCCCAGTAATCTTTCTTTCTTCAAGTAATCTCTTGCAGCCTGTGTTTGCTCTCTTATCTCTTTGTTCTCTTATCTCTTTGTTTTTGCCTGTATCTGCTCCCTTAGGTCATTCTTTAACTCCCAGGTCACTTTAGTTATGTGTGTTCTGAACTCCTTCTCTGACATTTCACCTACTGCTCTATCTATGGTGTCTATTGTTGTGGTATCTCGGTTTGTTGGGGACACTTTCCTCCCTTGTTTTTTCATGATGTCTTTGTGTCTTCCTCCCCTGCAGTGTGGATCCGAGGTATCACAGCTTCTGCCCTATTGTCTTATAGTGTCCCCATAGGTTACCAATACCTCACTTTTAAAGGAGAGAGCAATATTACAGCACTCAGTGTGCCCAACGTGCAGCCATATATCAGTTAGCTTCTGTTTTTACATTTAGAGTTTTGTCACTATAATCAGAAATGATGAGTTTGGTTCTATCTTCTACCTTATAGTCAATAGGTTTGTGACATGGTTTACAGTTTCTGGTGGTGGAAGGGGGTGGGGGCTAGAGGGTTGGCTGAGATGTTCATGAGGTAGGATGTGGAATATGGAGGTATTAGATTATATGACTAGTGAGAGGGTGATCATAAGAAGGTGGCTATTAGTAGGAGAAACAAGAGAGAGGCCACCCCAAGCAAGACTCCCTGTCACCTCAGCAACAGGATAACTGTTAGCACCCCTAGTAGAGAAACCTCTGGTGCAGCCAGGCCCACAGGGACCTTGGTGACATCTTACCAGGTCCTGATTGTTGTCCCTTGACAGAAGCGGCGCTATCCCAGTTACATGGCAGTGGCAGCCTGAAGCCTATATAGGCACTTGATATTGGGCTGTGGAGCCATGCTTTGGTGAAAAAGGGACCCCAGCCCTGGTGGCTGGCTCTCCGAATCTCCAGGCTGCAAGGGTGATGGTGGTGGTTGTGGTGGGGGGCAGGCCTTTCCTCTGGATCTTCAGACTGCCATGTCGGATTTGTTGATTTCTGTTTACAATTTTTCTTTTCAATAATTCCTACACTTTGTTGTTTCCTTCCTTTCACTTTGAGTCTGATTTGTTTTTTCTAGGATTCTAAGGTGGAGGCCTGACTTCTTTCAGATGGTTCCTAACAGCACTTAAAGCTGTGCATGTCCCTCTGGACATTGCCTCACTGCTCCTTGTACACTGGACCTGCTGCTGTGTTTTGTGTCACTCTGATTGAAGTAAGGTGCTTTAGATGTCTTCTTTGACCCATGGTTACAGAGGTTAGAAGGGTGTTGTTTAATTTATGAATATTTGGGGATTTTTCAAGAGGCCTGTTGTTATTCGTGTCTAATTCTGTTGTGGAGAGCACCTTGTATGATTCAGTCCTTTCATGTTTGAGATTTACTTTTTGGCCTAAATCGTCCTGTCTGGGTGCCTGTCCTGTGCGGGTTGCTGAAGCACTTGTTTTCTCTAGCTGTTGTATACAGCGCCTTGTTAGGTGGGGTGGCTGGTGGTGGTTAGTTCTTCCCTGGTCTTGCTGACTCTGCCTGATGACCTTAGCTGTCCTCAGGTTCCTTTGTCTGCGGTTACAGAGCTGCCTCCTTATCGCTGGGCTGCCTCCTTATCTCAGGCTCAGGATTGCCTGCTACAACTTTTTCCTTCCTCTGACTCTTGACCTTTTTGATCCCTGACTATTTAAAGTGCACTTCTTGTGAACAGTGCTATGATTGTGTTGTGTTTCACATCAGCTCCCAACTCTGTGGTCTTTGCTTTTTAATTGGTGTGTATTCTTCTCATCTTCAGTGTAATTACTGATTCTGTCATCAGGTTCCTGCTGTTTCGTCCCAGCTGTTCTGTATTTCTATACTTTGTGTTTCTTCCTGCCTTCTTTTGCCTTTTAATATCTCATTTTAATTTTCCTCTTGGCTTATCAGCAGTTCCCCATTTGTTTTGTTTTAGTGATTGCTCTGTGGTTTCCAGTGTACTTGCTCATCTTATGGTGGTCTGTTTCAAATACTGTGCCACGTCTCATAAACTGGAAGAACTATGGTGGAGGTCCACATGTTTCCTTCTGTTCTTTGTGCTATTATTGACAAATATCTTCTGTGTATTTTATAAACCTTACAATGCAGTGTTACTCTTTTTGATTTAGACTTGTTTTTTAAAGAAATTTTAAAAGGAGAAAGAATCTTATGTTGACTTATTTACCTTTTCCAGCATCCTTCATTCCTTTGTATAAATCCAGGTTTTCTGTTGGTAATGTCCCCAGTCTGAAGAACGTCTCTGGTCATTTCTTGAACAGGTCTGCTGCAAACAAGTTTTTTTCAGCTTTGCTAGAGAAAAATGTCTTCATTTTGAAGGTTATTTTTGCTGGATATGGAATTCTGTTAACAGTATTCTTTGAGCATTTGAGAGAGGTCCTGTTTTATGATATTTTTTTCTTTTGAGAGGCTCATGGTTGTTTGTGTGTGTGTGTGTGTGTGTGTGTGTGTGTGTGTATGTATGCGTGCGTGCTGGGTGGGCCCAAGACTTGAGCCTGCTGTGCAGACCTCTACCTTTGACCCCCCCCACCCCCACCCCAGGGCTCCAGCCTTAGCTCTCCTGTACCAGGCTGCCCATTTGGCCGTTCGTTCTTAACTTGCCTGTGTGTTTCATACCTGTCTTTCCTTCCCAAGGATGCTTAAAAGATTTCTCTTCATTATTGCTTTTCCTTCAGTTCAGTTTTGCTCTATCTTTGATTTTCTTTGAGTTGCATATATGTTAGACTGTTTAATGTTATCCAGCCTGATAATCTTTCCCTCTCCCACTCTGGTTTTTTAAAAATTTCTGTTTAATTTGGTGTAGTTTCTGTTTGTCGTCTCCAGGATCAGTCTGTGCTCTGTGAACTAATGAAACGTATTTCATTCTGTAGTCTGTATTGAAAAGCCCTAGCACTTGTGTGGTTCTTGATCACAGCTTCTATTTCTCTTATGTTGTTTTCTTTTAAATCTTTGAACATAGTGTGTGTTTTAAAGTCCTTGTCTGCCAGTTCTCCCATCTTTGCCACTTTGACCACTGTGCCAACTAGCCACTTCTAGGGCAGTTCCGTGGACTGAGCTTTCTCCTTCCTGGGTTCACATTTTCCTACTCCTATTCTGTGGTTAGGTGCTGGGCTTTGTAAAAGCTGCCTGTTTCCATCTTTCAGCAGAGGGTGAGTATTGTCTTGAGTGGACTGTGAGAGTGGTGGCCTGATCAGTCCATCCTGGTTTGAGTGGACTGACTGGACTGGGTGGTAACTGTAGGCAAGTAGGCGTGGCTGAGGAGGTGAGTTCTCTGCCCCGTGACCCTTCCCCCTTCTGCTTCCTGATGACCATCATGAACTTGGAGCTGTCCTCTGCTGGGCCCTTCCCCGTGATGTGCTGCCTCACCTTGGGGCCAGAGCAGTGGAATTGGCTTTCTCTGGAGACTCTACTGCCAGAGTCCCCAGAGGAGCAAGTCCTATGGGCCTCACGCCTAGAGCCCGTGTCCTCCTTTTTGTTAGCAGTGTCTAATGACTGTTGAGGAGTGCCCCTGCTGCAGCTGTTGGAGACCTTGTGGGTTTGCCCCCTGCTATCCTCGGGTCCTTTGCACTGTTCAGCCCAGGGAACGCTTCCCATGGTAGTGGTCCAGAGACCCCAGCTTTCACTCGTCATGATCCATTTTGTGTACTGTAACACAGTATCATAGTCTGGGTAGTTGTATTAAGAACAGAGGTTTATTTCTCACAGTTCTGGGGCTGGGAAGTTCAATGCTGAATGCCAGTCTCCGGTGAGGACTTAGGTGCTATGTTATAACATGGCAGAGGGCATTGAGCATCAAGAGAGCCCACTGTTTTGACAAAGCCCCCCTGCCATCACTGATCACTGGTGAGGGTGGAGCCCTAGGACCACAGCACCAGAGAGAGCCTGTTTTCAGTCTGTCGTGTGGACACGCCTGCCACCTCCTGCACCTTTGCTGCGGGCCCGCCCCCTTCCTTTCCAGGCTGTGGAATGTTCCGTAGCTAAGAACCTGCAAGGTCTTATCAGACAGTCCTCCTTCGGTTGGTCACAGGCCCTGGACACACACCGAGTGCTGAGGTTGGCCTCTGTGGGTTCTTGGCGGCAGAGGGTCCTGACTGTTCCTGGCTCTGGGGGAAGGTCACGAACCCAGGAAGGCCTGGCCACCCGTCCTCCCCACTGGCCCTGCCCCCCTGGGCTGGGGTTCCCATGACCTGTGAGCAGGAGAGCTCTGGACGCAGGTGGGGCGCCCAGAAACATCCTTTGGAATGTCCCTTCTCCCCAGGTGACCGGCTGCATGGCTCTGTCGTCCTGACCAGTGCTGATCTGTGGCTGTTAGGACCAGGGTGCCCCTGGGCGGGGGCCGGGGCCAGGGTGCTGCCTCTGGGTCTAGTCCAGTGCTTTCGGGATGCACACGGCTCAGATGGGCATTTCAGATGCAGGCAGTCAGCATGGGGTCCGCGCTTGGGGCAGGTTAGCCCAGGGCACCACGTCAGGGAGGGGGTGGCCGACGAGTGTGTGGGGCATGGGCGCCACCTGCCTTCGGCCATCTTGTCAGATGGCCCTCACTCGTGACACAGCCCGATGGCCTTGGCCCAGGGTCAGGCTGTTCCCAAACACGAGCGGGCGGCCAGGGTGGGAGTGGGAAGGAAGGCCGCTCCCCGCACTGCTGCTGGGGAGGCACAAGGGGCCATTGTGGCTGACACCCAGGGCGGGACCTGCTTATCTTTCTCCAGCAGTTAGGCTGGGTGGACGGTGGTGAGAGAGGCATTCCTAGAGCCCTTCTCCTCCTCCACGCGCCTCCCGGGAGCAGTCTAGGTTAGACCCCCTCGCTGCCAGGTGTCCTGGAGGTTGAGTGCTGCCCACCCAGGGCCCGACTCCCACTGCGTCACCTGCCGGGGGCTGGGACGCGGGTCTGTGTGGCACTCCTGGTCTGTGGAGTGAGTGTTCTACAGCGCTCTTAGGTGGCAAGGTCCCCCAGGCTCCGAGAAGTGCAGTGTCCCAGTCCGGTGGCATGCAGGGTCACGAGCCCTGTCCTTGAGTACCGCTGGGGACAGTGCAGGGGCCTCGGCCTTACTGGGAGAGTCCAGCTCCAGGTCTGTTCCCAAAGGGCCTGAGAGGTTGCCAGAAGCCACCACCGCCCTTCTACCTGACGCTGAGGCTCCTGCTGGCTTCCCACTGGGGCCAGAGCACCTGGGAGTCCGGCTGGGGTGGCCAGGGTGGGACCCTACGTCCTGGATGCTGAGAGCAGCTTCTTGCAGGGCGGGTTCCAGCCAGGGGCCACCTGAGCTTTGTAGAAGGCACCTGCCCACAGTCACTTCACCTGGTGGAGAGAGCGAGCCTCCTGGGGTCTCCACAGATAAGGACACTTCCCTTTGTCCCCTCTGCCTTCAGTCACTTCTCCCAAGCCCACTTCCAACCGCAGCTGCAGGAGTCTCAGGGCTCTATCGTCTGAGCTGGGGACACCACTCGGTCCTCCTCAGACCTGCGCTCGGGGCCACCCCTGCCAGCAGGGGGTGGGATCCTCAAAGTGAATCCTAAATAGTCCAGGGGCTTCACGGAGAAGAAGCCAGCCACTGCTCAGCCTCAGGCTGCCAAAGCAAAACTTAGAGGGACCCCCCCCCCCAGGCCAGCCCCCCCTTACAGGGGTCCAGGGAGCCGGTCTGACAGGGGGGCTCTGGCGGACTTGGGTTACTCTAGAATGGGGTTGGCCTGCCCAGGGCCTCCAGGCACCCTCTGGATTCATGCCAGACTCAGGGTCAGACCTCCACAGCGGGTGACCCAGGCCCTGGAGACAGGAGTGCCAGGCCATGTGGCATCCTCATGGGGCCTCTGTGGCCACTTTAAGCTCTGTGGTTAAGGAAGCTACTGCCCAGGGAGCCGCTCTCCCGCTGGTGCTCCTCGAGAGGTCTGAAGTGCGTCCTTGCACCACAGGAATGACAGATGTGGAAGTCACATGTACCACTTGTGCCAGCAGGGTGGGATCAGAGGGCAGGAAGATGGGCTTCCAGTGCCCCGGGCCAGTCAGCACAGGATGGAGGCTGGGGAGCCCGAGCAGGACGAGGGGCGGTCACTGCCATGGCCCTGACAGGGGCCCTCTACTGCCCTTGGCTGTGGATTGGGAAGGCCTTCCTACTCAGGGTTGCTGGGCAGAGCTGCTCTCCAGGCGAAGGGGCTGGTTCCACCTACGTGTGGTGCTGGGAGTCAAAGCCAGGGCCGCGGATGCCAAGTCTAGGATGCCCGCTCCTAGACTTCCAGAAGCCAATGCCACTCACCGTGGTGGACAGATGCCATCTGGTCCCAGCCATAATCCCCAGAACCAGGTTTCTGCCGTGTCCACATTCCCAGACTTAAGGCGAAGGCAGAGCGATATGGGCCTGCACTCAGGCCAGGGGACAGGCAGAGGGAGCCCTGGGGTGGCCAGCACTGCGCCTTCTCCTGAGTCCGCTGAGCCAGCAGCCACACAGAGCAATGGAGGCCCTGAGTCTGAGGCCCCACCAGTGTCCACCCAGCACCAGCCAAGGGTCAGCCCATCTTCCAGATAGGGAATTGCCCAGAACTAGGGTGGCATGTCCGAGACACAGTGGGGGCACCTTGGCCTGTTGGCTCATAGGATTCCCCAGCACTGGGTGGCTGCGACAGCCGATGTTCATCTTAAGGCAAAAGGGCTGCTTCTATGGACTTCAGATGCCCATCTGCTATAGTCCTGGAGGTCTCAAGTCCAAAGTCAAGGTGTTGTCAGGACCGTCCTTCCCAAGTCTCCAGGGGAGGACATAGAAGAAAAGAAAAAAAAATTGAAACCAGAGTCCTTGGGGAGGGTTAGGGTTAGGGTTCCAGCTTGGGGGGCTCCAGGCGTCCCTGAGCCCATGGCTGCTTTGCCCCAGATCTGCCTCCGTCTCTCTGCCAGACATGGTGGGGACACCTGTCTAATTCCTGAGGGTCCCACTGCAGCCCTCACTGGCCCGCTCAGACCATCTCTTCAGATAGGGCTCCCCCTGCCCTCCGGCGGCAAGCCTCGCGCTTCAGCGCCTTCCTCTGTCTGACCACTGTGCTGGAGCCCAGAGGCAGAGTGAGGGACAGGATGGCAGCTGTCCCCAGTGGAAGCGTGGCCTTCCTGCTGCCAGGGATGGAGGTCCCCTCCCTGCAGCAAGTGTGCCTGGGCTGTGCCTGGCTGGTGGGGTTCTGAGGCTCCCCCCACCTCCGAGCACAGGAGTGAGCTCAGAGCTGGCCATCTCCAGATCACGGGTTTCCCAGGCCTGGGCCCTGGCAAGCTGTAGCCAGGGCTTTCCTCAACACGAGGGCCAAGCAGATCTCGGGGGACACAGTGGCCATGGGGAACCTCTGTCCTGAGTCAGGGCCACAGGGCTGGCCACGTCCCCGGTGGGAAGAGTTTGACTCTCAGTCCCATTCCCTTATGCACTTGGCCATCAAGGGAACCCTCCCTCCCCGGCATCTGTCAGGGAGGAATCTGAGGGCAGGGGCAGTTCCCTGTCCCCCGGGGTGGGTGGTTCCCATGGCTGCACTGGTGTGACAGGGACTTGGACTCTTTCCCTGAAACCTCTCTCCTGGGTCTCTGCACACGCCCACCCTCCCCCAGTTCTCAGGCCCCACCAGCTCCCAGGGCCACGCGGCCTCTGGTTTGCTGGGCTCTCAGCGCTGCTTGTGCCTCGGCTTCCTCCAGCCCCTCAGGAAGGCGCGCTTTATGGGTGGGGATGGGGACACCCAGGGGAGGGACTTCAGGGGCTGCTACAGGCTGCCAGCCAGGAACTGCCTGGGACGGAGTCACTGCCCCTGGGCGGCCAGAGCAGGAGAGGAGGCAGTGAGGCCCTGCACCTCAGTGTGGTAGGAGCTGCTTTGTGCTGGACCAGGCCTGCACCCAGCTCTGCTGGGTCCACATTGTCCTTTCTGTCCGTTCCCTGAGCTGGCAGCGCAGTCCTTTCCATCCATGGCAGGCTGTGGAAGTCACCTCTGCCTGGCCTGGGCAGTGGGGGACAGGCCAGTGTGACCCAGCCTGGGGCTGCGCCAGGTGTTTCAGACATTGAGCAGCCACTCTGACCTGAACCCTTCTGTGTCACCCAGTTGTGGCGACCTGGAAAGTGTCCAGGCATCGTGGGGTGGGACTGCCATTCTGGGGTCATCTTCTCAGGAGGGTGCGTGTCTCCCATTTCTCCTTGGGGCCAGCACCAGCCTCCCACAGAACCGCTGCCACCCTGCGTGGGTGGCCTTGCCGCCTCTGGCTGCCCTGGAGAGGGCAGGGACCAGCCTCCCTGAGCAGAGCTGTGGCTGAGCAGCACAGTTGGGGCAGGTAGAGCCCTGGCTCTGTACGGTCACCCCCAAACCACATCAGGCCGTGCCAGCCCCAGCCCAGGGACAGCTCGGGGTCCAGACCAGCAGACCTAGTACCACCCCATGGCACCTGTGGAGAGAAGGTAGCCTGTGATTGGTCAAGTGGCCAGTGGAGCTGTGGCCTCCCTCCTGGGCCAGTATCCAGTGTAGACGGAGACTGGCCACACTCCTGGGCTCTGCTGCTTGCTGAGGTCCTTGGACTCCTGTTGCACCCCATGCTCCCTCTGTCCATGGTCAGGCAGGACAGCCAGCCTCCAGGGCCTCAGTGTCAGTTGGGGGCCCACGCCAACAATCTTTGGCAGAGCTTCACCTCCCGGGGGACTTGACCCTGCCCTCCCACTATCTCCCACCCGATGGCAGGTGGGAAGCTGGAGCTGACCAGCTGTGCTCAAGGCTAGGTGGTCTGGGGTACTGTCCTATTGCACCTGGGCAGCTGTCTCCTCCAGGGGAGGTCCTGGTAGGGTGGCCGAGCCACACTGTCCCAGGAACAGAGCCACATGGCTGGTTGGGAGGACCTGGTCCAGCGTGCGCTTGGCCGTCTCAGGCCACCAAGTCGAGCCGAGTCCCAGGAAGTCCTGCCCTGTAGTAGGAACTCTGGACCATCTTGAGTGATGATTGCCCCCTGAGCTGGTGGCCAGAGTGGTGTGCCACATGGGCACTGGGGTCACCAAGGTCTTGGGCTGCAGGTATCTGGCTCTGACTAGGAGACCTCAGCATGTCCCCAGCCCCATGTCTTGTCCTTAGTGGGTAAGAGGCTGCTATTGTCCAGTCTGGAGGGCAGTGGTGGGGACCCGTTGGTAAAACAGGGATCTGAAGTGTCCTGTGTGCTGGCTTGGTCCAGTGCTGCTCACCAGCAGGCAGGCATGTGTCCCTAGTCCCTGGGACTTACTCTGCCATAGCACTGTGGGGGGTGTTACTCAGGCTGGCAGATCCTCACACCCCTGGCACGTGGCCATGCCTTAGTTTCCCCACTGGTAGGACAGATGCCCTCCCTCCCAGCAGAGTGTCTGGGTCCAGGCGCTGGGAATGTGGCTGGGTTCCTCAGAAGTAAGGTACTCCAGAATATTCCACTGGAGAACAGGTGGGTTAGAACCTAGAGGGGCTGTGGGCAGCTCAGCTGAGGCGTTGTTGAAAGTGCCTGTCCTGAATGCCTGTCCCCAGCCCACAGGGTCCAGCCAGCTTGCTGACCATAGTATAACCAGGAGAGCAGGAGGCTGTCCCCCGGGGCTGGGTGAGGTTTTCTCAGGATGCCAGTCCCGGTGGCAGGTGGGTCCGCAGCCTCCCAGCCCAGTTACGGGAGACTCCCAGGTCCAGAGCGCTGTAAGAACAAGGACCCCCAACAGGAGTGCTGTCCACCCTCCAAGGGGCCCCAGCAGTGTCTGCTGTAGGAGGTCCTGTGCTGCGTTTGAAGCACAGGCTTCAGGTGGGTGAATGACAAGTGGACCCTTCGTGGGTCCACCCAGTGTTCTCTCCTGTCATCCTACTGGGGTTCCTTGGCCAATGGGGTGGTCACCCTCATTGAGCCAAGTGGTGACCCTGACCCAAATGGGCAGCCGTGACCAAGTCTGCAGAGCTGCCTGTCCTCTCTCGGAGTGGCCCAGGCTCTGGCCAGGCCATGCCCCTCCATGTCAGGGAGGGGCCCAGCTCTCTTCTGCCGGGGCTCAGCAGGCTGTTCAGGTGGTGGCAGGGAGAGGCCCCCGCGTCCGCTTGTTCCCCTGCCCTACTCCTCCCGGCAGGGCCCTGCCTGGCATCCTTTGACCAGCGTTCCCTCGTGGTCTTTGCCAGGTGGCGTGTCTAATCTGAACCCAGAGTTCTCCTTCCAAGGCACCAACCTGGACGTGGGCAACATCGTGCTGGCCTTGTACAGTGGCCTCTTTGCCTACGGAGGATGGTAGGTTCCAGGACGTCTGGCCGCTTCACGGTCTCACAGCACTCAAGTGTGCAGCTGGGGACAGGCAGGACAGACACTGGAAGCCCTCTCAAGGGCATCCCAACCCCAGGCCGCCCTGAAGGGCCGTGAGAGGACCCCTGAGGCCTCCGTAGCATGTGTCCCTCTCTGTGTCCTCGGAACAGGCACAAGGTAGAGGCTTGAAGCCTCCCCAGCTGGGACCTGCAGCTCTGTGGCCAGCAGGTGGGAAGGTGCTAGAGGGAGGTGAGTGGGCAGGGATGCGAGAGAGCAGGAGCAGGTGGGAGTGACCGCCCTGGTGCGCCCAGGCCCCACTGGGCAGACGCAGTGCGATCCCACCTGGAACCCAGGCCCTGGCCTTCCCTGCTCACTGGGGTTGGCTCTGATGGGTGGAGTGAGGGGGGCGTGCAGGGGTTATGGGGGCTCCCTGCTGAGTTTGTATCTTTTTCCTAATGGTTGTGGGGTGACATAATGAAACCTTATTTCTAGGAATTACCTGAACTTTGTCACAGAGGAGATGATCAACCCCTACAGGTACGTGGAGGGGTGAAGGAGACATCACAGGGACAAGTCACAGGGACAAGCTGGTTCCATCCAAAACCCTTTGGTGGGCTCGGCTCGGCCTCTGGGGAGCTGTGCCAGGTGCTCACAATTAGGGTGATGGGCGGGGCTGGCTTCTGGGCCCCTGTCCACCTGTGTGAACTGGAATAAGCCGTGCCCTGGGAGTGGACCACATGTGCCCCTGGGACACCTGTCCTGCATTAGATGCCCTTGGCAGCCCCAGGTACACAAAGGGTGGCCCTCTGTCCTCTGGACCACTCCAGCGTGTGTATGAAGGTCCCCCGCCCCCGGAGGTGGCTCTCAGCCCTGGCCCCCAGGGTGTCCTGGGTGGGGACTGGTCAGGGCTGTGGGCCTTCAGACAGGACCCCATCAGGGGCAACGAGGCAGGCAGATGGAGCCACCAGCCAGGTGGCCCGGCTCCCCAGGCCCAGGCAGCTGGCCCCTGCCCGAGAAGCCAGCTGAGACGTGGGGACACGCAGGGCTGTGCTCCAACAACCAGCCCCTCCCTGTTGTAGGAACCTGCCCCTGGCCATCATCATCTCCCTCCCCATCGTCACCCTGGTGTACGTGCTGACGAACCTGGCCTACTTCACCACGCTGACCACTGAGCAGATGCTGACATCCGAGGCTGTGGCCGTAGTAAGACAGCTGCCCGCCTCCCCGGGGTCCAAGAGCCCGAGACCAGGCTGTCCCTGCATGTCAGCCTCTCGCCTACCTGGAAGGGCCGTGCGGCTGTCCTCAGTCTCCTTGGAAGGTGTCACAGGAGGGCTCCCCCGCTGGCCGGGGCGTGGCGTCCTCCTCAACCTTGGCTGCGATGAAACCACAGACGCCAGGCGGCCTCCACCATGATCAGCGTGTCTGCGGTTGGTCAGGTGGACAGACTGCCCCTGGGCTGTGTCCTTGGCCTCTGGCTCCTGCCCCTTGCCCTCCCATGCGGGAGGAGCAGGGTGTCCTTGCTGTGGCTGAGTCTCACTTGGTTCAGATCCCGCGCTTGCAGAGACCCACTCACCAGGCCCTGTGAGAGTCCCCAAGTGAGGCAGGCAGATCCTCGTCCCCAGACCCGCACCTGCTCTTGGTCAGGCGAGAGGCCAGCTGGGCAGGGCCAGGCAACCCAGGGAGGCCCACCAGAGGGCCTGCCATCAGGAGCAGCCAGAGTGCCACCTTGTGAGCAGGACAGGGACAGCCAGGGAAGGGCCACTGTCCTTAGCTGTCCCCACAGTCCAGAACTGATCCCAGAGATGGCTGTGTGTGCACAAGCCAGAATTAGGCCAAGTGGGTCCTGGGTCGGCCCTGGTGAGGTCCCAGGGCTCACGTCCTTGTGTCCCTGCAGGACTTTGGGAACTACCACCTGGGAGTCATGTCCTGGATCATCCCCGTCTTTGTGGGCCTGTCCTGCTTCGGTTCTGTCAACGGGTCCCTGTTCACATCCTCCAGGCGAGTGCCCGCCTGGGGTCGAGGGAGTCGCCCGGCTGCCAGCCTCATCTGCTTTGCAGCCTGTGCTTGGAGTCCTGTTTGGTGTGTAGAGGTCAGGTGACAGGGAGGCCGGAAGTGTGACCTTTGCCTTCGCCCTCCCTGGAGCTGGTGGACTGCTGGGTCCTGCAGGCCCCTTCCTGGACTGCAGGAGTAACACCAGGAGGGCTGGAGGGAGGCCACCAGGGCTCCTGCCCCTGCTCCTGGGACCCAACTTGCTGGGTGCGGTCCACCCTTCAGCCGTCTGTAGGCACCTCCATCCACGGGTGGGGTCGTGGGCCTGACTGCTCACTGCTTTGTCCACAGGCTGTTCTTCGTGGGGTCCAGGGAAGGCCACCTGCCCTCGATCCTGTCCATGATCCACCCACAGCTCCTGACACCCATGCCGTCCCTTGTGTTCACGGTAAGCCTGCCACACAGCCCTGCACCCTCCGCCCCGCCACCTGTGTTGTCCAGGTGTACACAGTGGCGCTCTGGGCTCTGGAGCAGCCAGAGCGCCACCTTGTGAGCAGGACTGGGACAGCCAGGGAAGGGCCACTGTCCCTGAGCCACGGATCATGACTGGGATGCTGCAGGGGCTGGGAGCTCTAGTCAGCCAGGCCCCGGGCACCGAGAAGGCACTTTAACTCTGCAGCACGTGCTGGTGTAGACAGTCCCACTGCCGAGGCTGTCCGGGCACCTCTGGGGCTTGGGCATGCATCCACCGTGCACTTTTCTCTCTCCTTCTCTGAGCCTGTTTGTTAGTTCTCTGCTTCTGTGTGACAGCCACCCAACCCGGGGCCCAGAGCACAAAGCCTTTACCTTCCCACATCCTGCAGCGCCAGCGGGGGCTGCCCACCTTGGTCTCAGAGCTTGATGACTGCAATTGGCATGCTGCCCTCCAAGGGCATGGCAGGGGCTGTGGACAGGAGGCCAAAGGTTGTGGGCACACGGGCTTCTCCACAGGGAGCTTGGGCACCCTCGCGATGGGACGCTGGCTCCCGCTGCACATGTGATCCAGAGAGCAAGACGGCCGTGTGCTTTGTGGCCTAGCCCCGGCCGGGTCTGCTGTCCTTGCTGCCTGGGCCTGGTTGTTAAAGTGAGTCCGTAAGTGCCATTCCTCGGGGAGCAGGGTTAGGCTCCACCTCTTAAAGAGAGAAGTATCACAGAAGTTCTGGACATGCTTAAAGGGCCAGCTTGACCTTGGTTTTGAAACGGCCATCTGTGTAGCGTGGGGACTCTGTACTTACTATGATCCCCAGTTGGTGGGTGCATAGTTTAGTTCCAGGTTGCTGCTTTGATGCAAGGTGTGCAAGAAGCGTTGGGTCCAGGCATCTGTGCTTGCTCTGTGGGCAGCACCTCCACTGTCCTGGAAGCCCATCGCTCTCCTGGCCTCTCTGCACCTCACACGACCCCAATGTGCTGGAAGCTGAGGCTGGTCACGATCCTCCCTGGATCGGGCATGGCCCTGCCCAGGGCTCAGCCAGCCCCTTTCTCCTGGCAGTGCGTCATGACCCTGCTGTACGCCTTCTCCAAAGACATCTTCTCTGTCATCAACTTCTTCAGCTTCTTCAACTGGCTCTGCGTGGCCCTGGCCATCATCGGTATGGTCTGGCTCCGCTTCAAGAAGCCTGAGCTGGAGCGGCCCATCAAGGTGAGTACTGGTGGTGGGTCCAGCCAGCGCCGCAGGCAGAGAGCAGGCAGAGAGCAGGCTGGAGTGTCCCGAGGAGCCTGAGGCAGGAGTGGGACCCGCGCGGCCTCCCAGTCTCCACCTCCCCCCAGCAAAAGGGCATTGCTGCCCTCTGGAGGGCTCTGGGAACTGCAGTCAGCTTCGTGAGCATGAGCGGTGGAGGGGGCACGGCAACTGGGAGTCCTGGGAGCAACAGGTGGCCACTGGCAGCAGCTCCTGTCACTCGGCCAGCTCCCTTTGGTACTAGGTCATTATAACTGGCTCCTACCACAGGCTTTGACCTGTCCCCACCCCACCCCAGCTGTCTTTAGAGAGGGGAAGAGCCTGGCTCTCTGGAGGGAGCCCCGTGACTTAGTGCCCAGGACGCCCTGGTCTCCCCTTGCCCTGAGCCTGGGAGCTCAGGTAGCCAGTGTAGCACCTTTTAACATATGGTTAATGTTCCACCTGACGAGGGCCCATAGGAAGGCTGGCCCACAGGAAGGCTATCGGAGGAGTGGCCAGCTAGACACCCCACCCTTCACAGGGACCAGCCCAACAGCTGGGGCAGGTGTCCACAGGAGGGCTTTGTGCAGGCACCAGGTCCTGCGGGCACGCTTTCCCAGGGGACTGGGCACTGTCGTGGAGTCGGTTCCCTTGAGCCTGGCCGCCTGTGGGTGCAGGACAGCAGAGCTCTCAGAACAGGCCTGTCGGCACCGCCCACAGACAGACCGGGAGAAGCTGGCTCTGCTGCCCAGGCCTCTGCGGCCCCCGCCTTCCCTGTGCCCCGGCTTCTGCCCCAGCCTGTCTGCAGGCCGCGGGTTTGGGGCAGGAGTGCCTGGTCCACCCACAAAGGGCCCTCTGAGCAGGCAGGACTCTGCTTGCTGGTGGGTGGCCAGGCCTTCCCAGAGGCTCCGCGTCTGTGATGTGGGAACCAGCAGCCCCCCTCCACCCCCGGAGCCCGGCTGCTTGTTTTCATTCCTCTGCTGACTTGGGGCCATTCCATGCCTGGTGCCTGTGCCAGGGCCGGGGTGAAGTGCTACGGACGTGGGCTCAGTTCGTGCCCCGGGGCCGACCCTGCGGAAGGTGCAAGTCAGCGCCTGCCCTGTCAGCACAGGCACTGGCCGGGGCTGTGGGTGGGGCGGGCGCAGATCCCAGGGAGGCTCCAGGGTGGCACGCCGCTGGCCACAGGACATGGGCTGGAGCTCTCCGTGGGCTGGTGGAGGTCACTCGGCGGGGTGTGGTGGTCGGGAGGAGCCCAGGCCCGGATGCTGACGCCCTGCTTTGTGCTGTCCCCAGGTGAACCTGGCCATGCCGGTCTTCTTCATCCTGGCCTGCCTGTTCCTCATCGCCGTGTCCTTCTGGAAGACACCTGTGGAATGTGGCATTGGCTTCGCCATCATCCTCAGTGGGCTGCCTGTCTACTTCCTCGGGGTCTGGTGGCAGAAGAAGCCCAAGTGGCTCCTCCAGGGCATCTGTGAGTGTCCAGGCTACTGGCCGAGATGGGCTGGCATCAGCCAGGCCTTTGGCCACTGCAGGGTGTCAGTGGTGAGGACACCCACCTACTCCCAGCTCAAGAGCTGGGCAGCAGCTCATCTCAGAAAGAGGGGTTCCCAAGAACCAGGCTGCTGTTGCCAGAGAAGTGCCCACTGTCACTCACCAGCCTTGACACACTGCCTGACCTTCCTGGGCAGAGCAGGAGAAGGCGCCAGGCCCGGGGTGGTCCACATCAGAGTGGGCCCTGTCCTCACCCGTGTGGAAGGCCAGGCTTGAGAGAGTCCGCACCGGCGGGCCTTGCCAGCTAAGATTCTAGGGTGGCCCCTGTGAAGGCGAGGAGACCCACACCAAGGGCTGAGCCACCCATCATTTGAGCAGGACTCTCCTCCAGCCTGGGTCCCTGTGGAATCTCACGCAGGGTCACACCCAGAGCAGACTTAAGACAGAAACCTTGTTCTGAAACCACCCGTCTCCCTCCCCAGGCAGGCTCTGCGTAGAAAGTGCCAGGGTGGCCCTGGAAGTGGCTGGGGGGGGGGGGGGCGCGCTGGCCAGGCAGCACCACAAAGAAAAAGGAGAGAGAGTGCCAGGCAGTTCCTGGGGCCCTTCGCAGGCAGCCTGTTCTCAGGGCACAGTGGTGACATGGGCAGTGTGGGCCGGGCACACGCACAGTGGCAAGGCCACCAGGTTGCTGTGCAGTCACAGGGCTCTGGGGTGGGCAGCTGCACCTGCTCCCACACTCCTCGCCTGCTGGCCCGGGCAGTCTGGCATGACGGAGAGTTGCAGAATGTGCTGCTGGCCAGGAGGCCCTGGGGAGGCGCCAGTGCTGACCACACGGTCTGGAGGGCCACACAAAACTTGGAGTTCCTGTCCTCCTGCAGCTTGGCACGGTGTGGGGACAGGTCAGGTGGGAGCTGGGCTTGTGGGTCCTCGTCTCCACAAGAAGGACGCCTGGCCCAGCCCGAGGCCTGGCCGCGCTCACTCTGTGTCCTCTCCCGCAGTCTCCACGACCGTCCTTTGCCAGAAGCTCATGCAGGTGGTCCCGCAGGAGACCTAGCTGGCGGCAGACGCTGCTGGCAGGGAGCACGCGAAGGCCACGCGCAGACAACTCGCCCTCAGAAAAGCAGCTCCCGGTCTCCCTCGTCCCCTCACCGTCCCTGCCCAGGGCGGCACCCACAGCAGCTGTGAACACTCTGGTACGAATGGTGTCCTGGAAGATGGATGTCCCTGGTGGCTCCCGGGCACAGTGCCAGCAGTGAGCTGGGGCAGGCCTGGTGGCCCCCCCCATGGGACCCACCGCCTTCTCCCTTCCCTATTCATCTGCATTCAACTTAAATTTGGGGTCAGGTCAGTGCCACCAACTGATTGCTGTTTAGAGAGGTCAGGAGGAGGTGGGAGACATCTCGACAGTGCCTTGTGCCTCCAAGGGACCCGATGCTGTGGCTGCACAGAGCACTGAGGACCTGCACTGGCGTGGCAGTGCCTGTCTGCGGGCGCACCTCCAGCTGCTCCAGCCCTATTCCCTCCAGCGCCGGTGTAGGGCTGAGAGAGAAGAGCCCTGGCTGTGTCTTTGCCTTAAAGTCTCGAAATGGCTCCTGCCCTGCGAACCCTGGAGAACGAACCTTCAGCAGCAAGAGCCAGCCCTGCCTGTCCCTGGGGTTGACCATGGGGCTGTGTGCATCTAGGGACAGCCAGGAAGGCAGGCAAGGCACGGCTGGGGACCCTGGCCTCTGCCTCCCACTGACCACAGCAGCCCTTCAGCCCTTGGGCTCGCTTCCCCCGTGGCCAGGGTTTCGACTTCCCCTCACGTGCCCCATCCCACTCTCAGAAGACAGCAAAGCCTTCCTGGGCTCTCCTCTCTCTGCCTCCGGTGGGCTTTGTCTTTGTTGTGCCCTGGGGCACTTGAGGCCTGGCCAGCACATCTGGCCACACTGTTCTTGCTGAGCTGTCAGGAAGTCCCTGCAAGTCACCCGCAGAGAGCGGTTCCTCTCTTCAGGTCAGACTGAAGGGACTCTGAGGCCTGAGAAGAGCTCAGCAGGCTCCTGTCTTGCAGTGGGAGCTCAACCTCAGCTTCAGACCACTGACCCCCCCCCCCCCAGGAGGAGGGCAGTGCCAGCCACTTGGCAGGGTGCAGCGTGTTCCTGGGGTGCGGTATGGCCAGGTCGGTATGGCTAGGTCGTGGGACCCCCACCTGCGAGGCAGGTCAGAGGGGTCCGTCTGGTTCTGGGGCCTGTGTCCACGGTGCTGACTCTGACTTGCCGGCTAGTGTCCAGGAGCATAGTAGGACCATGGCCCATCTGGGAAGTCTCTGCTGTCCAGCCAGGCATGGCCGACAGTCCGCAGGGCCTGGGATAGCAGACCCTGGCCTGACAGCCTCTGTTTGTCCCCTAACACTTACTAACGTGGAGGTATGGTTGGCATTGTATAGCAATGACTCTTATAACTTAAAACAAACTCACATTGCCCAAAACGGTTTTTGTATCTCTTCTGCTACTTGGCAGTTTATTTTACCTTTGCCAGTAACCAGTGTCTTCCCACTGGCATTTGTCTTCAAGTTGTATAAGCTGAGTCTTTGGTAACACTTTGCTGTCACAGTCAACGTATCTTAAGGCTCACCCATCTTAAGAGGTACCTTGCCACTGAAAAGTTGAACACGCAGGTGTCCTGATGTAAATGCCAGCATGTTGTACTTCGTACCCCCAATCCCCCGAACAACCACAGCATGCCAAGATGGAGGATCCTACCTTGGTGAGACCTACAGCTCCAGGAGCAAAACCTCTTCCCTGTTTGTGCTTGAAGGGAAGAAGGAGCCCTCAATGTTGGCAGCTGGCTTCCGAGCATGGAGCAGGGAGGCCCGGCAGTTGAGAAGCCAGATACTGCAGGAGCTGGAATAGTGTGTGGACCTTCTAAGAATCCCTGCAGTATAGGCCCTGCGTCAGGGGGAAGGCCTCCAGCAAATTTCACAGGTTGCTTCTCTGGGAGCTCAGCTGTGTGTCTGAAGGTTGTGGGTGCATTTGATCAGTACTGTGAAGTGAACCTTCTCAAAGTCACAAGGAGAAAGAGAAAAAGGAAAGACCAATCTAAGATAAGTGTTAAGAAACGGATGCATAGTGCTAGTCTGACTTACTCCTCTATTGAGGTTTGGGGTTGAGAGAACAGGAAGTTGTTATGACCAAGGAAGTAGAGCTGTGAATGGATGGGGTCTTTGTATTTTCAGGAGAGTAGAATTGTCTGGTGACTGGTCTTTGGCTAACACCATGCACCCCATTTCCCAGGAACAGGCCTTATAATAATGACCCCGGTAGGTGATCACTGTGTGTGAGTGTTGCATATCGTGCATCAACTGTGCTGCTGATGACATTGACATTCTGCTCATGGGCCATTGTCTGTCTGTCCCTGTTTTGGCAGCTGTGTTTGGAGATTTGGAAGTTCCTGCACTCTGTTTGCTGGTTAAGACATGATGTTTTTGGTCCTGGTGCATCAGTAGCTGATCAGAGCAGACTGTGTACTTGTATTTATGTTGGAGAACCAGTCTTTGTCCATGGACTTGAGGTTACTTGAGGAAAGAAGCTGTGATGTACTGCAGAATTGGACCAGAAGCAAAGATGACAAAAATGGATATTGAATTGTACTTAGGACAGACATGTCAAAACCCAAGAATCTACCAAAAGATATGAAAACCATGACTGAAGTGAAGAAAGTGAGGAGTTCTGGGATTCTTCTCAGTACCAGCAGCCCTCCACTCACTGCACTCTGTGCTGCCCTCCGGGGACTTATGAATGAGCTGTCTCCATAGCCTCAGTTGATACATGTGCAGTGTACCTCTCCTCTGGCACTTAACTCATCTGATGTTTCTTAGGGCATAGACTTTTGTTTTTAATTTAAGTCCTCATTGAGAGAGAATTCTCAGAAGCTTCAGGGCATTTTTATTTATTCCAAAGTACATTTCATCCTGTAGCTACTGCTTTACCCTCTTACATCTTTGTAACCAGTCAGGTAGCTCATCGCTGTGTGATTTTCTTCCTATTTTTATGTGATCCCCTGTTTGTTCTTCATATTTCTCTCTAGCTTTTGCATCGGAGATAAAACACACAACACTTTACATTCTGCATCTAAATTATTTCACTTATGATATTTTTAGTTCTGTTCATAACTTTGCTGGATGTAGCAGTCTTGGTTGGCAAGTGTTTTTCTTTCAAAGCTTGGAATATTTCATTCCAACCTCCCTTGATCTTAGAGTCCAAGGTGAGAAGTTTGAAGTGAGGCATTATAAATAAATATAATCAAACTTATACAAATATAAGTTTATATGAATGTAAATAAATGTGACCTGATGTTTTTCTGGTGTATCTTTCATTATTTCTCCTTCTTTCCTATGTTAGTCATTTTGGTAATGATATGTCTTGCAGGGCTGCTTTTTATAAAAATGTTTTAGTTGTCAGTGGGTCTTTATTTTATTTATTTGTATGTGGTGCTGAGAATTGAACCCAGTGCTTCACACATGCTAGGCAAGTGCTCTGCCATTGAGCCACCATCCCGGCCCCCAGGGCTGCTATTTTCCTTAACCTTTTCTCCTTGGGATTCTGTATGGATTGTGTATGTGTATGACTTATTTGTAATGTTTGAAATTTTTTCTAATGTTATTTCATCAGAAAGTTTAATGCCATTAACCTGAATCTCTATGTTCTTCTCTACCTTTGCCATGATGCTGTCATTGACCTTGGACCCCAAGAAATGGTATTTGCCAGCCATGGACTGAAAGCTTTGAAAATGTGAGCAAAAATAAACTTTCCTCCTTTAAATTGATTTCTGGTGTATTAGTCATATTAATAATTATTAACAGGGAAGGAGATAATTTTTATCAAAATTTTGAGCTTTTGTTTTTCAGTTTATTCTTTTCTAGGTTTTAAGGCTATTTTGAAGAACTCAGTATATCTCAATTTTATATAAGGTTTACGTTTTCAGTGATACCAATTTTGCTTCAATGTAAGTTTCTCTTCTAACTAAAATTGGACAAAGCTGACTGTAATATAATTTGATCCATCAGACCCTCCAGGAAATGTTCTTAGTAAATATGCATGAACTTATCTCAAATGATTTGGAGAGTTCTTCAGGCCTGGGTGCTTGGTTCGAAGAGAAGGAAAATATAAATTAAAAGCTGCAAGTTATAAATGCATTTGGGAACCCACTCACATCCTCCTCAGCTATAATGGTAGTTACTGAGAGGAGTAGCGCAGGACTGATCACACACACACACCTGGGACAGGAAGTGGGGTTTATTGTCAGGAGCCTGACAAGGCTGCTCTGCACAAAGCAGGGACAGCAACAGCAATGCCACCTTTAATTTCCCTTTACGGGCTAGAATCATGGCCACGGTGCCAGGGGCGGGTTTAGTCCTGACTGACAGAGTGAGCATCCCCTGATCTTGTAGAAGGCAAGTTTGTTTCTGGGGAACAGAGACAGGTAGTTTTCCTCTTTCACAGGGGGACAGGGAAAGTGCCATTTCCTTTATCTTCTCCAGGAAAGAACAGGGAAACCAGCATGTCCCCACCTCAGGCTCTGTTAAGTTGTCTCCTGTCTCTCAGAGAACAGGGAGAGACCAGCATGTCTCCAGGCCAGTAGGGTTTATCTCAGGGAATAAGAACAGTATTCATAAAGTGGGGGTGGGGAAAAGGCCGATGGCTGCAATTATGCTAACAGTTATGTTATAACTTGTTAACCACCTGTGGGAAATTTCACTGCGATGTTCTCATTAAGATTTATCTTGCAACTGTAGATTTAATATTTAGTGATAATTTTCTCAAGACAAATCATAAGCGTGTTTTCCATGGATATTTTGAGAACCATAGTCACTACACAAATTTTAAATATCAGATATTGCCACCTAAATCTACTTTCTGACAGAGTGCCGTAAGTAAATGTGGTATGGATTTGTATGGAAAACTAAATATTTGTACCCAACAGGCAAAATAAAAATTTGATGTGTCTGAATCACAAATATCAAGGTACATTTCTATTGCAGATGTAATAAAATAAGAGATTTTTGACTCCCTCCTTCTTCATACTTATAAACCATTCTTATTTTTTAAAACATGATTGTAGTAGAGTGACATGATTTTAAAGAAACTCTTAAAATTATATGAATCACAATTGAATGGCATTCCCTTGTCCCCCATTAGTTCTTGACCATATGACAGAGTGAGAATTCAGTAATGAACTTTCCTGTGGTTGGCAGTATGAGAGTGGTGTAGAAACGGAGGATCTGTCCCTGAACCACAAACATAAATGCTCTTCAGCAGGGAGTAAATGCTCATATAATTAGATATCCAAAACTATAAGCTACCATAAATTCTATATTATGTAAGTATTTTAATGTTGCCTTTATAAGGCATATGGATAAGGTTACTTATTTGTTATTCAGAAAGTCCTTCTTAGTACCTCCTTTGCATTTAGCACTATTTTGTTTTATATATATATATATATATAATATATTTTAGTTGTTGATAGACCCTTATTTTATTTATTACTTATATGTGGTGCTGAGACTCGAACCCAGTGCCTCACGCATGCCAGGCAATTGTGCTACTGCTGAGCCCCAGCCCCAGCCTGCATTTAGCATTATTTTGGATGCTGGAAAATATATAATAGCATTTTGACTCTGGTATTTTTATTTTTTACTTTCAAGATTGGAAAGATTGTTCCTTTCTGTTTTAGGACATGAATATATTTGTATGGATTTTAAAATGGGAATAAGATCCAAAAAGGACCCAACCAAAAAGAACGTAAGCTAGAAAACCACAAACCATTATATAAAGGGCATGAATCATACTGTCTTTAATCAAGTGGGTCTTAGTTTAAAAGGCCAGGGGCTCGTCCGGTTTATGAATAGGTTGAGTTCTTTTGTGAGTCTTGATTGTGTTACATATCTATAATATATGCATACATTTGGCATAGTAATATACACACATGCAGAAATACTTATATATGTATAGACATGGAATATGGCTTCCAAGAGACAGAGGGCATAAAATGATTACAGATGTTTGTAGACTTTTGAGCTGAAACATAATCAGTGCCAGTTGGCATTTTTCTTTCCACATCTTTTAGTTCATGCATTATAATTATACATAATGAGATTTTTTGTTGGATATTCATACCTGAACACAATCTAATAATGATATAATTTGGCCAATATTGCTCCCCAGCTCTTCTCCCCTCCCTGCCTGCCTCCCACCCCTGGGTCTGTTTCCTTTACTCATCTCCCTTTGATTTTCCTGAGATAATCCCCCCACACCTTTTTTTTTCCTATTTCCTCTCTAGCTTGCCCATATGAGAGAAAAAATATGACCCCTGACCTTCTGAGTTTGACTTATTTTGCTTGACATAATGATGTCCATCCATTTTCCTGCAAATGACATGATTCCATTTTTCTTTATGGATAAACCTCCATGTCACCTCACTTGTCTTAGGATTCCTGGTGTTGGGCACATAGGGAAGCTAGTGCCAGTTCACTGCATTGATGACAGTAATAGCACAGCCCTTCTAACTCCTTCACCTTCAATTTTGGTGTTCCTCCCGTGTGCCTGCTGTGATCCTTGTGGGTGATCATTCATCCTGGTGCTGGAATAGTATGACTTGCTGTAAGGATGAAGGACACAAAGCCAGAGAAGGAAACAGATAGCAGTGGGGGGAACTCCATTAGTTTGACTCCATGTCCAAAGTCCCATATCACCTTTTTCCTTGAGAAGAGTGGGTGCCAATTTTAAGCCAGAAAAATGTCCTCAATATGAGAATTGCTTTCATCTTATAAAATTTCATTCTCAGTATCTGTCACAATCAGCATTTTTCAGATATGAACTATAATTCCATATTTTAAAAAATATTTTTAAAAAATATTTTTTAGTTGTTAATGTACCTTTATTTTATTTATATGTGGTGCTGAGAATCGAACCCAGTGCCTCACACATACCAGGCAAACATTCTACCACTGAGCCACAACCCCAGCCCTATGAACTATAATTTTGATAATTATTTGATTTTCTCTTCTGGCTGGGCATATGTTAGTATTGTAATAAGTTTCTTCAGTAGTAAATTAGGTGGATTGGATCAAGTGATTTCTAATGCTGCTTTCATCTTTGATACACCTTTTAATCTTTTTCCAGTTATTTGATGTTTTTTCTTCCTGAGCACCTAAAAGCATTTTTTATTCATCCTATTTAGTTTCACATAGCAGTGGAATGCACTTTGACAGATCATACATAAATGGAGTATAACTTCCCATTCTTCTGGTCGTACATGGTGTAGACTCACACTGGTCACGAAGTCATATATGCACATAGGGTAATTATGTCAGATCCATTCTGCTATCCTTTCTACCCCTATTCCTCATCCCTTCCCTTCATTTCCCTCTGCCTGATCCACAGTACCTCTGTTCTTCCCTAGGCACCCCAACCCTTATTTTGAATTAGCATCTGAAAATCAGAGGAAACATTCGCCCTTTGGTTCTCAGGGATTAACCAATTTTGTTTAACATGATATTCTCCAGCTCCATTCATTTACCACCAAATCCCATAATTTCATTCTTCAAGGCTGAGTAATATCTGGTTGTGTGTATATACACCACATTTTCTTTATTCATCTGTTGAAAGCACCTAGGTTGGTTTCATAGTTCAGCTATAACATTGATGTGGCTGCTTCACTGTAGTGTGCTGACTTTAAGTCCTTAGGGTATAAACTGAGAATTGGGATAACTGGGTCAATTCCAAGTTTTCCGAGGAATCTCCATACTGCTTTCCATAGTGGTTGCACCAGTTTGCCTCCCTACCAGCAAAGTATGAGTGTACCTTTCCCTACATCCTCACCAACATTTATTGTGTCTTGTATTCTTGATAATGGCCATTCTGACTGGAGTGAGATGAAATGGCAGTGTAGATTTGATTTGCATTTCTGTAATTACTAGAAAAGAACATTTTTTTCATGTATTTGTTGATTTCATTTCTTCTGTGAAATATCTGTTCAGATCCTTAGCCCATTTATTGATTGGGCTATTTATTTATTTGGTATGAAGTTTTTCGAGCTCTTCATATATTCTGGAGATTAACGCTGTATCTGAAGTGCATGTGGTAAAGATTTTCTCCCATTCAGTAGGCTTTCTCTTCATGTTATTCTTTTGCTGAGAAGACGCTAAAAGCCTTCTTATTCGATTCTATCCCATTTATTGATTCTTGATTTTCTTGTGCTTTAGAGGTCTTGTTAAGAAAGTAAGTTCCTAAGCTGACATGGTGGAGACTTGGACCTACTTTTTTCTTCAGTTAGCTGCAGGGTCTCTAGGGTGTGGTGCCTAAGTCCTTGATCCACTTGAGTTTTGTTCAGGGTGAGACGTAGAGGTTTAATTTCACTTTGCTACATGTGTGTTTCTAGTTTCCCCGGCACCATTTGTTGAAGATGCTCTCTTTTCTCCAGTGTATGTTTTTGGTGCCATTTTCTAGTATGAAATAACTGTATTTATGTGGGTTTTTCTCTGTGTCTTCTGTTCTTTACCATTGTTCTGTGTGTCTGTTTTGGTGCCAATACCATGCTGTTTTTGTTACCATGGCTTGGTGGTGTAGTGTAAGGTCGGGTATTGATTGTGATGCCTCCTGCATCATTTTTCTTGCTAATGACTGCTTTGGCTATTCTGGGTCTCTAATTTTTCCAAATGAATTTTATGATTGCTTTTTCTAGTTCTATGAAGAATGTTATTGGGATTTTAAGAGTAATTGCATTGAATTTGTATAGCACTTTGGGTAGTATGGCCATTTTGACAATATTAATTCTGCCTGTCAAGGAGCATGGGAGAATTAGTGACTGTTGTATTCTGCTACCTTTCCTAAAAATGTGATATGTAACCGATGTGATTCTGCAATCTGTATTTGGGGTAAAAATGGGAGTTCATAACCCACTTGATTCTAATGTATGAAATATGATATGTCAAGAGCTTTGTAATGTTGTGAACAACCAAAAAAAAGGAGCATGGGAGATCTTTCCATCTTCTAAGGTCTTCTTTAATTTCTTTCTTTTTAAAAATTTTGTTGTAGTTGTAGACAGACAGAATGCCTTTATTTTGTATATAACTAAGGATCGAACCCAGTGCCTGGCACATGCTAGGTGAGCACTCTGCCACTGAGCCACAGCCCAGCCCTAATTTCTTTCTTTAGTGTTCTGTAGTTTTCACAGTAGAGGTCTTTCACATCTTTTGTTCAGTTTATTCCCAAGTATTTTATTTTCTTGAGTCCTATTGTGAATGGGATAGTTTTCCTAATTTCTCCTTCATTTGATTTCCCATTGGTATTTAGGTATGTCATTGATTTGGGGTAATTACCCAATAGATTTTGATGCGTCTGTATTCTCATTTATTTCTGAAAAAAATTGTTATTTCTCTCCTGATTTTATCTGTGATCCCATCCTAATTCATTGAGTATTTTAACCACCAGGCATTAAATGGTTTGTTTCTTGTCATTAACTTCTCACTTCATTAGTTTATGATCTTATGGGATGTAAGAAGGTATCTCTCTTTCTTGTATTTACCTTGTACCCAAAAATATGAAGTCTATTTATTTATTTATTTTGGTACTGAAGATTGAACTCGGGGGCACTTGACCATTGAGCCACATCCCCAGCCCTATTTTATTTAGAGACAGGGTCTCACTGAGTTGCTTAGCACCCTGCATTGCTGAGGGTGGCACTGAACTCCAGATCCTTCTGTCAGCCTCCCAAGCTGCTGGGTTTACAGCTGTGCTCCACTGCACCAGGAAATATGAACTATTTTAAAAAATGTTCATTGTTTCATGGAAAAGCAAATAAATTCATGGTTGATGGATCAGAGAATTCATATATGTCTATTAGGTCCGTCTGATTAATATTAGTTAGTTCTGAAGAGGCTGGGTGGCAGGGTTTCCTTCTTGGGTGGGCATGGTACAGAAGCATCTCCCCAAACCTCAGCAGTGTTAAGAGCCTAGAGTGTGGTCCTCACAAGGCCTTGTCTGCCACCACAAACTCTGTTCAATGTGTGGCTCCCTCCAATTGTCACTTCCTCCAACCCCCACCATCACCAGTCCACTTTAGTGTACTTTTTGTTTAAAAGCATTGACACAGCTGTTGGGTATATGGCTTAGCAGTAGAGTGCTTCCCTAGCATGTATGAGAACCTGGGTGTGGTGCTCATCTCTTCAAAGAAACTCTTGCCAATGAAGAAGCTCCTCAAGGGAGATCCTGGCTGGTGTGGGCCATATGTGGAGGTCCTGACGTCACAGCCTAGAGAAGCAGAGAGGCCCTGGGTGTCTCCATGAATCTACTGACTTGTTTCACAAGTTTGACTTGAGTCCTGGAGGCCAAACTGGGAGTCAGTTATGTAGGTGAGAACAGTGTCCAAATTAGTATGTCGGGCCTCCTTCATTTCAGTGAGTATTTAGGGATAAAACAAATTAAGTACGATAAATGCCATGAAGGAGGGTCTGTAAAGGACCTGAACCGGGTGTTAAGCTTTCAGGATCCAAGACTGGCTTGCTTCTGAGTGAGGCTTCATCATCCTGTGATGGGCAGGGAGAGTGGGTCCAAACCTGTAAGGAGCCAGGTGGAACCAGAGGCATTGGAGCAGGGGCAGGGATATGAAATAAAGCCCTAGGCCTTGCAGGGAGGGAACCAGGCACTCCAGGCCATGCCCAGCCACAGAGCCCTGTCCCCGGAGCTCATACTGCCAAGGCCAACTCGGCTGGAAGAGGCTGCACTGCACTGCAGCGGAGACTCTCCTTGGAGTTCCCGAGGTCCGGCGAGTGCTGTGCACCTCCTGGACTCACCCCAATTCTGCTCCTGCATTCTTGCTGTCCTCCAGGAGGGCAGACACGCCCTCCTCCACGCCCTAGCATGGAACTGGGCAGAGAGCTGCAGGTAGGGAAGCTCAGTGTGCAGCGTGGTGTGTGTGTGGTGGTGGAGGATTAGGTCCTGGATGCAGAAGTGTTAGGGACCCAGGAGCTGGACGGGGTACTGCAGCTCCCCCTACTGGACAGAAGAGCCAGGCGCAGAGCACAGTGCAGGGGGCGGGCCCACCAGGAGCCAATCACTGACGGCCAGGCAGATTGTGGCGCCTGACCGTGCGTGCGTGCCCACGCACTTGTGTTTACCAGTGTCTCCCAGCAACGACTGTTTTGCCCGAAGGCTGGCGGATAGCTAATGCAGGAGCCGCCTTGGTAGGCCGCTGGACACAGGCAGTTGACCACGTCTGCAGGAATGGCCAGAGCCTGGAAAAAGTTTGTTTATTTAAGCCTTGGGACCAAGGTTATTGGATATAACCCCCTTGGGAAGATCCACCAGGCTGCCAAAAATTGTGAACTGAAAAGAATTGAACGCTATCTGGGACGCGGCTGTCATGTTGATGATACTGACCAAAAAAATAGGTAATAGGGTCTGGAGGCCAGGGGCTGAGGGGCACAGGGCCAATGGGGGAAAGCTGGGCTGTTGGAATGGGAGCCTGCTCCATCCAGGCTGTGCCGGTGGGGGCAGAGCAGAAGGGAGACCGGTTCTCCTTTCACCAGGATGTTTGACTTTAAATACCCATGGAGTCCTCGATATCCAGGACCTGCAACCTTTGGAGGTCCGGTGCCCAGGACTTCTAATGGGCAAATAAACAAAAACGAAACTTCAACTGGTTTCCCAGACACTTAAAATTTCCCTATAGGGTGACTGACTTAAAAAAAAAATTAGATATACACAGCAGCTGTTAATGTGCACATTTTCAAAAGCATGAAGAAAAGTGTATGAGAAAAGTATTCTCATAATACAGCAACACCAGGGCTAAGGAAAGTTTTCAGATACGATATCTGTTGTGTCCTGAGGGCCTTACAAGACTCTGAATTGGGAAGATGTTTCCATGTTCATTCTTGTTTTGTTTTAAAAATTATTTCACACTAGTTTATTTAGGGGTGTGACTTTCACCCCTAAACTAAGCTTTTACTTATTTCTCACATGCTCCACTCACTAGTTCATCAAATCCTGAAGGATAACTTGGTGTCATCCTGATCATCCAGCCATCTTCATAACAGCACTTGTTGACAATCCCTGAATTTTCTGCAAATACTTCCTTAACTGCAGGTACTTTTCCAGAGAGAGGACACCAGACTCACTAGCAGCTTTCACACTTTCCAAAGCACCAAACACAACATGCTTTTTCAATTTTGTCACCACATCGGGCACACTACACTAAAAAAGCATCTGCGAAGAGCTTCCTGCACAAAATTGCAAATTGCTGATTCCACTGTTCCAGTATCCTTTCTTGTAGTTATCCATTACTGAGTATGTGTTCAAGCAGGTAGAGCAGAGCATTGGTTGAGAGCATCCAGGCATTGCAGGCTCTCAGTCACTAGGGCCAAGGGAGCAGCACACAAAGGGTGCCTATCCTGCAGAGATGCGTGCTGCTGCCCTTGTCCTACCCTGTTCTGAAGAGACTAAGGATGTCAAAGGTAGGCCCTGCTGGTGGTTTGTGCATAGGAATACTCGTTGACCCAAAGTGTGAGCTCTTTCTGAGGTTATCGATTTCACAAAAACCAAATAAAAATATCAGTACATTTTTGAGTTCCACACGCAGTCCTTTAGGGTCATGATGACCTAAGGAAATGTTTGCAGTGAACAAAGACTTGTCATTCTATGTATCAAAATACATTATTAACTTTCACAAATTACTTGTTCACCAATGGCCAAAAGATTAGGGACTGGAATAGGATAAAAAGAATACTCAAATATCTGGAAGAGTAAAATGGAATTTGGTAGGTAGCAGCTTGCACAATTTCAAATGATGCACAGAAGTTTCCATCAAGTCATCTATTTGGGGAGCATTAAACAGCTAAAACCTTAATAGCCCAATGCTGCTGCTCTTTATTCTCAAACATTGAAGCTGAGAAATGTATTTCATTTGTTAGACTTAAATTTCTTCTCTTACCAAGGATACTAAATATTTTTTTTTTCTATTTCATATGTCACTGTCACTTGATCATCTGTAAAAGAGTACTTTGATTTAAATTAGATTCGAGGGTTGGAAATGTAGTTCAGTGTTAGAGCACTTCTTGTCTGGCAAGCTCAAGGGTAAGGGTTCAGTCCCCAGCACAACATCATCAGCAGCAGCAGCATAATAGATTTTAAAAAGAGAGGTAGAACAAAAGGAAGTTTTCTTTTCAATTCATTCTTTCTTAGAACAGTCTTTGCCAGCATAAAGAAGCATTTGTATTTTCTTCTAGTAAACTTGTATATAGAAGTTCTATAGTACATTTCATCTATTGTAGATATTAGTACACATACATTTCATTTCATATATGCAACTATAGGTTAATAATTTTGTTCTGGTTGCATCTTGATGAAAATAGAAGAAAGCAAGTATGAAAGATTATTACTACTGCAAAAGTATTGCTTTATAAAAGTTTCACTTAAAAATACTGAAGTTCTCACCTATACTCATCTATTTTTTAATTCTATTCATTTGTACTCATGAACTGAATACCTATTTTTATGCTCACAAACTGCACAGCTATTTATTTTGTAGTTAACATATTCTATCTCATAGAATTTTCTTAAAAAATTTATGTGACAGTTAATTAAAACTGAAGTGAATAGGACTCAGTACCAAATGAAACGGTTCTTCCTCTTTTTCAATCAAGCATTTATGGAGATAGGAAATTGTGAACTTCCCTTTTGAAAAGTTAAAGTATTAAATACTGAACATTGGAAATACCTGATTTACATATATCCTGTATGTCTAAATACTGAACAAATTTAACCAATACTAATTCATTTGTGTTCTTTTTCCTTTGGCTTTAAATTACTTGGGAAAAAAATAAGCAAAGATTACTTTGCTTTTAGTTTGGTCTTTTGCTTTTATTATTCAGCCTGCTTTACCTATAGTACATTTAAGAACTGAATTTAAATGCTATCCACGTGATGAGAACTGACATAAATCTATTGTTTGTTTCGCATTTCACTTAAGGTAAGGCACCATAGATTATAATGGTCCTTTATTTTGTGAATGAAGTAAAAAATTTAATGCTGCCAATTATAATTGAAATGCAGCCTGAATTATTAGTGGCATTCTTATGTCAGGGTTGAAATGATAGGAAAAAAGCATCTTAAGACTCATTGAAATACAGTTTTAAAAAGATACCTGTAAAATCACTATATTGCTACTATTTTATTAATTGAAATACTCTTTGTTGATTAATAGCAATAATCTTAGTTACAATAGCTACCAATTATGGAGCTGTTGCTTGTGTTAGAAACCCCTCAGATGTTTTACATAGATTCTTTATTAAGCATCACAGTAGTATCCTGGGAGATAATTACTCATTTTAATCCTTACTTTATTAGTGAAGAAATGAGGGATAGGAAGACTATGGGATAACTAGTACATCAGAGCTTAAAGTAGAATTTAAACCAAAGATGAGCTAAATTCCAAAGCCTTATTCTTTTTAGGCAAGTTGGCTGCTCTGCTCTGGGGATGTGGCTCTTTGGTAGAGCCCTTACCTAGAATGCTCCCAGTCTGGATTTTCATGTGCTCGTCCCCAGCACCATGAAAAACCAAACAAAAATAAGTAAAATCATTGGGACTAGGCACAGTGGTACATTCCCATAATTTCAGTGACTAGGATGCTGAGACGGGAGCATTGGAAGTTCAAGGCCAGGGTAGGCAATTTAGTGAGACCCTGCATCAAAATTTTAAAAAAAATAATAATAAAAAGTGCTTAGGATATGACTCCATGATTGAGTGCCCCGGGTGCAATTGCCAGCAGTATCAGAAACAAGAAATAAGAAAGTGTCAATGACATAGGCCAATTATTCATTAATTTAATAAGTAATGTCAGCTAATAAATATTGTACCTTCTTCAGAAGAAAATAGAGGAATTACGAGTAGCTAATGTTTATAATTGCATGAAAAGTTGTATATTTCAAAAGGTGTCTTATGAATTCCTAACAAAGCCTCTTACTTGCATAGAACCCCTCTACATTATGCCTGTGCCTATGGCAATCCAGCAGTGGTGGCTCTTCTAGTCAAGAGGAAATGCAACGTCGACCTGTGTGACAGTGATGGCAACACACCGTTGATGAAGGTAGATGTAGCCAGTGGTTTTGCAGGAAATGAAATTGATGAAATGCTTAGAAGAAAAATTGATTAATGCCATTTAGTTATAACTAATGAGTAAAACGTGAAATATTTTTCTTGGATTTCCCAAATTTACAATCTATTTCTTGATTAAAACCAACAGGCCCTACAGTACGAGGAAGAGGAATGTGCAATTCTTCTTCTAGAACATGGTGCCAATCCAAATGTTCACAACAACAAGGGTGAAACTCCTCTCCACTGTGCTATCTTTTATAGGAGCACATCAGTAGCAACAAAACTGCTTTCATTCAACGCAGACATTGAAGCCAGAAACACGGTATACATCAATCACCATTATTTCCAAAATATTTGAAATGTTTCTTTAAAATTAACAGTAATGTGTGTTAACAAATACTGATTATAAGCAGAATTTTCTCTATTAGAATATTAGCAAATGTTGGAAGTTCTCCTCGTATTCCTCCTCCTCCTCCTCCTCTTATAGCTCATGTGTATATTTAGTTTGCCTCCATGAATTAGAATCAAGAGACTCATGCAGAAATCTGAACTTTAAGCTTTTGTGAAGGAACCCAATGTGGTCCCCCTGTGTGGTGTGGTGTGCAGGGTTTGCCTCCCAGATGCTGGGCACACATGTTCTTCAGTTTTCTACTGGCAACTGCAGCATTCACTCAGATCACCTACTTTGCCTCTACTTTTATAATATGTTTTGATAAAGATTGCATGGAGGTTTCCTACTGATTTACAAAAATAAGGCTTACATAATATGAATCTCTTTGAAATGGGATCAAATTATGGAATTTAGAATTTGGCATTTAAATAGTTTTCTTTATACCATAAAAATCATGTTCTCATGGGAATTTTTGTAAGCCTGATTAGGTTACTCATTGCTATAAGTGGATAAATTATTGCTAGAAGTAGATAAGTCATGGATGTTATAAGCTGTCCTATGTACTACTCTTCAGCTTTGTTCCTTAAAAATGAAAATGATTTAGTCTTTCATGATGCTAAAAATAATCCGTGTAGATCAGCATAAAACTTGTTGATACACAAAATTTATGAATTACATTTTGCCTAAAATTATAAATAAGTTTTAAGTAGCAATTAAAGTGGAACCAGATTAAAAAGAATTTTGAAAAGTAGCTAAGCATTATGTTACCAGGATAATCATTACAAGTCAGAATATATTTTTAATATTATTTTTATTGGAGTTTATAGTGACGCATAGTAGTTGTGTTCATACCAACAAAATCATACATGCATGGAATTCCAGTTGAGTTCATGATCCCCTCTTTTCCCTCCTGTCCTCCTCCTTCTCCTCCATTCTCCTCCTGTTTCCTGGGCTTCCTTTCACCTGTCAATTTATTTATATTTGATTGCTTCTTTCTACTTACACATAAAAGCGTAGTTCCCTGTAGTATATTTATATATGCATATAACATGATTCTTAAAGAA
Organism: Spermophilus citellus; assembly: GCF_964194105.1. NCBI lineage: Eukaryota > Metazoa > Chordata > Mammalia > Rodentia > Sciuridae > Spermophilus > Spermophilus citellus. The sequence goes on along the minus strand of NC_138198.1, from coordinate 43,191,124 downwards.
TTCCTTCTTCATTGCCTTCTTCCCTTCCCTATTCCCACTCTGCCTCTCAATCTCCTTTTTTTACCCTAATGATCTTCCCTATGTCTTGATATTTGTTCTTACCTTCTCTTTTTCTTAACTTCCACATATGAAACATTTGACCTTTGAGTTTCTTAATAAGTTAAACTTATTTCACTTAGCATGATATTTTTTGTTTCCATCCATTTACCAGCATATGCCATAATTTATTCTTTATGGCTGAGTAAAACTCCATTGTATGTATGTGCAACACAATTCCGTAACTCTTTCACCTATTGACAGGCACCTGGGTTGATTTTGTAATTTAGCTATTGTAAATTGTGTTCCTATAAACACACATGTGGCTGTATTACTATACTAGGCAAACTTTATTTTAGTAATTTTGGGAAAATACTGAGGTGTGGGATAGCTGGTTCATGTTGTGGTTCCCTTCTTAGATTTGGGGGAATCTCCAAACTGTTTTCCAGAGTGGTTGTACTAGTCTTGCAGTCCCACCAGCAGTGTACAAGTGTGCCTTCCCCCAACACCCTTACCAGCCTGTATTACTGTTTGTGTTCTTGATCATTACCATCTTGGCTGGAGTACGATGAAGATGAAGTCTTAATGTAGTTTTGATTTGCATTGACCTAATTGCTAGAGATGTAGATGAGCTTTTCATATTTTTTAGACATTGTGGGTTTTTTTTGAGAAATTTATGTTCAGTTCTTTTGTCCATTTATTGACTGAGTTTGTTTTTTGGTGTTAAGTTTTTTTTTAATATTTAGTTTTTAGTTGTAGTTGAACACAATACCTATACTTTATTTATTTTTATGTGGTGCTGAGGACTGAAACCCAGTGCCTTCCCTGTGTTAGGCAAGTGCTCTACCACTGAGCCACAACTCCTCCAGCCCAGTGTTAAGCTTTTTTGAGTTGGTTATTTATGTTTATTAATCCCCTACTAGTGGATTAGCTGGCAAAAATTTTTCTCCAATTCTGTAGGAAGAATATATTTTTGTATTGAGCTTTCTATCATAAATAATAAATATCTTTTCTTATAATAAGAGAAGACATAGAGACCAGTTAAGAAAAAGCAATATAGTTTACTCAAAATCTATATATTTTAATTCAGAGCCCATTATCTTTGTGACCCTCTTGGAGCAGGAATGCCTGACATTGGTATCTGGGATTCAGATTCCATAAAGAGAAGATAATCAAGAGGACTTGTGTAACATGGAGGAAACTTCCATGTCACTGGAAAGCTCTCAGAACTCTATCCCTGCAATTTGAATTCTTCACATGGGAATTTTTGCTATGAAAAATCAGTGTCAAATAGGGGTTACGCAATGATAAAGCTGTTTCTGTAATACTGGACATGCAATGCACAGTTCTGTAAATTTTATGTAATAGTGAAACAAAGAATCTTTCTGATGAGTCTTGGTATTTCTGGAAAAGTAGACATTCTTCAGAATCTGGTCAGGATGAAGGGATGTGTCTGAATGAGCCTCTCTCTTCTTAATGTAGACAAGATGGACCAAAGCAGGCCTGTGTGGAGAGCTGTTCCTTGGTGCCTATGGTTGATATTCCATTGTAACTTGTGAAAGTGTCACAGGAAGGAGGGGCAGCCTCCATCTCATGGGAGCCCTGGAAGCAACTGTTAGGACACAGTGGTTGCCAAGGCAGTGACCTCATTCAGTTCCTGAAGGAAGTGACCTCACCTCACTTCCTTGGTGATGGAACTCTCTGAACTTGGGATCCAGGAAGCCAGGCACCCAGAGCCAGTCCCAGTCCCAGTCCCAGTGGGCTCACTTGTTTGGATTTACCAAGGACAGAGACAGTCTTTCTTGGTACCTACTGATGTGAGGATGGCCAAATGCCAGGAAAGCTCTGCAGAGGGGCCTTTCCTGAGAAAACAGGTAGTGGCTCACCGCTGGCTCCTGACAACTTCACAGAGTTGGCCAAGGAGGCCAGATGTGAGACAGGACAGGCCATTTCGGGGGAACATAGTATGGCCCACCAGTCAGACGGCACTCCGGGTAGTCACAGACCAACTTGGAAGAAGGAGGTGCCTTTGTGGGTGTGGGTGTGAGTTTGTGGTTTTGTCTCATGTTCTGAGAATAGGTAGGAAAGGCGGTTTGTTTGGTTTGGAGTGGACTGTTTCTCGTCAGTCTTTTGACGAGGCGAGTGTTTCTATGTTTGTGTATCCCACTGTGTCCCTGGTTGTAGACATTAGAAAAGAGAATGCATCAATGGATGTGTCCTGTCTAGTAGAAAGCTTCCCAGCATTCATCCTGCCCCATTTATGAATGGACTGCAGCTTGCCTTATGGATGGGCAACACCTACTATCTTCCTAAGTTCCTGTTTTCTTCCTGAATTCTGGCCACTCTCCAGAATAGGCTCATGGTTTTGTGTCCAAGATATGTACCACCTCCAAGCTCGGTGACATGGCCATGTACTGGAGAGCTGAAAGGAATGGTGAGCATCTCAGAAAACTCAGATATCAGTGTGACCAGTAAAGTCTCCCTGGAGAAACCCTGCTTTGGGCCTTTTGCTTACCTATTGTTCTGTTGCCCTGAATGTCAGGAAGGCCTTTGCCTCAGGGCACCCCTTTGTGAAGCCTGAAGAAAACAGTTTTCAAATGGAAATGAATGGGCATCACCTGTGGCTCTTTGCTTAATGGCTTTGCAAAGGGATGTGTCTGAATCAGCCTCTTGGCCCTGTGTGAGGCTGTGGCTTAGATTGTCAGCACCTGACGGATCCAAGAGAGATCCCATGTGTGCATCCAAAGCCAAATTGGCACAAAAGCAGTCATTGTGGATGAAGTCTCTCGCCTTCCTCTGTAAGGTTCCTGACCTCCATCAAGTGAGAATAGGGATCCTTCGGGTCAGACGAGTTCTTCAAAGCCCTGCAGAGGCTAGCCCATAGGTGCTTGGGTTTTCTCATGGCTCCAATTCACACAAAGAATCTATACCCGGCAGTCAGTAGGCCTCCAACTGGAGAAGCGGAGCCAGTATTAACGGCAGGCCTATTGGATCACTCCAGGTTCACAGGAAGGGTGTCCAGGCCACCCTGACATTAGGCAAATGAGGGGCAAGGGAGCTTATTGTGGACACTGTCTTGGGCTGTGCCCCTCATGGAAACCTCCAGCCAGAGGTTATGATGAGTGTCTCTATGGAAGAAGATGAGGGCCATGTGGCAGTGTTTTGGTTTGAATTGTGGTCATTGGTGTGGCGGTGGGAAGAGATGACTGGGTCCACCTTGGCTGGTGTGATTCCCCTTGGAGACTGAGTTCTGGAACTGACCTCAGAGAAGTATTGCCGTGAATTGTGTTGGGATTTGAGGAGGCCATGCATGAGAGTCGCCCTTGGAAACTGAGATCTAGGCCCAGGCTGGCTTTCCACAGAGCACTGGGAATCTCATGCCGGATATCACATGATTTTATTCTTAAAGACCTGGCAGCCATAGTTGAGAGTCCAAACACACATGGACCTCACATTTGTAGACCTCAATGGGCCTGGCTTCGTGTGACCTTTTGGCCACTCTTTGGGAAGCCTTGTTTGTGAGAGTTCTCCAGAGCTTTCGTTGAAATGAGCTTCCTCACCATTTAATGGTTCCTGAAGGAATGGAAACCCACAGTGCCTCCAACTTCATCCTTTCAAAATGGCTAGCTAGATAAATACCATGAGCTTTTTGAAATTCCCATGACCAGGTGGCACTGGAGAACCTTTGGATGTCCTGTTGCTGATCATGAGTGTACCAGACAGTGCCTTGATTGACTGGGTTTCATGAAAATGGTGTAAAACAGAGATGCCAGTAAGTTGGGGCCTGCTGAGTAGCGGGCCTAGAGCAGCGGTGTGCAGGTGTGTGATAAAACATCTGTGGTGGGGCCATGTGGATCTGCCACTGGCTTCCAAATGGCTTGTGACTGACATGGTGCAGTGAGCAGACCCTTCTATGTAAAGGCATCTTGTTATATGGAGAGGTTTCAGGGCAGTGTTCAGAATCAGGTTGCTATGGTCAAGGGGGGAAGCTCTGTGAGATAGAAGCATGGCAGGTGCCTTCTCCTAGGACCTTGACCCACCACACGTGACAGAACTCCCTCCAGCACGGTGTCCTAGTTGAACTCGTTGTATTTCCTGAAGCAAATTCCAAACTCCCAGTGCAGCAGCAAGAAACAGCACGAAAAGTGGAGGATGACCAAATGGCTTCACAGTCCACACAGGGAGACACTTAGACCCCAGTGGCCACAGTTTACCTGCAAAGAGAGAATTCAGCACTTCTGCCTCATGTTCATTGGAAAATCAGAAACCATGTCCTCCAGGTCACATAGATGCAGACCCAGCTTTGCTGGTCTCACTCCAAAGGAAGCTAAAGCTCCTGACAACCACATATATTTCAAGTGCCCAACCTCAGAGGCAGTTTCTCACAAAGTCTTTAGGCCAGCAGAGCTCCATGTTTGTGGAGTGTTTACCCTGTCTCCCTTACTTATGGAAACTCCTCTACCACCTCCAAGGTTGTGAACTCCTGAGCATTTTCCATTCCACATACGTATTCACAGCTTTTCTAACTCTTCTCCTCGAATTGCGTCTTCCTTGTTGCGAAGGTAATGTCAAGGCATTGTTCTGGATGAGAGTGGGAAGGTTTTTGTGTAGCACATATTTGCCTACACATTGGATTCATTTTCCTATTTTGCGTTCGAAATACTGAATCCCTGACACTAACCCATACCCTACTAGATTCTGACTACGAATACTAATATGATGGAGAAAAATAACCCAAACAGAATAGAAATACAGGCAGTTCAGAGCAGGCATGGTGTATAGTTGGACTTGCCTTTAGCATTACAAAGGGTAGGTGTTATAAATCTTGTCCAATTTAATAGAAGTAGTTCTCCATGTGCTTTGAAAGTTAACAAATGTGTGAATTCCTGTCTCCCTTTCTTTGTAGCCTCTTCAGCAACATGTATTTTTACATGCACGTATAGAATCCTACCTGCTATCCCACGTCCATTCTTGTGAGGTGCCTGACTTGGCAGATACAAATTGTGAGAAGATATCACTCCTCCTAAACGCTGTTGGAACTGAAAATTCAACCTACGGGTGAGCTTCCTACTTGAACTACATGATACATAAATCCATGTTCAGTAACACAAATATTTTTGGATCATTGGATGATATATATTTCATGATGAATTTCGATTGGCATATATATTTCTACTTTTTAATATCTGTGTGTGTGTTCTGTGTGTATGTGTGTGTATATATACACACACACACACACACACACACACACACAATATACACAAACTCTCCAGACTTTTCAAAATATGAAATATATGTGTCTTATTATACACTCCCTAAATTCATCCATGTTCCTATATGTGGATTTATAATCAACTTTTCACAAGATTATTCTCAGAAATATTCATCCACCTGAAATACATATTTGTTTCCTAGTGCTGAAAACTAACTTCAGAGAATGGTGCATAGAGATCCTAATATTTCTACAGGAACTGACGCAGTTTAACATCAATGCAAGTAGATTCCTACGGGACATGATGTGTATTTTGACGTTCATTTTTATTCAACACTATTACATTACTATTTCTTTAGTTGATGCACATCATAGGATATGAATTTCATCCTCAAGTTCACAATTTCTAGGCATTTGGTTCACTTTCAATCACTTCCTGCTTCAGAACACATGTATTCCTCCACGTTTCTTGACTGGTCTTTTCATGAGACTTCTTTCCAAACACATTCTTTTCCATATCCATAATCCCTTTTGAAGCCAAACTCACACCCCCTTCATGGTAAACCATAACCCTAATATCACCATTAGATGTATAACTGGTTGGAATGAATGGTTGTGTATCAATATTAGATTTCCTATATATTTTCAGATATCAATTCAATCCATTATTTAAATTGGAACCAGTTATAATATTTATTCACAGTAGGGTCTATTCATGCATTATCTCTATATTCATAGACCCAGGGTACACCTATTTGTACCCCCAAAGGCTAACTTTTATGTCTTCAACATATTACTCCCAGAAATGGTGGAAGAAATACTCATGTCACCTGATCTCCATATACATTTTATCACAGTGATATTCTGGAGACAAAATGCAAAGGTCACACTTATGATTGTACCAAAGCCTCATTGGAAAGTGAGCATGGATTACTCAAAACATCCTTGTCCAGGTTGCCTAATGCTCTCAAAGGTCAATCCTGTTGGTGACTACACATTTGTTTCTTCCTAAGATGATATATTCAACCTCAACCCTGTTGAAAATGTCTAATCCTCTCACTCACTTTAGACTTTGCCTGATTTCCTAATGTCTCTATTGATATCTGCTTTCCTACATATGTTCCCCAGTTCATCATTGTGACTGACTCTTCACGTGTGCTGACATTACATTCACTCTCTAACCGAAACCCTATTGCTAAAGAACTTTTGGTCCAAATTTTATACTCACTCTTCTTCCTAAACCTCCCAACTATCTTCCTAATCCTACCTACTATCCCTTTTTGACTGGATGTTCTCTTCTACATTCAATCATCCAAGGTACAAGGTCCTATGCCATTGTATATCGATTTATCTGAGACATCTGTGCAGAAAGTCATTCAAAGCTAAGTATCCCAATCAAGGGCCCAATGCCCTTCTGGCCTTCAAATCTTACTTGGATTTCTGTTTTCCTACATATATTTCACCTATATATTATTATAAATATCGCAGGTTCCCAATACCATTCATCATCCAGCAGAGTGATTCCTAACCCAAACCGAACAGGTTCTTAACCCTAACCCTACACTGTTCCCTCATTCTAACTTTACAGAAGAGCAGGGACAGAGTTGGTCTTACAATACAGGAATGTAGGGGATCTTCCACCTGCTGAGAACCTCAAAGGTCCATGCAGAAATGATCCCTGGAGAAGATGTAGGCCGCTGTGAAGGACCTGAGAGAGCAGAAGTCATCTTCCATGGCAAACAACCTGGTCCGGATGAAGGGATGTGTCTGAATGAGCCTCTCTCCTTAATGTAGACAAGATGGACCAACGCAGGCCTGTGTGGAGAGCTGTTCCTTGGTGCCTATGGTTGATATTCCATTGTAACTTGTGAAAGTGTCACAGGAAGGAGGGGCAGCCTCCATCTCATGGGAGCCCTGGAAGCAACTGTTAGGACACAGTGGTTGCCAAGGCAGTGACCTCATTCAGTTCCTGAAGGAAGTGACCTCACCTCACTTCCTTGGTGATGGAACTCTCTGAACTTGGGATCCAGGAAGCCGCACCCAGAGCCAGTCCCAGTCCCAGTCCCAGTGGGCTCACTTGTTTGGATTTACCAAGGACAGAGACAGTCTTTCTTGGTACCTACTGATGTGAGGATGGCCAAATGCCAGGAAAGCTCTGCAGAGGGGCCTTTCCTGAGAAAACAGGTAGTGGCTCACCGCTGGCTCCTGACAACTTCACAGAGTTGGCCAAGGAGGCCAGATGTGAGACAGGACAGGCCATTTCGGGGGAACATAGTATGGCCCACCAGTCAGACGGCACTCCGGGTAGTCACAGACCTTCTTGGAAGAAGGAGGTGCCTTTGTGGGTATGGGTGTGAGTTTGTGGTTTTGTCTCATGTTCTGAGAATAGGTAGGAAAGGCGGTTTGTTTGGTTTGGAGTGGACTGTTTCTAGTAAGTCTTTTGACGAGGCGAGTGTTTCTATGTTTGTGTATCCCACTGTGTCCCTGGTTGTAGACATTAGAAAAGAGAATGCATCAATGGATGTGTTCCTGTCTAGTAGAAAGCTTCCCAGCATTCATCCTGCCCCATTTATGAATGGACTGCAGCTTGCCTTATGGATGGGCAACACCTACTATCTTCCTAAGTTCCTGCTTTCTTCCTGAATTTTGGCCACTCTCCAGAATAGGCTCATGGTTTTGTGTCCAAGATATGTACCACCTCCAAGCTTGGTGACATGGCCATGTACTGGAGAGCTGAAAGGAATGGTGAGCATCTCAGAAAACTCAGATATCAGTGTGACCAGTAAAGTCTCCCTGGAGAAACCCTGCTTTGGGCCTTTTGCTTACCTATTGTTCTGTTGCCCTGAATGTCAGGAAGGCCTTTGCCTCAGGGCACCCCTTTGTGAAGCCTGAAGAAAACAGTTTTCAAATGGAAATGAATGGGCATCACCTGTGGCTCTTTGCTTAATGGCTTTGCAAAGGGATGTGTCTGAATCAGCCTCTTGGCCCTGTGTGAAGCTGTGGCTTAGATTGTCAGCACCTGATGGATCCAAGAGAGATCCCCTGTGTGCATCCAAAGCCAAATTGGCACAAAAGCAGTCATTGTGGATGAAGTCTCTCACCTTCCTCTGTAAGGTTCCTGACCTCCATCAAGTGAGAATAGGGATCCTTCGGATCAAACGAGTTCTTCAAAGCCCTGCAGAGGCTAGCCCATAGGTGCTTGGGTTTTCTCATGGCTCCAATTCACACAAAGAATCTATACCCGGCAGTCAGTAGGCCTCCAATTGGAGAAGCGGAGCCAGTATTAACGGCAGGCCTATTGGATCACTCCAGGTTCACAGGAAGGGTGTCCAGGCCACCCTGACATTAGGCAAATGAGGGGCAAGGGAGCTTATTGTGGACACTGTCTTGGGCTGTGCCCCTCATGGAAACCTCCAGCCAGAGGTTATGATGAGTGTCTCTATGGAAGAAGATGAGGGCCATGTGGCAGTGTTTTGGTTTGAATTGTGGTCATTGGTGTGGCGGTGGGAAGAGATGACTGGGTCCACCTGGGCTTGAACTCTGGTGTGATTCCCCTTGGAGACTGAGTTCTGGAACTGACCTCAGAGAAGTATTGCCGTGAATTGTGTTGGGATTTGAGGAGGCCATGCATGAGAGTCGCCCTTGGAAACTGAGATCTAGGCCCAGGCTGGCTTTCCACAGAGCACTGGGAATCTCAGGCCGGATATCACATGATTTTATTCTTAAAGACCTGGCAGCCATAGTTGAGAGTCCAAACACACATGGACCTCACATTTGTAGACCTCAATGGGCCTGGCTTCGTGTGACCTTTTGGCCACTCTTTGGGAAGCCTTGTTTGTGAGAGTTCTCCAGAGCTTTCGTTGAAATGAGCTTCCTCACCATTTAATGGTTCCTGAAGGAATGGAAACCCACAGTGCCTCCAACTTCATCCTTTAAAAATGGCTAGCTAGATAAATACCATGAGATTTTTGAAATTCCCATGACCAGGTGGCACTGGAGAACCTTTGGATGTCCTGTTGCTGATCATGAGTGTACCAGACAGTGCCTTGATTGACTGGGTTTCATGAAAATGGTGTAAAACAGAGATGCCAGTAAGTTGGGGCCTGCTGAGTAGCGGGCCTAGAGAAGCGGTGTGCAGGTGTGTGATGAAACATCTGTGGTGGGGCCATGTGGATCTGCCACTGGCTTCCAAATGGCTTGTGACTGGCATGGTGCAGTGAGCAGACCCTTCTATGTAAAGGCATCTTGTTATATGGAGAGGTTTCAGGGCAGTGTTCAGAATCAGGTTGCTATGGTCAATGGGGGAAGCTCTGTGAGATAGAAGCATTGCAGGTGCCTTCTCCTAGGACCTTGACCCACCACACGTGACAGAACTCCCTCCAGCACGGTGTCCTAGTTGAACTCGTTGTATTTCCTGAAGCAAATTCCAAACTCCCAGTGCAGCAGCAAGAAACACCACGAAAAGTGGAGGATGACCAAATGGCTTCACAGTCCACACAGGGAGACACTTAGACCCCAGTGGCCACAGTTTACCTGCAAAGAGAGAATTCAGCACTTCTGACTCATGTTCATTGGAAAATCAGAAACCATGTCCTCCAGGTCACATAGATGCAGACCCAGCTTTGCTGGTCTCACTCCAAAGGAAGCTAAAGCTCCTGACAACCACATATATTTCAAGTGCCCAACCTCAGAGGCAGTTTCTCACAAAGTCTTTAGGCCAGCAGAGCTCCATGTTTGTGGAGTGTTTACCCTGTCTCCCTTACTTATGGAAACTCCTCTACCACCTCCAAGGTTGTGAACTCCTGAGCATTTTTCATTCCACATACGTATTCACAGCTTTTCTAACTCTTCTCCTCGAATTGCGTCTTCCTTGTTGCGAAGGTAATGTCAAGGCATTGTTCTGGATGAGAGTGGGAAGGTTTTTGTGTAGCACATATTTGCCTACACATTGGATTCATTTTCCTATTTTGCGTTCGAAATACTGAATCCCTGACACTAACCCATACCCTACTAGATTCTGACTACGAATACTAATATGATGGAGAAAAATAACCCAAACAGAATAGAAATACAGGCAGTTCAGAGCAGGCATGGTGTATAGTTGGACTTGCCTTTAGCATTACAAAGGGTAGGTGTTATAAATCTTGTCCAATTTAATAGAAGTAGTTCTCCATGTGCTTTGAAAGTTAACAAATGTGTGAATTCCTGTCTCCCTTTCTTTGTAGCCTCTTCAGCAACATGTATTTTTACATGCACGTATAGAATCCTACCTGCTATCCCACGTCCATTCTTGTGAGGTGCCTGACTTGGCAGATACAAATTGTGAGAAGATATCACTCCTCCTAAACGCTGTTGGAACTGAAAATTCAACCTACGGGTGAGCTTCCTACTTGAACTACATGATACATAAATCCATGTTCAGTAACACAAATATTTTTGGATCATTGGATGATATATATTTCATGATGAATTTCGATTGGCATATATATTTCTACTTTTTAATATCTGTGTGTGTGTTCTGTGTGTATGTGTGTGTATATATACACACACACACACACACACACACACAATATACACAAACTCTCCAGACTTTTCAAAATATGAAATATATGTGTCTTATTATACACTCCCTAAATTCATCCATGTTCCTATATGTGGATTTATAATCAACTTTTCACAAGATTATTCTCAGAAATATTCATCCACCTGAAATACATATTTGTTTCCTAGTGCTGAAAACTAACTTCAGAGAATGGTGCATAGAGATCCTAATATTTCTACAGGAACTGACCCAGTTTAACATCAATGCAAGTAGATTCCTACGGGACATGATGTGTATTTTGACGTTCATTTTTATTCAACACTATTACATTACTATTTCTTTAGTTGATGCACATCATAGGATATGAATTTCATCCTCAAGTTCACAATTTCTAGGCATTTGGTTCACTTTCAATCACTTCCTGCTTCAGAACACATGTATTCCTCCACGTTTCTTGACTGGTCTTTTCATGAGACTTCTTTCCAAACACATTCTTTTCCATATCCATAATCCCTTTTGAAGCCAAACTCACACCCCCTTCATGGTAAACCATAACCCTAATATCACCATTAGATGTATAACTGGTTGGAATGAATGGTTGTGTATCAATATTAGATTTCCTATATATTTTCAGATATCAATTCAATCCATTATTTAAATTGGAACCAGTTATAATATTTATTCACAGTAGGGTCTATTCATGCATTATCTCTATATTCATAGACCCAGGGTACACCTATTTGTACCCCCAAAGGCTAACTTTTATGTCTTCAACATATTACTCCCAGAAATGGTGGAAGAAATACTCATGTCACCTGATCTCCATATACATTTTATCACAGTGATATTCTGGAGACAAAATGCAAAGGTCACACTTATGATTGTACCAAAGCCTCATTGGAAAGTGAGCATGGATTACTCAAAACATCCTTGTCCAGGTTGCCTAATGCTCTCAAATGTCAATCCTGTTGGTGACTACACATTTGTTTCTTCCTAAGATGATATATTCAACCTCAACCCTGTTGAAAATGTCTAATCCTCTCACTCACTTTAGACTTTGCCTGATTTCCTAATGTCTCTATTGATATCTGCTTTCCTACATATGTTCCCCAGTTCATCATTGTGACTGACTCTTCACGTGTGCTGACATTACATTCACTCTCTAACCGAAACCCTATTGCTAAAGAACTTTTGGTCCAAATTTTATACTCACTCTTCTTCCTAAACCTCCCAACTATCTTCCTAATCCTACCTACTATCCCTTTTTGACTGGATGTTCTCTTCTACATTCAATCATCCAAGGTACAAGGTCCTATGCCATTGTATATCGATTTATCTGAGACATCTGTGCAGAAAGTCATTCAAAGCTAAGTATCCCAATCAAGGGCCCAATGCCCTTCTGGCCTTCAAATCTTACTTGGATTTCTGTTTTCCTACATATATTTCACCTATATATTATTATAAATATCGCAGGTTCCCAATACCATTCATCATCCAGCAGAGTGATTCCTAACCCAAACCGAACAGGTTCTTAACCCTAACCCTACACTGTTCCCTCATTCTAACTTTACAGAAGAGCAGGGACAGAGTTGGTCTTACAATACAGGAATGTAGGGGATCTTCCACCTGCTGAGAACCTCAAAGGTCCATGCAGAAATGATCCCTGGAGAAGATGTAGGCCGCTGTGAAGGACCTGAGAGAGCAGAAGTCATCTTCCATGGCAAACAACCTGGTCCGGATGAAGGGATGTGTCTGAATGAGCCTCTCTCCTTAATGTAGACAAGATGGACCAACGCAGGCCTGTGTGGAGAGCTGTTCCTTGGTGCCTATGGTTGATATTCCATTGTAACTTGTGAAAGTGTCACAGGAAGGAGGGGCAGCCTCCATCTCATGGGAGCCCTGGAAGCAACTGTTAGGACACAGTGGTTGCCAAGGCAGTGACCTCATTCAGTTCCTGAAGGAAGTGACCTCACCTCACTTCCTTGGTGATGGAACTCTCTGAACTTGGGATCCAGGAAGCCGCACCCAGAGCCAGTCCCAGTCCCAGTCCCAGTGGGCTCACTTGTTTGGATTTACCAAGGACAGAGACAGTCTTTCTTGGTACCTACTGATGTGAGGATGGCCAAATGCCAGGAAAGCTCTGCAGAGGGGCCTTTCCTGAGAAAACAGGTAGTGGCTCACCGCTGGCTCCTGACAACTTCACAGAGTTGGCCAAGGAGGCCAGATGTGAGACAGGACAGGCCATTTCGGGGGAACATAGTATGGCCCACCAGTCAGACGGCACTCCGGGTAGTCACAGACCTTCTTGGAAGAAGGAGGTGCCTTTGTGGGTATGGGTGTGAGTTTGTGGTTTTGTCTCATGTTCTGAGAATAGGTAGGAAAGGCGGTTTGTTTGGTTTGGAGTGGACTGTTTCTAGTAAGTCTTTTGACGAGGCGAGTGTTTCTATGTTTGTGTATCCCACTGTGTCCCTGGTTGTAGACATTAGAAAAGAGAATGCATCAATGGATGTGTTCCTGTCTAGTAGAAAGCTTCCCAGCATTCATCCTGCCCCATTTATGAATGGACTGCAGCTTGCCTTATGGATGGGCAACACCTACTATCTTCCTAAGTTCCTGCTTTCTTCCTGAATTTTGGCCACTCTCCAGAATAGGCTCATGGTTTTGTGTCCAAGATATGTACCACCTCCAAGCTCGGTGACATGGCCATGTACTGGAGAGCTGAAAGGAATGGTGAGCATCTCAGAAAACTCAGATATCAGTGTGACCAGTAAAGTCTCCCTGGAGAAACCCTGCTTTGGGCCTTTTGCTTACCTATTGTTCTGTTGCCCTGAATGTCAGGAAGGCCTTTGCCTCAGGGCACCCCTTTGTGAAGCCTGAAGAAAACAGTTTTCAAATGGAAATGAATGGGCATCACCTGTGGCTCTTTGCTTAATGGCTTTGCAAAGGGATGTGTCTGAATCAGCCTCTTGGCCCTGTGTGAAGCTGTGGCTTAGATTGTCAGCACCTGATGGATCCAAGAGAGATCCCCTGTGTGCATCCAAAGCCAAATTGGCACAAAAGCAGTCATTGTGGATGAAGTCTCTCACCTTCCTCTGTAAGGTTCCTGACCTCCATCAAGTGAGAATAGGGATCCTTCGGATCAAACGAGTTCTTCAAAGCCCTGCAGAGGCTAGCCCATAGGTGCTTGGGTTTTCTCATGGCTCCAATTCACACAAAGAATCTATACCCGGCAGTCAGTAGGCCTCCAATTGGAGAAGCGGAGCCAGTATTAACGGCAGGCCTATTGGATCACTCCAGGTTCACAGGAAGGGTGTCCAGGCCACCCTGACATTAGGCAAATGAGGGGCAAGGGAGCTTATTGTGGACACTGTCTTGGGCTGTGCCCCTCATGGAAACCTCCAGCCAGAGGTTATGATGAGTGTCTCTATGGAAGAAGATGAGGGCCATGTGGCAGTGTTTTGGTTTGAATTGTGGTCATAGGTGTGGCGGTGGGAAGAGATGACTGGGTCCACCTGGGCTTGAACTCTGGTGTGATTCCCCTTGGAGACTGAGTTCTGGAACTGACCTCAGAGAAGTATTGCCGTGAATTGTGTTGGGATTTGAGGAGGCCATGCATGAGAGTCGCCCTTGGAAACTGAGATCTAGGCCCAGGCTGGCTTTCCACAGAGCACTGGGAATCTCAGGCCGGATATCACATGATTTTATTCTTAAAGACCTGGCAGCCATAGTTGAGAGTCCAAACACACATGGACCTCACATTTGTAGACCTCAATGGGCCTGGCTTCGTGTGACCTTTTGGCCACTCTTTGGGAAGCCTTGTTTGTGAGAGTTCTCCAGAGCTTTCGTTGAAATGAGCTTCCTCACCATTTAATGGTTCCTGAAGGAATGGAAACCCACAGTGCCTCCAACTTCATCCTTTAAAAATGGCTAGCTAGATAAATACCATGAGATTTTTGAAATTCCCATGACCAGGTGGCACTGGAGAACCTTTGGATGTCCTGTTGCTGATCATGAGTGTACCAGACAGTGCCTTGATTGACTGGGTTTCATGAAAATGGTGTAAAACAGAGATGCCAGTAAGTTGGGGCCTGCTGAGTAGCGGGCCTAGAGAAGCGGTGTGCAGGTGTGTGATGAAACATTTGTGGTGGGGCCATGTGGATCTGCCACTGGCTTCCAAATGGCTTGTGACTGGCATGGTGCAGTGAGCAGACCCTTCTATGTAAAGGCATCTTGTTATATGGAGAGGTTTCAGGGCAGTGTTCAGAATCAGGTTGCTATGGTCAATGGGGGAAGCTCTGTGAGATAGAAGCATTGCAGGTGCCTTCTCCTAGGACCTTGACCCACCACACGTGACAGAACTCCCTCCAGCACGGTGTCCTAGTTGAACTCGTTGTATTTCCTGAAGCAAATTCCAAACTCCCAGTGCAGCAGCAAGAAACACCACGAAAAGTGGAGGATGACCAAATGGCTTCACAGTCCACACAGGGAGACACTTAGACCCCAGTGGCCACAGTTTACCTGCAAAGAGAGAATTCAGCACTTCTGACTCATGTTCATTGGAAAATCAGAAACCATGTCCTCCAGGTCACATAGATGCAGACCCAGCTTTGCTGGTCTCACTCCAAAGGAAGCTAAAGCTCCTGACAACCACATATATTTCAAGTGCCCAACCTCAGAGGCAGTTTCTCACAAAGTCTTTAGGCCAGCAGAGCTCCATGTTTGTGGAGTGTTTACCCTGTCTCCCTTACTTATGGAAACTCCTCTACCACCTCCAAGGTTGTGAACTCCTGAGCATTTTTCATTCCACATACGTATTCACAGCTTTTCTAACTCTTCTCCTCGAATTGCGTCTTCCTTGTTGCGAAGGTAATGTCAAGGCATTGTTCTGGATGAGAGTGGGAAGGTTTTTGTGTAGCACATATTTGCCTACACATTGGATTCATTTTCCTATTTTGCGTTCGAAATACTGAATCCCTGACACTAACCCATACCCTACTAGATTCTGACTACGAATACTAATATGATGGAGAAAAATAACCCAAACAGAATAGAAATACAGGCAGTTCAGAGCAGGCATGGTGTATAGTTGGACTTGCCTTTAGCATTACAAAGGGTAGGTGTTATAAATCTTGTCCAATTTAATAGAAGTAGTTCTCCATGTGCTTTGAAAGTTAACAAATGTGTGAATTCCTGTCTCCCTTTCTTTGTAGCCTCTTCAGCAACATGTATTTTTACATGCACGTATAGAATCCTACCTGCTATCCCACGTCCATTCTTGTGAGGTGCCTGACTTGGCAGATACAAATTGTGAGAAGATATCACTCCTCCTAAACGCTGTTGGAACTGAAAATTCAACCTACGGGTGAGCTTCCTACTTGAACTACATGATACATAAATCCATGTTCAGTAACACAAATATTTTTGGATCATTGGATGATATATATTTCATGATGAATTTCGATTGGCATATATATTTCTACTTTTTAATATCTGTGTGTGTGTTCTGTGTGTATGTGTGTGTATATATACACACACACACACACACACACACACACACACAATATACACAAACTCTCCAGACTTTTCAAAATATGAAATATATGTGTCTTATTATACACTCCCTAAATTCATCCATGTTCCTATATGTGGATTTATAATCAACTTTTCACAAGATTATTCTCAGAAATATTCATCCACCTGAAATACATATTTGTTTCCTAGTGCTGAAAACTAACTTCAGAGAATGGTGCATAGAGATCCTAATATTTCTACAGGAACTGACCCAGTTTAACATCAATGCAAGTAGATTCCTACGGGACATGATGTGTATTTTGACGTTCATTTTTATTCAACACTATTACATTACTATTTCTTTAGTTGATGCACATCATAGGATATGAATTTCATCCTCAAGTTCACAATTTCTAGGCATTTGGTTCACTTTCAATCACTTCCTGCTTCAGAACACATGTATTCCTCCACGTTTCTTGACTGGTCTTTTCATGAGACTTCTTTCCAAACACATTCTTTTCCATATCCATAATCCCTTTTGAAGCCAAACTCACACCCCCTTCATGGTAAACCATAACCCTAATATCACCATTAGATGTATAACTGGTTGGAATGAATGGTTGTGTATCAATATTAGATTTCCTATATATTTTCAGATATCAATTCAATCCATTATTTAAATTGGAACCAGTTATAATATTTATTCACAGTAGGGTCTATTCATGCATTATCTCTATATTCATAGACCCAGGGTACACCTATTTGTACCCCCAAAGGCTAACTTTTATGTCTTCAACATATTACTCCCAGAAATGGTGGAAGAAATACTCATGTCACCTGATCTCCATATACATTTTATCACAGTGATATTCTGGAGACAAAATGCAAAGGTCACACTTATGATTGTACCAAAGCCTCATTGGAAAGTGAGCATGGATTACTCAAAACATCCTTGTCCAGGTTGCCTAATGCTCTCAAAGGTCAATCCTGTTGGTGACTACACATTTGTTTCTTCCTAAGATGATATATTCAACCTCAACCCTGTTGAAAATGTCTAATCCTCTCACTCACTTTAGACTTTGCCTGATTTCCTAATGTCTCTATTGATATCTGCTTTCCTACATATGTTCCCCAGTTCATCATTGTGACTGACTCTTCACGTGTGCTGACATTACATTCACTCTCTAACCGAAACCCTATTGCTAAAGAACTTTTGGTCCAAATTTTATACTCACTCTTCTTCCTAAACCTCCCAACTATCTTCCTAATCCTACCTACTATCCCTTTTTGACTGGATGTTCTCTTCTACATTCAATCATCCAAGGTACAAGGTCCTATGCCATTGTATATCGATTTATCTGAGACATCTGTGCAGAAAGTCATTCAAAGCTAAGTATCCCAATCAAGGGCCCAATGCCCTTCTGGCCTTCAAATCTTACTTGGATTTCTGTTTTCCTACATATATTTCACCTATATATTATTATAAATATCGCAGGTTCCCAATACCATTCATCATCCAGCAGAGTGATTCCTAACCCAAACCGAACAGGTTCTTAACCCTAACCCTACACTGTTCCCTCATTCTAACTTTACAGAAGAGCAGGGACAGAGTTGGTCTTACAATACAGGAATGTAGGGGATCTTCCACCTGCTGAGAACCTCAAAGGTCCATGCAGAAATGATCCCTGGAGAAGATGTAGGCCGCTGTGAAGGACCTGAGAGAGCAGAAGTCATCTTCCATGGCAAACAACCTGGTCCGGATGAAGGGATGTGTCTGAATGAGCCTCTCTCCTTAATGTAGACAAGATGGACCAACGCAGGCCTGTGTGGAGAGCTGTTCCTTGGTGCCTATGGTTGATATTCCATTGTAACTTGTGAAAGTGTCACAGGAAGGAGGGGCAGCCTCCATCTCATGGGAGCCCTGGAAGCAACTGTTAGGACACAGTGGTTGCCAAGGCAGTGACCTCATTCAGTTCCTGAAGGAAGTGACCTCACCTCACTTCCTTGGTGATGGAACTCTCTGAACTTGGGATCCAGGAAGCCGCACCCAGAGCCAGTCCCAGTCCCAGTCCCAGTGGGCTCACTTGTTTGGATTTACCAAGGACAGAGACAGTCTTTCTTGGTACCTACTGATGTGAGGATGGCCAAATGCCAGGAAAGCTCTGCAGAGGGGCCTTTCCTGAGAAAACAGGTAGTGGCTCACCGCTGGCTCCTGACAACTTCACAGAGTTGGCCAAGGAGGCCAGATGTGAGACAGGACAGGCCATTTCGGGGGAACATAGTATGGCCCACCAGTCAGACGGCACTCCGGGTAGTCACAGACCTTCTTGGAAGAAGGAGGTGCCTTTGTGGGTATGGGTGTGAGTTTGTGGTTTTGTCTCATGTTCTGAGAATAGGTAGGAAAGGCGGTTTGTTTGGTTTGGAGTGGACTGTTTCTAGTAAGTCTTTTGACGAGGCGAGTGTTTCTATGTTTGTGTATCCCACTGTGTCCCTGGTTGTAGACATTAGAAAAGAGAATGCATCAATGGATGTGTTCCTGTCTAGTAGAAAGCTTCCCAGCATTCATCCTGCCCCATTTATGAATGGACTGCAGCTTGCCTTATGGATGGGCAACACCTACTATCTTCCTAAGTTCCTGCTTTCTTCCTGAATTTTGGCCACTCTCCAGAATAGGCTCATGGTTTTGTGTCCAAGATATGTACCACCTCCAAGCTCGGTGACATGGCCATGTACTGGAGAGCTGAAAGGAATGGTGAGCATCTCAGAAAACTCAGATATCAGTGTGACCAGTAAAGTCTCCCTGGAGAAACCCTGCTTTGGGCCTTTTGCTTACCTATTGTTCTGTTGCCCTGAATGTCAGGAAGGCCTTTGCCTCAGGGCACCCCTTTGTGAAGCCTGAAGAAAACAGTTTTCAAATGGAAATGAATGGGCATCACCTGTGGCTCTTTGCTTAATGGCTTTGCAAAGGGATGTGTCTGAATCAGCCTCTTGGCCCTGTGTGAAGCTGTGGCTTAGATTGTCAGCACCTGATGGATCCAAGAGAGATCCCCTGTGTGCATCCAAAGCCAAATTGGCACAAAAGCAGTCATTGTGGATGAAGTCTCTCACCTTCCTCTGTAAGGTTCCTGACCTCCATCAAGTGAGAATAGGGATCCTTCGGATCAAACGAGTTCTTCAAAGCCCTGCAGAGGCTAGCCCATAGGTGCTTGGGTTTTCTCATGGCTCCAATTCACACAAAGAATCTATACCCGGCAGTCAGTAGGCCTCCAATTGGAGAAGCGGAGCCAGTATTAACGGCAGGCCTATTGGATCACTCCAGGTTCACAGGAAGGGTGTCCAGGCCACCCTGACATTAGGCAAATGAGGGGCAAGGGAGCTTATTGTGGACACTGTCTTGGGCTGTGCCCCTCATGGAAACCTCCAGCCAGAGGTTATGATGAGTGTCTCTATGGAAGAAGATGAGGGCCATGTGGCAGTGTTTTGGTTTGAATTGTGGTCATAGGTGTGGCGGTGGGAAGAGATGACTGGGTCCACCTGGGCTTGAACTCTGGTGTGATTCCCCTTGGAGACTGAGTTCTGGAACTGACCTCAGAGAAGTATTGCCGTGAATTGTGTTGGGATTTGAGGAGGCCATGCATGAGAGTCGCCCTTGGAAACTGAGATCTAGGCCCAGGCTGGCTTTCCACAGAGCACTGGGAATCTCAGGCCGGATATCACATGATTTTATTCTTAAAGACCTGGCAGCCATAGTTGAGAGTCCAAACACACATGGACCTCACATTTGTAGACCTCAATGGGCCTGGCTTCGTGTGACCTTTTGGCCACTCTTTGGGAAGCCTTGTTTGTGAGAGTTCTCCAGAGCTTTCGTTGAAATGAGCTTCCTCACCATTTAATGGTTCCTGAAGGAATGGAAACCCACAGTGCCTCCAACTTCATCCTTTAAAAATGGCTAGCTAGATAAATACCATGAGCTTTTTGAAATTCCCATGACCAGGTGGCACTGGAGAACCTTTGGATGTCCTGTTGCTGATCATGAGTGTACCAGACAGTGCCTTGATTGACTGGGTTTCATGAAAATGGTGTAAAACAGAGATGCCAGTAAGTTGGGGCCTGCTGAGTAGCGGGCCTAGAGCAGCGGTGTGCAGGTGTGTGATAAAACATCTGTGGTGGGGCCATGTGGATCTGCCACTGGCTTCCAAATGGCTTGTGACTGACATGGTGCAGTGAGCAGACCCTTCTATGTAAAGGCATCTTGTTATATGGAGAGGTTTCAGGGCAGTGTTCAGAATCAGGTTGCTATGGTCAAGGGGGGAAGCTCTGTGAGATAGAAGCATGGCAGGTGCCTTCTCCTAGGACCTTGACCCACCACATGTGACAGAACTCCCTCCAGCACGGTGTCCTAGTTGAACTCCTTGTATTTCCTGAAGCAAATTCCAAACTCCCAGTGCAGCAGCAAGACACACCACGAAAAGTGGAGGATGACCAAATGGCTTCACAGTCCACACAGGGAGACACTTAGACCCCAGTGGCCACAGTTTACCTGCAAAGAGAGAATTCAGCACTTCTGCCTCATGTTCATTGGAAAATCAGAAACCATGTCCTCCAGGTCACATAGATGCAGACCCAGCTTTGCTGGTCTCACTCCAAAGGAAGCTAAAGCTCCTGACAACCACATATATTTCAAGTGCCCAACCTCAGAGGCAGTTTCTCACAAAGTCTTTAGGCCAGCAGAGCTCCATGTTTGTGGAGTGTTTACCCTGTCTCCCTTACTTATGGAAACTCCTCTACCACCTCCAAGGTTGTGAACTCCTGAGCATTTTCCATTCCACATACGTATTCACAGCTTTTCTAACTCTTCTCCTCGAATTGCGTCTTCCTTGTTGCGAAGGTAATGTCAAGGCATTGTTCTGGATGAGAGTGGGAAGGTTTTTGTGTAGCACATATTTGCCTACACATTGGATTCATTTTCCTATTTTGCGTTCGAAATACTGAATCCCTGACACTAACCCATACCCTACTAGATTCTGACTACGAATACTAATATGATGGAGAAAAATAACCCAAACAGAATAGAAATACAGGCAGTTCAGAGCAGGCATGGTGTATAGTTGGACTTGCCTTTAGCATTACAAAGGGTAGGTGTTATAAATCTTGTCCAATTTAATAGAAGTAGTTCTCCATGTGCTTTGAAAGTTAACAAATGTGTGAATTCCTGTCTCCCTTTCTTTGTAGCCTCTTCAGCAACATGTATTTTTACATGCACGTATAGAATCCTACCTGCTATCCCACGTCCATTCTTGTGAGGTGCCTGACTTGGCAGATACAAATTGTGAGAAGATATCACTCCTCCTAAACGCTGTTGGAACTGAAAATTCAACCTACGGGTGAGCTTCCTACTTGAACTACATGATACATAAATCCATGTTCAGTAACACAAATATTTTTGGATCATTGGATGATATATATTTCATGATGAATTTCGATTGGCATATATATTTCTACTTTTTAATATCTGTGTGTGTGTTCTGTGTGTATGTGTGTGTATATACACACACACACACACACACACACACACAATATACACAATCTCTCCAGACTTTTCAAAATATGAAATATATGTGTCTTATTATACACTCCCTAAATTCATCCATGTTCCTATATGTGGATTTATAATCAACTTTTCACAAGATTATTCTCAGAAATATTCATCCACCTGAAATACATATTTGTTTCCTAGTGCTGAAAACTAACTTCAGAGAATGGTGCATAGAGATCCTAATATTTCTACAGGAACTGACCCAGTTTAACATCAATGCAAGTAGATTCCTACGGGACATGATGTGTATTTTGACGTTCATTTTTATTCAACACTATTACATTACTATTTCTTTAGTTGATGCACATCATAGGATATGAATTTCATCCTCAAGTTCACAATTTCTAGGCATTTGGTTCACTTTCAATCACTTCCTGCTTCAGAACACATGTATTCCTCCACGTTTCTTGACTGGTCTTTTCATGAGACTTCTTTCCAAACACATTCTTTTCCATATCCATAATCCCTTTTGAAGCCAAACTCACACCCCCTTCATGGTAAACCATAACCCTAATATCACCATTAGATGTATAACTGGTTGGAATGAATGGTTGTGTATCAATATTAGATTTCCTATATATTTTCAGATATCAATTCAATCCATTATTTAAATTGGAACCAGTTATAATATTTATTCACAGTAGGGTCTATTCATGCATTATCTCTATATTCATAGACCCAGGGTACACCTATTTGTACCCCCAAAGGCTAACTTTTATGTCTTCAACATATTACTCCCAGAAATGGTGGAAGAAATACTCATGTCACCTGATCTCCATATACATTTTATCACAGTGATATTCTGGACACAAAATGCAAAGGTCACACTTATGATTGTACCAAAGCCTCATTGGAAAGTGAGCATGGATTACTCAAAACATCCTTGTCCAGGTTGCCTAATGCTCTCAAATGTCAATCCTGTTGGTGACTACACATTTGTTTCTTCCTAAGATGATATATTCAACCTCAACCCTGTTGAAAATGTCTAATCCTCTCACTCACTTTAGACTTTGCCTGATTTCCTAATGTCTCTATTGATATCTGCTTTCCTACATATGTTCCCCAGTTCATCATTGTGACTGACTCTTCACGTGTGCTGACATTACATTCACTCTCTAACCGAAACCCTATTGCTAAAGAACTTTTGGTCCAAATTTTATACTCACTCTTCTTCCTAAACCTCCCAACTATCTTCCTAATCCTACCTACTATCCCTTTTTGACTGGATGTTCTCTTCTACATTCAATCATCCAAGGTACAAGGTCCTATGCCATTGTATATCGATTTATCTGAGACATCTGTGCAGAAAGTCATTCAAAGCTAAGTATCCCAATCAAGGGCCCAATGCCCTTCTGGCCTTCAAATCTTACTTGGATTTCTGTTTTCCTACATATATTTCACCTATATATTATTATAAATATCGCAGGTTCCCAATACCATTCATCATCCAGCAGAGTGATTCCTAACCCAAACCGAACAGGTTCTTAACCCTAACCCTACACTGTTCCCTCATTCTAACTTTACAGAAGAGCAGGGACAGAGTTGGTCTTACAATACAGGAATGTAGGGGATCTTCCACCTGCTGAGAACCTCAAAGGTCCATGCAGAAATGATCCCTGGAGAAGATGTAGGCCGCTGTGAAGGACCTGAGAGAGCAGAAGTCATCTTCCATGGCAAACAACCTGGTCCGGATGAAGGGATGTGTCTGAATGAGCCTCTCTCCTTAATGTAGACAAGATGGACCAACGCAGGCCTGTGTGGAGAGCTGTTCCTTGGTGCCTATGGTTGATATTCCATTGTAACTTGTGAAAGTGTCACAGGAAGGAGGGGCAGCCTCCATCTCATGGGAGCCCTGGAAGCAACTGTTAGGACACAGTGGTTGCCAAGGCAGTGACCTCATTCAGTTCCTGAAGGAAGTGACCTCACCTCACTTCCTTGGTGATGGAACTCTCTGAACTTGGGATCCAGGAAGCCGCACCCAGAGCCAGTCCCAGTCCCAGTCCCAGTGGGCTCACTTGTTTGGATTTACCAAGGACAGAGACAGTCTTTCTTGGTACCTACTGATGTGAGGATGGCCAAATGCCAGGAAAGCTCTGCAGAGGGGCCTTTCCTGAGAAAACAGGTAGTGGCTCACCGCTGGCTCCTGACAACTTCACAGAGTTGGCCAAGGAGGCCAGATGTGAGACAGGACAGGCCATTTCGGGGGAACATAGTATGGCCCACCAGTCAGACGGCACTCCGGGTAGTCACAGACCAACTTGGAAGAAGGAGGTGCCTTTGTGGGTATGGGTGTGAGTTTGTGGTTTTGTCTCATGTTCTGAGAATAGGTAGGAAAGGCGGTTTGTTTGGTTTGGAGTGGACTGTTTCTAGTAAGTCTTTTGACGAGGCGAGTGTTTCTATGTTTGTGTATCCCACTGTGTCCCTGGTTGTAGACATTAGAAAAGAGAATGCATCAATGGATGTGTTCCTGTCTAGTAGAAAGCTTCCCAGCATTCATCCTGCCCCATTTATGAATGGACTGCAGCTTGCCTTATGGATGGGCAACACCTACTATCTTCCTAAGTTCCTGCTTTCTTCCTGAATTTTGGCCACTCTCCAGAATAGGCTCATGGTTTTGTGTCCAAGATATGTACCACCTCCAAGCTCGGTGACATGGCCATGTACTGGAGAGCTGAAAGGAATGGTGAGCATCTCAGAAAACTCAGATATCAGTGTGACCAGTAAAGTCTCCCTGGAGAAACCCTGCTTTGGGCCTTTTGCTTACCTATTGTTCTGTTGCCCTGAATGTCAGGAAGGCCTTTGCCTCAGGGCACCCCTTTGTGAAGCCTGAAGAAAACAGTTTTCAAATGGAAATGAATGGGCATCACCTGTGGCTCTTTGCTTAATGGCTTTGCAAAGGGATGTGTCTGAATCAGCCTCTTGGCCCTGTGTGAAGCTGTGGCTTAGATTGTCAGCACCTGATGGATCCAAGAGAGATCCCCTGTGTGCATCCAAAGCCAAATTGGCACAAAAGCAGTCATTGTGGATGAAGTCTCTCACCTTCCTCTGTAAGGTTCCTGACCTCCATCAAGTGAGAATAGGGATCCTTCGGGTCAAACGAGTTCTTCAAAGCCCTGCAGAGGCTAGCCCATAGGTGCTTGGGTTTTCTCATGGCTCCAATTCACACAAAGAATCTATACCCGGCAGTCAGTAGGCCTCCAATTGGAGAAGCGGAGCCAGTATTAACGGCAGGCCTATTGGATCACTCCAGGTTCACAGGAAGGGTGTCCAGGCCACCCTGACATTAGGCAAATGAGGGGCAAGGGAGCTTATTGTGGACACTGTCTTGGGCTGTGCCCCTCATGGAAACCTCCAGCCAGAGGTTATGATGAGTGTCTCTATGGAAGAAGATGAGGGCCATGTGGCAGTGTTTTGGTTTGAATTGTGGTCATAGGTGTGGCGGTGGGAAGAGATGACTGGGTCCACCTGGGCTTGAACTCTGGTGTGATTCCCCTTGGAGACTGAGTTCTGGAACTGACCTCAGAGAAGTATTGCCGTGAATTGTGTTGGGATTTGAGGAGGCCATGCATGAGAGTCGCCCTTGGAAACTGAGATCTAGGCCCAGGCTGGCTTTCCACAGAGCACTGGGAATCTCAGGCCGGATATCACATGATTTTATTCTTAAAGACCTGGCAGCCATAGTTGAGAGTCCAAACACACATGGACCTCACATTTGTAGACCTCAATGGGCCTGGCTTCGTGTGACCTTTTGGCCACTCTTTGGGAAGCCTTGTTTGTGAGAGTTCTCCAGAGCTTTCGTTGAAATGAGCTTCCTCACCATTTAATGGTTCCTGAAGGAATGGAAACCCACAGTGCCTCCAACTTCATCCTTTAAAAATGGCTAGCTAGATAAATACCATGAGATTTTTGAAATTCCCATGACCAGGTGGCACTGGAGAACCTTTGGATGTCCTGTTGCTGATCATGAGTGTACCAGACAGTGCCTTGATTGACTGGGTTTCATGAAAATGGTGTAAAACAGAGATGCCAGTAAGTTGGGGCCTGCTGAGTAGCGGGCCTAGAGAAGCGGTGTGCAGGTGTGTGATGAAACATCTGTGGTGGGGCCATGTGGATCTGCCACTGGCTTCCAAATGGCTTGTGACTGGCATGGTGCAGTGAGCAGACCCTTCTATGTAAAGGCATCTTGTTATATGGAGAGGTTTCAGGGCAGTGTTCAGAATCAGGTTGCTATGGTCAATGGGGGAAGCTCTGTGAGATAGAAGCATTGCAGGTGCCTTCTCCTAGGACCTTGACCCACCACACGTGACAGAACTCCCTCCAGCACGGTGTCCTAGTTGAACTCGTTGTATTTCCTGAAGCAAATTCCAAACTCCCAGTGCAGCAGCAAGAAACACCACGAAAAGTGGAGGATGACCAAATGGCTTCACAGTCCACACAGGGAGACACTTAGACCCCAGTGGCCACAGTTTACCTGCAAAGAGAGAATTCAGCACTTCTGACTCATGTTCATTGGAAAATCAGAAACCATGTCCTCCAGGTCACATAGATGCAGACCCAGCTTTGCTGGTCTCACTCCAAAGGAAGCTAAAGCTCCTGACAACCACATATATTTCAAGTGCCCAACCTCAGAGGCAGTTTCTCACAAAGTCTTTAGGCCAGCAGAGCTCCATGTTTGTGGAGTGTTTACCCTGTCTCCCTTACTTATGGAAACTCCTCTACCACCTCCAAGGTTGTGAACTCCTGAGCATTTTCCATTCCACATACGTATTCACAGCTTTTCTAACTCTTCTCCTCGAATTGCGTCTTCCTTGTTGCGAAGGTAATGTCAAGGCATTGTTCTGGATGAGAGTGGGAAGGTTTTTGTGTAGCACATATTTGCCTACACATTGGATTCATTTTCCTATTTTGCGTTCGAAATACTGAATCCCTGACACTAACCCATACCCTACTAGATTCTGACTACGAATACTAATATGATGGAGAAAAATAACCCAAACAGAATAGAAATACAGGCAGTTCAGAGCAGGCATGGTGTATAGTTGGACTTGCCTTTAGCATTACAAAGGGTAGGTGTTATAAATCTTGTCCAATTTAATAGAAGTAGTTCTCCATGTGCTTTGAAAGTTAACAAATGTGTGAATTCCTGTCTCCCTTTCTTTGTAGCCTCTTCAGCAACATGTATTTTTACATGCACGTATAGAATCCTACCTGCTATCCCACGTCCATTCTTGTGAGGTGCCTGACTTGGCAGATACAAATTGTGAGAAGATATCACTCCTCCTAAACGCTGTTGGAACTGAAAATTCAACCTACGGGTGAGCTTCCTACTTGAACTACATGATACATAAATCCATGTTCAGTAACACAAATATTTTTGGATCATTGGATGATATATATTTCATGATGAATTTCGATTGGCATATATATTTCTACTTTTTAATATCTGTGTGTGTGTTCTGTGTGTATGTGTGTGTATATATACACACACACACACACACACACACACACACACAATATACACAAACTCTCCAGACTTTTCAAAATATGAAATATATGTGTCTTATTATACACTCCCTAAATTCATCCATGTTCCTATATGTGGATTTATAATCAACTTTTCACAAGATTATTCTCAGAAATATTCATCCACCTGAAATACATATTTGTTTCCTAGTGCTGAAAACTAACTTCAGAGAATGGTGCATAGAGATCCTAATATTTCTACAGGAACTGACCCAGTTTAACATCAATGCAAGTAGATTCCTACGGGACATGATGTGTATTTTGACGTTCATTTTTATTCAACACTATTACATTACTATTTCTTTAGTTGATGCACATCATAGGATATGAATTTCATCCTCAAGTTCACAATTTCTAGGCATTTGGTTCACTTTCAATCACTTCCTGCTTCAGAACACATGTATTCCTCCACGTTTCTTGACTGGTCTTTTCATGAGACTTCTTTCCAAACACATTCTTTTCCATATCCATAATCCCTTTTGAAGCCAAACTCACACCCCCTTCATGGTAAACCATAACCCTAATATCACCATTAGATGTATAACTGGTTGGAATGAATGGTTGTGTATCAATATTAGATTTCCTATATATTTTCAGATATCAATTCAATCCATTATTTAAATTGGAACCAGTTATAATATTTATTCACAGTAGGGTCTATTCATGCATTATCTCTATATTCATAGACCCAGGGTACACCTATTTGTACCCCCAAAGGCTAACTTTTATGTCTTCAACATATTACTCCCAGAAATGGTGGAAGAAATACTCATGTCACCTGATCTCCATATACATTTTATCACAGTGATATTCTGGAGACAAAATGCAAAGGTCACACTTATGATTGTACCAAAGCCTCATTGGAAAGTGAGCATGGATTACTCAAAACATCCTTGTCCAGGTTGCCTAATGCTCTCAAATGTCAATCCTGTTGGTGACTACACATTTGTTTCTTCCTAAGATGATATATTCAACCTCAACCCTGTTGAAAATGTCTAATCCTCTCACTCACTTTAGACTTTGCCTGATTTCCTAATGTCTCTATTGATATCTGATTTCCTACATATGTTCCCCAGTTCATCATTGTGACTGACTCTTCACGTGTGCTGACATTACATTCACTCTCTAACCGAAACCCTATTGCTAAAGAACTTTTGGTCCAAATTTTATACTCACTCTTCTTCCTAAACCTCCCAACTATCTTCCTAATCCTACCTACTATCCCTTTTTGACTGGATGTTCTCTTCTACATTCAATCATCCAAGGTACAAGGTCCTATGCCATTGTATATCGATTTATCTGAGACATCTGTGCAGAAAGTCATTCAAAGCTAAGTATCCCAATCAAGGGCCCAATGCCCTTCTGGCCTTCAAATCTTACTTGGATTTCTGTTTTCCTACATATATTTCACCTATATATTATTATAAATATCGCAGGTTCCCAATACCATTCATCATCCAGCAGAGTGATTCCTAACCCAAACCGAACAGGTTCTTAACCCTAACCCTACACTGTTCCCTCATTCTAACTTTACAGAAGAGCAGGGACAGAGTTGGTCTTACAATACAGGAATGTAGGGGATCTTCCACCTGCTGAGAACCTCAAAGGTCCATGCAGAAATGATCCCTGGAGAAGATGTAGGCCGCTGTGAAGGACCTGAGAGAGCAGAAGTCATCTTCCATGGCAAACAACCTGGTCCGGATGAAGGGATGTGTCTGAATGAGCCTCTCTCCTTAATGTAGACAAGATGGACCAACGCAGGCCTGTGTGGAGAGCTGTTCCTTGGTGCCTATGGTTGATATTCCATTGTAACTTGTGAAAGTGTCACAGGAAGGAGGGGCAGCCTCCATCTCATGGGAGCCCTGGAAGCAACTGTTAGGACACAGTGGTTGCCAAGGCAGTGACCTCATTCAGTTCCTGAAGGAAGTGACCTCACCTCACTTCCTTGGTGATGGAACTCTCTGAACTTGGGATCCAGGAAGCCGCACCCAGAGCCAGTCCCAGTCCCAGTCCCAGTGGGCTCACTTGTTTGGATTTACCAAGGACAGAGACAGTCTTTCTTGGTACCTACTGATGTGAGGATGGCCAAATGCCAGGAAAGCTCTGCAGAGGGGCCTTTCCTGAGAAAACAGGTAGTGGCTCACCGCTGGCTCCTGACAACTTCACAGAGTTGGCCAAGGAGGCCAGATGTGAGACAGGACAGGCCATTTCGGGGGAACATAGTATGGCCCACCAGTCAGACGGCACTCCGGGTAGTCACAGACCTTCTTGGAAGAAGGAGGTGCCTTTGTGGGTATGGGTGTGAGTTTGTGGTTTTGTCTCATGTTCTGAGAATAGGTAGGAAAGGCGGTTTGTTTGGTTTGGAGTGGACTGTTTCTAGTAAGTCTTTTGACGAGGCGAGTGTTTCTATGTTTGTGTATCCCACTGTGTCCCTGGTTGTAGACATTAGAAAAGAGAATGCATCAATGGATGTGTTCCTGTCTAGTAGAAAGCTTCCCAGCATTCATCCTGCCCCATTTATGAATGGACTGCAGCTTGCCTTATGGATGGGCAACACCTACTATCTTCCTAAGTTCCTGCTTTCTTCCTGAATTTTGGCCACTCTCCAGAATAGGCTCATGGTTTTGTGTCCAAGATATGTACCACCTCCAAGCTCGGTGACATGGCCATGTACTGGAGAGCTGAAAGGAATGGTGAGCATCTCAGAAAACTCAGATATCAGTGTGACCAGTAAAGTCTCCCTGGAGAAACCCTGCTTTGGGCCTTTTGCTTACCTATTGTTCTGTTGCCCTGAATGTCAGGAAGGCCTTTGCCTCAGGGCACCCCTTTGTGAAGCCTGAAGAAAACAGTTTTCAAATGGAAATGAATGGGCATCACCTGTGGCTCTTTGCTTAATGGCTTTGCAAAGGGATGTGTCTGAATCAGCCTCTTGGCCCTGTGTGAAGCTGTGGCTTAGATTGTCAGCACCTGATGGATCCAAGAGAGATCCCCTGTGTGCATCCAAAGCCAAATTGGCACAAAAGCAGTCATTGTGGATGAAGTCTCTCACCTTCCTCTGTAAGGTTCCTGACCTCCATCAAGTGAGAATAGGGATCCTTCGGATCAAACGAGTTCTTCAAAGCCCTGCAGAGGCTAGCCCATAGGTGCTTGGGTTTTCTCATGGCTCCAATTCACACAAAGAATCTATACCCGGCAGTCAGTAGGCCTCCAATTGGAGAAGCGGAGCCAGTATTAACGGCAGGCCTATTGGATCACTCCAGGTTCACAGGAAGGGTGTCCAGGCCACCCTGACATTAGGCAAATGAGGGGCAAGGGAGCTTATTGTGGACACTGTCTTGGGCTGTGCCCCTCATGGAAACCTCCAGCCAGAGGTTATGATGAGTGTCTCTATGGAAGAAGATGAGGGCCATGTGGCAGTGTTTTGGTTTGAATTGTGGTCATAGGTGTGGCGGTGGGAAGAGATGACTGGGTCCACCTGGGCTTGAACTCTGGTGTGATTCCCCTTGGAGACTGAGTTCTGGAACTGACCTCAGAGAAGTATTGCCGTGAATTGTGTTGGGATTTGAGGAGGCCATGCATGAGAGTCGCCCTTGGAAACTGAGATCTAGGCCCAGGCTGGCTTTCCACAGAGCACTGGGAATCTCAGGCCGGATATCACATGATTTTATTCTTAAAGACCTGGCAGCCATAGTTGAGAGTCCAAACACACATGGACCTCACATTTGTAGACCTCAATGGGCCTGGCTTCGTGTGACCTTTTGGCCACTCTTTGGGAAGCCTTGTTTGTGAGAGTTCTCCAGAGCTTTCGTTGAAATGAGCTTCCTCACCATTTAATGGTTCCTGAAGGAATGGAAACCCACAGTGCCTCCAACTTCATCCTTTAAAAATGGCTAGCTAGATAAATACCATGAGATTTTTGAAATTCCCATGACCAGGTGGCACTGGAGAACCTTTGGATGTCCTGTTGCTGATCATGAGTGTACCAGACAGTGCCTTGATTGACTGGGTTTCATGAAAATGGTGTAAAACAGAGATGCCAGTAAGTTGGGGCCTGCTGAGTAGCGGGCCTAGAGAAGCGGTGTGCAGGTGTGTGATGAAACATCTGTGGTGGGGCCATGTGGATCTGCCACTGGCTTCCAAATGGCTTGTGACTGACATGGTGCAGTGAGCAGACCCTTCTATGTAAAGGCATCTTGTTATATGGAGAGGTTTCAGGGCAGTGTTCAGAATCAGGTTGCTATGGTCAATGGGGGAAGCTCTGTGAGATAGAAGCATTGCAGGTGCCTTCTCCTAGGACCTTGACCCACCACACGTGACAGAACTCCCTCCAGC
This sequence comes from Spermophilus citellus, assembly GCF_964194105.1. Classification (NCBI taxonomy): domain Eukaryota; kingdom Metazoa; phylum Chordata; class Mammalia; order Rodentia; family Sciuridae; genus Spermophilus; species Spermophilus citellus. The sequence goes on along the minus strand of NC_138198.1, from coordinate 43,159,372 downwards.
ACGGTGTCCTAGTTGAACTCGTTGTATTTCCTGAAGCAAATTCCAAACTCCCAGTGCAGCAGCAAGAAACACCACGAAAAGTGGAGGATGACCAAATGGCTTCACAGTCCACACAGGGAGACACTTAGACCCCAGTGGCCACAGTTTACCTGCAAAGAGAGAATTCAGCACTTCTGACTCATGTTCATTGGAAAATCAGAAACCATGTCCTCCAGGTCACATAGATGCAGACCCAGCTTTGCTGGTCTCACTCCAAAGGAAGCTAAAGCTCCTGACAACCACATATATTTCAAGTGCCCAACCTCAGAGGCAGTTTCTCACAAAGTCTTTAGGCCAGCAGAGCTCCATGTTTGTGGAGTGTTTACCCTGTCTCCCTTACTTATGGAAACTCCTCTACCACCTCCAAGGTTGTGAACTCCTGAGCATTTTCCATTCCACATACGTATTCACAGCTTTTCTAACTCTTCTCCTCGAATTGCGTCTTCCTTGTTGCGAAGGTAATGTCAAGGCATTGTTCTGGATGAGAGTGGGAAGGTTTTTGTGTAGCACATATTTGCCTACACATTGGATTCATTTTCCTATTTTGCGTTCGAAATACTGAATCCCTGACACTAACCCATACCCTACTAGATTCTGACTACGAATACTAATATGATGGAGAAAAATAACCCAAACAGAATAGAAATACAGGCAGTTCAGAGCAGGCATGGTGTATAGTTGGACTTGCCTTTAGCATTACAAAGGGTAGGTGTTATAAATCTTGTCCAATTTAATAGAAGTAGTTCTCCATGTGCTTTGAAAGTTAACAAATGTGTGAATTCCTGTCTCCCTTTCTTTGTAGCCTCTTCAGCAACATGTATTTTTACATGCACGTATAGAATCCTACCTGCTATCCCACGTCCATTCTTGTGAGGTGCCTGACTTGGCAGATACAAATTGTGAGAAGATATCACTCCTCCTAAACGCTGTTGGAACTGAAAATTCAACCTACGGGTGAGCTTCCTACTTGAACTACATGATACATAAATCCATGTTCAGTAACACAAATATTTTTGGATCATTGGATGATATATATTTCATGATGAATTTCGATTGGCATATATATTTCTACTTTTTAATATCTGTGTGTGTGTTCTGTGTGTATGTGTGTGTATATACACACACACACACACACACACACACACAATATACACAAACTCTCCAGACTTTTCAAAATATGAAATATATGTGTCTTATTATACACTCCCTAAATTCATCCATGTTCCTATATGTGGATTTATAATCAACTTTTCACAAGATTATTCTCAGAAATATTCATCCACCTGAAATACATATTTGTTTCCTAGTGCTGAAAACTAACTTCAGAGAATGGTGCATAGAGATCCTAATATTTCTACAGGAACTGACCCAGTTTAACATCAATGCAAGTAGATTCCTACGGGACATGATGTGTATTTTGACGTTCATTTTTATTCAACACTATTACATTACTATTTCTTTAGTTGATGCACATCATAGGATATGAATTTCATCCTCAAGTTCACAATTTCTAGGCATTTGGTTCACTTTCAATCACTTCCTGCTTCAGAACACATGTATTCCTCCACGTTTCTTGACTGGTCTTTTCATGAGACTTCTTTCCAAACACATTCTTTTCCATATCCATAATCCCTTTTGAAGCCAAACTCATACCCCCTTCATGGTAAACCATAACCCTAATATCACCATTAGATGTATAACTGGTTGGAATGAATGGTTGTGTATCAATATTAGATTTCCTATATATTTTCAGATATCAATTCAATCCATTATTTAAATTGGAACCAGTTATAATATTTATTCACAGTAGGGTCTATTCATGCATTATCTCTATATTCATAGACCCAGGGTACACCTATTTGTACCCCCAAAGGCTAACTTTTATGTCTTCAACATATTACTCCCAGAAATGGTGGAAGAAATACTCATGTCACCTGATCTCCATATACATTTTATCACAGTGATATTCTGGACACAAAATGCAAAGGTCACACTTATGATTGTACCAAAGCCTCATTGGAAAGTGAGCATGGATTACTCAAAACATCCTTGTCCAGGTTGCCTAATGCTCTCAAATGTCAATCATGGTGGTGACTACACATTTGTTTCTTCCTAAGATGATATATTCAACCTCAACCCTGTTGAAAATGTCTAATCCTCTCACTCACTTTAGACTTTGCCTGATTTCCTAATGTCTCTATTGATATCTGATTTCCTACATATGTTCCCCAGTTCATCATTGTGACTGACTCTTCACGTGTGCTGACATTACATTCACTCTCTAACCGAAACCCTATTGCTAAAGAACTTTTGGTCCAAATTTTATACTCACTCTTCTTCCTAAACCTCCCAACTATCTTCCTAATCCTACCTACTATCCCTTTTTGACTGGATGTTCTCTTCTACATTCAATCATCCAAGGTACAAGGTCCTATGCCATCGTATATCGATTTATCTGAGACATCTGTGCAGAAAGTCATTCAAAGCTAAGTATCCCAATCAAGGGCCCAATGCCCTTCTGCCTTCAAATCTTACTTGGATTTCTGTTTTCCTACATATATTTCACCTATATATTATTATAAATATCGCAGGTTCCCAATACCATTCATCATCCAGCAGAGTGATTCCTAACCCAAACCGAACAGGTTCTCAACCCTAACCCTACACTGTTCCCTCATTCTAACTTTACAGAAGAGCAGGGACAGAGTTGGTCTTACAATACAGGAATGTAGGGGATCTTCCACCTGCTGAGAACCTCAAAGGTCCATGCAGAAATGATCCCTGGAGAAGATGTAGGCCGCTGTGAAGGACCTGAGAGAGCAGAAGTCATCTTCCATGGCAAACAACCTGGTCCGGATGAAGGGATGTGTCTGAATGAGCCTCTCTCCTTAATGTAGACAAGATGGACCAACGCAGGCCTGTGTGGAGAGCTGTTCCTTGGTGCCTATGGTTGATATTCCATTGTAACTTGTGAAAGTGTCACAGGAAGGAGGGGCAGCCTCCATCTCATGGGAGCCCTGGAAGCAACTGTTAGGACACAGTGGTTGCCAAGGCAGTGACCTCATTCAGTTCCTGAAGGAAGTGACCTCACCTCACTTCCTTGGTGATGGAACTCTCTGAACTTGGGATCCAGGAAGCCGCACCCAGAGCCAGTCCCAGTCCCAGTCCCAGTGGGCTCACTTGTTTGGATTTACCAAGGACAGAGACAGTCTTTCTTGGTACCTACTGATGTGAGGATGGCCAAATGCCAGGAAAGCTCTGCAGAGGGGCCTTTCCTGAGAAAACAGGTAGTGGCTCACCGCTGGCTCCTGACAACTTCACAGAGTTGGCCAAGGAGGCCAGATGTGAGACAGGACAGGCCATTTCGGGGGAACATAGTATGGCCCACCAGTCAGACGGCACTCCGGGTAGTCACAGACCAACTTGGAAGAAGGAGGTGCCTTTGTGGGTATGGGTGTGAGTTTGTGGTTTTGTCTCATGTTCTGAGAATAGGTAGGAAAGGCGGTTTGTTTGGTTTGGAGTGGACTGTTTCTAGTAAGTCTTTTGACGAGGCGAGTGTTTCTATGTTTGTGTATCCCACTGTGTCCCTGGTTGTAGACATTAGAAAAGAGAATGCATCAATGGATGTGTCCTGTCTAGTAGAAAGCTTCCCAGCATTCATCCTGCCCCATTTATGAATGGACTGCAGCTTGCCTTATGGATGGGCAACACCTACTATCTTCCTAAGTTCCTGCTTTCTTCCTGAATTCTGGCCACTCTCCAGAATAGGCTCATGGTTTTGTGTCCAAGATATGTACCACCTCCAAGCTCGGTGACATGGCCATGTACTGGAGAGCTGAAAGGAATGGTGAGCATCTCAGAAAACTCAGATATCAGTGTGACCAGTAAAGTCTCCCTGGAGAAACCCTGCTTTGGGCCTTTTGCTTACCTATTGTTCTGTTGCCCTGAATGTCAGGAAGGCCTTTGCCTCAGGGCACCCCTTTGTGAAGCCTGAAGAAAACAGTTTTCAAATGGAAATGAATGGGCATCACCTGTGGCTCTTTGCTTAATGGCTTTGCAAAGGGATGTGTCTGAATCAGCCTCTTGGCCCTGTGTGAAGCTGTGGCTTAGATTGTCAGCACCTGACGGATCCAAGAGAGATCCCATGTGTGCATCCAAAGCCAAATTGGCACAAAAGCAGTCATTGTGGATGAAGTCTCTCACCTTCCTCTGTAAGGTTCCTGACCTCCATCAAGTGAGAATAGGTTTCCTTCGGATCAAACGAGTTCTTCAAAGCCCTGCAGAGGCTAGCCCATAGGTGCTTGGGTTTTCTCATGGCTCCAATTCACACAAAGAATCTATACCCGGCAGTCAGTAGGCCTCCAATTGGAGAAGCGGAGCCAGTATTAACGGCAGGCCTATTGGATCACTCCAGGTTCACAGGAAGGGTGTCCAGGCCACCCTGACATTAGGCAAATGAGGGGCAAGGGAGCTTATTGTGGACACTGTCTTGGGCTGTGCCCCTCATGGAAACCTCCAGCCAGAGGTTATGATGAGTGTCTCTATGGAAGAAGATGAGGGCCATGTGGCAGTGTTTTGGTTTGAATTGTGGTCATTGGTGTGGCGGTGGGAAGAGATGACTGGGTCCACCTGGGCTTGAACTCTGGTGTGATTCCCCTTGGAGACTGAGTTCTGGAACTGACCTCAGAGAAGTATTGCCGTGAATTGTGTTGGGATTTGAGGAGGCCATGCATGAGAGTCGCCCTTGGAAACTGAGATCTAGGCCCAGGCTGGCTTTCCACAGAGCACTGGGAATCTCAGGCCGGATATCACATGATTTTATTCTTAAAGACCTGGCAGCCATAGTTGAGAGTCCAAACACACATGGACCTCACATTTGTAGACCTCAATGGGCCTGGCTTCGTGTGACCTTTTGGCCACTCTTTGGGAAGCCTTGTTTGTGAGAGTTCTCCAGAGCTTTCGTTGAAATGAGCTTCCTCACCATTTAATGGTTCCTGAAGGAATGGAAACCCACAGTGCCTCCAACTTCATCCTTTAAAAATGGCTAGCTAGATAAATACCATGAGATTTTTGAAATTCCCATGACCAGGTGGCACTGGAGAACCTTTGGATGTCCTGTTGCTGATCATGAGTGTACCAGACAGTACCTTGATTGACTGGGTTTCATGAAAATGGTGTAAAACAGAGATGCCAGTAAGTTGGGGCCTGCTGAGTAGCAAGCCTAGAGCAGCGGTGTGCAGGTGTGTGATAAAACATCTGTGGTGGGGCCATGTGGATCTGCCACTGGCTTCCAAATGGCTTGTGACTGACATGGTGCAGTGAGCAGACCCTTCTATGTAAAGGCATCTTGTTATATGGAGAGGTTTCAGGGCAGTGTTCAGAATCAGGTTGCTATGGTCAAGGGGGGAAGCTCTGTGAGATAGAAGCATGGCAGGTGCCTTCTCCTAGGACCTTGACCCACCACACGTGACAGAACTCCCTCCAGCACGGTGTCCTAGTTGAACTCGTTGTATTTCCTGAAGCAAATTCCAAACTCCCAGTGCAGCAGCAAGAAACAGCACGAAAAGTGGAGGATGACCAAATGGCTTCACAGTACACACAGGGAGACACTTAGACCCCAGTGGCCACAGTTTACCTGCAAAGAGAGAATTCAGCACTTCTGCCTCATGTTCATTGGAAAATCAGAAACCATGTCCTCCAGGTCACATAGATGCAGACCCAGCTTTGCTGGTCTCACTCCAAAGGAAGCTAAAGCTCCTGACAACCACATATATTTCAAGTGCCCAACCTCAGAGGCAGTTTCTCACAAAGTCTTTAGGCCAGCAGAGCTCCATGTTTGTGGAGTGTTTACCCTGTCTCCCTTACTTATGGAAACTCCTCTACCACCTCCAAGGTTGTGAACTCCTGAGCATTTTTCATTCCACATACGTATTCACAGCTTTTCTAACTCTTCTCCTCGAATTGCGTCTTCCTTGTTGTGAAGGTAATGTCAAGGCATTGTTCTGGATGAGAGTGGGAAGGTTTTTGTGTAGCACATATTTGCCTACACATTGGATTCATTTTCCTATTTTGCGTTCGAAATACTGAATCCCTGACACTAACCCATACCCTACTAGATTCTGACTACGAGTACTAATATGATGGAGAAAAATAACCCAAACAGAATAGAAATACAGGCAGTTCAGAGCAGGCATGATGTATAGTTGGACTTGCCTTTAGCATTACAAAGGGTAGGTGTTATAAATCTTGTCCAATTTAATAGAAGTAGTTCTCCATGTGCTTTGAAAGTTAACAAATGTGTGAATTCCTGTCTCCCTTTCTTTGTAGCCTCTTCAGCAACATGTATTTTTACATGCACGTATAGAATCCTACCTGCTATCCCACGTCCATTCTTGTGAGGTGCCTGACTTGGCAGATGCAAATTGTGAGAAGATATCACTCCTCCTAAATGCTGTTGGAACTGAAAATTCAACCTACGGGTGAGCTTCCTACTTGAACTACATGATACATAAATCCATGTTCAGTAACACAAATATTTTTGGATCATTGGATGATATATATTTCATGATGAATTTCGATTGGCATATATATTTCTACTTTTTAATATCTGTGTGTGTGTTCTGTGTGTATGTGTGTGTATATATACACACACACACACACACACACACAATATACACAAACTCTCCAGATTTTTCACAATATGAAATATATGTGTCTTATTATACACTCCCTAAATTCATCCATGTTCCTATATGTGGATTTATAATCAACTTTTCACAAGATTATTCTCAGAAATATTCATCCACCTGAAATACATCTCTGTTTCCTAGTGCTGAAAACTAACTTCAGAGAATGGTGCATAGAGATCCTAATATTTCTACAGGAACTGACCCAGTTTAACATCAATGCAAGTAGATTCCTATGGGACATGATGTGTATTTTGACGTTCATTTTTATTCAACACTGGTACATTACTATTTCTTTAGTTGATGCACATCATAGGATATGAATTTCGTCCTCAAGTTCACAAATTTCTAGGCATTTGGTTCACTTTCAATCACTTCCTGCTTCAGAACACATGTATTCCTCCACGTTTCTTGACTGGTCTTTTCATGAGACTTCTTTCCAAACACATTCTTTTCCATATCCATAATCCCTTTGGAAGCCAAACTCACACCCCCTTCATGGTAAACCATAACCCTAATATCACCATTAGATGTATAACTGGTTGGAATGAATGGTTGTGTATCAATATTAGATTTCCTATATATTTTCAGATATCAATTCAATCCATTATTTAAATTGGAACCAGTTATAATATTTATTCACAGTAGGGTCTATTCATGCATTATCTCTATATTCATAGACCCAGGGTACACCTATTTGTACCCCCAAAGGCTAACTTTTATGTCTTCAACATATTACTCCCAGAAATGGTGGAAGAAATACTCATGTCACCTGATCTCCATATACATTTTATCACAGTGATATTCTGGACACAAAATGCAAAGGTCACACTTATGATTGTACCAAAGCCTCATTGGAAAGTGAGCATGGATTACTCAAAACATCCTTGTCCAGGTTGCCTAATGCTCTCAAATGTCAATCCTGTTGGTGACTACACATTTGTTTCTTCCTAAGATGATATATTCAACCTCAACCCTGTTGAAAATGTCTAATCCTCTCACTCACTTTAGACTTTGCCTGATTTCCTAATGTCTCTATTGATATCTGCTTTCCTACATATGTTCCCCAGTTCATCATTGTGACTGACTCTTCACGTGTGCTGACATTACATTCACTCTCTAACCGAAACCCTATTGCTAAAGAACTTTTGGTCCAAATTTTATACTCACTCTTCTTCCTAAACCTCCCAACTATCTTCCTAATCCTACCTACTATCCCTTTTTGACTGGATGTTCTCTTCTACATTCAATCATCCAAGGTACAAGGTCCTATGCCATTGTATATCGATTTATCTGAGACATCTGTGCAGAAAGTCATTCAAAGCTAAGTATCCCAATCAAGGGCCCAATGCCCTTCTGGCCTTCAAATCTTACTTGGATTTCTGTTTTCCTACATATATTTCACCTATATATTATTATAAATATCGCAGGTTCCCAATACCATTCATCATCCAGCAGAGTGATTCCTAACGCAAACCGAACAGGTTCTTAACCCTAAGCATACACTGTTCCCTCAATCTAACTTTCCAGAAGAGCAGGGACAGAGTTGGTCTTACAATACAGGAATGTAGGGGATCTTCCACCTGCTGAGAACCTCAAAGGTCCATGCAGAAATGATCCCTGGAGAAGATGTAGGCCGCTGTGAAGGACCTGAGAGAGCAGAAGTCATCTTCCATGGCAAACAACCTGGTCAGGATGAAGGGATGTGTCTGAATGAGCCTCTCTCTACTTAATGTAGACAAGATGGACCAAAGCAGGCCTGGGTGGAGAGCTGTTCCTTGGTGCCTATGGTTGATATTCCATTGTAACTTGTGAAAGTGTCACAGGAAGGAGGGGCAGCCTCCATCTCATGGGAGCCCTGAAAGTAACTGTTAGGACACAGTGGTTGCCAAGGCAGTGACCTCATTCAGTTCCTGAAGGAAGTGACCTCACCTCACTTCCTTGGTGATGGAACTCTCTGAACTTGGGATCCAGGAAGCCAGGCACCCAGAGCCAGTCCCAGTCCCAGTCCCAGTGGGCTCACTTGTTTGGATTTACCAAGGACAGAGACAGTCTTTCTTGGTACCTACTGATGTGAGGATGGCCAAATGCCAGGAAAGCTCTGCAGAGGGGCCTTTCCTGAGAAAACAGGTAGTGGCTCACCGCTGGCTCCTGACAACTTCACAGAGTTGGCCAAGGAGGCCAGATGTGAGACAGGACAGGCCATTTCGGGGGAACATAGTATGGCCCACCAGTCAGATGGCACTCCGGGTAGTCACAGACCAACTTGGAAGAAGGAGGTGCCTTTGTGGGTATGGGTGTGAGTTTGTGGTTTTGTCTCATGTTCTGAGAATAGGTAGGAAAGGCGGTTTGTTTGGTTTGGAGTGGACTGTTTCTAGTAAGTCTTTTGACGAGGCGAGTGTTTCTATGTTTGTGTATCCCACTGTTTCCCTGTTTGTAGACATTAGAAAAGAGAATGCATCAATGGATGTGTCCTGTCTAGTAGAAAGCTTCCCAGCATTTATCCTGCCCCATTTATGAATGGACTCCAGCTTGCCTTATGGATGGGCAACACCTACTATCTTCCTAAGTTCCTGTTTTCTTCCTGAATTCTGGCCACTCTCCAGAATAGGCTCATAGTTTTGTGTCCAAGATATGTACCACCTCCAAACTCAGTGACATGGCCATGTACTGGAGAGCTGAAAGGAATGTGAGCATCTCAGAAAACTCAGATATCAGTGTGACCAGTAAAGTCTCCCTGGAGAAACCCTGCTTTGGGCCTTTTGCTTACCTATTGTTCTGTTGCCCTGAATGTCAGGAAGGCCTTTGCCTCAGGGCACCCCTTTGTGAAGCCTGAAGAAAACAGTTTTCAAATGGAAATGAATGGGCATCACCTGTGGCTCTTTGCTTAATGGCTTTGCAAAGGGATGTGTCTGAATCAGCCTCTTGGCCCTGTGTGAGGCTGTGGCTTAGATCGTCAGCACCTGACGGATCCAAGAGAGATCCCATGTGTGCATCCAAAGCCAAATTGGCACAAAAGCAGTCATTGTGGATGAAGTCTCTCGCCTTCCTCTGTAAGGTTCCTGACCTCCATCAAGTGAGAATAGGGATCCTTCGGGTCAAACGAGTTCTTCAAAGCCCTGCAGAGGCTAGCCCATAGGTGCTTGGGTTTTCTCATGGCTCCAATTCACACAAAGAATCTATACCCGGCAGTCAGTAGGCCTCCAATTGGAGAAGCAGAGCCAGTATTAACGGCAGGCCTATTGGATCACTCCAGGTTCACAGGAAGGGTGTCCAGGCCACCCTGACATTAGGCAAATGAGGGGCAAGGGAGCTTATTGTGGACACTGTCTTTGGCTGTGCCCTTCATGGAAACCTCCTGCCAGAGGTTATGATGAGTGTGTATATGGAAGAAGATGAGGGCCATGTGGCAGTGTTTTGGTTTGAATTGTGGTCATTGGTGTGGCGGTGGGAAGAGATGACTGGGTCCACCTGGGCTTGAACTCTGGTGTGATTCCCCTTGGAGACTGAGTTCTGGAACTGACCTCAGAGAAGTATTGCCGTGAATTGTGTTGGGATTTGAGGAGGCCATGCATGAGAGTCACCCTTGGAAACTGAGATCTAGGCCCAGGCTGGCTTTCCACAGAGCACTGGGAATCTCAGGCCGGATATCAAATGATTTTATTCTTAAAGACCTGGCAGCCATAGTTGAGAGTCAAAACACACCTGGACCTCACATTTGTAGACCTCAATGGGCCTGGCTTCGTGTGACCTTTTGGCCACTCTTTGGGAAGCCTTGTTTGTGAGAGTTCTCCAGAGCTTTCGTTGAAATGAGCTTCCTCACCATTTAATGGTTCCTGAAGGAATGGAAACCCACAGTGCCTCCAACTTCATCCTTTAAAAATGGCTAGCTAGATAAATACCATGAGATTTTTGAAATTCCCATGACCAGGTGGCACTGGAGAACCTTTGGATGTCCTGTTGCTGATCATGAGTGTACCAGACAGTGCCTTGATTGACTGGGTTTCATGAAAATGGTGTAAAACAGAGATGCCAGTAAGTTGGGGCCTAATGAGTAGTGGGCCTAGAGCAGCGGTGTGCAGGTGTGTGATAAAACATCTGTGGTGGGGCCATGTGGATCTGCCACTGGCTTCCAAATGGCTTGTGACTGACATGGTGCAGTGAGCAGACCCTTCTATGTAAAGGCATCTTGTTATATGGAGAGGTTTCAGGGCAGTGTTCAGAATCAGGTTGCTATGGTCAAGGGGGGAAGCTCTGTGAGATAGAAGCATGGCAGGTGCCTTCTCCTAGGACCTTGACCCACCACACGTGACAGAACTCCCTCCAGCATGGTGTCCTAGTTGAACTCATTGTATTTCCTGAAGCAAATTCCAAAATCCCAGTGCAGCAGCAAGAAACACCACGAAAAGTGGAGGATGACCAAATGGCTTCACAGTCCACACAGGGAGACACTTAGACCCCAGTGGCCACAGTTTACCTGCAAAGAGAGAATTCAGCACTTCTGCCTCATGTTCATTGGAAAATCAGAAACCATGTCCTCCAGGTCACATAGATGCAGACCCAGCTTTGCTGGTCTCACTCCAAAGGAAGCTAAAGCTCCTGACAACCACATATATTTCAAGTGCCCAACCTCAGAGGCAGTTTCTCACAAAGTCTTTAGGCCAGCAGAGCTCCATGTTTGTGGAGTGTTTACCCTGTCTCCCTTACTTATGGAAACTCCTCTACCACCTCCAAGGTTGTGAACTCCTGAGCATTTTCCATTCCACATACGTATTCACAGCTTTTCTAACTCTTCTCCTCGAATTGCGTCTTCCTTGTTGCGAAGGTAATGTCAAGGCATTGTTCTGGATGAGAGTGGGAAGGTTTTTGTGTAGCACATATTTGCCTACACATTGGATTCATTTTCCTATTTTGCGTTCGAAATACTGAATCCCTGACACTAACCCATACCCTACTAGATTCTGACTACGAATACTAATATGATGGAGAAAAATAACCCAAACAGAATAGAAATACAGGCAGTTCAGAGCAGGCATGGTGTATAGTTGGACTTGCCTTTAGCATTACAAAGGGTAGGTGTTATAAATCTTGTCCAATTTAATAGAAGTAGTTCTCCATGTGCTTTGAAAGTTAACAAATGTGTGAATTCCTGTCACCCTTTCTTTGTAGCCTCTTCAGCAACATGTATTTTTACATGCACGTATAGAATCCTACCTGCTATCCCACGTCCATTCTTGTGAGGTGCCTGACTTGGCAGATACAAATTGTGAGAAGATATCACTCCTCCTAAACGCTGTTGGAACTGAAAATTCAACCTACGGGTGAGCTTCCTACTTAAACTACATGATACATAAATCCATGTTCAGTAACACAAATATTTTTGGATCATTGGATGATATATATTTCATGATGAATTTCGATTGGCATATATATTTCTACTTTTTAATATCTGTGTGTGTGTTCTGTGTGTATGTGTGTGTATATACACACACACACACACACACACAATATACACAAAATCTCCAGATTTTTCACAATATGAAATATATGTGTCTTATTATACACTCCCTAAATTCATCCATGTTCCTATATGTGGATTTATAATCAACTTTTCACAAGATTATTCTCAGAAATATTCATCCACCTGAAATACATATTTGTTTCCTAGTGCTGAAAACTAACTTCAGAGAATGGTGCATAGAGATCCTAATATTTCTACAGGAACTGACCCAGTTTAACATCAATGCAAGTAGATTCCTATGGGACATGATGTGTATTTTGACGTTCATTTTTATTCAACACTGGTACATTACTATTTCTTTAGTTGATGCACATCATAGGATATGAATTTCGTCCTCAAGTTCACAAATTTCTAGGCATTTGGTTCACTTTCAATCACTTCCTGCTTCAGAACACATGTATTCCTCCACGTTTCTTGACTGGTCTTTTCATGAGACTTCTTTCCAAACACATTCTTTTCCATATCCATAATCCCTTTGGAAGCCAAACTCACACCCCCTTCATGGTAAACCATAACCCTAATATCACCATTAGATGTAAAACTTGTTGGAATGAATGGTTGTGTATCAATATTAGATTTCCTATATATTTTCAGATATCAATTCAATCCATTATTTAAATTGGAACCAGTTATAATATTTATTCACAGTAGGGTCTATTCATGCATTATCTCTATATTCATAGACCCAGGGTACACCTATTTGTACCCCCAAAGGCTAATTTTTATGTCTTCAACATATTACTCCCAGAAATGGTGGAAAAAACACTCATGTCACCTGATCTCCATATACATTTTATCACAGTGATATTCTGGACACAAAATGCAAAGGTCACACTTATGATTGCACCAAAGCCTCATTGGAAAGTGAGCATGGATTACTCAAAACATCCTTGTCCAGGTTGCCTAATGCTCTCAAATGTCAATCCTGTTGGTGACTACACATTTGTTTCTTCCTAAGATGATATATTCAACCTCAACCCTGTTGAAAATGTCTAATCCTCTCACTCACTTTAGACTTTGCCTGATTTCCTAATGTCTCTATTGATATCTGCTTTCCTACATATGTTCCCCAGTTCATCATTGTGACTGACTCTTCACGTGTGCTGACATTTACATTCACTCTCTAACCGACACCCTATTGCTAAAGAACTTTTGGTCCAAATTTTATACTCACTCTTCTTCCTAAACCTCCCAACTATCTTCCTAATCCTACCTACTATCCCTTTTTGACTGGATGTTCTCTTCTACATTCAATCATCCAAGGTACAAGGTCCTATGCCATTGTATATCGATTTATCTGAGACATTTGTGCAGAAAGTCATTCAAAGCTAAGTATCCCAATCAAGGGCCCAATGCCCTTCTGGCCTTTAAATCTTACTTGGATTTCTGTTTTCCTACATATATTTCACCTATATATTATTATAAATATCGCAGGTTCCCAATACCATTCATCATCCAGCAGAGTGATTCCTAACGCAAACCGAACAGGTTCTTAACCCTAACCCTACACTGTTCCCTCATTCTAACTTTACAGAAGAGCAGGGACAGAGTTGGTCTTACAATACAGGAATGTAGGGGATCTTCCACCTGCTGAGAACCTCAAAGGTCCATGCAGAAATGATCCCTGGAGAAGATGTAGGCCACTGTGAAGGACCTGAGAGAGCAGAAGTCATCTTCCATGGCAAACAACCTGGTCAGGATTAAGGGATGTGTCTGAATGAGCTTCTCTCTTCTTAATGTAGACAAGATGGACCAAAGCAGGCCTGTGTGGAGAGCTGTTCCTTGGTGCCTATGGTTGATATTCCATTGTAACTTGTGAAAGTGTCACAGGAAGGAGGGGCAGCCTCCATCTCATGGGAGCCCTGGAAGCAACTGTTAGGACACAGTGGTTGCCAAGGCAGTGACCTCATTCAGTTCCTGAAGGAAGTGACCTCACCTCACTTCCTTGGTGATGGAACTCTCTGAACTTGGGATCCAGGAAGCCAGGCACCCAGAGCCAGTCCCAGTCCCAGTCCCAGTGGGCTCACTTGGTTGGATTTACCAAGGACAGAGACAGTCTTTCTTGGTACCTACTGATGTGAGGATGGCCAAATGCCAGGAAAGCTCTGCAGAGGGGCCTTTCCTGAGAAAACAGGTAGTGGCTCACCGCTGGCTCCTGACAACTTCACAGAGTTGGCCAAGGAGGCCAGATGTGAGACAGGACAGGCCATTTTGGGGGAACATAGTATGGCCCACCAGTCAGACGGCACTCCGGGTAGTCACAGACCAACTTGGAAGAAGGAGGTGCCTTTGTGGGTATGGGTGTGAGTTTGTGGTTTTGTCTCATGTTCTGAGAATAGGTAGGAAAGGCGGTTTGTTTGGTTTGGAGTGGACTGTTTCTAGTAAGTCTTTTGACGAGGCGAGTGTTTCTATGTTTGTGTATCCCACTGTGTCCCTGGTTGTAGACATTAGAAAAGAGAATGCATCAATGGATGTGTCCTGTCTAGTAGAAGGCTTCCCAGCATTCATCCTGCCCCATTTATGAATGGACTGCTGCTTGCCTTATGGATGGGCAACACCTACTATCTTCCTAAGTTCCTGTTTTCTTCCTGAATTCTGGCCACTCTCCAGAATAGGCTCATGGTTTTGTGTCCAAGATATGTACCACCTCCAAACTCAGTGACATGGCCATGTACTGGAGAGCTGAAAGGAATGTGAGCATCTCAGAAAACTCAGATATCAGTGTGACCAGTAAAGTCTCCCTGGAGAAACCCTGCTTTGGGCCTTTTGCTTACCTATTGTTCTGTTGCCCTGAATGTCAGGAAGGCCTTTGCCTCAGGGCACCCCTTTGTGAAGCCTGAAGAAAACAGTTTTCAAATGGAAATGAATGGGCATCACCTGTGGCTCTTTGCTTAAAGGCTTTGCAAAGGGATGTGTCTGAATCAGGCTCTTGGCCCTGTGTGAGGCTGTGGCTTAGATTGTCAGCACCTGACGGATCCAAGAGAGATCCCATGTGTGCATCCAAAGCCAAATTGGCACAAAAGCAGTCATTGTGGATGAAGTCTCTCGCCTTCCTCTGTAAGGTTCCTGACCTCCATCAAGTGAGAATAGGGATCCTTCGGGTCAAACGAGTTCTTCAAAGCCCTGCAGAGGCTAGCCCATAGGTGCTTGGGTTTTCTCATGGCTCCAATTCACACAAAGAATCTATACCCGGCAGTCAGTAGGCCTCCAATTGGAGAAGCAGAGCCAGTATTAACGGCAGGCCTATTGGATCACTCCAGGTTCACAGGAAGGGTGTCCAGGCCACCCTGACATTAGGCAAATGAGGGGCAAGGGAGCTTATTGTGGACACTGTCTTGGGCTGTGCCCTTCATGGAAACCTCCTGCCAGAGGTTATGATGAGTGTGTATATGGAAGAAGATGAGGGCCATGTGGCAGTGTTTTGGTTTGAATTGTGGTCATTGGTGTGGCGGTGGGAAGAGATGACTGGGTCCACCTGGGCTTGAACTCTGGTGTGATTCCCCTTGGAGACTGAGTTCTGGAACTGACCTCAGAGAAG
Source organism: Spermophilus citellus (assembly GCF_964194105.1). Classification (NCBI taxonomy): domain Eukaryota; kingdom Metazoa; phylum Chordata; class Mammalia; order Rodentia; family Sciuridae; genus Spermophilus; species Spermophilus citellus. The sequence continues at coordinate 43,143,588 of NC_138198.1, read as the reverse complement.
TATTGCCGTGAATTGTGTTGGGATTTGAGGAGGCCATGCATGAGAGTCGCCCTTGGAAACTGAGATCTAGGCCCAGGCTGGCTTTCCAGAGAGCACTGGGAATCTCAGGCCGGATATCACATGATTTTATTCTTAAAGACCTGGCAGCCATAGTTGAGAGTCCAAACACACATGGACCTCACATTTGTAGACCTCAATGGGCCTGGCTTCGTGTGACCTTTTGGCCACTCTTTGGGAAGCCTTGTTTGTGAGAGTTCTCCAGAGGTTTCGTTGAAATGAGCTTCCTCACCATTTAATGGTTCTTGAAGGAATGGAAACCCACAGTGCCTCCAACTTCATCCTTTAAAAATGGCTAGCTAGATAAATACCATGAGCTTTTTGAAATTCCCATGACCAGGTGGCACTGGAGAACCTTTGGATGTCCTGTTGCTGATCATGAGTGTACCAGACAGTGCCTTGATTGACTGGGTTTCATGAAAATGGTGTAAAACAGAGATGCCAGTAAGTTGGGGCCTAATGAGTAGCGGGCCTAGAGCAGCGGTGTGCAGGTGTGTGATAAAACATCTGTGGTGGGGCCATGTGGATCTGCCACTGGCTTCCAAATGGCTTGTGACTGACATGGTGCAGTGAGCAGACCCTTCTATGTAAAGGCATCTTGTTATATGGAGAGGTTTCAGGGCAGTGTTCAGAATCAGGTTGCTATGGTCAAGGGGGGAAGCTCTGTGAGATAGAAGCATGGCAGGTGCCTTCTCCTAGGACCTTGACCCACCACACGTGACAGAACTCCCTCCAGCATGGTGTCCTAGTTGAACTCATTGTATTTCCTGAAGCAAATTCCAAACTCCCAGTGCAGCAGCAAGAAACACCACGAAAAGTGGAGGATGACCAAATGGCTTCACAGTCCACACAGGGAGACACTTAGACCCCAGTGGCCACAGTTTACCTGCAAAGAGAGAATTCAGCACTTCTGCCTCATGTTCATTGGAAAATCAGAAACCATGTCCTCCAGGTCACATAGATGCAGACCCAGCTTTGCTGGTCTCACTCCAAAGGAAGCTAAAGCTCCTGACAACCACATATATTTCAAGTGCCCAACCTCAGAGGCAGTTTCTCACAAAGTCTTTAGGCCAGCAGAGCTCCATGTTTGTGGAGTGTTTACCCTGTCTCCCTTACTTATGGAAACTCCTCTACCACCTCCAAGGTTGTGAACTCCTGAGCATTTTCCATTCCACATACGTATTCACAGCTTTTCTAACTCTTCTCCTCGAATTGCGTCTTCCTTGTTGCGAAGGTAATGTCAAGGCATTGTTCTGGATGAGAGTGGGAAGGTTTTTGTGTAGCACATATTTGCCTACACATTGGATTCATTTTCCTATTTTGCGTTCGAAATACTGAATCCCTGACACTAACCCATACCCTACTAGATTCTGACTACGAATACTAATATGATGGAGAAAAATAACCCAAACAGAATAGAAATACAGGCAGTTCAGAGCAGGCATGGTGTATAGTTGGACTTGCCTTTAGCATTACAAAGGGTAGGTGTTATAAATCTTGTCCAATTTAATAGAAGTAGTTCTCCATGTGCTTTGAAAGTTAACAAATGTGTGAATTCCTGTCTCCCTTTCTTTGTAGCCTCTTCAGCAACATGTATTTTTACATGCACGTATAGAATCCTACCTGCTATCCCACGTCCATTCTTGTGAGGTGCCTTACTTGGCAGATACAAATTGTGAGAAGATATCACTCCTCCTAAACGCTGTTGGAACTGAAAATTCAACCTACGGGTGAGCTTCCTACTTGAACTACATGATACATAAATCCATGTTCAGTAACACAAATATTTTTGGATCATTGGATGATATATATTTCATGATGAATTTCAATTGGCATATATATTTCTACTTTTTAATATCTGTGTGTGTGTTCTGTGTGTATGTGTGTGTATATATACACACACACACACACACACACACACACACACAATATACACAAACTCTCCAGATTTTTCACAATATGAAATATATGTGTCTTATTATACACTCCCTAAATTCATCCATGTTCCTATATGTGGATTTATAATCAACTTTTCACAAGATTATTCTCAGAAATATTCATCCACCTGAAATACATATTTGTTTCCTAGTGCTGAAAACTAACTTCAGAGAATGGTGCATAGAGATCCTAATATTTCTACAGGAACTGACCCAGTTTAACATCAATGCAAGTAGATTCCTATGGGACATGATGTGTATTTTGACGTTCATTTTTATTCAACACTGGTACATTACTATTTCTTTAGTTGATGCACATCATAGGATATGAATTTCGTCCTCAAGTTCACAAATTTCTAGGCATTTGGTTCACTTTCAATCACTTCCTGCTTCAGAACACATGTATTCCTCCACGTTTCTTGACTGGTCTTTTCATGAGACTTCTTTCCAAACACATTCTTTTCCATATCCATAATCCCTTTGGAAGCCAAACTCACACCCCCTTCATGGTAAACCATAACCGTAATATCACCATTAGATGTATAACTGGTTGGAATGAATGGTTGTGTATCAATATTAGATTTCCTATATATTTTCAGATATCAATTCAATCCATTATTTAAATTGGAACCAGTTATAATATTTATTCACAGTAGGGTCTATTCATGCATTATCTCTATATTCATAGACCCAGGGTACACCTATTTGTACCCCCAAAGGCTAATTTTTATGTCTTCAACATATTACTCCCAGAAATGGTGGAAGAAACACTCATGTCACCTGATCTCCATATACATTTTATCACAGTGATATTCTGGACACAAAATGCAAAGGTCACACTTATGATTGTACCAAAGCCTCATTGGAAAGTGAGCATGGATTACTCAAAACATCCTTGTCCAGGTTGCCTAATGCTCTCAAATGTCAATCTTGTTGGTGACTACACATTTGTTTCTTCCTAAGATGATATATTCAACCTCAACCCTGTTGAAAATGTCTAATCCTCTCACTCACTTTATACTTTGCCTGATTTCCTAATGTCTCTATTGATATCTGCTTTCCTACATATGTTCCCCAGTTCATCATTGTGACTGACTCTTCACGTGTGCTGACATTACATTCACTCTCTAACCGAAACCCTATTGCTAAAGAACTTTTGGTCCAAATTTTATACTCACTCTTCTTCCAAAACCTCCCAACTATCTTCCTAATCCTACCTACTATCCCTTTTTGACTGGATGTTCTCTTCTACATTCAATCATCCAAGGTACAAGGTCCTATGCCATTGTATATCGATTTATCTGAGACATCTGTGCAGAAAGTCATTCAAAGCTAAGTATCCCAATCAAGGGCCCAATGCCCTTCTGGCCTTCAAATCTTACTTGGATTTCTGTTTTCCTACATATATTTCACCTATATATTATTATAAATATCGCAGGTTCCCAATACCATTCATCATCCAGCAGAGTGATTCCTAACGCAAACCGAACAGGTTCTTAACCCTAACCCTACACTGTTCCCTCATTCTAACTTTACAGAAGAGCAGGGACAGAGTTGGTCTTACAATACAGGAATGTAGGGGATCTTCCACCTGCTGAGAACCTCAAAGGTCCATGGAGAAATGATCCCTGGAGAAGATGTTGGCCGCTGTGAAGGACCTGAGAGAGCAGAAGTCATCTTCCATGGCAAACACCCTGGTCAGGATGAAGGGATGTGTCTGAATGAGCCTCTCTCTTCTTAATGTAGACAAGATGGACCAAAGCAGGCCTGTGTGGAGAGCTGTTCCTTGGTGCCTATGGTTGATATTCCATTGTAACTTGTGAAAGTGTCACAGGAAGGAGGGGCAGCCTCCATCTCATGGGAGCCCTGGAAGCAACTGTCAGGACACAGTGGTTGCCAAGGCAGTGACCTCATTCAGTTCCTGAAGGAAGTGACCTCACCTCACTTCCTTGGTGATGAAACTCTCTGAACTTGGGATCCAGGAAGCCAGGCACCCAGAGCCAGTCCCAGTCCCAGTCCCAGTGGGCTCACTTGTTTGGATTTACCAAGGACAGAGACAGTCTTTCTTGGTACCTACTGATGTGAGGATGGCCAAATGCCAGGAAAGCTCTGCAGAGGGGCCTTTCCTGAGAAAACAGGTAGTGGCTCACCGCTGGCTCCTGACAACTTCACAGAGTTGGCCAAGGAGGCCAGATGTGAGACAGGACAGGCCATTTCGGGGGAACATAGTATGGCCCACCAGTCAGACGGCACTCCGGGTAGTCACAGACCAACTTGGAAGAAGGAGGTGCCTTTGTGGGTATGGGTGTGAGTTTGTGGTTTTGTCTCATGTTCTGAGAATAGGTAGGAAAGGCGGTTTGTTTGGTTTGGAGTGGACTGTTTCTCGTAAGTCTTTTGACGAGGCGAGTGTTTCTATGTTTGTGTATCCCACTTTGTCCCTGGTTGTAACATTAGAAAAGAGAATGCATCAATGGATGTGTCCTGTCTAGTAGAAAGCTTCCCAGCATTCATCCTGCCCCATTTATGAATGGACTGCAGCTTGCCTTATGGATGGGCAACACCTACTATCTTCCTAAGTTCCTGTTTTCTTCCTGAATTCTGGCCACTCTCCAGAATAGGCTCATGGTTTTGTGTCCAAGATATGTACCACCTCCAAGCTCAGTGACATGGCCATGTACTGGAGAGCTGAAAGGAATGGTGAGCATCTCAGAAAACTCAGATATCAGTGTGACCAGTAAAGTCTCCCTGGAGAAACCCTGCTTTGGGCCTTTTGCTTACCTATTGTTCTGTTGCCCTGAATGTCAGGAAGGCCTTTGCCTCAGGGCACCCCTTTGTGAAGCCTGAAGAAAACAGTTTTCAAATGGAAATGAATGGGCATCACCTGTGGCTCTTTGCTTAATGGCTTTGCAAAGGGATGTGTCTGAATCAGCCTCTTGGCCCTGTGTGAGGCTGTGGCTTAGATTGTCAGCACCTGACGGATCCAAGAGAGATCCCATGTGTGCATCCAAAGCCAAATTGGCACAAAAGCAGTCATTGTGGATGAAGTCTCTCGCCTCCCTCTGTAAGGTTCCTGACCTCCATCAAGTGAGAATAGGGATCCTTCGGGTCAAACGAGTTCTTCAAAGCCCTGCAGAGGCTAGCCCATAGGTGCTTGGGTTTTCTCATGGCTCCAATTCACACAAAGAATCTATACCCGGCAGTCAGTAGGCCTCCAATTGGAGAAGCGGAGCCAGTATTAACGGCAGGCCTATTGGATCACTCCAGGTTCACAGGAAGGGTGTCCAGGCCACCCTGACATTAGGCAAATGAGGGGCAAGGGAGCTTATTGTGGACACTGTCTTGGGCTGTGCCCTTCATGGAAACCTCCTGCCAGAGGTTATGATGAGTGTGTATATGGAAGAAGATGAGGGCCATGTGGCAGTGTTTTGGTTTGAATTGTGGTCATTGGTGTGGCGGTGGGAAGAGATGACTGGGTCCACCTGGGCTTGAACTCTGGTGTGATTCCCCTTGGAGACTGAGTTCTGAAACTGACCTCAGAGAAGTATTGCCGTGAATTGTGTTGGGATTTGAGGAGGCCATGCATGAGAGTCGCCCTTGGAAACTGAGATCTAGGCCCAGGCTGGCTTTCCACAGAGCACTGGGAATCTCAGGCCGGATATCACATGATTTTATTCTTAAAGACCTGGCAGCCATAGTTGAGAGTCCAAACACACATGGACCTCACATTTGTAGACCTCAATGGGCCTGGCTTCGTGTGACCTTTTGGCCACTCTTTGGGAAGCCTTGTTTGTGAGAGTTCTCCAGAGCTTTCGTTGAAATGAGCTTCCTCACCATTTAATGGTTCCTGAAGGAATGGAAACCCACAGTGCCTCCAACTTCATCCTTTAAAAATGGCTAGCTAGATAAATACCATGAGCTTTTTGAAATTCCCATGACCAGGTGGCACTGGAGAACCTTTGGATGTCCTGTTGCTGATCATGAGTGTACCAGACAGTGCCTTGATTGACTGGGTTTCATGAAAATGGTGTAAAACAGAGATGCCAGTAAGTTGGGGCCTGCTGAGTAGCGGGCCTAGAGCAGCGGTGTGCAGGTGTGTGATAAAACATCTGTGGTGGGGCCATGTGGATCTGCCACTGGCTTCCAAATGGCTTGTGACTGACATGGTGCAGTGAGCAGACCCTTCTATGTAAAGGCATCTTGTTATATGGAGAGGTTTCAGGGCAGTGTTCAGAATCAGGTTGCTATGGTCAAGGGGGGAAGCTCTGTGAGATAGAAGCATGGCAGGTGCCTTCTCCTAGGACCTTGACCCACCACACCTGACAGAACTCCCTCCAGCACGGTGTCCTAGTTGAACTCGTTGTATTTCCTGAAGCAAATTCCAAACTCCCAGTGCAGCAGCAAGAAACACCACGAAAAGTGGAGGATGACCAAATGGCTTCACAGTCCACACAGGGAGACACTTAGACCCCAGTGGCCACAGTTTACCTGCAAAGAGAGAATTCAGCACTTCTGCCTCATGTTCATTGGAAAATCAGAAACCATGTCCTCCAGGTCACATAGAGGCAGACCCAGCTTTGCTGGTCTCACTCCAAAGGAAGCTAAAGCTCCTGACAACCACATATATTTCAAGTGCCCAACCTCAGAGGCAGTTTCTCACAGTCTTTAGGCCAGCAGAGCTCCATGTTTGTGGAGTGTTTACCCTGTCTCCCTTACTTATGGAAACTCCTCTACCACCTCCAAGGTTGTGTTCTCCTGAGCATTTTCCATTCCACATACGTATTCACAGCTTTTCTAACTCTTCTCCTCGAATTGCGTCTTCCTTGTTGCGAAGGTAATGTCAAGGCATTGTTCTGGATGAGAGTGGGAAGGTTTTTGTGTAGCACATATTTGCCTACACATTGGATTCATTTTCCTATTTTGCGTTCGAAATACTGAATCCATGACACTAACCCATACCCTACTAGATTCTGACTACGAATACTAATATGATGGAGAAAAATAACCCAAACAGAATAGAAATACAGGCAGTTCAGAGCAGGCATGGTGTATAGTTGGACTTGCCTTTAGCATTACAAAGGGTAGGTGTTATAAATCTTGTCCAATTTAATAGAAGTAGTTCTCCATGTGCTTTGAAAGTTAACAAATGTGTGAATTCCTGTCTCCCTTTCTTTGTAGCCTCTTCAGCAACATGTATTTTTACATGCACGTATAGAATCCTACCTGCTATCCCACGTCCATTCTTGTGAGGTGCCTGACTTGGCAGATACAAATTGTGAGAAGATATCACTCCTCCTAAACGCTGTTGGAACTGAAAATTCAACCTACGGGTGAGCTTCCTACTTGAACTACATGATACATAAATCCATGTTCAGTAACACAAATATTTTTGGATCATTGGATGATATATATTTCATGATGAATTTCGATTGGCATATATATTTCTACTTTTTAATATCTGTGTGTGTGTTCTGTGTGTATGTGTGTGTGTATAGATATTTATACACACACACACACACACACAATATACACAAACTCTCCAGATTTTTCAAAATATGAAATATATGTGTCTTATTATACACTCCCTAAATTCATCCATGTTCCTATATGTGGATTTATAATCAACTTTTCACAAGATTATTCTCAGAAATATTCATCCACCTGAAATACATATTTGTTTCCTAGTGCTGAAAACTAACTTCAGAGAATGGTGCATAGAGATCCTAATATTTCTACAGGAACTGACCCAGTTTAACATCAATGCAAGTAGATTCCTATGGGACATGATGTGTATTTTGACGTTCATTTTTATTCAACACTGGTACATTACTATTTCTTCAGTTGATGCACATCATAGGATATGAATTTCATCCTCAAGTTCACAAATTTCTAGGCATTTGGTTCACTTTCAATCACTTCCTGCTTCAGAACACATGTATTCCTCCACGTTTCTTGACTGGTCTTTTCATGAGACTTCTTTCCAAACACATTCTTTTCCATATCCATAATCCCTTTTGAAGCCAAACTCACACCCCCTTCATGGTAAACCATAACCCTAATATCACCATTAGATGTATAACTGGTTGGAATGAATGGTTGTGTATCAGTATTAGATTTCCTATATATTTTCAGATATCAATTCAATCCATTATTTAAATTGGAACCAGTTATAATATTTATTCACAGTAGGGTCTATTCATGCATTATCTCTATATTCATAGACCCAGGGTACACCTATTTGTACCCCCAAAGGCTAATTTTTATGTCTTCAACATATTACTCCCAGAAATGCTGGAAGAAATACTCATGTCTCCTGATCTCCATATACATTTTATCACAGTGATATTCTGGACACAAAATGCAAAGATCACACTTATGATTGTACCAAAGCCTCATTGGAAAGTGAGCATGGATTACTCAAAACATCCTTGTCCAGGTTGCCTAATGCTCTCAAATGTCAATCCTGTTGGTGACTACACATTTGTTTCTTCCTAAGATGATATATTCAACCTCAACCCTGTTGAAAATGTCTAATCCTCTCACTCACTTTATACTTTGCCTGATTTCCTAATGTCTCTATTGCTATCTGCTTTCCTACATATGTTCCCCAGTTCATCATTGTGACTGACTCTTCACGTGTGCTGACATTACATTCACTCTCTAACCGACACCGTATTGCTAAAGAACTTTTGGTCCAAATTTTATACTCACTCTTCTTCCTAAACCTCCCAACTATCTTCCTAATCCTACCTACTATCCCTTTTTGACTGGATGTTCTCTTCTACATTCAATCATCCAAGGTACAAGGTCCTATGCCATTGTATATCGATTTATCTGAGACATCTGTGCAGAAAGTCATTCAAAGCTAAGTATCCCAATCAAGGGCCCAATGCCCTTCTGGCCTTCAAATCTTACTTGGATTTCTGTTTTCATACATATATTTCACCTATATAGTATTACAAATATCGCAGGTTCCCAGTACCATTTATCATCCAGCAGAGTGATTCCTAACCCAAACCGAACAGGTTCTTAACCCTTACCATACACTGTTCCCTCAATCTAACTTTACAGAAGAGCAGGGACAGAGTTGGTCTTACAATACAGGAATGTAGGGGATCTTCCACCTGCTGAGAACCTCAAAGGTCCATGGAGAAATGATCCCTGGAGAAGATGTAGGCCGCTGTGAAGGACCTGAGAGAGCAGAAGTCATCTTCCATGGCAAACAACCTGGTCAGGATGAAGGGATGTGTCTGAATGAGCCTCTCTCTTCTTAATGTAGACAAGATGGACCAAAGCAGGCCTGTGTGGAGAGCTGTTCCTTGGTGCCTATGGTTGATATTCCATTGTAACTTGTGAAATTGTCACAGGAAGGAGGGGCAGCCTCCATCTCATGGGAGCCCTGGAAGCAACTGTTAGGACACAGTGGTTGCCAAGGCAGTGACCTCATTCAGTTCCTGAAGGAAGTGACCTCACCTCACTTCCTTGGTGATGGAACTCTCTGAACTTGGGATTCAGGAAGCCAGGCACCCAGAGCCAGTCCCAGTCCCAGTCCCAGTGGGCTCACTTGTTTGGATTTACCAAGGACAGAGACAGTCTTTCTTGGTACCTACTGATGTGAGGATGGCCAAATGCCAGGAAAGCTCTGCAGAGGGGCCTTTCCTGAGAAAACAGGTAGTGGCTCACCGCTGGCTCCTGACAACTTCACAGAGTTGGCCAAGGAGGCCAGATGTGAGACAGGACAGGCCATTTCGGGGGAACATAGTATGGCCCACCAGTCAGACGGCACTCCGGGTAGTCACAGACCAACTTGGAAGAAGGAGGTGCCTTTGTGGGTATGGGTGTGAGTTTGTGGTTTTGTCTCATGTTCTGAGAATAGGTAGGAAAGGCGGTTTGTTTGGTTTGGAGTGGACTGTTTCTAGTAAGTCTTTTGACGAGGCGAGTGTTTCTAGGTTTGTGTATCCCACTGTGTCCCTGGTTGTAGACATTAGAAAAGAGAATGCATCAATGGATGTGTCCTGTCTAGTAGAAAGCTTCCCAGCATTCATCCTGCCCCATTTATGAATGGACTGCAGCTTGCCTTATGGATGGGCAACACCTACTATCTTCCTAAGTTCCTGTTTTCTTCCTGAATTCTGGCCACTCTCCAGAATAGGCTCATGGTTTTGTGTCCAAGATATGTACCACCTCCAAGCTCGGTGACATGGCCATGTACTGGAGAGCTGAAAGGAATGGTGAGCATCTCAGAAAACTCAGATATCAGTGTGACCAGTAAAGTCTCCCTGGAGAAACCCTGCCTTGGGCCTTTTGCTTACCTATTGTTCTGTTGCCCTGAATGTCAGGAAGGCCTTTGCCTCAGGGCACCCCTTTGTGAAGCCTGAAGAAAACAGTTTTCAAATGGAAATGAATGGGCATCACCTGTGGCTCTTTGCTTAATGGCTTTGCAAAGGGATGTGTCTGAATCAGCCTCTTGGCCCTGTGTGAGGCTGTGGCTTAGATTGTCAGCACCTGACGGATCCAAGAGAGATCCCATGTGTGCATCCAAAGCCAAATTGGCACAAAAGCAGTCATTGTGGATGAAGTCTCTCGCCTTCCTCTGTAAGGTTCCTGACCTCCATCAAGTGAGAATAGGGATCCTTCGGGTCAAACGAGTTCTTCAAAGCCCTGCAGAGGCTAGCCCATAGGTGCTTGGGTTTTCTCATGGCTCCAATTCACACAAAGAATCTATACCCGGCAGTCAGTAGGCCTCCAATTGGAGAAGCGGAGCCAGTGTTAACGGCAGGCCTATTGGATCACTCCAGGTTCACAGGAAGGGTGTCCAGGCCACCCTGACATTAGGCAAATGAGGGGCAAGGGAGCTTATTGTGGACACTGTCATGGGCTGTGCCCCTCATGGAAACCTCCAGCCAGAGGTTATGATGAGTGTGTATATGGAAGAAGATGAGGGCCATGTGGCAGTGTTTTGGTTTGAATTGTGGTCATTGGTGTGGCGGTGGGAAGAGATGACTGGGTCCACCTGGGCTTGAACTCTGGTGTGATTCCCCTTGGAGACTGAGTTCTGGAACTGACCTCAGAGAAGTATTGCCGTGAATTGTGTTGGGATTTGAGGAGGCCATGCATGAGATTCACCCTTGGAAACTGAGATCTAGGCCCAGGCTGGCTTTCCACAGAGCACTGGGAATCTCAGCCCGATTATCACATGATTTTATTCTTAAAGACCTGGCAGCCATAGTTGAGAGTCCAAACACACATGGACCTCACATTTGTAGACCTCAATGGGCCTGGCTTCGTGTGACCTTTTGGCCACTCTTTGGGAAGCCTTGTTTGTGAGAGTTCTCCAGAGCTTTCGTTGAAATGAGCTTCCTCACCATTTAATGGTTCCTGAAGGAATGGAAACCCACAGTGCCTCCAACTTCATCCTTTAAAAATGGCTAGCTAGATAATTACCATGAGATTTTTGAAATTCCCATGACCAGGTGGCACTGGAGAACCTTTGGATGTCCTGTTGCTGATCATGAGTGTACCAGACAGTGCCTTGATTGACTGGGTTTCATGAAAATGGTGTAAAACAGAGATGCCAGTAAGTTGGGGCCTGCTGAGTAGCGGGCCTAGAGCAGCGGTGTGCAGGTGTGTGATAAAACATCTGTGGTGGGGCCATGTGGATCTGCCACTGGCTTCCAAAT